>NC_083705.1:13068819-13670694 GCF_033118175.1 Dama dama
CATCAGAGAGGCCTCCCTGATCAGCAAAATATAAAGGATCCCCTCTTAATATCTGACCTTCAGAGCCTTCATCCTTATGTCTTATTTATTTATACACCCCAACACCACCATTGTTAGCTACCTGAGAGCAGGAACTTTAGCACCAAAGCATCCCTGGGCCTGTAGAGAGTCAATAAATATTTGTTGAATGAATGAATAAAAAAATGCATGAACGAACAAAGGAACGAATGGACTACTGCTTAACCTAAAAAGCCACAGTCAAAAAGAAGGTGATTCTACGTATTTCCCCTGACGGGCACGGCTGTGTCCGCTGTGGTGCTTACCCACCCTTTGTTTGGAAGATGAAGACACCTCCTGAGCCCATAAAGGGGAGCAGAGGCTCAGCTGGACCCCGAGGCTCTTCTCCAACTAGTTCGCCCTGCACAGCCCCAGGAAAGTCCCCAGAAGTGGGCAGCCCTCCCACCTGCTCCTCAGAATGCAACCTGCGGAGAAAAACAGCCCCGGGTGACCTGGATCCACCCGGCGAGGTGTGGGAAACCTGAGCGGGGCTGGCGCTGGGCGGGGCCACCCCACGCGGCCTCGGCTTTGTTTGCCTCTGTGTATGGCAACCAGAAACCACCGAGCCAGCAGTTCTCAGAGGCCACCTCCCGCCACCCCATCCCCCACCCCTTTATTTTAATCTCCTAAACTGATTTGTCAGCAGCAGGAAGTGACATGACAGCTTTCCTCACAAAAGGGAAACTCCTCCGCGTTTCCATGGGGATGGAGGCTACTGTGTGATCACAGATTTATATAATCTTAAAGGTATACACACCATGATGTCATCTGCCAGGAGCCAGGGGAGGGAGGGAGGGAAATGGAGGCCGGAGGCTGCAAGTCTAAAAGCAAATTAGCTGCGATTTGCAAAATTCCGAAGAAAGGAGAGGATGCGGTGGAAGCATCTGGGGTTGGTAGTCTCCTAATGGAATAATGGATGCCTGGAAACCACAGGAAAGCATAAAGTATGCACTCATGCATATTCTACGTCCTAGAATTAGAGGGCTGGAAGGAAGCTTACCCATTAGATCCAGTGCAAACTGGTCATTTTCTGGGTGGGAAAACTGGGCCCCAAGAACCGCTAGTGGTCATCAGGAGAGGGGAAAGGAATCTGACGTTTTTTCCAGGGCCCACAACCTGCCAGGCACTTCTACATTCAAGAGCCTATCTCTCCCTCCCAGGTGAAGTCCAATAGGTTTTATTATCTTCATTTTACAAATGAGGAAAGTGAGGCCCAAAGGGATAAATGGTTTTTCCACCTCAGTATCATGGGGTAAAACCATGGTGACGCCTGGTTGGCTATAAAGCTCATCTTTCCCTCACTCCCATGAGCTGTGTTTTGGACTGAACTGGAGCTTCCTTCCCTAGTCTTTTTACACACCCACGTTCCCATTTCTGCAAGGCCGTTTACTTGCTCTATGACCTTGAGCTACCATCACAGGGCTGTCACTTCACCTCTCTGAGCCTCTGTTTTCGCCTCTGTAAAGTGGATTTTGCTTTAAAGGTTAAATTCAATCCTATGGAAAGCAGTTAGTACAGTGGCTGGCACAGGGCACCAGTTCTAAAAGCTGTTATTACATTATCAGTATTAAATGATTGAGTTGTCCCCATGTCAGTCTCCCAGCTGAGAAACATTTTAATAGCTTAAGCATCTTTCTTCTCATCTTAGGTAATTTTTATCTTGACTTCCCTGGTGGCTCAGATCGTAAAGCATCTGCCTACAATGCAGGAGACCCGGATTCAATCCCTGGGTTGGGAAGACCTCCTGGAGAAGGAAATGGCAACACAATCCAGTATTCTTGCCTGGAAAATCCCATGGACAGAGGAGCCTGGTGGGCTACAGTCCTTGGGGTCGCCGAGTCAGACATGAACTGAGAGACTTCACTTCACGTCACTTTGATCGTTCCTAATAAAAGCAGTCTCAGGCCCAAAGTGACATTTTCTGGAGGGCCTGAAGACCAGGGACTGAACATACAGGGAGGCGGGCTTATTACAACGCTGGCTCTCCTGACTGGAGGGAGGTTAAGTAGCTTGCACTGGGATAAGGGAGTGAATTGTTTTCACTGACGGCTCCCTTAGGCAGCCACTGTATTTTTCCACTGTGTGGAGCATACTGGAGATTAATTCTGGTTCAGCCGGTGCCTGCCAAGCAGAAAGTGATGGCTCAAGCCCACAGCGATGCCAGCCGTGGCATCTGCCATGGACTTGAAGTCGCTGGTATGTTTCCATGAAGGGAGATATTTGCAACAGTAAATTTCTAGGGTTTGATAAAAAAACAAAACAAAACTGGATATGGTTTGTTTTGAAAGGCGTGAACACAGTTGTAATCGGAAGCCCAGCCGAGGAAATGAACTTGCCGGCCCAGGGTAAGTTCTCAGAACAGGGAACACAGGAATCTTTCAGGCCCTGGGAGTCAAGTGGTACATGGTGAACCAGTGGAGAAAGGTCAAGGACACTGATTCTGCGTCAAGGCCTTGAACAATGGGGCTGGACCAAGACCACTATTCTGGGCACCCCTGGAAAACTAAAGTAAGCTGTTTGCTTTCTGGCTTCCTACAGTACTTTATCCAGAAACAAAGGAATGCAGACGCTAAGGGGCCAGCAATCCAGAAGCTTACCTGTTGTTTAATTCAACATTAAAGACTGGGCTATGGGTTGGTAGTCAATTACACCTTCTCTGTTTCAGGCTGTTTGGCAAGACAGTGAAAATCCAGAATATTGCACTAGAGCAAGCCAGATTTAATTGTCTATCTTCTTCAACAAAATTATGAAATCAGGGCAGCAAGTGACCTGAAGGAGGCAGCCACCAGAAATGCTGGGTACAGGTGCGGAGATGCCTAGGAACGGGTCAGGCTGGGGTGGGGCTTCAGGTGACTTGTCTGCATTGTATTGGCTTATTGTGCTTGGTATTCCTTTCACAATTAATCAAGGTCTTTTCAAAAGAAAAAGAGCGCGTGAGAAGCAAGTGATAAAATAAAAAGGCCATAAAATTAGGAAACAAAACAGAAATGGGGCCCAATTCCCCCACTCGTGTTACTTAGCTATGCTGGGTCTCTATCATTTGCCGAGTTGTTCTGGGGTAAGCACAGCCCACCCTGCACATAGTAGAAATACACTTGTGGCAAATGTACTGGGAAACTCTTTACCTCTTTAGTAGAGATCAGAGGAGGGAGGATTTTTAGGATTATCCTGGAGGAAGGTATTAAATGAAAAAAGCAACCAAGCAAATGGCCACTTATTCCTAGCTTTGGCTCTGGGTACACTTGGGTTCCCTGTGTGACATGTTGGGAAAAACATAGGCAGACACTTGAATTCAATACCAAGAGCTTAGTTCTAGTACTTTTTAAAAATAATTGATCACATTTCTCTACCACCCTGGCAACCCAGGCATCTTGTGGGACTGAGGGCCACCAAGGAGTATGGGATCAGATGCCAAAACACATTCTGAAGGAAATTGTTTTCCCCTATTTCAGTGATGGGAAAGCAATCAGAGGGACTGACCAAGAAATAAAGCATCGAGATTTCAATAGAAATGCCATAATTTATTCTGTTGTATAAAAAAGTCATCCTTACGTAACAAAATGTCTTCTTAGAAGAAGATATATATTATTTCAGGTCATAAATAATCAGCAAACATACAACTGTTGGCAACTTAAAAAACAAAACAAAACCAACACTGGTGCTTTCCATCAGTGCTGAAAACAAACCTGCTTAGGATATATTTACAGGATATTACAGTACTCAAACACAAAAATTGAGGTATTTGGTTCTTCTAGGAGTAGACACTGACATTTGTGAAGGTGGACCGCCTACACAAAAATAAATAAAACAAGGTATATTCTCATATGTATATGTGTTGTCGGGAATGATAATACTGGTAGGTATGTCAAGCATGAAAAGTGTCTTCAGAAAACAGGGACAAGCAAAAAGAAATTGGCTCTCACACTTGAGTCCTCTCTCTTCTGCCCCTTTCTGTCTGAGGGACTTGATGTACCCACTGTATGTTGGTCCCGAAATGTGCTGAGTTCAGCAAACATCTTGGCGCGAAGTCATCATTACAACTGCTCAGGAACCCAGTGGAACTTGGGTGAAATTAAATAAATAAGGACCAGCCCTCACGAGCCCCCTTCCCTGGAGTTATTGCATTTCCACTTTCCAGAAGGAGCCTGGAATCCCGGTGGGTAGTGAAGATCACCTCCCGTGGCTTTTCAGCAGCTGGGAGAGGTCGTGATGGGGCTCTGAAGGTAGTTCAATGCACTGTTCGTGGGGTGGACCGGAATGGAGACCGGGAAGTTGAAGACGGTGGTGGTGGAGGCGCTGCAGTCAAGCACAGCCATGGCGGGGCTCCCCGCCTCTGCCGAGCAGTGGGGGGCCAGGACCTGGGACTCAAACTGCAGCAGCTGGCCCATGAAGCTGAAGTTGGGGGAGATGATGCTTCTCCTCTGCTTCACAAACTCAAAGGCCTCATCTAGCTTGACTCGATTAGTCCTCATGAGGTAAGCGAGGCAGATGGTGGCCGATCGGGAAATGCCCGCCTGGCAGTGCACAAACACCCTTCCACCAGCATTCTTGATGGAGTCTGGAAAACAAAGGGCAGCTGGTTATTTGAAAGCCCAGGAGAATGACCCCAACCAACCCCAGGTGTCTAAGAAATGTCACATGTGTCCTGTCCAGGACGGTCAATATCACCTCATGTCATCACAGATATACTGTTCGTGAAGGCAATGTGGGCACAGTGGATTTAAACAGCCAGGGATTTAAACCCAAGCAAGGCATCGCCACTAAGCAGATTGATATTGGACAGGTCAATTCAACCTTCTGAGATTCAGTCTGCTAATTTATAAAGTGGGACATCAAACCCGTACTTTGCTGGGACGCTGCCCGTGCCAGACTGATTTTCATGTCTAGAGGAAAGCTTAAAACTATGTCGCTCAAGTTCTTGCCATAGAGTTGTCTCAGTCGCTAAAACAGAAGGAGTGTGGCAAAGACCCAGGCATCTGTTCCATTTACCTATGAAGTCAATTGCCTCATTGAACCAGGAGCTGATGTCCGCCTTGTGGTTGTCCTCCACGGGGATGCTCTTGTACTGGTAGTGACCCTCGAAATGGTTGGGACAGTTCGCAGAGACGTTGATCAAGGCAGTGATGCCCAAGGCATCCAGCATGTCCTTGCGGGAAGCATGATAGGCGCTGCCCAGGTACAGAAAAGGCAGGATCTCCACTGGGCCACCCTGAAATCCAGAAACATCCAACGCTGGTCAAGCTTTGTTCAACGTCAATGGTGGTGCCCACATCCACAAAACGTTTCAATACTGGACAAGCTAATTTCAATACTGGGTGAACCTCACAGCACTGTTAACAGTGTAAATAAATAGGGGACGAAACCCATTTGCCTAGGCAGGGCCAACAAGCTAATTTCTGTAGTGCCAACAATTAGAGGCTCGGCTCCATCATACCATTTAACTATGGGATAAATAAAATCCCCCTGTGTCCCCTGTTATAAAGCTGCATGTCACTTCCTATATTTTCACTAGCGCAGCTCTGCCACCTTTGCCAGCTGTTCCTTCTCCCCTCCGGCACAGCCCCCTACTAACCTGATCGTAGAGTGGGGTGCTGCAAGAACTGCACCCCGATTCGGCGCTGTCAGGGACACTAGTACTCAGGGGAAGGCTGAGCCCCATGGGGGTCGACTGTTTGCTGCACAGCTCCGGGTAGGAAGCGGAGAAAGCTTCATATCCTCCTGGGAACACAAAGAAACACATTTTTTTTTTCCATTAGTACCGCCGAGACAGGGTACCTTCATACAACTTCCCCATCCACCAGGGCTGGAAGTTTAGCCCGGAGAGGCCCAGGCGAGTCTTTGTTCCTAGAGCCAAACAAAGCCAACAAGTTCCCACAATACGACTCAGGCGTCCAAGCGCTCCAGGTGGAGCAGCCCCCGCCCGGAGCTGAGAACCAGAGGTCCCCAAACTAGGCGGCGGAGGGCGTGCGGCCCGCCCCCGAGCGTCCCCGAAGGCGTACCTTTGAGCAAAAAGATTTGCGCGCCGCGCGCCTCGCGGCAGAGCGCTCCGGCGGCCAGGGCCAGGGTGCCGTCGCGCTTGGCGCAGTCCAGCGCGGCGCTGCGCTCGTCCAGCAGCACCACGGCGTGGTAGGCGCCGGCCAGCAGGCGGCCGCGCAGCTCGGCGTTGGGCACGATGTGCTCCAGACCCATGGCACCCTTGGCCCGCCGACGCACGATGGTGCTGAAGCGCACGTTGACCGAGCCGGCGATGTGGCCGGCGTTGAAAGCGAAGAAGGAGCGACAGTCCAACAGCAGGCACTGCGCCGCGCGCTCCCTCAGCAGCGTCCGGAGGCCTCCGGCGTCCAGGGAGACCACTTCCATGACCATGGCCGGCCCCAGCGCCCCCAGCGTGCAAGTCGTCCTGTGTTCTTTGTCCCGGGAAGCGAACAGCAGGGCGACGGCTTTCGAGGAAAAGCCCGACCCCGGTTTTCTTTGCGCCAAACCCAAACTGCCTTTGGACCGAGCGAGGGGTCGTTGGGTGGGACTCTCGACCGCCTCGGCTTCCTTGTTGCTCTCCCGACGGCCCTTACACTCGAGCTTCGCCCCGAGCCCCGAAGTCTTTCGCAGCGAGTCAGACCCGGTGGAGAGCGTTTATATTGTGGCTCTGCGCAAGCAGGCGGGGCGGGGCGGGGCGGGGCGCGCGCGCGCGCGCGGGCGCGCGCTGTGGGGGAGGGGATTGTTTGTTTGAATGACGCTCACGTGACTGGTATGGTGACGTCACCGCCCTGCCCGGTTTGGCGCCGGAGCAGCCAAAGGCGAAGACGTCAGCGGCCTCCGAGTGGGGTCCGCTGGCTAAGCTCGGGCTCGGGCTCTGGCCCCCGCCCGGCCGTCCGGCCTGCGCCTGGCGCGTCCCTGGGGATCTGGTCCGCGCCGCTCTCCGGGCCCAGCGGGGAAGGGAGAGGGTGGACGCTCTGCCAGCCGAGGGCTGACTCCCGTGTGCGAGTGCCTGGGAGACCAGGCTGCGTGCCACCGGCCCCCGCCTCCCCTCCTCCCCCTCCACCGCGCTGCTTCCCGGCGTCCGCTCCTCCGCCGACCCGAGTCGAAAGGGGTTTCCTTTGTTACTGCATACATTTGCGCCCCCTTTTCTCATTTCCTCGTACCCAGCAGGCGAGGAAACACGGGTTCCCGAGGAGAAGCGATTTATTATACTTGCCCAGTATCGCACTGCCGGGGATGAGGGGACCGAGAGAAGACTGAAATGAGGGTCGGAGAAGAACTGAGTTTGTCCAGCCGAGAACAACCGGGGTAGGTTAGGGTGGAGGTGTTCCGGGAAACACAGTCCTGTTCCCCAGGCTTTCCTGCTACTTTAAAATGTACATTTAACAAGTAAAATGCCGTCCAACCAAACGCCAAGCAGAAAAATGTCAATCCTAGTCCTGAGATCCTTACGTGGTTGCGAGCCTAGGAAGGCGGGTCAGGGATCTGAATTGAGGGTGGGGGTCGCAAGGTGCGATTGTGGATTGCAGGCGTTCGGCGTTTAGTGAGGCGACCCCCCAGTGCGGATCGACAGCGCCCCCCAGGGGCCGCCAGACACGTTTCTGGTCACGTTTGCTTAGGACTGAGCGGCTTCATCTCTTTGTGGTGGTTTTTTCAGACTCTGTGCGACCTCATGGACTGTAGCGCACCAGGCTCCTCTGTCCACGGGATTTCCCAGGCGAGAATACTGGAGTGGGTTGCCAGGCCCTTCTCCTGGGGATTTTCCTTTAGTCCCTAAATATGTACTGATTGAGCGCCTACTAAGCGCTGGGCTGGGGCCTGCAACTGGGAACAGGAGCCCGGTCCAGCCCTGGGGCCCTGGTTCTTGCCATTAACGTGAGCTGGTCTCGAAATACAGTCCTACAGCGCTTTAAGAGGACTTACAGGACCTGGACAAATGTTTGGGGAGACCCCATGCGGTCACCCTCGTCGTGGGCTCTAGCGAAGCCCTCCGACCTCCCCACCCCCAGTGGCACCGAAGCGCTAGGTACACAAACATAAATATTGCGCCATCAGGCTGGGGTGCTGACTCAGGAACATTCTGTGGTTTCTTCCCCTCTCTAGGAGAGCGGGGGATTTCACTGCAACCCTTTGTCGTTGATCTGCTGATTGTATCAGCAGAGGCAACTTCTGCATTTGCCTCGCTTAGTTTCTGTGTCCTCACATGCTCAGGCTTTCTGCCTAATTCTAAAAAACTAAAAGGCTAAGTGCTTTTTTAAAAACAGCATTTTCGGCCTTCAGGTGAACACTGGCTGAGTACAGCAAAGAGGTCCTTAGGTAATGGCAACACCCGCCCTGTATCTTTAAAAAAAAAAAAAAAAGTATTTGTTTATACTACTTATTCAGCTGAGGAACTCAACATATTTTATGCATTGAATCATGAAATGTTACAGCTGCTGACTTTTCACAGCATACCAACTTGATCTGTCCCAAGTTTTGTGTGTGTGTGTGTGTGTGTTTTTACCAAGAGCAGTTTTTAATACTTACACATTTTCTAAAAAGCAAACTTTTTTTGTACAAATATTAGAGCGGTAAGTGGCAGTGTGGCCCTACAGTCAGGTGTCAGCTGAGCTCTGCAAGGTTTTTCTCTCTAGCCTGACTAGAAAGAGCAGAGCTTGAACCCCATGCTGTCATTTTGCTTCTGGGTGATCCTAGCTGAATCTCTTCCCCTAATGAGCCTCTAAACTGACATCTGAACAATTGTCTTACAACTGCCTTCTTTGTGAATGATTTGAGGCCCAAGTTAGAGATGATAGGTATAAGGAACACAGGCCCTACCCATCCCTTCTTGTTATGATTCACTACATCTTTTGGTTTTCCCCTCCCCAGAAGAGCACTTCTTATATAATCATGCCATTTTTGTGTTTCAGCATTTGGCACGAGAGCCTGGGGAGGTCACCGCTGGATGCCGGTAGGTGTGATTGGTACAGAGGTCCCTCCTTGCGACCAATCAACACACAGTGGCTCAGGTTAGGGAGTCTGGTGGTAAAGATGTAGCCACCTAGGCCCTCAGTTCAGGACATAGAGGTGCTACTTCTGGTTGGAGATGGAGCCAAAGAGAGGCCCAACATAATCTGGTCTGTGGTGACTGCAGAGGCAGAAGGGACTGGAATTGTGGTCTTGGTAGGCAGAGGAGGGTGAACGAGCAGCAAGGGACTTTGACTCAGGGGAGAGAACCTGATCTTTCCCACCTGGGCTCTTCCTGATTCTAGATGTGCCCAGGATAAACCTGGAGGCACCATTAATGTGCAGCTGAACAGTGAAAAGTGACTTTTCCTCTTGTTTCCCGACTCCCTCCTACCTGTGATGGAGGTAAGGACATAGGGGCTGTGGGGAGACTCTGTAGCCAGGATTGATGTTACACTATAATCCCCGTCCAAATCCTGCCCTCAGAGTTGACTCTGGACCTGTTCTGAGGTCACTGGAGGAGAAAAAGTGGTGTTCCCACAGATGCTAGTCAGAAAGTAGCCCCAGCTCACTGTCTGCTCTGTGACATTGGCAGGCAGGTGGCTTAACGTTTCTGAGCCTCCGTTTCCCCATTTGTAAACTGGGAGCACTACCCAGTCCAAGATGGCAGACTAACGTCTCAGAATAACTGTCTTCTAGCTCAGCTGGTTAAGAATCCGCCTGCAATGCAGGAGACGCTGGGTTGATTCCTGGGTCAGGAAGATCTCCTGGAGAAGGGATAGGCTACCCACTCCAGTGCTTCTTGGGCTTCCCTAGTGGCTCAGACAGTAGAGAATTCACTTGCAATGCAGAAGACACGGGTTCAATCCCTGGGTTGGGAAGATCCCCTGGAGGAGGGGATGGCAACCCACTCCAGTATTTTTGCCTGGAGAATCCCCGGGGAGAGAGGAGCCTGGTGGGCTACAGTCCATGGGGTCACAGAGAGTCAGCTGAGCAACTAAGCGCAGCAGGACCCAACACAGGGGGTCGGGAGGCCCCTTATTTTATAGGACAGAGTGGGGGAGGAGCTGAGGAAGTAAAGACTTCATCCTGCAAACATCTGGAATGGCCAACCTCAGGGAGGAATGTGTTAATCTCTTCAAGCAGAGGGGCAGTGTTCCCTGAGACAGGTCTTTATATATGATTATAATAACAAAAGAAATGAAAAACAAAGGTTAAAGTCAAAGAAACAGATCCATCATGGAGTCAGAATTGGCTCTTAGGCCCTATCCATCTAGGGCCTGCTGTGGGTCCCATCTGGAGGGGGTGCTCTCAAGAGAGGGTGCTGGCTCCCACCGTTCATGTTCTCTTCTGGGATCCATAGCCCTTGAACGTCTCCCTTGTGCTGTGTGGCAGGCAGCTCCTGCCTTTGCTTAGTCCCCTTCATAACTCCCTCTATCCGGGGAAATCCCACCACTGGGCCCTACCCCTTCATCTGGCCTTGCCCTCACTGCTGTCGCTGATTCTCTCATTGCTTTCTAGGCAGACCCCTGGATGCGTTTCTCATCCTTTCCCACCCCCACACCTTTGCTCACACTGCCCACGCTGCCCTTAGGGCTCCAAATCCCAGAGTGCCATCCCCAGGAAGCCTTCTTTGGTTTCTCCGACTTCTGCCCTAGGGCTTCCCTCATAGCTCAGTTGGTAAAGAATCTGCCTGCAGTGCAGGAGACACGAGTTTGTTTCCTGGGCCCTGAGTCTGGAAGATTCCCTGGAGATGGAAATGGCAACCCACTCCAGTTTTCTTGCCTGGAGAATCCCATGAACAGAGAAGCCTGGCAGGCTACACAGTCCATGGGGTCGCAAGACTTAGCGACTAAACCATTACCACCATCACTTCTGCCCTAGGTCCTGGAAGACTTAGTCCAGAACTTTCTAATTATGTAAACATCTCTTAGATCCTTATCTTACTCTGAGTTGCTTAAGGGCGGGTAGTGTGTTTTTCTGATCTTTGATCTCCCCACCCTACTATCATAGTTACAGTGCCTGGCACATAGTAGGCCCACAATTTGTAGCATGGTGGAAGAATTTCCTATGAGGTGCTGTTGAAAAGTGTAAGAGAGAAAGGGACAGGAATGGCCATTCATGAAGCCTCACCCAGTACCAGCTGCATTGCAGAAATCATCATCTCATGAAGCAGTCAGTGATCCCATGAGGTGATTATTATCCTCATCTTACAGGCAAAGAAACAGCTCAGAGAGGAGAATGTGCCCAAGATGACACAGCTGGTAATCATCAGATGCAGATCTAAACCCTGGTTCTGTCTGATGGCAAAATGGATGGGGACTTGGGCATCTTGTCGGAGAAGGCAATGGCAACCCACTCCAGTACTCTTGCCTGGAAAATCCCATGGATGGAGGAGCCTGGTAGGCTGCAGTCCATGGGATCGCGAAGAGTCGGGCATGACTGAAGTGACTTAGCAGCAGCAGCTGCAGGCATCTTGTGGTAGGAAACCCAGTCTGTGAGGCCTCCCGGCCTGTTGCAAGTGCATCCCCACAGCTCTGGCTGAAGCCTCTGACTCTCAGCTTGCCTGAAGATCTGCTCACTGGGCAGAGTGGCCTCTGGCACCAGCCCTGGAGGGAGCCTAAGCCTCTTAGCACCCTGGACTCCAGCCCTGGTGTCCCTGTTGCCTCTCTGAAGTCACTCAGTGCTTGGGATTTGGGGCAGCCACAGGCACAGATGGTGGCTCAGATGGTAAAGAATCTGCCTGCAATGCAGGAGACTGGAGTTCCATCCCTGGGCCGGGAAGATCCCCTGGAGAAGGGAATGCCCATTGCAGTATTGTTGACTGGAGAATCCCCTGGATAGAGGAGCCTAGTGGGCTACAATCCACGGGGTCGCAAAAAGTCAGACACGACTGAACTACTGAGCACACACGTAGGCACAGACACTCAGCAGCCGGGCTGGCAGGGGCGACGTCACCCTCCACACCCAGGCAGTTAGGACAGAACCGGCTTCTGTTGCACAATGCTTAAAAACAGATCGCCACAGTCAGGACCGGGAAGGCCCACGGGAGTGCATCACCTCAGTCAGCCCCCTCATTTGGGAGACAAGGACCCAGAGACATTAGGCAACCTATCCAGAGTCACACAGTGTCCAGAACATTCCACATCTAGGCAGCACTGTGTGAACTCTGTGTACAAAACCTTAAGTATTTGTCTCTGGAGGGTGGGGTTACTTTCATTTTCTTCCTTAAAGCTCTGTATGATTTGAATTTTCTAACACAAACGTGGAACTTTTATAATTGGGGGGAAAGCTAAAAGTATTAAAAGGCAACCATATCGAGGATAAGCCTATTTACCATATTTCAGGTAACTTGTTAGAAGCAAGGTACAGAGTTCAATTGCCGGGGTTAGAATCCCAGCTTGACCACTCACCAACTTGTACTCAGATAAGTTACTTTACCTCTCTGAGACTCAGTTGCCTGATGTATAAAATGAAGACAATAATAGCATCTATCTTGTAGGGCTGATGCAAAGATCATATGAAACATGTCAGCAAACTGCAGCCCGTGAGCCAAATCTAGCCCGCTCCCTTTTTGTACACTTCACAAGCTAAGAATGGTTTTTATACTTTAAATGGTTGGGAGGAAAATCAAAAGAAGAGGAATATTTTTGTGACACATGAAAGTTGTATGAAATTCATATTTCGTTGTCCACAAGTAACGTTTTATTAAAAGTCAGCTATACACATTGGTACTGTCCTCTGTGGCTGCTTTCACATTACAGTGGGGGGTGAGTAACTGTGACACTGTCTGGCTCACAAAGCCTAAAATATTTACTTCTAGCCCTTTACAGGAAAAGTGTGCCAACTCCCGATATGAGATCATGGATGAAAAGCACTTTAGAGCAATGCCTGGCACAGGATATTTAGTGAATTTTGTTATTATTAATATCTACAAAATCTTCTTTCCATAGGATGTGTTCAAAAGCAACAATTGCTTTTATATTTCATTGAGCCTAAAACACACTTTTCATATTTTAATGTTTAAACACACTTTTCCTATTTTAATGTTCCTCAAAGTGGAATATAGACTTGCCTTGTCAGAGGCAAAGCGTAGTTGACTGACGTAGTTAATAGCCAGCATTTCCCTCTCTTTAATTTTTCCATATTTATCTATTTGGCTGCGCCTGGCCTTCGTTGTGGCTTTGGGATCTCACCCCAGAGAGTGGGCTTCTCTGGTTGCAGCACGCGGGCTTCTCTTTGGTCGTGGCATGTGGAGTCAGTAGTTGCAGTATGTGGGCTTAGTTGCCCCTCAGCATATGGGATCTTAGTCCCGCCGCCCCTCCCCCCCCACCCCCAGGGATTGAACTCCTGCATTGGAAGGCGAATTCCTGACCACTGGAGCATCAGGGAAATCCCCAGCATTTCTCTTTCTTAATGGTGTATACATTAAAGAGGGGAGGGGTCTCAGAATTGCTGACCTCTTAGTTCAGTAGAATACAGTGAAGCTAAAAGGTTTCAGATGGACAGGAATTAAAGCACTACAGTCATTTCATCAATAAACATTCTGCCAGGGGGACAGACTTGTCAGTTAGACAAGTGCAGGTCAGGTGCTAAGAGTCAGGATACAAATCAGAAAGACCAGAAAAGGGGCCCTCCGCCAGCTAGGAGAGGAATGTGAGGGAAAGATGCGCAGAGGAGGGGCTGTCTCCCTTTAAACAAAGACTGTTGCAGAATAGAAATGTCTGGATGAAATACTTCTGCGAGATGAGTCTCCGTGATCTACTGCTCAGACCCTGAGAGTCGAGTCTCAGTTTTCTGCTATAAAATTGGGGCAGTAAGAGTCCCAAGAGGCCAACTCTCAGTTTCGACCTGGGACCAGATGAAGGCCCGCAGCCTGTGTGAACAGGCCCCGTGGCCAGCCATCTCTGTGTCTACCGCTAGTTTGGGAGCAGGGACAAGACTTCTTGTCTTTCTTGGTCCCCAGCACAAAGCCCAAAGCAGGTTTGTTGGATAAATACATGCAGATGATCCCAGGGGCCCAGGAGAGGGCCCAGGAAGTGGCAGGGCTCCATGACTCAGACAGGCCCAGCCCTGACCCAAGGGCACCGCTTGCCAGCACGGGCCCCAAGCCCCGCCCCAGCCACCAGGGGAACTGACGCCACAGTGAGAAGTGACAGATCTCTGTTGTTCATTTTCTTTAGACAGAGTATGAATTGAGACATAATTTCCTTTTTATGATTAGAAAACATTAATTAGTGTTGAAGGGAGCAAATGAGGTCATAGTTTGTCTCGTCCAAACTCTCCCCCGAAGGAAGGAGAAGTTACCAGTGGTGTGTTCAGAATCCTAGTTGAAGACTCAGAAATTGTGCCTACCAATTTTGCCTTCATGGCTAAGTTATTTGGAGGCAGATTTTACTAATAATTGGTAATCTCTACTGAGCACTTGGGCTTCCGTGGTGGCTCAGACGGTAAAGAATCCACCTACAACGTGAGAGTCCTGGGTTTGATCCCTGGCTCAGAAGATCCCCTGAAGAAGGGCATGGCAACCCATTCCAGTATTCTTGCCTGGAGAATTCCATGGACAGAAGAACCTGGAGGGCTACCGTCCATGGAGTCACAAAGAGTGGGACACAACTGAGCAACTAAGCCCTGAGCGCTTGCTATGAGCCTAGCCTTTTGCCAAGTGGTTTATATACACTTCCTCTTAGATCATGACACTAGCCCTGTGAGGCAGATACCATTAACCACCCCCACAAGAAGAGAGGAGGGTACTGAGGCTCAGAGACGTTAACTAACTTGTCCAAAGGCACACAGCAAGCAAGAAGCGCTGCCTGGGGCCTGTCACTCCCTCTCTCTAAGTCCTTTGTCCTTATCTCTCCATAGCACATGGTGGGTGTATCATGAGGGTAAAGTGTTGCATCATTTCGCGGTCATTTCGTGGGATAATGCTTTTAGGGGGCTGCTTCTAGATTCCTAAGGAAGGGGGAAAGGAAATAGACCTCAAACTGGGGCTTTCTGCCTGGCCCTCCCTGACTCACTGAGCCACATTGCACAAATGATTCATTCACTGGCCTGGACCTCAGTGGGTTTGGCCACCCATTGAGAGTGAAGTCACACCTCCAGCTTTCCAACGCTTTCATTGGTTCACTCACCCAACTTCGGGCAGGCAAGAAACAGGCCCGGCTGGCCTCACTTGGGGTCAGGAAAGCACACAAATGCTTCTCAATGTCTTGAAATCGTGGCTGGGCAACTCACTTCTAGCCTAAGAGATCCTCTGGGGGGCCTAAAGTCAATTACTAGGGGTGTTGAAACAAAGTACCACAAGCTGAGTGGCTTAAAACAACAGAAACTGGTTGTCTAACAGTTCTGGAAGCCAGAAGTCCAAGACCAAGGTGTTGGCGAGGTTGGTTCCCTCTGAGAGCTGTGAGGGCGCATCTGTCCCAGGCCTCTCTCTTGGCTTCTGGTGCCTGGCGGGCAGTCTTGGATATTCCTCGGCTTGTAGAGTCATCACTCCAATCTCTGCCTCCATCTTCATCAGTCATGCTGGATTAGGTTCCACCCTTATGATCTCATTTTAACTTGATTACCTTTGTGAAGGCCTTGTTTCCAAATAAGGTCACATTCTGAAGTGGGGGTTGGAACTTAAGCGTTATCTTTTGGGCGGAACATAATTCAACCCAAAACAGAGCCCCAGAGATAGCCCCCTAGGAATAACATGTTCAGTATGGCCCAGGTAAGTATTAATATATCCATTTTACATGATCTTTGTGAAAATACTGAAGATGGGTTGGTTTTTTGTTTTTCCTGGAGTTGATAGGGAAGTTGATATGAAGTAATAATCAAGACTAGACAGAAAAACTGAAAAAGAAAAGCAGTGTGGTGGGGATAAGTCCTACCAGATATTAAAATATATCATAAAGCCCCAGCAATTAAAATGGCATAGTTAGGAGCATGAGTAGCCAGGAAGAGCAATGAAACAGAATAGGAAGTCCAGAACTTTGCTCAAGTACACACTGGAATTTGATATATGATGAAGTGGCGTCTCAGATCACTGGGACATGATGGACTTCTAAGTAAGTGATCCTGAGACAATTGGACAGTCATTTGGAAAAAAGATAAAAAGAGCCATAGCTCACACCATACATTTGAATAAATATCCAATAGACCAGAGACTCAGATTTTTTTAAGTGAACCCATAAAACTTGTAGAAGAAAACATGAGGGGATTCCTGTATAACATAGAAGTGAGAAAAGCCTTTCAGTTTAGGACTCAAAATCTGGACACAATAAAAGAAAAACTTGGTAAATTCAACTACATAAAAATTAAAGCTAAATTTTAAAAGAACTTTTTATGGCAAAAATAAAACTTCATAAGCAACATTTTTTTTAAAAAAAGACAAGCGGTAGACAAAGGTTTATTTCACCCATATTTAAGGAGTATTTAAAAATAGAGATTAAAAATATATATATATATATATATGATTTTATAATGGACAAAAACCACAAGGAGATAGTTCCAGGAAAAGAGCTGCAAAAGGACCCAGAAGATGTAAGAAAATGCTTATTCATAATCATAATAAGAGACAAGAAAATTCTAACTATGCTGAGAGGCTCTCATCCTTCAGGTTGGCAAAAATCCAAAAATTTGAAGGTACTCTCTGTTGAGAAGCGAAATTTGAATATGAATTAGGCATTAGAAGATATTGTAGAAATGTTCACTTTGGTGGTTGCTTAGGAAAATGTCTAGTTCTTAAAAGATGTGTGCTGAAGTGTTTGGCAGTAAAAGGTTATGATGTTAGCAACTTGCTTGAAATGTTCAGAAGAAAATACACACACCGGTAAATGAATTAAATGGCACAGCAGGAACAGTTGCTGAGTCTATGTCGGGCATAAGGGTGTCCATGACTGCTAGTCTTCTTTCATCTGTTCTGTATGCCTGAAATTTTACATAATAAAATGTGAGTTCCAGTCACATGGTCTCGAGGTGAACTCGGTGAAGTGGAAGCTATCAGCAAAAGAAGCTAGCTCGGCTGAGACAGTAATAATTGATATTGTGGGCACCAGGCACTATTTCATCAGCCAGCTCATTAATCATTACTGTCCTCGTTTACAGACAAGGAAACTGAGGCATCAGCAATCTGCCAAATCCACAGAGATCTGAACTCTGGAAGCTCTGCTGATTGATTTTAATCTGAGCCAGTCCCTGAGAACTGCTAATAGGCTTTGAAAAAACAGCCTTAAACCCAAATGTTATTAAATTGGACTAAGTTCTTTACTCAAGTAAAAGGGTTCATTCAAAGGGTTAGCAGAGATCTTGCTGATGCGTCTTAGAAACACCAACCATTTATAAGGTCTACTGTCCTGTTCTCTAATTTAGACTCAATCATTTCAGACTCACTGAGGAGAGAAAAGAATTGTAATAAACCAGTTGTGCATTCAGTCTAATGATTCACCTAGCAACCTGTCAATGCAAATTTAGGGTATTCTTTAAATCAAGTTATATTAATAAAAGATAACTTACAATTTAAGTGAAATTGAATCACTTTCAAAGTGCATTTAATGATGTAGAGTGCTTTCATCTATTAAAAAGTTTCATAATTTAAAGAAAACTAGTGCAACCCGACCCCAGCGCCTGGGTTCAAATCCCAGCTCTGCCAGTAACCTCAGAGGACAATGCTGGGGCAAGTCACACACCATCCCTTGACCCCAGTTTCCTCATCTCTAAAGTGGAGATGACTAGCACCCTCCTCTAAAGCTCTCCAGAGGGTTAAGTGATCTGGATGTGCTGTCTGGAGGGATATGTGTGGCTTGAGACCCTCTCCATCATGCTCCGGTGGAGCCACCCTGAGAAACTACATCATGGCTTGGTCTGTGATGGCTCCACCTCCCACAAGGCTATCCTGCTCCTTTTTATGGAGTGTCCACTCTGTGCCAAGCCTGTGCACCACACTGGGGACAAGGAGATGAACGATACGTGGTCTCAGCCTGGAGAGAGAGGAACACATAAATCATCTTGCCACGCAAGTACACGTGAACAGGGCAGAGGAGGACAGCCAGCACAGGTGTGGGACACCGGAGGGGAGCCTGGGGAATGGACGATACTTTTTAAAGGACAGCATCTTTTGGGGTGCACAACAATGGGAATGTACTTAATGCCCCTGACCTCTGCACTTAACCAGTGGTCAAGATCACAACTTCTATGTTATGTGTATTTCACTAAAAAAGTATATATAGTATATGAATATGTAATCCATATTTTAATGGTTAATATCTTCTTGGGGGGTCTCCAACCCAGAGGAGGTATTCTTACACTGGTTGTGCAGATGAAGAAATGGAGGCCCAGAGTGGGGGAGCAGCCCCGCCCCCTTCCTCAGGTCTGTCTGATGGAGGTGGAAAGCTACCCAAGGCTGGACTCTCTGGCCTCAAGTCCATTCTGCTGCAAAGACACAGAGAAGAATAGGCTTGCTTGATGTCCAGCTGAGGGCTTTTTCCACCACAGCCCCCCACTCACAAATGCCTAGACTGGGCTCTGGGATCACCCCCACCAAACCCCTGTCCTAGTTCTGGGACAAGCTCCAGACAAGGGAGAGGATGTAAAGAGATCCTGTTCCTTAATCCTGTGTAGAGAGGGAATGTGTTTTCCTGGTTGCCAGGGGCAGAGGATGGTCTCCAGAGGGTCAGCGGCTGAAGGAGTCACTGGGCTCCCATCTCTATTCTCCCCATCTCCTGAGTGCCAACAGTTTCTGTTCCAGTGAAATCAAGCTTCAGGTAGATCCCTTGTCTAGGTGGGGCCTTGTCTGGTGTGGCTGGGGTGTTCAGGCAGGCACGGATATATATGAGCCTCCCTGGGTACCCCTACCCACTGCCTCCTGAATATCTTCTTATCTGTGTAGAGACCCTTCCCCTCCCAGCCAAGAAGGGTGGGGCAGGGATCTGAGAGCCCAGGAGGCACGTTTTCTATGCCTTCCTCCATCCCCCAGTGACTGAGACCAGCTCAGGCCCTCCTTCCAGGCACATTAGTGCTTCTTGGAACTCTCAGGACCATCTTGAAAAGGGAGAGGGATAAAGTCTGAGATGGTCAGTGCTGTAGAGAAATATTGATAGAGTAAGCAAAGGGTTAGAAGTAGGAGTGGGTTGGGGGAGGGGTTCAATTTAAGTAGGGTGTTCCAAGAAGGCCTTGGAAAGAAGTTGACATTTGAGTAAAGACCTGAGCGGGTGAGGGAGTGAGCCATGGAGCATCTAGGGGAAGAACAATTCAGGCAGACACCCCCAAACAGAAACAAGCCTCACAAGAACAAGAAACAGGCAAGAGGCATCCAGACGGGAAAGGAAGAACACTGGCTTCATTCTCAGATGACGTAATCCCATACGGAGAAAATCCTATGGAATTTGAAAGAAAAGTTTGATACTATGAGAACTAGTAAACAAGTACAAGGTCACAGGATACAAGATCAATATATAGAAGTCAATTTTATTTCCACATAGCAAACAATGAGCAAGCCAAAAATGAAATTGAGAGTGTAATTCCAGGGAATTCCCTGGCAGTTCAGTGGTTAGGACTCCTCACGTCCACTGCAGGGGGAACAGGTTTGATCCCTAGTCAGGGAACTGAGATCCTGAAGGCCACATGTGACACACACACACCCCCAAAATCCCTAATAGTATCAACTAGAATAAAATATTTAGGAATTAATTTAACAAAAGAAATACGAGACTTATACACTATTACAATATTTCACTGAGGGAAATTAAACTGTAAGTAATTGGAGAGACATTCCATGTTCTTAGATTGGAAGACAATGTTGGTCTTCCAAGTTGATATATAGATTCAACATCGCTCGCTCAGTCACTTCAGTCATGTTCAGTCTTTGTGACCCTATGGACTGTAGCCTGCAAGACTCCTCTGTCCATGGGATTCTCCAGGCAAAAACACTGGAGTGGGTTGCCATTTCCTCCTCCAGGGGATCTTCCCCACCCAGGGATTGAACATGAATCTTCTGCATTGCAGGCAGATTCTTTTCTGCTGAGCCATTGGGGAAGCCCTTAGATTTAACATAATCAGTATCAAAATTCCAGCAGGCATTTTTTTCCCAGAAATTTGCAAACTGATCCTAAAATTTTATATGGTAATGAAAAATACCTAGAATAGCCAAAACATTCCTGAAAAAGAAGAACAAATTTGTAGGATCTTCACTTCCTGATTTCAAGACTCACTATAAAGTTACTGTCAAGATATTGTGGTACTGGCATATGGGTCAATGGAACGGAATTGAGAGTTCAGAAATAAACCCTTACATTTATGGTTGATTGACTTTTGACAACAATACCAAGGCAGTTCTTTGGAGGAAAGGATAATCTGTTTAACAAATAGTGCTGGAACAATTGGCTATCCATCTGCTTGCAAAAGGAAGAAGTTACCCTTACCTCACACCACATACAAAAATTAACTCAAAATGGATCATTAGCTTAAATGTAAGAGCTAAAACTATACAACTTTAAAAAGAACATACAGGGGGGAAAATCTTATAAACTTTGTGTCAGGCAAAGCTTTCTTAGCTTGGTTTATAAAATTAAAAAAAAATCAATAAGCTGAAATTCATCAAGGTTCAAAATTTTTGTGCTTAAGAGCCACCATTAAGAAAATGAAAAAGTAAACAGTAAACTAGGACAAAATATTTGCAAAACTGAATCTCCTAAAGGACTTGTGATCTGGTATTTACAAAGAACTTCTGCAGCTCAACGATAAGACAAACAACCCAATCAAAAGATGAGCAAGCAATATGAACAGATATTTCTCCAAAGAAGATATAGCCATAGCTGATAAGCACTTGAACAGATGCTCATTAGTCATTAAGGAAGCACAAATGTCAAGTGAGATCTATATCATACCCACTAGAATGACTGTGATCAAAATGACATATAATAACAAATGTTGGCTAAGATGTGGAGAAATGGAACATTCATACCATGCCGGTAGGAACATAAAATGGGGCAACATCTTTGGAAAATAGTTTGATGGTTCCTCAAAAAGGTAAATATAAACCTACCACGTGACCCAGCAATTCCACTCCTAGGTCTCCACCTTAGAGAAACAAAAGCATATGTCCACACAAAGAAGTGTGAGTCAGTGTTCATAGAAGTGCTATTCATAATAGCCCCAAACTGGGAACAACCTAACATCCATCACCTGATCACTGAAGTGAATGGGCACCATGCGGTCAGTCCACACACTGGAGCTGCTCAGCAGGAACAAAGAGCAGACGAACGACAGATGCTGCCATGTGGACAGCCGCAGAGATGTTACGACAAATGGACGAAGCCAGACGTAAGGGACTAAAGAGTGTATGACTCTGCTTCATACAAGATGTCCGGAAAAGGCAAATCGACAGAGACGGTGAGCAGATTAGTAGTTGTGTAGGGCTGGGTGGGAGAGGGACTACCTATAAATGGGCATGGAAAAGGCATCTGACTGAGGACTATGCAAATGTTCTAAAATTGATTTATGGTGATGGTTGCACCACTGGGTGAAACAACCCCAAAAAGCACTGAATAGAACACTTAAATATGATATTTAAAGTATACCTCAATAAAGCTGTTTTAAAAAGCCTCTGTTCAAAGTTCAGGTTGAGACTGACTTTACACCTGGCCCAGGGGTCCTTCCTGGGCTGTGGTCGGCTGGGATAGCTATCACCCTGTGGCCACAGAGTGCCGTGGGCCATGGTTCCACAGCACAGCCCCAGTGGAGATTGGGTGCTGGTTCACACATCGGGCTCTCCGCTTTGGTGTAAGCTTCTTGAGAACAAATAGCTAGTGTTTATTCTCAGAATCTTAGTAATCCTGGGGAGGGAGCTGGGGAAGAAGGCAGCAGAGTGGCCAGACCCTGCAGGGCTTCGCAGGCAGGACCTTGGAGGCTGTGGGCAGAGCAGTGACCAGGAGAATGTGTGTCAACATGGTAATAAGGACTCACTTCACCTGGGAGTGTGAGGATGAGATGAGCTCACAGTGCAAAGTCATAGCACAGTGACACAGAGTACGCACCAAACTCACTAGTTGGTGTCACGATCACGGTCTCATCCCCAATATCGCTGGCCCAGGGAGATGAAGCACAGGTCATTGAGGTCACAGCTGTCTGTCTCGTGACCTGCAGGGAGCCAGGCTCAGCGAACGCCCGTCCCTTGGGGGAAGCCCCGGGGCTGCTGGTCAGCTCCCAGAGGGCGTGGTGCCATGCAGTGAAGACAGGCGGGGTACAGAGTGACCGTGCCCGTGCCCCCCACCACCACCTCGGCTCCTCACCTGGCGATGGGTGAATAGCCAGTGAGGCCAAAGTCCAGGGCCTGGAGTCAGCGTCTCGCAAACTGCGCCACCTATCCGGAGGCTTTTATTTGGCAGATATTTACTGACACACGGTAGACCATGCCAGCTGGGATGCAGGGTGAATGAGACATACTTCCCCAGACCACACACACACACAGAGACATGCACAGAAGCACACACACACACACAGACACATGGACATACACACATGTGCATGGAGACACACAGACATAGAGACACAAATATACACAGACATGTACACACAGATGCACACATGAACACACACAGACCACATATACCATTCAGTTCAGTTCAGTCACTCAGTCATGTCTGACTCTTTGTGACCCCGTGGACTGCAGCACACCAGCTTTCCCTGTCCATTACCAACTCCCAGAGCTTACTCAAACTCATGTGCATCGAGTCGGTGATGCCATCCAACCATCTCATCCTCTGTCGTCCTCTTCTCCTCCTGCCTTCAATCTTTCCCAGCATCAGGGTCTTTTCAAATGAGTCAGTTTTTGCATCAGATGGCCAAAGTATTGAGTTTCAGCTTCAGCATCAGTCCTTCCAATGAATATTCAGGACTGATTTCCTTTAGGATGGACTAGTTGGATCTCCGTGCAGTCCAAGGGACTCTCAAAAGTCTTCTCCAACACCACAGTTCAAAAGCAGCAATTAGTAACATATACCATTAGTAAGTTCTGATTGTCAAAGCATCAAATTCCAGAATGGGGATAGTGTTTATAAAATTCCTTTTGTGGAAGTGAACACAACAGGTGACCCGTGGGGCTGACTTGGTCAAGGATAAGCTGGGTGGCTCTTCCAGTTCCTAACTGACACGTTTCTTTGATGAAGAGGCAGGAGAACCTTCAACCCACCTGGTCCTAGCCCTGGCAAAGTAACCATCCCAAAGAGAAAGAGAGATTATGACACTGTGGATATTTCTCTGACTTTATAAAAAAAAAAATTTTTTTTTTTCCATTTTCCCAGACAGAACTCAGCACTGTCAACTTTAAAAAGCAGAGAATCGTGAAACTTCCCTGACAGTCCAGGTTAAGAATCCTCACTTCCAGTGCCGGGGGCACAGGTTCGATCCCTGGTCAAGGAACTAAGATCCCATAAACTGACTGGCTTGGCCTTAAACAAATAAATAAAATAAAATCAGAGACCTGGTCACATTAGCTCCCACCCCACATACCGTGAGGCAGGTTGGTTCCTGCTCCCGGTTGTTGGTGGGGAGCCCAGGGCAGGATTCTCAGTCCTGGCCACACACCGGAGCCCCTGGGTTCAAAGTCCTGACACCTGGGTCCTATCCCCAGCGCTTCTAATGTAACTCTTCTAGGTGGGGCCTCAGTGCTGAGACTTTCCATATCTGCCCAAGGGCTCTAATGTCCAGCCAGGGCTGAAAACTACAGACCTAAAGGATTATCTTTAAGGTCCAGCATCTGTTGCTGAGGGAAAAAGCAGATAGTAGTTTTGTCACGCTGTATATTCATCCGATGTGATATATTCATTCAATATACTCAGTGTATATTCATTCAACGTGGAAGTGTTTGTTAGATGCTCAGTCGTGTCCGACTCTTTGCAATTCCATGGACTGTAGCCAGCCAGGCTCCTCTGTCCATGGGATTCTCCAGGCAAGAATACTGGAGTGAGCAGCCATTCCCTTCTCCAGGGGATCTTCCCCATCCAGGGATCGAACCCAGGTCTCCTGCCTTGCAGGCAGATTCTCTACATCTGAGCCACCAGGGAAGCCCCATATGTATACAGATTGTATGTAGATGTATATAGAGCTTTTGTTTTTTCAAAGATAGTGTGTATGTGTGTGGGGTGGGGGGTGGGGGCGCTATAGTCAGTCACTCAGGACAGAGCCGGTGAGGCTCCAGCCAAACCCACACAACGTCCTTCTGGATGGGGAGGTGGGGCACTTTCAATTTTCAGAGTGTGTGCCTCTCAAGCAGTGACATTTTCCACTTCAAGCACGTGTCGTTTTAAAAATTATTAATAAAGAGAAATAAAGCCGCCACGCCTTGAGCTTCTCTCACTTCCCTTTTCTTTACCTATTCAGGGGACAGGAAACACCCATAAATAGCTGGTGGGAAGGAGAAGTCGCGGTGAAGGTTGAGTCAGTGAGCCGAAGCCAGCCGGGGCCGAGTTGTCTGGCTCAGCCCTCCAAAACCCCTTCCAAAGTCCCCGGGTCCGTTCCAGGCCAGCAGGTTGAACCCTGCAAAGGGTCAGGGCATCTCAGGAGCAGGGAGTTCTTGGAGCAGACCCCGAGAGCCAGGAGGGGGCCTGGATTCCAGCTCTGGAGCCAGCCGGCCCTTGGAGACCAGCCTCGGGCCTCCACTGGGTCACGTCCTGGGGCCAAGTCATCCTGGTGACCTCCCTCTGACACAGTCACCTGGCCCTGCCTCTGGGCATTTCAGAGGAAAGTCCAGACAGGGCTGCAGAGAGCCCAGGAGGGCCGTGTTATCTGATGAGACCTCCACACAGCCCGGGGCCACACAGAGCTGCAAGGACTCCAGCAGGAGCGCCCAGCTGCTGCCGAGGGCACCCAGGCCAGGCTCAGGGTACCCGGGCGCTGGTCCTACGCCACACAGGCCCCTGGTCTCAGGACCCACAGCACCTTGCGGTCCACAGAGCCGGGCTGAGGTCCGCCCCCACTCACACTGTCCCAGGGGCTCTGCGTGGTGGTCTCTTCACTGCTAGACAGAGAGCAGGGGTCCTGGCAATGGGACCCCCAGGAGACCTAAGCACTGAGAAACCCCAGGCCCAGCCCCAGGAATGCCAAGGCCTCATCACCTGTTGCCCCACCTACAAGAACAGGAAATGACGTCACCGAGTCACCTGCTCCAGGTCAGCTGCTTAGGAAAGGAAGGCGTCATCTGCCTTCCGAGGGACAGTGTTATTATTTTCCCCATTTACGGCCAAGAAAACTGGAGCTGAGAGTCATTTGGGCACATGGCCTGTGTCCCCACAAACAGGGTGAAGCCAGACTGAACTCAAGACAGCTATCCTGAAGGGCAGGCCCTACAGTGCTCTCAGAGTGCCTGGATGCAGTAGGGGCAGAGGGCTTCCTTCCAGCCCTGGCCACCTCCCCCCAGTCCTCAGCCTCAGGCATTCACCAGGAGGGCCAGGAGAAGGTGCTGGATGCGGCGGATCATAGCTGGCCTCAGCCTTGCAGACCGTGTGTGTGGGCTGAGCCAGAATGGACTGGACGAAGGGCCCCTGGAGAGCCAGCCTCCGGGCCAGGAGCCAGGCAGACCTCTGGCTCTCAGGCCAGGACAAGGGCGTCCCTTCCCGCCTCCCTCTTTCTTAGAAGTCCTCTCAGCGCTGCACTTCCTGAAGTTTCTGCTGTGGTGCCAGCAACCTGCCTAAGCCCTCATCCCCTGGGCCTCCTTTCCAGAACCCAGAGGGGAAGGGTCACAAGAGGCTGGTGGCGTGGGTTCAGGGGAAGAGAACACGCATCCAGGACCCTCCAGGGCTCTGTCTCCACTTCACCCATTAGCCGGTGGCCTTACAGACATGGCCCCTCAGCGCCTTGGTTTCTTCATCTGTCAGTGGAGCTGACGGTGACAGCGGCTCTGCGGTGCTTGCTTGCAGACTGAACGAGGACAGGCTTTGACAGGGAACCGAGCACCTTCCTTGGGCTACTTATTGTTGTAACTGCTGGGTGTGGGTGTGCATTTCCTAATGAATTCTTCCCAACAGCCAGATGCAGTAGAAATTAACATTTTCCCCATTTTATAGCCATGGCACAGAGACGCAGGGAGAGAAGGTAGCGGTCACAAGTAGAAGAGTGCCATTGGCAGCAAAATGGAAGGACCTAGAGATTGTCATCCTAAGTGAAGTCAGACAGAGAAAGACAAATATCATGATATCACTGATATGTGTAATCTAAAAAAATGTCACAAATGAACTGACAAAATAACAAGACTCACATGCTTCAGAAACAAACATGGGGTTAAAAGGCAAAGGTTGGCAGGGAGAGATAAATTAGGAGTTTGTTATTAATATATACACCCTCCTGTATATAAGATAGATAGCCAACGAGGACCTCCTATATAGCACAGGGAACTCTCTTCAGCATTCTGTGACAACCTATGCTGGGAAGAACTTGAGAAAGAATAGATACATGTACATGTACAACTGAGTCACTGGGCTGTACCCTGAAGCTAACACAACACTGTAAATCGACTATACTCCAATGTAAAATAAAAATTAAATTAAAAAAACTTTTTTTAAAAGGTTTGTGGTAGAGCTGGGAGGAGTTGAGCTGAGGGGACAGAGCTTTCACTTTGCCTCCAATGAATAGTAACACTACCTCATAGACTTCTCATGGACTGTGATCCACATAGGGATGGACCTGGCCCATTCACTGTATACCAGTCCCAGCACCTAGTACCGCACCTGTCACAGAGGAGGCACTCTGGGTACAAGAAGGTTCTAGACGGACAGTGCCGATGTTTGGAGAGGAAGTAGCCTGGGCTGTGGAATGAAACACCCCCCATTTGCCAGCCCTGCCGCTCCCAGCTCTGTGACTTCACATACCGCTTAGAACCACAGCCTCTTCATTGCAAAAGGCAGTGATAATCACAGTAATACCATGAAAGAGTCACCGTGAGGATTAGAGGCACACAGCATGGCCCCTTTTGTGAGGCTGAAGGGCTGCAAGTGAGTTGACCGTGAGAGCACAGAGGTGAAAACCATGTGAAACGGTGCAAAGGGTGACACAGGTGTGAGTCATGGCATATCTGGGCTGTGTGCAGGTCACAGGCTCTGTGCCCCAGGGCCTAGGCTTGAGTCCCCTCCACCGTGGACTAGCAGGGAGCCCTTGAACCAGTTTCTTCACCTCTCTGTGCCTCAGCTTGCTGGGGTAAGATCCGTGAGATGCACACACTTGGCCCAGGGCCCAGCCGACAGTCAGCATCACTGAGTCACGGCCGTTGTTACTGTCTAGAATAGCTGTCTCTGAGCTGCACACTTGCATGTGCCCGGCTCCTGGATTGCTTCCAGAAGCAGGGCTGTCACCTTGAGTCCCTGGGACAGAACTTTCTGAAAAGGCATCAGCATTTCCCTGCACTACCGTTGATGCCCTCCGGTTCTTTCTGGATGACGCCAACCACCCTAAAGCCCTCCATTCCTGCCCTTGGCCATGACACAGCAAATCCTAGGGAGAGACCAAGGCCCATGAGTGTCTTCACTCCAAATGGCCCCAGCCTACGGGGAGAAGTGGGGTCTTTCAAGAGCCCTGATTGGGGAAAGTGAGCTTGCGGTAACCTCAGGCTGGGTGTTTCTCCTGCATGGGCCTCCTCATCCTCTGTGGTAAAATAAGAGATGATCTAAAATAAGATTGTAATCTCCCTCCGGTGTTGCTTTGACGGCTAATATGCTACAGCTAATACAGCTAATTTTTTGTCTTCTCTGTTAATAGCATCATCATTGCCACAATAGCTAGCACTGATTGAACACCTGGCATATGCCAGAAACTAAACGCAGTGATGGAGATAAGAGCAACTATCAGTTACTGAATGCTGACATCCACCAGCTGTGACCAGTCTACTGATTTTCTCATTTAATCTCCCCACAGCAACCTGACCATCCTCACCAAAAGGATGAGCAAGTAGGTTCCATGCAGTGAGATGGCCTCATTCACCTGGGATCTGAACCCAGGAGCCAGGCTCCTAATCAGTAGGTCATGCCCAAGTCCCTACAGCCTTAAGAGGTGAGAATTATTATCTGTTTCACTGATTTAAAAAACCAAAAACCTGTGGCCCAGAAGGGGGAAGTGAGTCAGCCCACGTCACACTGTGTGAAATGATGGCCTCTGAGGATATCCTGCTTCTATCTTCTTTTATCCTGATCGATTCAGCTGAGGCTTTAAAGAGACACGCTTGGACTTTGTGACTCTCACTCCCGACTCAGAATCCTGTCTTGTTACTCTGGGCCTGCAGCTGAGCTTCAGATAACCGAGGGCCCAGCCTCGGGCAGGAGGTCTGACCTCCAGACAAGCAGAGCCCTAGGGTGGAACAAAGACACAAGTCACAGGAGAAGCTCACATCACACCCACTTCCTGGTTCCTCATTGAAATTGGGGAGGGGGGAAGGGGGGGGGGTCATTTATTCCACCAGGGCACACGCACCATGTTTCACATTCATCATCTTCTTTTTGGTCCATGACTACTTTATCAGCTCAATGTGACAATCTTCATTTCATGGGAAATGGAGATCTTGTGATTTATCTAAGCAGGGAACCGGGGACCAGTGTCCTCAGCAAATTGTATCATCCAGGATACTTGAAAATTCCAGCAGACTGTAGAGGGCGGGTTGTTTCTTCACTTTGAGGGAGAGAGTCTGGTGGTGGAGGCTGCGGGCCCTGCCTCCAGCCAGGCAGAGAAGGAGGCGGTGAGGAAGGGCAAGGCTGCACCTACAGATGCTCCTCCCCGAGAGGTAATTGCTTTCAGTGGCTGCCCTGGAACCAACGGCAGCTTAGTTCCTCTTGTCAGTCCTCCCTTTGTATACTCACCTTACCCCTCCAGAAGTCAAGAAAAGAGGCACTGGCTGTTTGATTTCTGAAGGCCCAGGCTAAGTGAAAATAGGAACAGTCCTGAAGGGTGTGTGTGTGACTCGTCCCCCCACCAAAGGACCAGGCTGACCCGGGCAGAGGGGACCTTGTTAGGACCTGGGCTTTTGTTCCCTTCGGGACCGGAATGAATCACAGATCCCACCAAACCACACTGGCCAGTCCCAAACTTTCCCAGGTAGAATCGCAAATGAGTCCCATGCATCACAAATGAGTCAGGGGGGGCCCCATCAAGCGCACAAAGGCAAAGGCTGTGCTGTTCCTTACTCTTCACCTTCACCTTGGCCCCGGAAAGAAGCCAGACAGGACTTGGGGCTCTTTGGGGGCAAAGTGGAAACTGGAACCAGAAAAGGAAGGTCGGCCACAAGGCCTCTGTGGAGACCAGCCAGCAAGGTGGTGGCCCCCCGTTCTGAGGTGGCTGTTTGGACACCACGCAAGCTTGCTCACTTGTTCACTGACTCAGGCGGGTCAGGAGCTTTGATGGGGTGGCCAGCAGCCTCCAGGCTTTCTGCAGACTGTTGCTCCTGCAGACCCTGCCGAACATGACTCTCCTGCAAGGGTGCGGAAACCAAGGTACTGGCCAGGGTCGTCCAGCCAGGAATCGGTTCCAGAGCCGTCTGACTCTCGTGCCTTGCTTCTTCTGATCCTGTGTCTATAGAAACCCATTCTCCATCAGTGGGCAAAGAATGCCCACTTTATAGGTCACCAGATGAGTTGGGCCAGGAGAGTCTAGAAAGCCTGAGATTTTTCTCCACCCAGCAGCCTGAGTTATTTCGGAGGAGGAGCCTGCCCCGAGGAGCAGCAAAACCCCAGGCCTGTCCCCCGGGGCCTCAGCATTCCAGAGGCCAGATGGGCTTGACGCTATTCACCAGGTCGTAGCCCGCTCCAGGCTGCGCTCGGCTGGCTTGAGACCCGCGTTCCTCCAGGCGCCCCTCCTCCCTTTCCTCGGCGGCATGAAGGAGACAGAGCTGCTGGCAGTGTGTCCTCAGCATCTGGCAGAACATTCTGGCCCATTGCTGAGCACCTCTCACTCCCCATCCGTCCTCGGGGATGGCCGGTGACTCATGTTTCCATTTTCAATGCTGGACCAAGGACCAGATCTTTCCATGACCACCAGGGCGGGCCATACGGTGTTGGAATCAAGGACAGGAGCTGTGACATCAGACAGGCCTGAGTTCAAATCCTCCTTCTGGTGCTGGTGTGTGATTTCAGCCAACTGACTTACCAACCTTCTGAGCCTGCTTCCCCGTTCGTAAACAGTGATTGCAGCAAATGACTGTAATATCTTTATTGAAAAAATCTCTTTCCTTTTGCTTGCAATTCTTTTTTTTTTTTCCTTTAAAAAAAAATTAAAAATTAAAAAAAAAAATGCTTGCAATTCTAAAAAATGAACCCTTCCCTTCTATCAGTTTTCTTTTTTATATACTTGCCATTCATAAGCCAAGGAGAGGGGAAATTGATATTTTGTTTCTTAAAATGGAACAGTGATATTTATCTACCATTTACTTGTGCGAGGGATCTATTATAAGTGTTATCACCAACCCCATTTTATAGATGAGGCAACTAAGGCCCAGAGAGGTAAAGTAACTTGCTTAAGCTCACACAGCCAGTAAGTGGCAAAGCTGAGATTCACACCCAGGCTGTCAGGCTGCAGAGTTTTGGCTCTTAATCATTGCGCTGAGAAAAGTAAAGATGAAACACATAAAGCCAGTGGCATGGTGCTGGGCACATAGTGAGTTCTGAATGCTTGCTGGCAGTATTACTACCATTATTGTTTTTGCTTTGCCATCAACATGCCTGAGTTTCATTCTTTTTTTTTTTTGGCCATGCCAGGTGGCATATGGGAACCTAGTTCCCTGGCCAGGGGTGGAACCTGTGCCCCCTTTGTTGGAAGCACAGAGTTTTAACCACTGGACTTCCAGGGAAGTCCCTGAGTCTTACTCTTGACCATGAAAAGGAGTGAGTGAGAGCTCCTTGCCCTTCCAGCCAAATCTAAGAGGCTCAAAGACAGTCACTGGCTCACCCAAACGTGTAGATCCCTGAGCAGGCCAGCTCAGCATCCCTGCTGGGTGGCCTCGAGCAGCTGACCTCACGTCTCTGGGCCCCAGTTTCCTCCCCCGTCCAGTGGAGAAGCTCCGTTCTCACTCACCGTTGGGCTGGGAACAGGCGAGAGAGCACCAGCTGTGCACCGCGTGCCCTGCTGAGTATTGGCAGGCTGTCAGCAGACCCTCCAGCCCAGCAGCCTGTGGTAACCGCTGGGCTCCGCTGCTCCCCTGGAAGAATGCTCCTGTCAAAAGACAAGGCTCACAATTTGGCCCCCAAACCTCTGAACCAAATGACCAAAGAAGTGCTGGTAACAGAAGACCCACCTGAGTCCAGGTATCCCTGGGGGGTTACAGCTGAAAGGCATGATAGTCAGGAAAAGATGAACAAAAGAAAGCAGGGCTGACGATGTTGATAACAGAGCATGATTTGAAGAAAAAGCACTCAGTTGGATGGTAAGGGGAGCCTTCACTCTCTTCGCCTCCACGTGCTGTCCTCAGCAGGCTTTATTTATTTATTTTTTTTTTTTGGTTGCGCCAGGTCTTGGTGGGGGCACACGGGATCTTTCATCTTCATTGCCTCATGTGGGATCTAGTTCCCTGACCAGGGATCAAGCCTGGACCCCCTGCAGTGGGAATGCAGAGTCTTAGCCACGGGACTACCAGGGAAGTCCCATGGCTTCTTATTTTTAATGTCCTTCCCAGACCTTTCCCTCATCCAGGTCTTCGTTATTGCTTCCTGGTCCAAAACCTGTCTTCATACTACGTGAAGCATGGATCCAGTCTCCCCTAGGTCTCCACACCGCTGCTTGCATTCATTTCTTGGAGGCTATTGTCTTGTTGAGATCTTTCCTGCCTGGTTCCTCTTTGACCAGACAGAGCCACTGCCCATCTGTCCCCCTGTTTCCAAGGCCCCACCCTCGCCTGCTCTCAAGGCAGTAGGGAGTTTGCATTGCAGAGGAGCGGAGGAGGAGTGGGCATCCAGAAGACCTCCCCCTGCCGAGCTGCTCACAGAGCCAACTTTAGCACTAGTCTATGAGTGAGCACCGGGCCTGGCTGAGAGTAGACATCCATTAAAGATGGGTGGAGTGAGCTTAAGTTGAACCCTTAGTCTGTTAAATGTTAGTTCAACCCAAAAAAGTGATGAGGAGGAGGTCTTGTCTGGCAGCATGGGTCCTGAGCTACAGAGAGAATTTTTTAAATTTCCGATTGAAAATTTTCAACTGGAAAATATGTCCACTGGAATCTTCCAAGCCCATGCCTTTCTCTTACTTCCTTTAGTCAATATGTAGTGATTGTTTTTGCTATCAGGCACTTGATGTTGTAAGCATGCAAAGATTGTGTAAAGCTTGGAACAGCTAACTCTATAGAAGGGACAGGAAGTCTCCTAGCCATTGGTCAACATCTATGGAACATCAGCTATTTATTGCAGATATTTATTGCGTACAATGCAATAGGGAACAAGGGCTTCATAGAGCTTACCGTCTGCGGCGGGGAGAGATGGTGGTGACAGACATCGCAGTAAGAGGCAGGCACCCATACACAAATAGTTCCATTTCAAGACACTCCCTCTACAGTTGTGCTGGGCTTAGCATCTTGGCTTCTTTACTAATTTCATGTGACCTGGAGCAGGAGGCTTAGTAAGCTCCCTGAGGTTCAATTTCACTACATTTAGATGGAAATGATAATTACTTTCTTTCTAGAGTCATCACGAGAATGATAAGAAACAATTCAAATAGCTGGCATATCATTTTTATATTTAGGACAAGGATGATGACAATATAATAAATGCCAGATGAATGGTTCAGAAAGAGAGGAGGGGAATATCTCTTCCTGGAGAGGGATGGTATGGATGAAGAGGGTTTTCAGGAGAAGGGGGTGGTTGGTGCTGAGTCTTAAAGGAGGGGTTGGATATCTATACAAGGAAGTGGCCAAGAATGAATCAGTTCAAAAGAAGAAAAATGAATGATTCAGAAGGTCATTAAAATAAAACAACTAAAGAATCTAAACCAAATGACTGGGTTCCTTAAAAATAGGACATTGCATTGCCAAGTTAAGAGAGTGTTAGTCAGACGGGGGAGGAGGTTACTGGGAAATTTCACCCAGTTCAGCATTATTGAGAAGTTGCGGGTTCTTGGAGCCCTCAGTGAGTGTTGCACAATCTTGTGGGGTCAGAGGTACCCAAACCGTGGGCCAGGGACTGAGAGGGAAGTGTTTAGGACAGGACTGATGTTAGGGAAAAAAAAAAGAAACTATTTGTAAAGAGGAGCTGTCTCAACTCACAGACACTGAGAATAGATTTGTGGTTGCCAAGGAACTGCAAGGAGATCCAACCAGTCCATCCTAAAGGAAATCAGTCCTGAGTATTCATTGGAAGGACTGATGTTAAAGCTGAAACTCCAATACTTTGGCCATCTGATGCAAAGAACTGACTCATTTGAAAAGACCCTGATGCTGGGAAAGATTGAAGGCGGGAGGAGAAGTGGACGATAGAGGATGAGATGGTTGGATGGCATCACTGACTCAATGGACATGAGTTTGAGTAAGCTCCAGGAGTTGGTGATGGACAGCGAGGCCTAACATGCTGCAGTCCATGGGGTCACAAAGATATGACGGAGCGACTGAACTGAACTGAACTGAACTGAAGGGTTAAGGGAGGCAGAGGGATGGTCTGGGAGTTGGGGATTGGCAGATGCAAACTATCATGTATAGAATGGATGGACAACGAAGTCCTACCATATAGCACAGAGAACTCTTATTAACGTCCTGGGATAAACCAGAATGGAAAAGAATATGAAAAAGAATGTATATGTGTGTATACCTGAGTCACTTTGCTGCAGCAGAAATTAACACAACATTGTAAATCAACTGTACTTCAATTTTTTTTTTTTTAATAAAGGAACTGTCTCAAGGGAAAGCAGTTAAAAGTATTGGAGGAGTCTGGGTGGGTACACAGGCCAGCAAACGTCTGTTCTGGGAAACTAAGGCAGGGACAATGCATACTCGGGTCTGGGTCTGATCCACAGGACAGACGTATCCCATTCCTTCTCCGCCAGAGTCCTGCAGCCCCTCCTCACTTTCCCCCACCTTCTCATACTTGAGGGCCACCCAACCTTATTCCATCCAGCTGGCGGAACTAGGCTGCTACTGCTGCTGCTAAGTCGCTTCAGTCGTGTCTGACTCTGTGCAACCCCGTAGACGGCAGCCCACCAGGCTCCCCCGTCCCTGGGATTCTCCAGGCAAGAATACTGGAGTGGGTTGCCATTTCCTTCTCCAATGCATGAAAAGTGAAAAGTGAAAGTGAAGTCGCGAAGTTGTGTCCAACTCTTAGTGACCCCGTGGACTGCAGCCTACCAGGCTCCTCCATCTATGGGATTTTCCAGGCAAGAGTACTGGAGTGGGGTGCATTGCCTTCTCTGGGTGGAACTAGGCAGATGGGCTCAAATCCCAGCTCTGCTACTTGCTCGCTGTGTGATCTTAAGCAGAACACATCACCTCTCTGTGCCCTCATTTTTTTGTCTATACAAAGGAGATTGTAATACTCACTTCACTGGATTATAGTGGAGAGTTAATGAAGCACATCCCTGGCACCTTTAGGTGCTCAGAAAATGTTAGTTCCAGCGCTTTCTCCCATTCTCTTCCTTCTTCTGACTTCCTCTTTCCCTATCTATTCTGATGATTTCTTGCTAGAGATAACCTAGCAGTCTACAGCAAAATAATCCAACACTTCCTATCTGGTACCCTGAAATAAGATCATAGTTTCATTTATGTCATTCAACTTACATTTATAAATACCTAGGAAATGGCAACCCACTCCAGTGTTCTTGCCTGGAGAATCCCAGGGACAGGGGAACCTGGTGGACTGCCGTCCATGGGGTCGCACAGAGTTGGACACGATTGAATTGACTTAGCAGCAGCAGCATGTAATAAGCACTGTACTTGGAATAAAGACCAGTGATGAGGGGCACACAAAGGACAGAGATGATGAGCCAAGGCACTGAAAAAGCAGGGACCGGCATTCCCAGCGCCCCAGCTGGATGTGGAGCTGGACAGGAAGGATAGGAGGCGAAAGCATGGCCTGGAGCATTGGGGGAGTCACACCTCAGGTGCAGACACACACGCCCACACAGCGACGGTGGAGACCCGCGGGCGGCTCTGATTTTATTGTCTTGGGCAAGCTAAGAAAGCTTCCAGCGGGAAGAGACAGAGAGTGCTGGGTGCTGAAGAGTGAGTATTCACCAGGCACATAAAATGAGGAAGCGCCTTTCAAACTGAGGAACAGCCTGTGCCGAGGCCCAGATGCTTCAAAGGACAGAATGTTTGGAGAACAGTTGGGTGTCTCTTTAGAAGAAATGAAATAAAATCTTTTCATTTAGTATAGGACCTGGCATAGAGTAAGTGCTCCATCAAAGTTGGCCATTAGTATTGACAGACGGTCCACGAACTTGACCTTTAGAGGTTAGCTAAGACTCCAGCAGAGAGCCCAACCGCCTTCCAGGATGAAGGCAGGCTCGGGGTCAGCGGAGGGAGGGGCCGTGGTGAGAGACGCTTCCTTCCTGCTTCGGGGGGCCTGCGCTCGCCCCTGCCCCCCGGGGCTGCCCGTTCTGTTCCCCTCCCCAAACGGCACCTCCAGATCAGCCTGCTGACCGGGAAGGCAGACCACGCTGGGTCCCAGTCATCGGCCCGTCCTGATGAGCCAGGCCCTGGGGATTCCTCGGCCCCTGGGAGCAGTTAGAAAAGTACCCTGCGAGTCATGTGCCCCGGGCAATCACTGCGTTGTCAGAGCTGCGCGGAGCAGCAGCTGGGGAAATGGGCAGATTGCAGCTCCGGGAGCGGTGGGAACAAGCGCCGGGCCCCAGAGCCGGCCCTGCTGCGGAAGACGGTTAGGTAATCCGCCTCTGAACTCTGAATACTGAGTGCGCACTGCGTGCAAGGCGCTGTTTCGGGCTCCGGGAACATTGCAGAGGCAGACATCCTCTTCCCGCTTCAGGGAGCTGCAGTTCTGGAGGAAAAATACGCACTAACCATGCCTTCCCGTGTTTGTTGAGGGTTTACTATTCATATATGCCAAGCCCAGTACCCCACATCGCACCGGCAGGATCTTATTTCATCTCTTTAATTGTTTCAGGAGAGAAATCTTGTCTCATGATTATTATCCCATTTTACAGATGACATTCTCCCGCTTTAGAAACCTACCCACAGGACTTCCCTGGCAGTCCAGTGGTTAAGACTTGTTGCTTCCAATGCAGGCGACACTGGCTTGATCCATGGTCAGAGAAAATAAGATCCCACTTGCCAGCTAGGGGTGGCCAGTACTAACACTAATACTAAAACCTACCCACAGGGACCTTCTGCAGACCTGGCCGCCATCGCCTTTCAAAAGAGGGTGAGCTAAGGTGAAGTGCAAACAATGACAGGGAGCCCTGCTCTCAGCTCACTGTGACCTAACGGGGCAGGAATGAGGGGTCTGGCATCTTCTGATAAGAGTCAGGCCCCGCCTGCCCAAACCACTCTCTTGAACTCTCCTGAAGAGCTTTTGAATGCTTTTGGAGCCATGTAATAATGCCTTTTCCCAGCATTCCTTAATCATCATTACTCCGTACTCAGGCATTTGATTGCTCATCTGTTTCTCAATTCTTTCATGAGTGGAGACTTTCTTTCGTGATTGGATCAGGGCTAGAGCAGCCTTTGACCCAATGTTGCTGGAGGTGAGTCCCCCCTGCCCACCCTCCCATAACCCTGTAAGTGCCACTTCACTCTGCCTTTCACCCTCTCTCCCGGTACCGATGTGTGACCCCTTCTGTGTGCCAGGCGCTTGGGTCGGGAGCCCCTAGGGAGGCAGAGGAAGACGCAGGCCTCTGGGAGAAGGGTGACAGATAGGAGCCAGAGAGGGGAGCCCAGGAGACTGGAGGAGGCCAGGGGTCCTATCACCTGGCCAGGGGAGAAAACACCCCCTGCAGGAGTGAGCATTTACAGCTGTGCCTGGAGGCCAGTAAAAGTTATCCAGGGTAGGGTTCTCTGGGTAGAGATGCAGGACAGGACGTGACTTTTGGGGGCTGGATGCCAACCAGGGTGTACCATGGCATCTGGAGGATAAGTCCAGGTAGCAAAGGGGCAGTGAAGACACGGGTGGTCAGAAGGCAAATTCATGAAGGCTCTTCAGAGCTGGCTTAAAGGAAGTTCTTCTCCCTCTTCAACAAGCAAGGATGCAGCATACCCACAGAAATCAACTTCTATATTGGATTCAATTCAACCAATATTTAGTGAACGTCTCTGATTAACCAGGCTTCCCGGGTGGTGCCAGTGGTAAAGAACCTGCCTGCCAATGCAGGTTAGATGTAAAGGCTGTGGGTTCAATCCCTGGCTCAGGAAGATCCCCATGGAGGAGGATCACACGGAGTCAGACACGACTGCGGCAACTTAGCTCACACGCATGCCTTGATTGGCCTTGTTCTGGGCATGTGTGTGTGCCAAGTGGTTTCAGTTGTGTCTGACACTTTGCAACCTATGGACAGTGGCCCGCCAGGCTCCTCTGCCCATGGGGTTCTCCAGGCAAGAATACTGGAGTGGGTTGCCATGTCCTCCTCCAGGGGAGCTTCCCAACACAGAGGTTGAACCTGTGTCTCTTACATCTCTGGCACTGGGAGATAGGTTTTTTACCACTAACGCCACCTGAGAATAAGAGAGACTAAAAAGCAGCAAATAATAGTGATTAAAATAATAGAGGTTAAAAATGCACTGAGGGAGCTGGCATTCTAGTGGGAGGAAGAGGGGGAGACAGCCAATAAACAAGCAAAAGGCACAACATGTCAGCTAGGGGTGGAAATAAAGCAGGCGAGGAGAGTGGAGGGTGCCTGGGGTAGAGAGTGAGGACTTCAGTGTGAATGTGACGCCGGGGCAAAGACCCCGGGAAGATGAAGGAGGAGCTGCTGATGCTGGGGGCGAGGCATCCCAAGCTCAGTGAAGTGCACGTGCTCAGGCCGAGAGGTGTGGGCTGATCTGAAGGGCAGGAACCGGTCAGGGAAGCCGAGTGAGACAGGAGGGAGGCTGAGAACGTGAAGGGGCCTTCTTCACCTGTGAGCCCAGAGAGATGGGGCGCTGGAAGCTTGGCTACTGTGAGAAGCCAATAAAGGCATCTGAGAAAACAGAGTGGATGAATGGCAGGCCTGCCAGCAGCAGAAGCTAGTGGAAGATACGCGATCTCTTCCAGACTAGCTCTGGAAGACATGAGACTTCTCTAACCTCAGAGAATGTTGCTCCTAAAACTGACAGCCTTTGTATAAGATGATCATGGGCTGGCATAGCTGTCCATGAGATGGTACTGAATTTTAAAAAAGTAGTTTGCAGCAGAATATAATCCACTTTGTGCCCGAAAGGTGAGTAAATGATAAATAGAAGATAAATTGATAGGTAGAGATAGACTCGGTGAAAGGAGAGGAGGAAATGGCCAGAGAGAAACAGGAAGGAAGGGAGGAAATTGTGCAGACTTGTTGCCCAGTGAGAACCAACCCTGCAGCTGCCCTGCTCTTGAGCTGAGGCTGGACTCAGTGTAGCCTGACCACCCCCTCCACAAATCCAGTCCTGGGCTGTTACCAATCGCCTCCTCCACAAACCCAGTCCCAAACTGTTACCAACTCTTGAACTGAGGCTAGACTCAGCATAGCCTAGCCTAACCACCTCCCTCCACAAACCCAATCCTGAACTGTTAACAAGCATGTGCATTTTGCTTTTGATTTTCTTTACTTTCATTTTTTGGTCACACTGCAGCATGTGGGATCTTAGTTCCCTGGCCAGGGATTGAACCTGTGCCCCTAGCACTGGGAGTGCGGAGTCTTAGCCACTGGACCGCCAGGGAAGTCCCTGTTTTTTACTTTCTTTATCATGAAATATATCAATAAAGAGTATGCACAGTCTGGTCCACTGTATTGCCAGAAATAGAAGTCTCAACAATAGATTTTACTGCTGGTTTCCCATAGAGATAGAGAAGGGGGTTACAGGACGCAGGGCTTGTTGAGGCTTCTGGAAACTCCATATAAGTACCCTGCTCCTTTCCCAAAGCCCCTCTCTCCACCTCACCCCCAATTTTCCACTCTTAGCCCCCTTCTCCAAACACCTTGGCTTCCTTTCCCTTCTTCTTGCTCTTCCTGGCATTTCCTACTTGGCAAGACCAGCGCTCAGCGCCCTGAGCACTTGACAGTGCAAACAGTGGGCTGATGGTCGAGCTGGGACACTGCTGCCCTTTGGCATCCCAGGGTCCCACTTGTACCCTCAGGAAACTGTTTAGAGTGGTCCCTTCTGGAGAGGCTTGGCATGCCATTTTCCTTTTGAACAATTAAGTTCTTCTCTGAAAGTGAAAGTGTTAGCCGCTCAGTCATGTCTGACTCTTTGTGACCCCATGGACTGTAGCCCTCCAGGCTCCTCTGTCCATGGGATTCTCCAGGCAAGAATACTGGAGCGGGTTGCCATTTCCTCCTCCAGGAGATCTTCCTGACTCAGGGGTCGAACCAGGGTCTCCTGCTTTGCAGGCGAATTCTTTACTGTCTGAGCCACCAGGGAAGCCCTTCTCTGCACTAATTTTATGTTTAAAAACAAATAATTATACTGCCATCCAGGCCTGTGCTTATCATTACAGGGCTCAGACAAAGAGAGCAGAAAGAAGCCTCTGACCATTGCTTGCCCCTGCCCCTTCCCTTCCCATCCCAGATCCAGCCTCTGGGCAGCAGTGGGAGGACAGCCTAGCTCACATTTACTCGGCTCACTCCCCACACTCGAAAGCAGATCCTTGGTCACTCCTCTGCACTAGGTCTACCTTTGTCAGGTAGGACCAGACACAGGCCTCTGCAGGCTCTGGAAGTGGACTTGGGAACGTTCAAACTGGAATTGCACAGATCCGGCTGCCCAGACACGCAGGAGGTATTAATACTGCATCCACCCAATGGCAGGATTACGATCATCTTCCTCTGACATTTTTCGGTATTGTGGGAACCTTTCCATCTAGTAGAACATGTGTGATCTCTGTGGCCCCCAGATTACTTGGCCACATTTTGGGGAATATATTTGACTGCAGGATGGCACAGTGGAGGGCTGGGGCACCAGGCAGATCTGTAGGATATTCTGGGTTTTTTCACTTCCTTGCTGAGAGTCCTTGAGCAGGTTCTCTCAGCTGTCTGAGCTTTAGTTTCCTACTCTGTAAAAAGGTAATAGGAATAACCACTTTTCAGAGTCACTGAAGAGATTGAGTGGTCAGGCAAATGAGTGGCACATCTTAAAGATGTAACTGTCACTATTTCTTAAATGCCATCTGATGCCAGGAATGTTTTGGTGATCCTCCTAGGGTGGTTTCAGCAAGCTTATTTCCTGGTCATAATCACTTCCTCCATCACCGCTTACGTCATTCTCAGTCCTTACTTCACTCACTGTCCCCGCCCTGCCTCTCCCCTGAGCCACATCACCACTCCCTGCTCCAGGCTTAGCTGACTTCCCCCTCCAACCCCAACTCCAGGGTTCAGCCTGAGAAAAAAGTGCCAAGAGGGCACACTTTCTCTTTTTCTTCAGGATGCTCTTTTGACCTTTTCCCCTCTTCTTGACCCATTTCAGACCCTTTTACTCACTTCTGCAGAAACCCTGTGAGTGAGCAAAAATCAAGGGTGTTATCTCTCCCAGGGTTATTTGCAGGTTATACCGGATAAGCTGAGGCTTTGCCACTCAGGGGGAAAAAAGCTGGCTGGGAGTCAGAGACTTGGATTCAAATTTTTGTGTCTGTGCTGCCTAATTGTGGGGTCTCTAATGAGTCAGTCATTTTTACCTCTCTGAGCCTCAGTGCTCTCACATACAAAATGGAAGAAGGATTCCTACCCAGCAGTTTTGTAGCAGAGCTTACTGACATGTGTCAGGTACGGAGAAATAGAAGTTTGGTCAGTGTTAGCAGTTAGGTGGAGGTCAGATCATGTGGGGCCTTGGAAAGTAACTAAATGACTTGGGCTTCGTCCTGAGGGCACTGGGGGAGCGATGATGACTCTAAGCAGGTGGTGGTACTCCTCGGTGCTGGAGCTGTGGCGGGGGACGTCTTGCTCAGAGTGATAAGATGGGGAGAGGCAAGAGGTAGGGGAGCAGCCGTGAGACCTGAACTCAGGCAGTGGCTGGAGAATGAGATTGGAGAGCTGGCCTGGAATTGGCATCCTCTCGGGAGGATGTGTCCTCTTTCTCCACTCCTGTCAACTAGAGGGTCTGAGAGCCCCCGTGTAGCACTGGTCTCCTGGATTTAACCCTGGACGAGGGGACAGGAGGAGCAGGAGGAGGGAGAGCCTGAGAGGGGGGAAAGGTGAAATCAGGGACATCTGACTTTTCTTTCCCAATTTTTCAAACACTGATTTTTAGCTAGAACAGTCAAAACCCGGCAAGAAATGAAGGAAAACAGATTTTTTTATTGAGAAATAATCATATCTAATCTTCACTGAACTCTTACTGTTTGCCAGGTTCCATGATAGTCATTTTACTCCATACTCTCATTTGGGGGCGCAGACGGTAAAGCGTCTGCCTACAATGCAGGAGACCTGAGTTCAACCCCTGGGTCAGGAAGATCTCCTGGAGAAGGAAATGGCCAGTATTCTTGCCTGGAAAATCCCACGGACGGAGGAACCTGGTAGGCCACAGTCTATGGGGTCGCAAAGAGTCGGACACGACTGAGCAACTTCATTTTCTTTCTTTCTTTCTCATTTAATCATCACGATTAGCCCATGGAGCAGGTGTCATACATGATTTCACTCTTAGAGATGAGGAACACAGGTACAGAGAGGTTGAGAATGTTGTCTAGGGTGAGAGAGGGCAAGGACCGTGATTTAGGGTCTCAGACCTCAAACCCCCAAGGGCATAGAGGGCAATGAAACATCTAATGAGACTAGAGCAAAAAGAAAAGCAGAAGTCTGGGGTGGTCAGTAATAGTGGGTAGTCACTCTTCCCAACAAATAGTCAGCAACCCTTAGAAAAAATTGTGCAATATGATATGTGGGAAAAGCACATTGTATGCAGTGTGACTACGTTTTAGAAGTCCATGAACACAAGATACTATTCACAAAAGCAATAAAAAATATAAGGTACCTAGGATAAGCTGTGAAAGCCTTTTAAAGAAAGTTATAAAATTTCCTTAAATGACCTTAAAGAAAACCTAAACTGAGACACATGCTATGTTGTGGATAGGAAGGCAGTTTTCCTCAAAATATCCTAACACTATTTCAGGCAAAAACCCAACTCAGTTTTTTGTATAACATGGCATGCTGTATCTTCAAAATATACAGAAGAGCAAAGGGCCCAGAAAGGCTAAGACAATCCCAAAGCAGATTTCTGGGCAGGGACTTCGCCTCCCGGATATCAAATTAGTAAAGCAACCACAATTTCAACTGCATGAGGTTGGTACAGGGATTGACAAATAGATTAGTGTGATAAAACGAGGGGCCCCCAAAAGGGACCACACATATTAGAAAGCCTGATTTTGTTATTTTATTGTTGCTTTTTAATTTTATTTATTTACTTTTTAGAAAATTTGGATGGCAGATGCCCTGATGGCCAGAGAGGAAATAAACATTGATTCCACAAATAAGTCTGGGGAATTTGGCTATCCAGATGGGGAAAACAATACCCCTTAGCACATAAAAAAAAATCAATTCCAGGTGGGTCAAGGCCTTAAATGTGAAAGAAAAACCTTAAAATTCTTAAAAGAATTATTCAGCCATGAAAAATAAGGCAATCCTGCCATTTGTGACGTGGATGAACTTTGAGGGCATTGTGCTAAGGGAAGTAAGTCAGACAGAGAAGGACGAATGCTGTGATATCACGTATGCATGGTATCTGTTGGCAGGGCTTGGGGGCTGGGGAAAGTGGGGTGATGTTGGTCAAAGGGTATGAACTTCCAGTTACAGATGAATAAATTCTGAGGATCTAATGTACAACATGGTAACTGTATTTACAATATTGTATTTTGTCCTTGAAATGTGCTGAGGGTAGATCTTAAATATTCTCATCACACACACACACAGATAGTAACTATGTGAGATGACGAATATGTTAACTAGCCTTATTGTGGTGATCATTTCACAATATGTGATACATATAGTAAATCATCACGTTGTACACCTTAAACTTACACAATGTTATTTGTCAGTTATGTCTCAATATAGCTGGGGGGAAAAGTCTTAGAAGAAAATATAGAATATCTTTATGATCTCAGGTAGAGACAGATTCTGTTTTAAGCAAAAGACAGAAAGTACAATCATAAAGAAAAAGATGTGAAAGAAAAACATTTGGCTAAATTAAAATAATTTCCTTTTCATCAAAAGACATCAAAAGAGATGAGATAACCAGACAAAAATTTGGAAAAGACATTATAATGTATACTTAATAAATGTTTAGTATCCAAAATAGATAAAGTCTTCCAATTCATAAAACTAAGGCAGACAATTTAATAGGAAAATGGACAAAAGACTTAGATATTTTACATAAGAGGAAATAAATATGACCAAGAAACCCATGGCAAGATACTTAATATTGTTATTACTCATGAAAGTGCAAAATAAAACCACATTGAAATATCACTTCACACCCACCAAACTGGCAAAAATGGTAAGTTTCACAATAGTGTGGTGAAATGATAACAATCATCTATCCTCGATGATGAATATATTGACCCTGCCACATTGGAAAATAATACACATACATATATCTTACTATCCAACAACTCAATTATCAATTGTAAAACTAGAAAAACTCTAGCACATGTGTACCAGGGTATATGTACTAGCATGGCCATGGCTGTTTTGTTTGTCAGAAATTCTGGAATCACTTTACATGCACATTAGAATGGCTATTACTGAAAGAAGAAGAAGAAAGAAAGAACAAGTGTTGACAAGCACGTGGAGAAGTTGGAATCCTGATGAGCCGCTGGTAGGAATGTACAACAGTGCAGACACTGTGGAAAACAGTGTGGCATCTCCTCAAAAATGAAAAGTAGGATTAACACATGATCCAGCAATTCCATGTCTGGATATACACCCAAAAGAATTGAAAGCAGGGCCTCTAACAGATATTTGTACACCTGTGTTCATAAAAGCATTATTCTCAGGATCCAAAGGTCAAAACAATCCAAGTGTCCGTCAACAAATGAATGGGTAAACAAAATGTGGTATATACACACAATGGAATATTATTCAGCCTTAAAAAGAAGGAAATTCCAACACATGCTACAATATGAATGAATCTTTAGGACATTTTTCTAAGTGAAATAAGCCAGACACAAAAAGACAAAGACTTTATGATTCTACTTACATGAGATATTTAGAGCAATCAAACCTAATAGGGAGGGAAAGTAAAATGGTGGCAGTCAAACGTTGTGGAGAGGAGAGAATGGATAGTTACTGTTTAACTGTTACAGATTTCACCTTGGGAAGATGAAAAAAGTTCTTCAGATGGATGGTAGTTATGTTTGTATAACCATGTGAATCACTTAATGCCATTGAAGTATACACTTGAAAGTGGTTAAAAATGGTAAATTTTATGTTAATATAAATTTTATCACAACAAAATATGTCTTTAATCATTCCATTTAATAAAATATTTTAAAGAAAAAAAATCCTGGAAGCTATCCACATGTCCATTCTCAGGAGAATGGAAAGATAAATTGGAGTACAATAGACACACACAATGTACCATATGAAGGAGTGGAAATGAATAATCTACTCTTGCACACATCAGTGTGGATGAATCTCGCAAAGATCATGAAGGAAAGAAGCAAGCTCCAAAACAATACACTTCAGTTATATCAAGGTAAAAAGTATTGCATTGTACGTTTACACAATACAAATACAGTAAAACTGTAAAGAAGAGCAAAGGAATGACACAAAATCCAAATTGGTGGCGACACCTGAGCGGGTTGGGAGAGAGGGACGCATGGGGGCTTGTTCTGAGCTATTGGTGAAGTTCTATTTCTTAAACTGGGTGACGGATACACAAGTATCCACTCTGTAATTCTTTAAATGATACATCTGCATTATATGTACTTTGGGTGTATCTATATTATATACATTTTTAAAAACCTGACTGAGCAACAACAGCAAATTACTGAGAAAAAAGGACTGAAAGAACTCTAAATGTGATGGTATCTCAGTAAAAATGGCACTCTTTTACTTTCTCTTTTTCTCTATTTTAAAAATATTCTTTCACCTTTTCATACTGAAAAGAGCACTAAACCATATTAAGGGGGAAAAAAATGAAGAGAGCTTTTCCCTCAGATTTTCTCAGAGAAAAGGGAAATGAGAGAAAATGGGTGAGAGCTTTGGGCTTTCCCTAATTTTAGTAGTAACAGATGACTGGGATTTTGAGGCAAAGAGATAATGAATTTTAATTGTCATCTTGAGGAGGGGAACTGTTCCTCCCAAAGTGAACTCCCCCATCCCTCTTCTCAGGAAACCCCTGCCAGTTTCAAGAGTGGGCAGAGGGTTTTGGTGCCCTTTTGAGTCAAGGGACGTCACTGAGGAGATGAAGCCACGGGGCTCAGCCAGCCCTTGGTGGGATTGATTTCAGATCCCCTGAAATCAGGGCATGCATCCCCTTTCAAGTGCCTTAAAGACCAGATGAAAGAGAAGAATAAGAGGAACATCACAGAGCTAGGAAACATTTGAGCTAGGGGATGGCTTGAGGAAATGTGGACCCATACAGTCGCCACACAGTTAGATAGTATGATTGCGTTTGGGTAAGTTTATTTCAAGAGATCATGGGTTTCTCTTCCCATCACTATTATCTTGTGTATCTCCTCTCTCTCACATCAGTGAAATCTCAACACGAGTGAACAACTCAATTGTTCACTCTCCTGAGGCGTTCATGTAGTCCACAAACACTGGGACCTGGAGATACAGGTGAATGAGACAGTGGCCCTCACTTCAAGGACCTAACCCCTGTCAATGAAAAAATCAATCTAAGAAAGGAACTGAATATTTTATTGGAACCAGTTAAAACCTGGGAGATAGTCTTTCAGAACATTCTAAGGACTGCTCTGCCCATTTGAGGTCAAAACATGGTAATATAAACTTTTGAGACAAAGGTTATATGTCAGTGACTCATTATTGACAGTTTACACAATCCAAACCTACGCATACAAAGGGTAGTATGTCATGGATCATGTTGGTCCCAAGCTGAGACTGAAAAGGACTGTTATCTCCAAAGGACGTCTAGTTAACACAGCTGTACAATGCTTGCTAACGGGGAGGGAAGGGGCCCAAACAGGCAAAGAAAAATTTTATGTTTAAATTTTTCTTACCTTGCCATAAAATATGAATTTTATGTCATCACCCTTAAGAAGAGGAAGGCAAATATAATGGCAATTAGAATAGGAGGGGAAATGCTTTGATAACAATGAGTACAAGACATTGAGGGCACAAAGGAGGAACATCTAACTTAGCCCATGGACAACAGGAGAGGCACCCACAAGGGGATGGCCCCTGCATCAAGTTACAAAGGATGAGTTACAGTGAGCCAGGCACAGAGGGGTTAAGATGGGGAGTTGGTCTGCCACACGCAGAGAGGACTGCCTGGGCAAGGATGAGGAGGAGAGAAACAACTGGGCCTGAAGAGAACCATAAGTAGCTTGTTTTTTCTGGAATGTGATATTGTGATTTGTAATAAGAAGTATATACTTGGTCTTTGTCCAGTTTCTCATGCAGAGCTTTTAAAACCCTAGGAATTTCCTCAGTGGTTAGAGTTGTCTTTTTTTAAATAAGAATTTTTAAAAATTAATCTTAATTAATTTTTAAAATTTTAAAAGTCTTTGTTGAATTTGTTACAATATTGCTTCTGTTTTAGGCTTTGTTTTTTCGGTTGTGAGGCACTAACTCCTGATCTGGGATTGAAGCCTATGTTGGAAGGGGAAGTCTGAACCAGTGGACAGCCAATGAGAAGAAAATGAAAGTGAAAATCGCTCAGGCCTGTCCGACTCTTTGGGACCCCATGGACTATACAATGCGTGGAATTCTCCAGGCCAGAATGCTGGAGTGGGTAGCCTCTCCCTTCTCCAAGGGATCTTCCCCATCCAGGACCCAAAGTGGTGTCTTCTACATTGCAGGCGGATTCTTTACCAACTGAGCTATCAGGAAAGCTGGACCGCCAGGGAAGCTCCTAAAGTTGTCTTTAGATATTCATAGCAAATTCCTTTGAACCACATCTGGGTTTATGTTGCTGAGGTGACTTGGAAAGCCTCTAAGGATGAAAGCTGTTTGCCAGGGGAACCAACTACGTATTTGGAGGGGTGTAACTTAGCTGTTTCCCTGAACTCCAGGAAGGCGAGAGGGGCTAGAGATCGAGTTCAATTACTAAAGGCCAATGATTTAATCCATAGTGCTTATGTAATGAAGCCTCCATAAGAACTCAAAAGGATGAGGTTCAGAGAGTTTCCAGGTTGGTGAACATGTGGAGGTGCTGGCAGAGTGGTTCCTTGGAGAAGGCATGGAAGCCCCTTCCACATACCTCGTCCCAAGTACTTCATCTGACTTTCATCTGTATCCTTTATAATATCCTTTAAAATAAACTGGTAAACTGAGAGCCACTCTAGCAAGTTAATTGAACCCAAAGAGGGGCTCATGGGAACATCCCCTTGCTGGCCTCAGAAGCACAGGTGACAACCTGGATTGAGAATGGCATCGCAGTGGGGTAGTGGGCACTTAACTTATGGGATTTAATGCTATCTCCAGGTAGACAGTGTCAGAATGGAGCCAATCGCTCGGAGGTGTCAGAAAGCATGTGCTGGTTGGAGAACTGATAACAAGGCAGGGCCTGGCCACAGGGAGCTGGAGAAATGACAAGACAGAGGGCTTCTCTGTTTAAAAGATCTATTCTTACCCAGTCGAGAGACTTAGACCCAGTCCTTTTTGAACTGGGGGGCCATGTAGGTATTTTAACAGGGAATGGAGGTAGTCAATTTGTCTCTTGCACTATGATTAATCTGCCATTAAAATAGCCCATTTGATGATATCATAAACCAGGAAACCTAGGGCACAAACCACAAGCAGATTGAGTAAAGGGCAGGTACAATCCAAACTCAGACAAATCTACGTCGGAATCCTGCTCCCCTTCTCACCTGCTGGGGTGAGTCACCTGGCTCTCTGAGCCATGCTTGCTCTTGTGGAGTGGGGCTGACGTGAAACACCACCCATGGAAGCCCTGAGCAAAGATCTGTATCCGCCTGAAAAGAAACCTCCCAGATATATTATTAATCCAAAAGTGAAGTGGCAGAAGAATATGTATGAGACAAATACAAGCCAAAATGCAGAGAAATAAGTTAGCACAATTCACACCAAACTGAAAATAGTGATTCCTTCTAGAGAGGTAAGAGGAAACCAAGACTGGAGTTAGAGATCAAAGGAAGATTTAGCCTTATCTGTAAAGTTTTCTTTTTTTTTTGTAACATGGAAAATGTATTCCTATACTACTTGTGTATTTAAAAATTAATTTTAAAATAACCTAACAAAAGTCCTTGACAGTGAGAAGATGTTTGGTCAGTGTTCCCTCCTGCTTGCTCTCACAGTGAGATCTGGGGCCTCTCCAGCCCCATTTCCCAATTTTGACCCTAGGTGAAGGCCAGAAGGCCTGTCATAGTCACTCGACAAATATTTGTAGAAGACCTCTCTGACAAGGTAGTGCGTCTCTTGCAAGTGGGTTAAAGGTCTCCCTTGGTGAACCTGAGACCCCACAGTCTCCCCTAGAGACCACCTGAGGGACTCAATTCCATCCTCAGTGCCCCCACCCTGCCCTCCCTCTGGCCTTTTGGTAGACTCTCGGTTCCTTTGGAAGCTCCACTCTGCCTCCTCTCTCCTGGCCTCAGAGCTCCTGGCTGGCAAAGCAGAGAGATGCCGGCTTCCATTGCCTTCCCAGAGAAAGACTGGGATCGCCCCTGGCCACCAAAAGGCCCGGTCCAGTGAAGAGAACCTTCAGAAGTGGGTGCCTTTGCTGGGGGCTGGGAGGACAAGAGAGACTTCATTTTCCACTGTGAACCCCCTTTCCTGTTTGAATATCTTTTTAAATAATTACTTTTTAAATTAAATTATCACTGTTTCTTTAAATAATTAATTTGTGAAAACAAAAACATCTCACAAAAGCTAATCCTATTTTGAAAACACTGACTGAGGCCAGATTAGAGTCTTTGGTCAATATAGACTTGAATGAAGTCAGGGCAGAAAAAGCAGTGGTCTTTGATGACTCTAAGTGTGAATGATGAGTGGGGTGACTCTTCTGGAGCAGAAGCTAGAGTTAATGTCTCCTTTATCCAAAATACCTAAACACTGGGACTTCCCTGGTGATCCACTGGTGAAGACTCCAAGCTTCCAATGCAGGGGGCCTGGGTTCATCCCTGGTTGGGGAACTAAGATCCCAGATACCATGGGGCACAGCCAAAAAAGAAAGAAAAAACCCACTGACTAGAGCTCAGTGAGGATTTCTTTCATTTATACTTATTTATTTTATTTTTTTAGGATTTCTTGAATTTAACTCACATAGGAAACCATGTCTTGGGTCTGCTAAAAATGTACTTGCTCTGGAAAGGAGGAGAAAAAATGAGAGGATAGAATGAATTCACAGAGCAAGGAGGGGGCTTGGTTGTCCTTCAGATCTCTTCACTTCACCAATATGGCCGAGGCCAGAGAGGGGGATGGGACTTGGGATCCAGCTAAAACCAGATCCAAGGCAGGGGGATTTCACATATGACCACTGGATAAACACTCATCCCCTCAACTATCCCGTGAGACGGGCATTCTCTCCATTTTGCAGAACAGGAAATGGTGACTATGGTGGGAAATTAGACAGTCCCAAGGTGACTCAGACAGGTCTGAACCAGGCTTGGGATTCTGACCTCTGACTTCAAAGCTTTCCCTTCCACCTTTGACCTCACCTCTCATCATGCAGCTCTTGGGGTTCCAGTGAGCCCAATTTTCATCTGATCTTTCTCCGTTTGCAGGCACCTTGGAGTATATGAACCTTGCCAGAGGCACATTATTATTGGGCTTACCTATAGTCACCACTATTTGAGAGGAGCTATACACTCCTGCGTGAGGGGAATTTCGCTCTGCCCACTAGCAAATCATCAGCTTGAGTGACGAGTGAACGACTTCTAATCCTGGAGATCCATGATTTACAGATGAAGAGGCTGAAGCTCAGCGAGCTGAAGGGATTTACTTCAGTTTCACAGGAATCTCACACAGAGCCTTCCAGGTTTTCCTTTTCTGTTTCCTCCTCAGAGTCAAGGCTGGCTTAACACCCAGCCCACCACCAGCCTACCCTGAGGAAACACAGCTCCGCCCTCAGCTGACACCCAGTGATACCCACACACCACGACACACACTCATGCCCAGGCCACACAAAGGCCTGTCCAAGGTCCCCAGGTTCAGCCAAGGGGCAGGAATGGAGGGAGGAGCCATGGGGGATGAAGCTGCCCGGAGACAGCCGAGGTTCAGGCCCCACCCAGCCCCAAGCCACACCACAGACTGCGGAGGAAAGGGTCCAGGTGAACTCCGGGTCAGAAAGAGATGAGGAAGACGTCCAGGTGATGCTGAGTCACCAAGCCGGCGGAGCTGACTGCTGCTGGCAGAAGGGAGCACTGTGTTGAGTGGGACCTCAGCCTGGTGAACTTCTCACGTCTTGAAAAGTATGGATGAAATGCCACACTAGAGGCAGCCAGATGTGCCCTGTCTAAAACTTGCAGATGGTTGATGGGGGGCGTGCTTGCTTTCTGCTTTGATTTTCATGAGAAGGGGTTTCCCTCAATACTTGTGGGGTCCCCTCCCCTGCTGTCTGGGCAGACGGGTGAATTCGGATAGGCAAGTGTCCCCTGGGGCCTTGACTGCGCTGCCCCGCCCTTTAGGAAGGAGGCTGCCCACAGGGAGCCCCGCTGTGCCCTGACTGGGCTTCTCCTGTCCTTCCTGTGCCTGCCTGGGTCTGGATGCCAAATTCAACGATTCTCCATCAGGAAGCCCCGATGCAGATAGCAGTCCCGTTTGTTCCAAGCACAGCCAGGAAAGAGAGGACATATACTGGGCTCCCTCAAAGCCTCAAATCAAAATATTGTGAGGCAACCCCGCTTCATATACTTCAGGGCCCCTAACTGTCTGTAGAAGAAAGTTCACGCTTTGAACGTGTCTCTCAAAGCCCTTCACAACCCAGCCCCCACCTATTTCCCTCTTCAGCTTGATGTTACCCACGGCCACAGCCTCGCTGCCTGCTCTCCCACCACCATGCTTTTGTGTCCCTCCCCAGGATGTATCCGGCCCCCAAGATGGGCCCCATGATGACCCCCACCTCCTGGTATTCAAACCCTTGTGAGATTCCCTCCCTTCGAGTGGAGGCTGGACTTATGAATAAAAGAAGGTGGAAATGACAGCGTGCACCTTGGAGAGAATTCACAGAAGGCTGACTCTCTCCTTTGGCAGGGAGAAGCCAGGTCACAACCCGTGTTAAGGACAGATGCGTGTGGGGAGGGCCGAACTCTCCTCCAACAGCCCCGTGGGTAAGCCTGGATCCACCAGCTCCGGTCGTCTTGAGACTGCAGCCTTGGCCGACAGCTCAACTGCAGCTTCATCACGGATCCTGAGCCAGAAACAGCCAGGTAGCTCCTGGATTCCTGACCATCAGAAACTGCAAGGCAATAAACTGCTGTTTAAGTTTGGGATAATTTGTTACACAGCAATAGATAACAAAGGACTCAACCCGCTTTTCTCCCTAAAATCTACTTATTCTTCAAGGTCTCAGCTCAGATTCTTCTTCTTCATCGACGCTTTTCCTAACTCCCTGTAGAAGATACCTGGCGATTTTTCCTCCCAACATCCTTTCCTTCTTTGGCAATGCTGCCCTGACTTTCTTTCTTTCTTTTTAAAGGCCTTCCTATGAGATCTTAGTTCCCCGACAAAGGATTAAATCTCAGCACTGAAAGTATTGAGTCCTAACCACTGGACCACCAGGGAATTCCCACCCCTGACTTCTCTTTAGGAAACCACACTTCTTCCATCTTAATCTGTGTGTGTTGAAGAAGGCTGATTCCACTCCAGGCTCTAGGGTGGGCATTCAGTCTAGGCTTGGCCTATCTGTTCTCCTGGAGCCCACTATTCTGGCCTGCCACGATGCTAACTCCTGAGGGTCAACTCAGGAGCCTTTGCCTGAGGCAGCAGGAAACAGCTTTCCCTCAGAGCTGGAAGAACAGCCTGGGGCTACAAGCGGGTGTTTTGCCAGCACAAAAGGAAAGCCTCTCTAGAGATGAAGTCAGAATTTAAAAGATGAGGCTATGGGACTTCCCTGGTGGTCCAGTGGTTAAGACTCTGCACACCCACAGCAGATCCCACATGTCTTGTGGCACGGCAAAAAAAAAAAAAAAAAAATTTTAAAAAGGTGATCCTAGGGATGGAGAGAGAGATTCCTGATGCAATTAGTGAAGTGCCTGAAACCAAATCTACCTCTAGACTTTTCTTTCTTCCTTCTTTTTTTTTTTTCTCTTCTGTTTGTTTCTCTCTCTCTCTCTCTCTCTCTGGCCCTAGGCAGGGTATGTTAATTTGAGATGATCTCAGCCACCTTGAACTGAAAGTGTTCAGACCAATTCATTTCCATGGGTAGAATTATGAACACTCTACCAGCCTCCTAGAACCTCTGGGGCTGCCCCTAACACAGCACTGGCCACGAAACTGTACCTGCACAAGGAATTGGGGCCCCTGAGACCGAGTCTTTGTTATAGCACCACACTTCTGCTTACCTCCTCCCTGCTGCCTAAACACGGATGTGTCGCGTTTCTTTCTGCAACCAGAGGATCTGTCATAAAGAGGTGTCCACTGAATAACTTAAAATGGATGAGTGAATGAATGACAGTCTTCTAGTTGGCCAGGAGACTTTACAGAGCAAGGAGAATTTGTTCAGAAGCCTGTTATGAGGCCCAAGTTACCTTCAACGCCTCTTCAAGCTGACAAAGGACTATTATTTCTTAATCTCTTCATCCGGGCCACAGTTGAACCAGCCACACCCCTAGAACACAAACCAGGCTCCTATTACAGAAAAACAAATCTGACCTGGCCATTTCCCTGCCTCAAACAACTTTCCGTGATGTCTTTGGCAAGAGGGGGTAGAGACCAGTGAGCATTTGGAGCCAGGGCACTTTCTCCATTATAGAATGTTCATGCGTTTATCAATTGATGCATTCAGCAATCATTTAATTAGCACCTGCTGTATGCCTGGCCCTATACATGTTACTTCATCTTTACAGCAAGCTTTTAGGGCCATGTATTTGTTAACTGTTGCTGCCTAACAAATTGCCCCAAACTTAGTCACTTAGAACAACAGACTTGTCATTTCATGGGATCCAGATGCAGCTCAGCCGCATGCCTCTGGGTCAAGATCTCCCGGGAGGTTGCAGTCAAGTGGTGGGTCAGGGCTGCGGTCATCTCAAGGCTCAACGGAGGCTGAGGGATCCACTCCAAGTTCAATCACATGGTTGCTGACAGGCGCCAGAAGATTCGCTAGTGAGCTCTCCCACGGGACCTCTCCACAGGGCTGCTGGCTTGCCCAGAGCAACTGATCCGAGAACCAGTGTTCAAGGCAGAAGCCACCATCTTTCTGTATCGTAGTCTTAGGAGCGGCATGCCACTGTATCTGCCATATTCTGTTCATTCAAAGTCAATCACAAGTCCAGCCTACACTGTAAGGACGGAGATTATGAAAGTGTTTGAATACAAGGAGGTGGATTAATTGGGATGGTGATTTTAGAGGTTACCTGCCATAGGAAAGGTATTATTATCTTTCACTGCATACTCAGACAACCAGCTAGTTAAACTGTGTGTCCACGTCTCTCAGCTAGAGAGTCAGCTGATTGCAGTGCTTTACCATTTCACTAAGCCTGTTGGCGGTGAGGTGGAAGAAGGCAGGGAGAAGGTGCTGGTAGAACAACGAATGGGGGATGGCGTCTTTATTGACTATCTATACTGTGTAACTGAATAACGACAACTTAGTGGCTTACGATAAACATTTATTATCTCACATAGTTTTTAAGAGTCAGGAGGAATCCGGGAGTGACTTAGACGAGTGACTCTGGGTGAGGGCTTCTCCCGAGGCTGTAGTTAAGCTGTGGGCTGAAGCTGCAGCTCTGAAGACTTGGAGGCTAAGGATCCACTTCTAGGATGACTCGCTCACACGGCTGTTGGCAGGAGGCCTCAGTTCTTTGCCATCCGACCCCTGTCTAATCGTGCTTGAGTGTCTTTATGACTGAGAAGACTGGTTTCCTCCAGAACAAGTGATTCAGGAGAGCCTAAGAAGAAGCCTCAATGCCCTTATTACCTGGTCTGCAGAGTCATATGAGGTGATTTCTGCAATGTCCTGTTGGTTACCCAGCTTGGCACTTCGCATTGTGAGAGGTGATTACACAAGGGCATGGGAATATCAGCCACCGAGGCTGGCTACAATAGGGTCCTGAAAGATTAGCAATCCTAAAACTCAGTTTTTAGTAAGTTACTCCCTCGGTCAAGAGATGCAGGGTTTTCTCATTTACTGTAACACAACATCTGATTTCCTTTGTTCCATCTTACACTGTCTTCTGGGCACACAGGCCATCTGGGCCTGGCTTACAGACCTCAAGAGTCCCCACAGAGATCTTTGTTGATGTGTCCCCTCCCCGCATTCTCTCTGGGAATTCTTAGAGAAGGCCTGCCTCTCTGGGAAAATGCCACTCGGCCTTCAATACATAGTTATGGCCCCCCACCTGCCCCACCACGTGCAGGCTCTGGTTGGGTGCCAGGATACAGTGATGAGATACATCCATCCTCCACGGAGAACTTCCAGGCAACATGGGGAGGTAGACACGAGCCAATTAATACTAGTCTCATCACAAACTGTGACAATTTCTCCCCCTAAAAACCTATGGGTGTCATGTGACCATATAATGGGGGTCCTGGCCTATTTTGCATGTGGTAGTTGAACCAAGTCAAGAAATTAACTAGGCTGGGCAGGTGTATTAGTATTAGGTTCAGGTGTAAGTGTCTGAAAATACAAAATAACAGTAACTTAAACCAGACATGTGTGTTTCTCTCTGGCTTAGAAGTTTGGGGAGATGTTTGAGGACAGGTACTGTGCCAATCGGGGACAGGGACCCAGGCTCCCTCTCTCTTGTTGCTCTGCTCTACACGACCTTCATTGAATGGAGCAGGATGGTGGCATCCACATTCTGGGTAGCCAGAGGGAGAAAGGGACATGATGGGTCATATCCACCAATAAACCCTGAAGCAGCTACGTCTCTTTACATCTCAATGGCCAGAATTTAGTCACATGACCACACCTAGCTGCAAGGGAAGCTAGGAAATGTAACTTTCCTTCTGAGCACCCATATGCCCAGCCAAAAATCGGGAGCTCCATCTTCATGCAAAAATAGTAACCATAGTCAAACCTCTCTTACATTACTCTGTGCTAGGCACTATCCTAAATCCTTGACATTCATCAACACATTTTATCCTTCCAACAGATCTATGCGGAAGGTACTATTATTGTTCTAATTTTACAGATGAGGAAACTGAGGTACAGAAGTAAAATAAATTAGTAAGTAGACAGACTAGATTGTGACCCCACGCAGTTTGGCTCGAGTGAGTGCTCTGTTACCATAGCTAAGAGTAATGAAGAAAGGGAGAATCTACTGGGAGGCACGCATATTCTCTGTTCATTACAGCAGGGTGGAACACAGAGGGATGAACGTGCTCAAGGCAAAAGAAACCACAAACGCGGAAGTCCCCCATCCCCCCAAAATGAGGTTCTTTATCACAGTGTCTCTAGGAATTCAATGTGCCAATGAATCTTTTGGAGACCGTGTGAAATGCACACTTAATTCAATAGGTCTGGGCTGGAGCTGAGAATTTGCCCCATGGGGCCTATGCAGTTGGTTGGTGGACCACCACCAGACTGTGGACGAGAACTTGAGAGAGAGGACTCATTGTCAAATGCTTACCATTGTATGACTCCCCTCCTATATAGGGCCAGGCAAACAGTCTTTTGGGCTCAGGGGCTACTCAAGGCCCCTTCAACCTTTCTACTGTCCCTAGGAGTCAAGTTCCAGCTGATATTTCCTCCCCTCTCCCAAGAGTGCCAGGCCCCTTGCTGGCTGAATGAATGAATGAAGGAATGAAATGGGAAGAACAGGCAACACTGCATAGGATCCGGAGGAAGAGTGTGGTTCACAGCCCACACCCTACACCAGACAGGAACTGGCACCATGCATTCTGAATCCTCCCAGAGGAATAGGTACCACCATTTCCCTCTATTTATAGATGAGAAATGGCCCACTGGCCATTTTTGGACAGCTTTTTGAACAGGAGCCCCACCCCCCTCTTCCTCCCTTGGGATTTTTCAAGCCTCTGTATTAGCAGAGCCTTGGATGTGGGGCCAATCATAGAAGGGGAAGTTCAAAATGAGTTTCTTGCACCTGGGTCTTGTATTACAACTACCAGCTCCTCTCATTCAGCAATCCTGAAAGGAGATGCTGATCACCTGTGAATTTCACAGAAGGAAACTGAGGCTCAGAGAGGTCTACCCTGGGCCAAGTCACACAACAGGTCTTGGTCTGCCGTCCACAATAGACTGGGCTCAGAGCCAGGCTCAGTGAATACCACTGAAATGAACCATATACTGAAGATGCAAGCAGAGAAGTAGAGCTAGCAGGCCAACTACAATAGCTTCAGGTGACAGGCCTTTACTAGGTGCCAGGCATCACACTACGCAGTCTCCCGAATTTGTCATTTGATCCCCAGGAAAAACCTCCTCCAGTAAGTGTCAGGAGCTTCTTCCTGCAGATGTGGAAAGGGGTGTGGACTCAGAGAAGCCCAGCGTGTTTCCGAGAGAGGCTCAGCAGGGATGTGGTTGGGTCCACTTTATAAATCTAGGCCTGCCTGACCTCCACCTTTCTTTCACGGTATAAGGCCTTTTACTCAGAGTTAGAGGCTATGCATAGCCCAAATCTGTACCATGCCATTTAATTTGCACAACTCAAGAAAGTGAAAGTCGTTCAGTCGCGTCCAGCTCTTTGCGACCCCATGAACAGTACAGTCCGTGGAATTCTCCAGGCCAGAATACTGGAGTGGGTGGCCTTTCCCTTCTCCAGGGGATCTTCCCAACCCAGGGAATCGAACCCAGGGCTCCCGCATTGCGGGCAGATTCGTTACCAGCTGAGCCAGCAGGGAACCCCAAGAATAGTGGAGTGAGTAGCCTATCCCTTCTCCAGCGGATCTTCCCGACCCAGGAATCGAACCGGGGTCTACTGCATTGCAGGCGGATTCTTTATCAACTGAGCTATCAGGAAGGCCTCAACTCAGGAAAACCGGTTTGCAAATGCGAAATAACGGAGGCAGTGGGATTTGCTCAAGGCCACAGAGAAACTGATGGAAAACACAGTGGGGGCGGGGGCTGGGAAGGCATGACTAACTGTATCTTTGGGTGCTCCCTTCCTCTCCAAGCCTCGAGCCCCAACGCGCGCCCCCCTAAGGCCCGCCCCTCCGTCCCGGCATCCAGCCCCCACCCCAGCCCCCAGGCCCCTTTAACGGTGCGGCGGAAGGGGCGGCCGGGGGCGGGGGCGGTGCCCAATGCGCCGAACGGAGCGTCACTTCCCGGCGGCCGGAGGCAGCAGTGAGTGTCGGAGGCGGGGGGCGGCCGGTGGGGGCGGGGCGGCCGGAGGCGGCGTTGGCAGCGGGCTGGGACCCACGCGGCGCCGCGGCCCACCTGGCCTGCAGCGCTCCCATCCCTGGCGGCGGCGGCGGCGGCACGATGCCCTTTGACTTCAGGAGGTGAGTGTGGCAACGCCGGCGCGGGGCGTGCTCGGGCACGCTGCGGACCCCTCCCGCCTGAAACGCAAAAGCAGTCCCCCACCCTATGCATGCCTCCGCCGGCCCTCGGGGACTCCAGGCGGCCCCCCTGCCGCACACAAAGCCAGCCGGAGGCTCGGAGGGCCTCGTGCAGCGGGAAGCAGGGCCACCCACCTCTCAGGCCGCTCCGCCCCTTCCCTCCCGGAGTCCCCCTCCCCAGGCTGCCCTGACACCTCGCAAAGTCGCATCCCCTTTCCCCCATACTGGGAAAATTTCCTCCTTCCCCTAGATGGGAGCAATCGAGCTAAGAAGCCATCCCCTTCCTCCCCTCTACAAAGCCTTCCTGAACCCCACCCCAGTGACAGGTGCGTCCAGGGCACCTTGGATGAGCCCCCAGGGGTCCCCAGGGGTCTGCAGCCCCCTCCCACCAGGCAGCTGCTGGAGGGTTTCAGGTTTCTGGAGGCTGAGCCTCTCCCCACTGCCTCCAGCTGGAGGCCTGTCCCTCTGCTGGTCCTACTCCTGTAGGGAGGACCTGGGGTCTCTGGGTCTGGGGGCTTCTTGGAGGAGGGGAGGAGACCAGACCAGGGACCTGTGGGCAGGACTTTGCAGAGAGGGCCCGGCCGGCCCTGGCCTTGGCTTTCTGCAGTCACCACAGTGAGCCCTTTGTGGGGTCTGGCCTCCGCCTGGTCCACACTGTGCTGGGCTAGGCCTTCTGGAAGCCTGACTGACAGGGTCTCCACCAGACTTTCCCCTGAGGTATGGAGCCCCAGGGGCTGCCCGGGCCTGAGGCAACACTGCTGCACGTGTATACCACGGGAAAATAGCAGGGCTTGAGTGGGTTAGAATTTAGTGCCAGCTGAATTAGAATCCTGTCTCTGTCCCCTCCACTGAGCAGGTTGGTATATTCTAGAAGTTGGGGCGAAGGCTCTGGGTACAGACTTCCCCAGAGCTGCTCAGTTGGATGATTTGGGCAAGTGTCTGAACCCTCTCAGTATCTCTGTCACCACCTGCAGATTGGGGCTAAAAATAAAGTCCCACCTGGGAGGGCTGAGACCGTGAGAAGTGCTTGATTCAGAGCCTGGTGGGGTGTGGAGTTCAGAAGTGGGACGTTAGTGGACAAGCCACCTCTCCGTGAGGCCATTTCCTCACCCACAGACTAGGGGTTCTGGTCCCTCCCTCCCTGCTGGTGTGAATGAAGCCAGGGTAAAGTGCCAGCCTTCCTGGAAGAAAGCCTGGCGGTGACCCCCAGGCGTGTGGGCATACTGGGGTGTCAGCCTGAAGAGCATGGTGGCCTGGGAACTCTTGCACTGGCGGGCATGGAGCTCAGCCTGCCGTGGGCACTGTGGCCGTCTCTCAGCCTGCCGCGGGCACCGTGGCCGTCTCTCAGCCTGCCCCTTCCACGCAGCCCTGGGGCTGACACCAGGGTAGTTTTCATACCAGGAGAGGCTCCTCTGATGGAATTCAGGGGCAGACCTCATGCCAACAGTAAACATTCAGCCCACAAGAGAACTGTAGTTGGCACTTCGATTCCTGGTTCCATAAAGCCTCCCCTTACTGATCATTCCTGCCCTCGCCTTGTCTTCTCTGTGGTTCAGTAGATTCTGGTGATTTTGACTTTATTGAAGAAGTCACTGCTTTGGGGCATACAGTTCATTCACTCTGCACCTAACCTCACATTTTAAGGGAAGGAAGTTGAGGGCTGAGGGTCTTGCCCTAGATTGAAGGGTGGGCCAGGGTCCCAGGTTGCACAGAATTCTTGACTTGGTGCCCCTTGAGTTGGAGATTGGGCATGTCCAGGTGCCATGGGAGCCCCAGCTTAATGAGGTGTTTTAATCAATTTCCTTGAAAGCTTGTGCTACTCCAGAACAGTGAGAATGTATTCAACACTTTCCATTCACACCTTGGAGTATGAGCCTAGTAACCTGCATGTCTAAGATGTGTTCCTTCCAGGGCTCAGGTTCAAAGGAAGGGTCCGCCATCCCATGCACTTCATTGTTCATTGATCAAACATTTACTGAGTGTCTGCTCTGTGCTCAGCCCTCCACCCGATGCCCCACTGCAGAGCTGGGTGACATGTGACTTATTTGCCCAGGGCCAAGCGGTGGTGAGCTGATGGAGCTGGGATTCAAACCGGGGACTCTTGGTTCCAAAGTCTTGGAGCTTGGTCTGTTAGCTGTGGGTGAAAAGGGAAGACTTGGAGGGTCCCCAGCCCTGTCAGATCTCTTAAAAACCTTGGGGGGGAGAGAAGGACATGGCAACCCACTTGCAGTATTCTTGCCTCGGAAATCACATGATCAGGGGAGCCTAGTCGTCTACAGTTCGTGTGGTCGCAAAAGAATCACTAAACAGTAACTTCAGAGGATCCACTCCACCAGCAATATGGGCTGCCCCGGCAACCCCAGAGACGACCTGCAGTTTTACATGGTCTTTTTGTAGTCTCTTCTACGTGTGTGCGTGTGTGACGTTTGTCTTGACACTTTCCACTTGATTCATCTCTTGTTCTGTAGTTTGTATAAACCTATTGAGAGTATAAAATCCAGCCACTGAATTGCGTTCACAACTATATGAACGTCTAAGAACATGTATCAGTTTTGTTAGGTATATAGTGGTGCAATTTATGCTCAACTTATGTTTAGTGAAATGTACATGTTGTAATTAAATAACCCTTAATAATAATAAAAAAAAAAAGACCACGAGAGATGGAAGGGACATATTCTGGTTGAATCCCCCCGCTCCCAGTTCGAGGCCAGGGAGAAAACCAGGCTTCCTGCTCATTTTGCTCTCCTTAATACAGAATAAAATCAAGAAGGGGGAGAAAGGAACCTCTTGCCCTTTCTTAGGAGCCCTTCTTGCTTGCTTCGTGTCTGTGGGACCTCACCTCCTGTGTGCTTTCCTGTCTGTGAAATGGGGATGGAAACAGTACCCATTATTGAGAAGATTCACTGAGCCACTGTGTGTAAAGCACTTAGATGCAGAGTAAGCACCCAGGAAATTTTAGCCACTCTTTTCGTTATTGGTGTTATTTCATCGGAGCATCTATGTTGCCTAACACTATATAATTCACTTAATTATTTTGTGCTTATTTTCTTCCTTCCTCCCATGAAAACATGAGCTCCCTCAGGCAAAGATTTTTATCTGTCTCCTTCATTGTTGTAACTCCAGTGCCTAGAAAAAATTGCCAGGGCCACCCTTGACCTGAGGAAGGTCTCTCAGAGTCTGTCGGGGAGGCCAGTTATAATCTGATAATGCCATTTCTTCCTTTGCTGGGAGCCTTTTGGGCCCTGGGTGGGTCATTCCCCTCCGTCCTTGACTGGGTGCCTCTGAGTTGTACTGGGGGTGGGAGGAGGCCCGGGGCTCTCAAAGGTGGCTGTGTTTGCCTTGCTCCCAGGGCTTTGATTCCTTAGTTGCTGGATCTTGAAGTGGTAGAACTGGCCTTGTGACCCAGTTCCGTGGGTGTTGGCCCTGCCGGACCCAGTTCCGGCTGGCAGGGGCCAGAACACCTGCTGTCTCTGGCTTGGCCCGCAGTGGGGGGCAGGGGTGCAGTTCCCATAGCCAGGCCCAGAGGAGCCCGAGCAGGACTTTGAGGCACGCAGAGGTGGCCAGCTCCCCCACAGCGGCAGCCCCTGAGTTGAAACGCGAGGACCTGGGGCATGATGCTCCCCTGTCACTGACCATCAGGCCCCGGGAGAGTTGACTTAACCGTCTCTGAACCTCAGTTTCTTCATTTTCAGGAGATGGCCACTTTTGTTGCCTTCCCTGGTAGGGTGGATGCAGGGGCAAATGAGCTGTCCCTGCAGGGTATGGTCAGCTACATGGTTTGTGGGGCCCAGTGCAAATGAAAACGCAGGACCCCTTGTTGGAAAAGTATTGAGCTTGTCAGGACAGTGACAGCAGAACATTAAGCCAAGTCTGAACGCAGCCCTCCGAGCGTGGGGCCCTGTGTGACCGCACAGTTCTCAAGCCTGTGATGCCGGCTCTGCTGTTGGCACCTTGGTTCAACCTCCATCGCCTCTCACTCTCGCCTTCCGAGTGGTCGGGCATCTCCAAGAGACCCTAGATCTCCTCAGAGCCCCAGGGGAGCTTTCTGAAGTTGATGTGATTTTTTCACATCCTGGTTTCAGCCTTCAAGTAGGGCCTGTAGCTCTGATCAAGGGCAATTTCCTTGGGTCCCCACGTGGCCTTGCCCGAGGGGGTCCCTGCAGCCCCCTACACTCCCTAAACCAGTGTCACTCCCAGCCACCACGGCGGGCTCCGAGCACACAGCCAGCACTCGGCAGGTAGCAGCTTACCTGGGTGCCTATATTTCTGCCTGCTTCATCCCAGAAAGAACTTGGGTAAGCTGATGGAAACACATACTTTACAACAAGTTTAAAAAAATATAAATAGACTTAAAAATGAGGGTAAAAGGGAAATAAAGATCAGACCAGAGGAAAAATTTAGGTGAAAATCAAGCCAATATTTTGTGTTTATTGAGCACTTACTAGTGCCTGACTCTTGGTAAGAATCCTCCCTGTGCTCATTTAATCCCTCAGTAACCCTGCAAGGCAGACACTGTTGTTACCCCATTTTACAGATGAGCCAGTTGAGGTGCAACAGAGGTAAGGGACATGATGGATCAGCAAAAAGTACTGGGGGTTGGAACACCTGCTCTCTGACCCAGAGCCCTGCTTGTATCCTGTAGGCCCATCTCTAAAGCTTTCCCCTTCCATTCACCAAGTTCAGAGAGAACTGAATCCCCCTCTAATTGGATTCACTGGTTTTCTCATCTCTAATCCTTTCCCAGAAGTGCCTCCTTAAGAAGCTTAAAGTCACCAACCTTTGATTTTTTTAGCTAGCCTCATGTGGTCTGACACCTGATTCTAAAATTGTCTTTTTAAAGACCGCCCCCCCCACCCCTCCCGCACCCCGCACTATGGTCTCACAGTAATTTAGAGCAGTGGTTCCCCACCCTTTTCAGCACTGGAGACTAGTGTCATGGAAGACAGTTTTTCCACAGATGGGCAGGGAGGTGGGGAAGAATGGTTTCAAGATGATTCAAGCGCATTACGTTTGGGGTTCATGCTCCTATGGGAATCTAATACTGCCGCTGATCTGACGGGAGTTGGAGCTCAGGAGGTGGGGTGAGTGATGGGGAGCTGCTATAAATACAGATGAAGCTCGCCCGCTGCTCACCTCCTGCCGTGTGGGCCCGGTTCCTGACAGCCCATGGACCGGTGTCGGTCTGTGGCCCAGGGGTTGGGGACCCTCGACTTAAAGCCTCTCACTCTGGAGGGTCCAGGTTTTCCTGCTCCAGCCCCTGGGGCTCTAGAGTGTAGGACATGTGTTTACATGATCATCCAGACATGGAAGGAGATGGAAAATCTCTCCTCCCAAGGCGGTTTGGATTCCTGACCTCGATACTGTAGTATCTTTAGCCAGCTGTGGATTCATTAAGTTCTGTTTCCCATCTGGTAATCTGTTCATTTTTTAAATTTTGGAACTGCTCCTGGGCGGTAATGGAGAGGCAGGCAGGGTGTGAGAAGGGCGTTTGGGGTGAGACTTACCCACTCCCCTTGTATCAGTAACCTTCAGCTCTGGCGAAATGTTAAGAATCACTGGAGGAGTTTTAAAAGTCCCCAAACTCAGGTGGCTCTCCAGACCCAGAACTCAGGACCTGAGGGTGGGAGGCTGAGGCATCAGTATTTTATAAAGGCCCCCATGTGATCCCAGGGCACAGCTCAGACTGAGAAGATTTCTCTACATCAGGAGAACCATCTTTGGCAGGCTGAGAGCATGGGGAAGGCCAGATGCTGGACTGGGTCCCTGCAGGGGAGGTTGGGGAGCGGAGTCTGGTCCCACTGGTCAACCCTGCAAGTCCGTTCCCTCCTCTGGGTTGGTTCTTCACTAGTAAAGCTGTCAATAAGGCAAGTCGGGTCGGGGTTGGGGGAGGCGGTTACCTTACCACTGATACCCTTACTCTGCAAACTGTGGTCCCGCATTAACAACTTCAGCATCACCTCGGAGCTTGCCGGGAAGGCAGCATCGCAGGGCCCACCCTGAATCTGCGTCTGTAGTTTACCAAGGTTCCGGGGTGCTTTGGATGTACAGTAAGGTTGACTAACTCAGCGTCCCCTAGTCTGTGTGCCTCCATCATGGGGTCCCTCCTGGGAGATCCACAGCAGGGGCATAGCTCACCAAAGACTCTGAGAGGTCCTGCACAAGAGGAACCCGAGTCACTTGGTTCAGTCCAGCTTTTGCCAAACGTACTATGTAAGCCACCATGTGGTTTATAGGGTGGCCACTATCGTTTCTCAAAATATTGTTTGGGAAACACAGCTCTAATTGATCCTTTAAGGAAGTGGTAATTAGCCTAATTGTCTGTTGTCAACTTTAACCTTCAGGTCTGTTAACTTAATTACACTGGTCTGTGCAGGAAAAGCAGGGCTTCCCTGGTGGCTCAGTGGTAGAGAAGAATCCACCTGCCAACGCAGGAGACCCGGGTTCTATCCCTGGGTTGGGAGGATCCCCTGGAGAAGGAAATGGCAACCCCCTCCAGTATTATTGCCTGGGAAATCCCTGGCAGGCTGCAGTCCATGGGGTCGAAGAAGAGTCAGACGCGACTTAGCTATTGAACAACAGCGTGCAGGAAAGTACCAGACAGGGAAAAAAGCCTGCCAACGCTATTCTGTGTTCGTTTTTAAGAGAGGCAGGGGGATCTCAGGGTCCCCTGTGCTACCAAGAGCTAGGGGAATATGTACAGTGCTGTACAAATCTCTCCACTCTCTGACTGGGCATTATTCCTATTTTACATCCAGGGAAATTGACCCCCAGAGATGCTGGGTCACACAGATGGTACTTCAAAGGGGCCCCAGGGGACCAGCTCAGCTCGGACACCTGAAAGCATAATCCTTTCCTTGAACGCTGCCTCTTGGAACCTTCCGGGCAGCACAGCTGGACAGGAAGCAAGATCCTTTTGAAATGGACTGAATGTTCTGTTTATCCAAAAGGTGGAAACCCTACTTGAGATGAGCGGGCTGGCTGTTGCCAAACTTTAGTTACAGGTCCCTGAACATCGGGTGCTGGAAACAGTTTTCTCTTGAATTTTGGTCTGAGGCTTGCATTTCTCAGGACGAAAGGAGGCCGTCCGTATCTCATTAGTAACGCCTGACAGTCCCTCGGCTGCTGATGAGCTGTGCTCTGTGCTGGGCATGGTGTTGAACTGGAAGATCACACTGGTCCCATGAGATAGATGCGATTGTAGTCATTTATTTTTCTGTGCTTTATCTTTTTAATTAACATGCAGTAAAAGTGGCCTTTTTGGGTGTACTCTTCTATGGCCTTCATGTCCTGTGACCGCCTCACAGTCTGGATATAGAACAGTTTCATCCCCCAGAGAAACTCTAATGCTATCACTTTATTCATTAAATTTTTTAAAATTGTGGTCAGAAGACTTTAAAATGAGATGTACCCTCTTAACAGCTTTTTAAGTGCACCGTGATGGGTGCAGTGTGGTAGAGCAGATCTCTGGGACTTATTATTTGTCTTGCATAACTGAAACTTTATACCTGTTGAATAGCAACTTCCCATTTCCTTCTCCTCCTCCAGCCCCTGGTAACCACTGTTCTACTCTCTGCTGCTGTGGGTTTAACTATTTTAGATGCCTCCTATAAGTGGGCAAAGTAATTTGGTCTTCTGTGACTGTGACTATCCGCTTCCCTGGTGGCTCAGATGGTAAAGAATCTGCCTGCAATGTGGGAGACCTGGGTTCCATCCCTGGGTTGGGAAGAGCCCCTCGAGGAGGGCATGGCAACCCACTCCAGTATTCTTCCCTGGAGAATCCATGGGTAGAACAGCCTGGCGGGCTGCAGTCCATGGGGTTGCAATGAATTGGACACGACTGAGCGACTCACACACTTTCTGTGACTGGCTTATTTTACCTAACGCAGCGTTCACCAGCTTCATCCGTGTTGTCGCACATGGCAGAGCTTTTTGTTTTTTAAGGCTGAGGAACATCCCATTGCAGTATACACCACATTCTCCTTATCTCCTTATTCCCATTCATCTGGCTGTGGACACTCGGATTATTTCCATAGTTCGGCTGTTGTGAATAATGCTGCGGTGAACATGGGGGTGTATATATCTCTTTAAGATCCTGATTTCAGTTATTTTGGATAAATACCCTGATTACTGGTTTGGTATTTCTATTTTTAATTTTTTTAGGACCCTCCTTACTGTTTTCCGTAGTGGCTTCTCTGATTGACATTTCCACCAACAACATACAAGAGTTCCAGTTTCCCTACATTGTCCCCAACACTTGTTATCTTTTATTTATCTGGGTGATGGCCGTCCTGACAAAGTGTGAGGTGGTATCTCACTGTGGTTTTGATTTCCGTTTCCCTAATTGTTAGTGATGTTGAGGATCTTTCCCTATTCCTGTTGGCCATCTGTGTGTCTTATGTGGAGAAGTGTCTATTCAGGTCCTCTGCCCAGTTTTAAGCAGGTTATTTCGTTGTGGGGTTGTTGTGTTTTGTGTGTGTGTCATTTGCTGTAGAGTTGAAGGAATTTCTTATGTATTTTGGATATTAACCACTTTTCAGATACATAGTTCACAAATATTTTCTCCCGGTGAAAAAGGAGCCCTTTCACTCTGCTGATTGTTTCTTTTATTGATTTAATTTTGAAACAGGAAGCCAGGATTCAGAGCTGGGGGTGACTGGCCAGGCACACAGCTGAGGAAGCACGGGCCTGGGGCTTGAACTTGGGGTCTGTGAGCCAAGAGCCAGGGTGCTTTGCCCTGCACTCCGCAGCCTCACTGGTGCCCGGACGTTGCTGATTTTTGTGACTCCCCCCAAGGTGTGCACTATCCTTTTCTCTCTCTCGCTTTCACACCCAGAGCCGCTGTGGCAAGGAAGAATTTACCTAAAATTTCCCTTCACTGCTGTGGAAGCACCTGGTGCTACTTGCCTTGTTTGGCAGTTTTGCTGGGTCCGAGGGTGCCTGTGTGACGTTAACAGGTGTCTTCAGGGCCAAGGGCTCGGTCGTGGGCCCCCGTTAGGAATGGCTTTCTTCCCCACGAATCCCTCGAGGGCTGCCTTCGGAGTGCCTTCCTTGGGACAGACCCTCACACTCAGCCCATCTGGCAGATCGTCCTGGATACGAAGCCCTTCCCCTAGTTCACTGGGCTCCGGGCCCTGAACACGCCCCCTGACTCTGTGAGCCTCCCTCTTCCTCATCTGTGTGTTGGGGTGCTCACACTTCTCCGCAGGACTTCTGTGAGGGTGGCATGGACTCGTGTGGATTGCGGGACGAGTGTGCCTAGAAGACAGGGTGTTTCTCTCCTCCTGGCCTTGCCTGGCAGCCCTTAGCTCTGCTCCACGCGGAGCCCTGATGGACCTGCGCAGAGGGGCACCTGATGGGCGGACGTGGCAAAGCCGGGACTCCTGGGGGGTGCAGGGCAGAGATGTGCTCTGGTGAGGACCCCTGGGGCGGCTCAGCCCAGAGCGGGGCTCCCTTCTCTGAGTGGCACCCACATGGTGGCCCCAGAAACCAAGGCAGCAATCACTAGTGGGAGAGCAGTCACAGGGTCACACGCAGATGCCCTCAGGAAGGCACCTTGGGGTGTGGGGGGGCAGCTGGGTGCAGAGAGCTAGAGCCCGTCAGAGACACGGGGTGGGGGGGAGGCAGCTGGGTGCAGGGGGGCTGGAGCCCGTCAGACACATGGGGTGGGGGGAGGCAGCTGGGTGCAGGGGGGCTGGAGCCCGTCAGAGACACAGGGTGGGGGGCAGCTGGGTGCCGGCGCTGAAGCCCGTCAGAGAGTGACTCTCCGTTGGGAAGGGGCAGCTCCCTGTGGCTTGTTGCCCTCCAGATTACCCTGTTTCTCAGGAAATGATGAAAATCTCATAAATTGCGTGAAAACGATTAGTAACTGCTTTCAATTTTATTTTTGTTGAACATTATGCTGGGCCAAACCAAAGCCTTCTGAGGGCTGACGACGGCCTGTGGCTGGCGGCGGGTGGGCTGTGTGTCACACATACCAGGGAGCCAGCACATGCTCGCCTGGTGGATAGGACTTGGGGTGGAGCCCCTGGACTCAGGATGGGGTCTGGTGGGTCTGGACTTGGAGCCAGGAGCAGAGGAGTGAGGGGCCCCCAGGTTTGGGCAGAGGCGTCTCAGGGCACGGTTCCTCCTGGCCTGGGGCTTTCCTCCCGTGGATGGTGCTGGGGGCGCATGGCCAGCTCTGCCACCAGACCTGACTTTTCCTCCTCAGCAGTCCCGGGCTGGTGAAAGCTCAGTCGGAGTGGCATTCCTTCTCCAGATCCCTGAATACCCTCAGCCCCCAGGGTGTCTCTCAGGTACCTCCCCACGCTGTGCTGTGCCCACAGTTCCCGCGATGGTCCCTGCTTATCCAGTGCCAGGCTGGAGGCCTTGCCTGGTTCAGGTCACCGTCCGATCAGGTTGGAACCTGGGGTCATTCCCATTTGCCTAATGAGCATGCTGGGCACAGAGGGGACGGGACTTGGCCAAAGTCACACAGTGGAGCACTCTGTGATGCCAGAGCTGGTTTTCTTACCCAGCTTGCATGCCCCAGAGGGGAGTGTTATCACCTTGGTTTTTGGGGGCCGCTCCATGGAGGCTCCTGATGGCAGCTGCTGTCTGCTCAGTTGTGTTTGCTGTTTGTTGCCATGGAAGCTGTGCTGGGGGAGGGGCTCCGGGTTGCCTGAGAGGAGGCCTCGGTAGAGACGTTGCCCGTATTCAAATGTGTACACCTGGGGGCTGGGGTCAGCTGGAACCCTGCTGAGGGGAGCAGTGCAGCCCTTCCCGTGGGGCAGGTGGGGCCGGCCAGCCCGCCCTTGCTCTGGCGGCCTCTGGAGCCCCAGTCAACAGGCCAGCCCTGGGCTGGGGTGGTGGAGACTTTGTTGAACATATTTCTTGAGGGCCTGCTGTGTGCCAGGCAGTGTCCTCAAAGCTGGGGATACAGCGCTGAGCCAGCCAAGCAGCTCCTGCCCCCCAGCCTCATGGGACATGTTTTGTCGGGCTTCTCTGGGGGCCCAGACAGTAAAGAATCTGTCTGCAACGCAGGAGACCTGGGTCTGATCCCTGGGTCAGGAAGGTCCCCTGGAGAACAGGGTGGCGCTTCTCTCTTTTTCTTAAATTAAAGACACTTTTAAATTTTAGAATAGTTTAGAGTTACAGGAGAGTTGTATAGGTGGTACAGACGCCCGCCAGTGTTCCCCATGGTTCACACATCTGTCCCAACTAGGAACCTGGCACTGGTGTGTTATTAACTAGACCCTCCAGACTTTATTTGGATTTTACCTCTTTTCCACTAATGTCCTTTTTTTTTTGGGGGGGGGGCAGGCTTTTTATTTCAAAAAGATAATCAATTTTCAGCATCCGAACAGTTACACTGTTGGTTTTCCTTTCTCTGAACTGGCTCCCAAAGAGACCACAGCAGCGGGGAATGTACACACCTAACAGACCTTCCTGGATCCTCACCAAAAAGGGCAGATTGAGTAGGAAAGAAATGTTTAAAAGCCCAGTGTGTTGCCAGCCCACAGACCATAATTTTCACAACCAGGTGGGGTAACCAGTGCACCCCAACCTGAAAGAAGCAGTTTCAACACAATTTAAAATTTAAGATCAACTCTGTTCCACTAGTGTCCATTTATTGCTCCAGGATCTAATGCAAGAGGCAACCTTGCGTTCTGTGGTCACGTCTCCCCCCAGCTCTGCCTGGGGACAGGTCCTCGGTCTTTCTTGTCTTCAGTCTTGGAGAACACTGTCCAGGTGTCCTGCAGGATGGCCCCCACCCTGGGTTTGTCTGACGTTTTCTCAGGATTAGGCTGGATGGAGGGTGGAGTGCCCTTCTCAGCACATTCTGTCAGGGTTACCTGACACCCGCATGGCGTCAGCTTGGCATTGACCTTCAGCCAGATCCGACGGCATTTGCCAGGCAGCCCCCGTCACGCTCCTTATCCATCAGCAGTTTTTCCCCCCTTCACTCTCAGCTGGCCCTCCCGCGGGGAAGCAGAGCTCCCAGTTCTGGAATCCCTTGCGGAGTTTCACGTGCTCGCTGTCAGCAGGGCCTCTTCCCGCTCCGCTGGTGCGGGACGGGCTGACGCAGACACCTGTGTCCCTTCCGGGCAGGTCGGAGGTGTCTCACCATGCCCGCTTCAGTGCTTTCCGTTACACCCCATGCCCTTTGAAAGAAGAGCCGGTCACGAGGTCTGGAGGAGCCATAAGAGGGCCTTTGAAAGGACCAGGCGTGTTCCGTCCGGCTCGGGGAGGCGCTCGCCCCTCGGTCTTTCAGGCCCCTCCGTAGACAGAGCAGTGAGCCTGGCCCCACTAATGCCTCTGGCTCCGGGAGGTTGGCTTAGATAAGGCACATCTCCCCACTCACCTCTGTGGGCTGAAATCTCACCCACCCTCCTGGGAGGCCTTGAACACCACGTCCTCCGAGAGACCCCCTGTTCTTTGTGGGGTGACGCGCCCGCCCGCAGCCCTCCCTGACCGCGTGCTCCTGTGTCCGTCCTGTCTCAGGGGCAGCCGCCTCTCTGCTCCCTTCCCGCCTGCTTGCGGGGCTCCAGGCCATGGCAGTGCCGCTCATGCCATCTCCTGCAGGACTCTGCCCGGGGGCTGACCCGTAGTCAGGGCGTGGTAGTCCCTGGGGGATGTGCTTAGCAGAGTCTGCATGGCGTTTTGACTCTGACAGCCCTGGATTCAGGTCTCAGCTTCACGGCTTCCCAAATGTGTGACTTTGGGCAAGACGCCCTCTGGGTCTCCATTACCTCATTGAGACATAATAAACCTACTCAGTAGGGCCTGGCTCCCCGTCCCGACATGAGGACTAACTGAGCTCGTCTCCATGAAACCCTCAGGCCTGTGCCTGGCATCTGTTAGGTGCTCAGTGATTACAGAGAAAAGCACAGGGTATCAGGCTGGTATAGAAGATTCCAGGTTGGCAGGAAACTGGCCTAGAGATGCCCCCTTTGTATTAGCCTCAGTCAGCTAATTCTCATAAGCAGACTGAAAATCTCAGTGATTAATGCACCAGATGTTCATTTCTCTTGAGAAGTCCCGAGGTGGTGCGGCCTCTGCCCCACACAGTACCCAGAGCCTCAGGTGTCTACCGTCTTATGCTTCTTTTCCCAAGGGTGTGTCGGATCCTTTCTGAAGCCTGGCAGTGAGGGGAGAGAAAGGAAGGCTGTGCGGGGCCTCATGGAAGGTCTGGATGTGGCACTGTCCCTTCAGCCTTGGGCTGTGGGCCTCAAAAGAAGAAAAAAGGACAGTCCTTGATACATATGTCACTAGCAGAGGTAGGAACTCAGTCGGTATTTTCTATCTCCCACCATCCTGGGACCATTTCCCTACTCTGGAGGTGTGTTCCTAAACAGCATATGTTATATATTCAGTAACTTTTACTGAGGTTACTCAGCTTCCCAGGTGGTGCTGATGTAAAGAACCCGCCTGACAATTCAGAAGACATAAAAGATGCAGGTTCAGTCCCTGGGTTGGGAAGATCCCCTGGAGGAGGGCATGGCAACCCACTCCAATATTCTTGCCTGGAGAATCTCATGGACAGAGAAACTGATGGGCTGTGATCCTTAGGGTCGCAAAGAATTGGATATGACTGAAGTGACTTACTGAAGCTGAAACTCCAATACTTTGCCCACCTCATGTGAAGAGTTGACTCATTGGAAAAGACCCTGATGCTGGGAGGGATTGGGGGCAGGAGGAGAAGGGGATGACAGAGGATGTGATAGCTGGATGGCATCACTGACTCAATGGACATATGTTTGAGTAAACTCTGGGAGTTGGTGATGAACAGGAAGGCCTGGTGTGCTGCAATTCATGGGGTCGCAAAGAGTCGGACACAACTGAGCAACTGAGCTAAACTGAAGTGACTTAGCCTGTCAGCATTGGGTCTTTTGATGTAACATGTTTATTTATAAAAGGTAACTTTATAACATCTTTGAAAATGGACAAACATTATCACCTACCACAAATAGATACAAATAAATTATTGCAAGTTTATTATTTTCTATCCAGCCACCTGCTACAGTGGCTGGGTCTGTTTAAAAAGGAGATATTAGCAAGTGCTAGAGAAACAAGCAGGTGACGGCCAGATAGCTGTACTTCAAGAGGTTCTCTTTGATGTTCTCAGTACCCTCAAGGGGGTTGAATAGGGACTGGCCTTCTCACTGTGAAGTCTGATGCCATTTAACCACCAGGTCCCTGCATGGCCTGAAATCACCATGGGTCACTCTGGTGGCTTAGGTGCCCCACTTTGGGAAATGCTGGCTTAGGGGACAGAAAGCCCACAGTTTGTGCACAGATAAACCCTTGGTGCAGAGAGAGGTGGATGAAGTCACCCTTTCACCTCACAACACTCATACCTTTATAGTTTTCACCGTGACTCAAGCTATTAACTAATGGTGTCACTTAACCAGTGGGGAAACTGAGGCCTGGAGCAGAGCATGACCCCTGGCTCCCGCCGGACTCACGGCCCCTCTTCTGTCCCCGGTTGCTGACTTTGGTCAGGGAAGGCTTCTTGCCATAGGTGTGACCATGCTGGGCAGGGGTTATGTGTCCTCATGATGCTCTCCCGCCTCCCTGCCCTGCTTACCCACTGCCTGCCTGGGACACGTGACTGTGTATGCACAGGAATGTCTGTCTCCCACGCCTGCTTCAAGGAGTCGGGAAATCAGGAGATGACCCTAGGCATGCTTGGGAACTTGTCACGCACTCACTGGCGCAGGAAGCGACACGAGATTTGTGTGGGGACGGCAACAGTGGGTGCTGTCCTGGGCGAGTGCCTGCTCTTAAAGGGAGGGCTCCCTGTGTGTCCTGCCATGTCATACTGAAGTTGTTTTACGCTCTTGGCTTGGGGGTACTCCCCGACTGGTTTGTTCAAGGGGTTGAGGAGTTCGGCTTCCTCTCCTGCTCCTAACTCCCCTCTTCTATGTCCCACCCACTCTCTCGTTATGCTGGCGCCAAGCCCACCCATTGAAAACAGGCAGCGTGCCCTGGATCTCCCAGCAGCGTGGCCAAAGTATTGTTTCTTTCTCTCTCTCTCTCTCTCTCTCTCTGAGGAGATCGAGGTCCAGGGAAGCAAGGTTCATTCATTCATCCATTCATGCACTCACTCAAAGGTTAACTGAGGAGGGTTCCAGGGACAACAAGCCTGACATTGTCTTGACCATCATGGCATTTCCAGGGTAGTGGGAAAGGTAAGCAGAGTGAGAGTGAACAAATAATTGCACAGATTATGGTGAGTGCTGAGTACTGTGGTGGGGACTGAGAAGGATGGGAAAGGAGGCAGGGCGATGACAAGTTTGCGGAGGAGGAGCTCACTGGATTATCTTGGCCACCCAGGGCCCTTCCTCCAAAACCATCTCTCTCCAATTTGTATCGACCCCTGTCCCTTCCCTGGCTGTATCTTTTATTCACCTGGACATGTCCATAAGCTCACTTAGCACAATTGCAGTGGTCTGTCTGTGCCATTTGTCACCTGACATTTGTCTGTCTTGGTGGGGTCTAAGCTCTGGAGGGCAGGGACCAAACCTGTCTGTCATCCCTGGATCCAGGTACTGAGCCTGGGGTCTGCACACAGCTGATGCTCAGAGGATGGTTGTTAAATGAAAGAAGGAAAAGAGGTCTAGTTAAGCCACAATCAGATCCTTAATTTGTGGGAGGTGGGGCCCTGCTCCACGAACTTCACATCTCCCACAGCTTAGAACCCAAAACAGATGAGACTCCCCAAGACCTGGCAGAGGGGTCCGAGTCCCCTGGAATTGGGGGCATTGTTGCCATATCTCTGTGTTTGGAAAAATGTTTTCAGTTTTCTTATAAGAGTCTAAGCGCATCAGAAAGGATTTGTTTCTCTAGCAGTGGTAATGGGAAATGTTCTACTGTTACCATTACCATAATGGGTAATGGTAACAGGAAATGAAGGTGTCCTGAGGAATTGGGAAACCCCTCATTACTCAGGGCCGCCTATACTGGGAGTGGGTGGCCAGCTGCCTGTCCTAACGGGAGGCTCCCAGGGTCCCCTCATCCCCGCTAGCGCCACTTGCTTGAAATGACCCGTGAGCCCCTGGGATCTGAGGTGGGGAAGCTCGGAGGGGGCAGACACCTGACATTCCACACTCACCCCAGCCAGGGGCCTCAGCTTAATTGTTTCCCATTTTGAGAAAACAGGCTCAGAGAGCTTGAGGACCTGGCCCAGAGTCACACAGTTAGCAAAGTAACAGCCACTCCCTAATGTCAAGACTTCCCAATCCCCAGAAAACGAGACTTTGTTAGATCACCTGACTGTGGGCATTCTAAATGCCCATTTTTCTGTTTCAGTCCGGTAATTCTGCTCTCTCTAGATCTGGCAGGTTTTCCTAATCACCGGGGTGCTGTCCTGCCCCCACTCCCAAGTCCAGTCCATATAGGTCTGGAAAGGTGGGAAACCTGAGGAAGGGTCCCTGTTACTACTCAAGTGTAAATCTGAGGCTGAGTACCACAAGTCTTAACTAACTTAGTAACGATCATCACAGAAGCGTCACATGGGGCTTCAGAGTTTAGAAAGCCTTTAGAAGATGCGTGTGGTCTGGGGATGATCGTTTTTCTCTGCAGATATGGAAACAGAGGTTCAGAGGGGCTATGGGAATGCAGCTTTTCTACACTTGGATCCTGTACCTTTTCTACTTTTCATAGGAGGTGTTTGCATCCTGGTGAGTGTTAGGTCCTCAGATCCTGCATAATGACCCCCTTTTGTCCCCGGTGCAGAGAACCAGTCCTGACCCGTCTTCTGCTGGCAGGTGCTTCTGGAAGGAGGGAAGAGAGAAGCCACAAGTGCTGGACAGTTGGAAGGGATGACGATAGAAGTAAACATTTACTGAGCACCTCCTGGGCATCCGGCACTGTGTACTGTGAATCTATCACTGTGTTCAGTTCTCACTACAAACCCAAAAGTGGGGGCTTTTACTTCCCTGTTTTACAGATGAGAAGACTGATGGGTGTTCAGGTTCCAGGCTGATTAGACTGTGAGCACTGGAGCCCGGCAGGGCCGGGAGGTGGGTGGAGCCAACCCCTTCCTTTTGGAGCCGAGGGCCCCTCCCCCAAGCCCTGCAGAGCCAGGTGGCCAGGCTGGGTCCCCTCTCAGGCCTGCCCACTTTTCCCAACTTGGCTTCTGGTGGCTGAGCTTCGAAACTAGGGCATTCTTAAAGCCAGGTGGTTTGTCAGAGCTGAGTTAACCCTGAGTCAAAGGAGGAATGAGAGGGCTCACTCACCTCCTCCCTGCCCCACCCCACCCGCCGCTTCCTGGGTCAGGCCCCTCACCGTGGGGCTGCACAGACGTCAGCTGGCTTGGACCTCCGCCTGCCCACACGCCCTGGAGCGTGAAGAGTCAGCTGCCCAGGACTCAGCTTGTCCTTGAACCACTGCTGGGAGGTGCCAGGCAGACTTGGGACAGCTGGACTTTGAAGACTGGTACACCTGGGTCGCCATCCCGATGCTTCTGCCTCCCCTCACTGTGTGTCCTTGGGCAGTTCACTTCCCCTCTCTGAGCCTGATTTCTGGGGGCGTGCGCCCTGACCTCACAGGGTTACCGGTCCCAGTTGAGAGCACCTCCCATAGCTACTGGCTCATTATGGGGCCTAACGCACTGACAGGACCCTCTTCTTCCTTTCCCCATTTATGAAACTGCCTGTCACACTTGATCAAAGCAGAGATTGTAAACTGGCAGCCTTGAGGGTCAAATTCTGCCCAATCACAGACGCGATTATTTGGTTCTCCCATCTAAAACAATTTAAGTTAGATGCCAGCATTTCAGATAAGGAGATTTCACATGAACATCTGGATTTCTGGTGCCTCTAGAAGAATGGGGCTCCAGGCTTCACTGGCCAAAAGGAACCTGCCAAAGAATCAGAGTTGGGTGTATTGTCTTCATTTGGGAGGTGGCAGTATTGTCCTTCTCATGCCTCCACTTTGAACCTAGTGCTTAAAGGTTCTCTTGGGGCCACTCTCCAGGGAAGGAGTAGACTCAGAAATGACTTTTAATCTGCGGCGACACTGTTGCGGTCTGTGCATGTGCCACGTGTCGTGGGTGGGCCGGCAGGACGTGGCTCCTGTTGGCCAGCGTCTCTCACGCAGACCACCTCCTCACAACGTCTTTCTGCAGGCCTCCTGCCCACAGGGGACACGGGGAACCCCGTCAGGGAGCTCTCCCTTTGGAAGGAGCTGGTGGAGACCAGGGTTGGGAGCTTGGTCTCCGAGTCTCCCACCCGGTTGTCAATGGCTTGCTCTGCCTTGGTCACGGCTCAGTCCCCAGGGCCTCGGACAGCGACGGGCACCCTGACAAAGACGCATCGAATTGCGGTCTCTCTGGCAGTGAACCGCAGCCCCGCTCCTTGCAGAGCTGGTTTGCCAGCACCTTACCCACGTCACCAGCAGGGTTGGTGAAGGTACCTTTGTCCTGGGGGGCAGTGGAACGTCAGTGAGGTAACTCGGTAAACCGCTCAGCGCGGCAGCCACTGTGGTAAGTGCCCAGCACACGTATCTGCAATGGTAGTTGGCACAGATATTTCTGTGCTTGAACCTTGATACAGGCCACCAGCTGGCACTCTGGCCCTGCAGGTGGTGGTGTTACAACCTTGGATCTGCCTAAGCATGCTGGTGCTAACAGCCCGGAGACACACGGGCTTGACCGGGGTGCAGGTCCCCGGGGAGAGCCAGCTGTTGTCGGCTGGAGTCCCTTCCTGGCCTGGAGACGTGGGACGCGGATGTGGCGTCCGCCCTCCCACAGGCTGAGCCGGTTCGCCACGTGCTCTTGTCGCCTGCAGATACCGCACAGCAGACACGAGGAGGAGGAATGCGCCCTGGGCCCGGCAGGCCCCGTGACGTGTGAGCGGCCCCGGGCCTGCTCCTGCCCCAGCTGGAAGCAGCGAGGGCAGTCCAGCTGCAGCCCCCACGGCAGTGCGTGCTGCCCTTTCTCGCCCCCAGGGCTCTGGAAGTGAAAGGGCTGGTCAGGCGGCCCGGAGCGCCTTCCTCAGCGGGACCTTGTGCTCAGGACCTCTCGGCTGTTTTCAGCTCACATACCCTGATCTCCCCCCGTGGCTCTGTGGGGAAGGAGTCACCCCGTTCACAGACGGGAAGGTTGGGGCCCAGGGAGTCACAGTCCGCACAGTCAGCTGGGGGCAAGTGCAGATTCCCACCGGGAGACTGTGGTGTGGGGAAGCAGGGCCCGGCCTTTCTTTTTTTTAGACACCTCTCTGGTACATGGTAACAGTCAGGAGAGGAGGGGAAGCCCGAGCAAACGCTCAGGGCTTGAGCTCTGGCCCTGCTGTTTGCCCAGTCAGCCGAATCACTGACTTCTGCAGACTTCCTCAGTGCCCGCCACTGTGTGAGGCGAGGGGAGTGAGGGGTGCTTACCGCATGGGGCGGTTGTGAGAACCCCATAAGCGGTCTGCCTAAGCCTGTTTGGCAGTCAGTCATGTAACATTCTTGGGATTCGGGGAGTATTGATTTGTTGCTATTATTCCAAATGCGATTTCTTACAAAAGCGATTTAAGAAAGAAAAAAGATAACCTGTACATCACTTACAGCAGTGTCTTCTCTTCTCCCTTAAGTAGGAATCTCAGGATGCTGGGGTCAGGGTGGCTCTGCCCCAGTCTTTTTATTTATTTATGTATTTGGTGCCGAAACCCAGGAGTGGCTGCCGCACTTTAGAGATGAAACTGCTGAGGGGCAGGTTGAATTTGGACCTCCCGTGGGGGCGGGGTTGGCGTGGCGGGTGGCTGCCTTGGGTGACCGCAGCAGTGGGCTGGGACGGTCGCACCCCCACCCCCGGCCCGGGGTGGTGTTTCTCAGAATCCCAGGAGACACCTCTGGGCAGAGATGGTGATGCTGGTTCCCAGGAGGGCCCTGGGCGTGGGAGAGGAAGCACCGCCGCACCTGCTCTGCATCCAGGGAGCACGACCTCCTGGGTTTCCCCTCACGTCTCCACTGGTGGCCTGACTGGGCCATAAGTTCCCCCAAAGCACGTCTGCTGAGATGGTCCCCGTCCAGCCAGCACCCTGCCTGCGTATTCGGTCGTTTGTTCATGTGACAGTTACCTGTTGAGCACCTGCTGTGTGCCGCGTGCTGTGGCTGGCTCTCGGGTGCGGAGCTGAATACCATAGACGTGGTACCCACGCTCATGGAGCGTCCATTCCCACAAGGGAGATGGACAGTTAAACCATCAGGAGTTATCTGAGCAAAAGTGTCCAGGGGTCTTTGGGGACATTCTCATCTAACTTGGTGTGGGGCTCTGGGTGGCCTCTTGCCACCTCGAGGCCTTGTGGAGAGCAGAGCTGGGTGGATGCCCGGGTGAGGGGCCCAGACCCATCCAGAGGCAGGGGTAGGAGTGAACTCTCAGCCCGCGGCGAGCTGACCGGAGGCTGCACCGTGGGTGCGATGAGGAGCGTGCCCTTGACCCTCAGTACAGGAGGGCAGCTGGCATCTGTTTGTGCCGTGGGTCAGCCTGCAAGTCTCTGCTGCGGACGCAGGCCTGGGTGCAGCCGGCGGGGGCCAGGCCAGCAGCCGCTGGCTCTTGTGGTGTCCAGCCTTCCTGCCAAGAGGCCTCTTTGATTCACATTTTCCACAAGGACTGGATGTTTTGGAAATGTTGACCTGCAGCTAATCAAATGTCACTTATTAAATTGCAAGTCATATCCTTTTCAATTTACAGAAAGGACAATGGATTGATGACTTAGTTCATGGCCTGCAGGCAGGAGGGAACTTGATAGCCCTTGAGACCAGAGAACAAACAGGTGCCTGACCCGTGACCCCCAGCCCCTGTCCCCAGGTTCCCCAGGGGGTGGCAGCGTCTTCTCTGCAAGAAACCGGGCTGAGACTGAGGCTGGGGTCGCAGCCAGGCTGGAGAACGTGTGGCAAGGCTGGAATGCCAGGTCTGGGTGGGTGAACTTGAGCCTCACTCGCAAGGAGCAGAGCATCCCCTTAGAAAGGTGAGGTCAGTTCATATAGGCTGGAGAGGAGTGAGTGCCACATAGGCAACAGCACGTGACTGGGAGAGAACACGAAAGTCAGGATGTGCACTGGCGGGGAATGGGTGGGTGGAGGCTTCCTGTGGGAGGGACCCTCGAGAGAAGAGTCAGGTCAGGATCAGGGGAGGGGGCTCCGCGGCCTGATGAGACTGGGAGGCAGGGGTAGCAGTATGGGAAAGGGCAAGGGATATAGCGGGGAGGGGAGGTGGGCCTGGTATGTAGACCACCCAGAGGACCCTGGCATGGGGGTTTGTGTCTGCTGCATCAGGCACTGAGGAGCCATGGCAGGTTCTTGGGAAGGGATGGTTCTTAGGAAGGAGAAAGGGATCAAGTGAATGTAAAAGCTACCGGGGCATGGGCAGAGGGGAGCGGAGAGCCACTGGCTTGGGTTAGTATGTTTCCCAAAATGGTGGGGGACTGTTCTTCCTGATGGAAGAATTCTCCTTCTTCACACCCTCAAGGAAACTGAAAACAGATTGTGGAGGCTTACCTGAGACCGAAGCCCTACAAATAAAAGTGCCTCCCATTGCAGACGTGTGGGCCACCGTGGGGACTGGAGCCAAGGGGTGGGGCCCCTGAAAACCCCAGAGCAGGAAGTTCACAGATGGAGATTCGAAAAGCATGTGGAACGCAGCACTGGGGTCCCAGGGCCACTCGTGGGCCTGAGGGACATACTGATGTACGTTGAATTTCACTAGAATAATACACTAAAGAGAATATCTGCAATGCGTTAAGCGTCTTAAATTAGGAATAACAGGAGCTTCTTGTAACTTCAGTTTCCTCATCCGTAAGATGGTCCTAAGGAAGATGGCCTGCTTCCAAGGGCTATTCTGAGGATTAATTGGACTGATGCAGATGAGACGCTTGGCATTGAACTTGGCCTGGGTAGGTTCTTCAGTTGATGGCCTGGAGAGTCCAGTTCATTCCCTTTTACCATCCTTACCTGCTAAAAGCATACGCATCTCTGCTCCAGCAGTTTCAGGGAGATACTAAGAAATTTGTTTCACTTTCTTGCAGGGATGCTTGGCATAAGAGACTCCCCGCCTTGAGTCTAGAACTGGACTAGGGTCTAGACTGTTCCTTGTGTGCGGCAATGAATAGTCACAGCCCTGACTCCACCCCCTCCCAGCTGTGGGATCCCAGGCAGGTCCTTCATCCCTGTGGGTCTCAGTTTCCTCATCTGTAACAATAGGCTAGTAACCCTCACTACCGCCCAGCGCCAGGCAGTGTGTGAGGCAGAATGAAATAGTGTATGAATTGTCAGCAAACACTCCATCATGGCCACCTGGTCGCCAACCCCCTCCTCCTGGGGTCCCCTCAACCCCCAGAACCCCAGGAAGCCCTCATGTATGGCTCAGTTCCCACCTCATGTTCCTTTCTTTCTTCTTCCTTTATAGCTCCTAGCATGGGGGGAATAAAATCTGGGGCTCTTCATCTGCTCTTTGCTTTACTTCCCATTTCATTTTTCATACCCTGGGCTGTTTGTTCACTCATTCTTTCATTCATCCATTCACTCACTCATTATGTACACGAGTTGTTGTGCTAGGCCCTGGGGATGGGGGGCAGTGGTGAATGAGAGTGATATAGCTCCTCCTGTCATGGAGTCTCCATTTTCAGCGATTAAATCAAGCATCCAATTAAATTTGTACTCCTCAGCTGCTATGAGGAAGGAAGAACACAGGAGCTCTTCTAGAGGTCACGGGGAACCTCACAGCAGTGATACTTGAGTGGCTTTCTGAGAGATGCTGCGGGATCACTCGAGGGGAGGCCCAAGGTGGAGGGGTCAGCATGGGCGCGGGGCCTGCAGGGCGGGAACTCTGTCTGGGAGAAGGTGGCCGCGGGACAGAGCCCGGCAGACCCCAGACTGGAGGCCTCAGCCAGGCCAGGCCGTTAGGGCCTCGCAAGGCACAGTTGGGAAGGTGACCTTTATGCTAAAGAAGTCTTTGCCCCTTGAAGCTTTCTAAGCAGGTATCCATGAACCACTCACGTAAGAGCCTCCTTCAGGGTCCAGGTGAGGGTGGTCACGCACTGCTGCACCCAGCGGGGTCTTTCATCACACGCTGGAGGAGCCACTCACGACGTGCACTTGGCGAGACCAGAGTCCTTGTGTTGATACAGAAGAAAGTCACAGAGGGCAGGCTTGTGTGTCCCGGAAGCTTGGGGTGGGGCCCAGGAGCCTTTGCCGAATCACCGCCTGTCACAGTCATGATGCTGGTGGTCAGGGCGGCTCAGAGGAACCCAGGGAAAACCTACTCTGTGCCCAGCAGGTCCAAGTTCATGCTCCCAGCTGATCTTCTGAGTGCCCTGTGGACCAGAGTGGGAGTGCCCTGTTGTCCAAAGAAAGCAAAGAGGGTTGGGCGCTGGCGAGGGATCTGCCCAGGATCCCGAGGCTCCTACGTGCCAGGTTTGGGGCAAGGTCTGTACTTCCTGCCTGTAGGTAACACCTGGGAGAGCACGTCCCTGTTTCCGAAGCACTTTGAACGGCAGCACCCGGTCAGGAGGTCCTGACTCCAGGAGAACCTCCCTGAGGTTGTGACTTCTGAACCTCACATTGCCTGCTCCTGCCGCCTAGCCCAGGCCCCGTTCATTGCCTCCCAAGCTCCCCAGGCCTGGGGACAGTGGGTGACCTTATTAGGGATGGCTCTGCTCCCATGCATATCCCCACCCCCCGCCGTGTCTCCCCCCGCACCTCCAGTTTATCTCTCAGGCCTTGAGTTGAGGCAGGGCCGTTCCCTGTGAATACCAGTGCCCTTACATGCGCATTTTTCCTCTATGATTTTTCCTGTTTTGATGAAACACTGCTCTTGGCTGTGCAGGTTCCCAAGAGGGAACTGGGGCCCTGACCCGGCCAGCCAGTCATTCAGGAACTTTGCTCCCAGGCCCAGCCCCACACCCAGCCCACATTCCGCAGGGCCAGAACCTTAACCTCCCTGCCCTGTGTGAATGGGCTGCCCCTCCCCCACTCCCAGCCCCCGTGGTTCCCATGGCCACCTCCTTATCGCCTTTCCCAGCTGACTGAAAAGGCTGCATTCCAGCCCCCAATTAGCCTCGCCCTCTCTCGGCTTCACTAGGGCTCACGGTCTGAGCCCCCTGCATCCATCAGGGCCTGACTCGCATACAGGCTGCCTATAGGGAAAGAGTCGGGTGGTACCTTAGCCCGTTCATTGACTCATGTGTTCAGCAAACGCACGAATTACCTACTGTGTGCCAGGCATTGTTCTAGGCCCTGGGCACGGAAAGCGTGAAAGTAAACAAGCGTCGCAGAGGTGACCGAGACAGCCGCCCACCCAGTGAGGCCCAGCGGCTGTCCTTGGCTCCACTTTGCAGGTGGGGACGGAGGTGTGGAGCACTTTGGCAGGTTTCCAGGGGCTCCTGGCCGCCTCTCTGCCACCTGTGGGGGGAGTCATGTTAATAAGCCCCTTGGGTGGGGCCCCTGGAGCCAGATACAGCCCTGAAACCTCCTCTGACCCAGCGCGGGCGAGACTCCAGCCCTCACCCCTGCCTCGGCCAGGTGTCCTTGGGCAGGACGGCCTGCCCAGCTGGACACAGTGGCCTCGCCAAGATCATAGCACGGCCAGTAGGTGGTGGTTCCTGGATGTGGGAGCCTGATTCCTCTTACCCCAAGGCCAGTCCTTGGGGTTCTTTACTGTTTGTTGGCTAGGTTATGTCTGCCTCTGTCCCCACGGTGTTCCTTGCCTTTCAGCAGTGTTGTGCCTTGGGCCTTGTCTTCATCCCCCAGCTCTGCCAGAGGTGCTGTTCACGGTGTTTGTCCTGAGTAATTACAAGTTTTTAATCTTACCTTTGACGCACATTTACCCACCCCATTCTCCTACATGTTTGTTCATTACTTATTCATTCTTTCAACAAACAGCGTTTATTCAGGACCCAGCCCCTGCGCGCCAGGGAAGGGAGAGACAGGTGAAGCAGACTCGTCCCTGTCCTTGGGGGGACGAGGACAGGGTCCGCCTGCTGTGTGCGGCAGTGGGGCTGGTACTCCGAGGGGGGAGGCATGCCGACCTGCCTGGCCCTTCATGCTGGTGACGGGCAGAGCTAACCCCGAGGAGTGGTCTCAGGGCACCTGCATGGCCTTCTTGCATCTCTTAACTGACTTCATCACGACCATTGCTGTGAGGTGGTGCAGGGTCTGTTGCTATGAACGCTGTATGTTTCAGGAGCTTGGCCTTCCCTGGTGGTCTGGTGGAAGAGTCCGTGCCCTCAGTGCAGGGGGTATGTGTTCTGTCCTTGGTCAGGACACTAAGATCCTGCATGCTGCGTAGCAAGGTCATGAAACCATAATCATAAAAAATAAAGTGAAACCCACCTGATTCTTAAAATACATCGGGAGCTAGTTCACTTACCCAGGGACACCTGGCTAGTGGCAGAGGCGGGGTTGAACCCAGGCGTCCTGGCTCGCCAGTCTGGGCCCTAACTGCACCAAGCTGCATGACTGTGAACTTGTCACAAAAAGAAATGGGAACAAGAGTTTGCGAATTGCAGAACTGCGAAAGAAGCAGGCTGCCCCGAGGCTCGTGTGGCAGAATTGAGACCAGCTAGGGTGGGAGCTGGTGCCTCGTGTGGGGCCTGAGCTCAGGTCGAGGGGCAGGCCCAGGCTCAGGCCCTTCCAGACCAAGAGACCCAGAGTGATTTTGGGTGAGCACGGAGCCAGGGTGTGGGCCGCACCCGTGTGTCTCACTGAGTGCAAAAACATATTCTGGAGCCAGACCCTGAGTTCCAGTGTTTGGAACCCTGCCCGAGGGCCTGGGCCGGTGCTCTGTGGAGGAGGAAGGGCCTGGCCGGGGCAGACGGAGGCCAGACCAGCCTTGGCCGGAACCTGGCGCCGTCGCTGACCGCCGGGGTCACTCTGGGTGAGAGGGGGTCCGCCCTCCCGGGCACTCTGTGCCCTGCTGAACGGCCCCTGCCGAGGACAGTAGAGGCCTTCCCCCGGCCTGCAGGGGCCTGCGAGACCCACCCTCCCCCGGCATCGCTGCACTCATCCGGGACCATCTGCCCCCCAGGCCCCAGCCGTGCGGGCACTGATGCTGGGTGACCAGCTTGACCGCGCTCCCCGCTCCCCGCTCTCCCTGCTGCTTGGAGGCCCTTCCCGGTCTCGGTCTCGGCATGGCCGACTCGCCCTCTCCACCCAGGTCTCTGCTCAGAGGCCCTGCCCTGACCCCTCCGCCTTGCAGCGTCCCTGTGATACTCTCCCATCACCCCGTGTGCTCCTTTGTACACATGGCACGCTTCAGGACAGCCACGTCCCTGTTCTGTCCATCCCCTCCGCGAGAACACCGGCTCCTCAGCTCATGTGCCTTGCCTGTCTTCATTCCCGTTTCTCCAGCACCATCAGTGGTCCCTGGCAGTTGTGGGCACTAAATGTTTGTTAGCTAGACAAATGAGCCTCAGTTTCCTCATCTGTAAAATGGGAAGGAGCGTGCAGATCTGATAAAGGTGGTGTAAAGATTAGAGCATGTTTAGGTTAAGGTGCCTCATGCAGACCCCACACTCATAGTAGGCACTCAGGATTGGTAAATGAAGCATGTGCTACGACCCAGGTATGAATGAATGTCCATCCTAGTTTAGACTCCAGGGATGCTGCATAGCTAGGTTTTTTTGACACTGCCAGGCCAACTTGGTGGTCACCAGCTCTGAAAATCAAGGTGATGGGTGAGGCAGAAGGAGGTGAAGGAAGGAAAGAAAAAAAGAGAAAAAATGGAAAGGAAGAATGCCACACACACACACACACACACACACACACACACACCTTTTAAGACCAAAAGAAATGAGGGAGGGCACAGGTAGTTTCAATTAATAAATGTGGAAATTACAGAATTTAAAAGTCACCATTAAAACCCCACCGTGATAATTGTTTCAGTTAAAATCTGCTAATGGATGCTAAAATTAGTGGGTGAAAGTTTAAGTAGAGACAAAATATTTTACTAGTCTCAGAGTATCTCCCCCCAAATATTTAGTAATTATGAAGTGGGAAGTAGTAACAGCCAAGAGAATCCTGCAGACCTCATCTTAGCCGAGTGATCGAGGCTAACAGCATGGGTGATAAGACATACGGCCTCACGTCCCCAGTGTAGGGCTCTCAGGAGGGGATAGCACTGTGGGATTCGTCCCAGAGATGCACAGCCTGGCTTGCATCACTGGAAGATGGCAGACAGTCCTGGTTTGAGAGGTATTCTATAGAGTAAGTGGCAAACCCTCTTCAAAAGTGTCACAGTCATGATGAACAAGGAGAGACTGGAGACTAAGGAGGATCCTGGATTGGATCCTCGACCAGATGAAAAAGGACATTAGTGGAAAAACTGGTAAAATCCCAAGTAAGTTTGTCTTTTCCTTAATGGTATTGTACCAAGGTTCATCTCCTAGTTTCAAGAATTCTTGTGTGGTTCTCTCTGGTTCTGTAAGATGTAATATGAGGGGACACTGCTGAAGACTGTGTGGGAACTTTCCCTACTGTCTGTGCACTTCTGTTAAGGCTCAGATGATCGCAAAAAGTTGAGAAGGATGATCTAGTTAGAGGGGGAGGGTAAAGAAGTGTGGCAGGAAAAATCTAACGCAGACTGTGTTACGTGCTTAGTCGTCCTTGTTTCTTTGCAGCCCTAGGGACTGGAGCACATCAGGCTCCTCTGTCCATGGGCTTTTTCAGGCTAGAATGCTGGAGTGGGTTGCCATTTCCTACTCCAGGGAATCTTCCGACCCAGAAATCAAACTTGCGTCTCTTGCATCTCCTGCACTGGCAGGCAGGTGCTTTACCTCTGTGCCACCCAGGAAACCCAGAGACTTTGTTATGGCTGCGCAAAATGAGTGTGTATTTGCAGAAATGCCTGGTGACGGTGACCTGAGTTCTAAGGCGCAGAGGTAGAAACCATTCTATTGAAAAAATCCTGGGTCCATGAAGAGTTCTCCACAGCTGGTTGGCTGGCTGGCCTTGACTTTGCTCTTCCTTAAGGGTCTCTGATTCTTCTCTCCTGGGCTCTGTCATCCCTTACTCAGCAGAGGGCATGTCCTTTAGTGATGCGCATTGATGTCAGACTGTAGAAAGCCACGGTAGGGCTCCACAGATTGGGAAGTTTTTAGCAGTTTTGTCAAATTTATACCATTCCCGGGCCATTTTGACACCTTTTGCCATATCTACTTCTACCCATACTATTATGAACTTTCTATTTTATTTATATGGGCTTACTTTAAAGATTTAAACAGATGAATTAAAAACAAAAGTTAAGACCAACATCATCTGCTGTGATTGCAAAATATCCATAAAATTCAAAGCTGTGAATTTCAAAGAAAATTTGAGCTCAGGGCTGTTGCAGGCCGAAAGTTCTGAGCCTGAAGCCTGTTCTTGGATTTATTATAAAAGTGAGATTATGAGGTGTTAAAAACTCCCCAGAACCAAAATGAGACTCTCTTCTGGTCTCGTTCAGGAAATTGATGGAGAAGCGGAGTGGGGGGAGCTCCCTCACTGGGTGATTTGCCCGCTGTGTGGGTTCCACCTAAAACCATCTCACTCGGGACTACAGACGCTCCCCTGGAGCCACCTCGCTCTTCCTGAAGGGCAGGCACCCCAGGGCCGAGCTGGCCACACCATTAGGGTGTGCAGCCATGAGACCTCTTTCTTCCGGCCCCAGGGATTCGGGTCTGAGCATGAGTGCCCACGTCTGAAGCCACCTCCTCTGACCAGCTGTCCCTCATCTACCCTCAGCTTTGGAGCATGCTGGCTTTAAAAAAAAAAAAAAAGCAAACATCTGACTTTCTTGGAGATACTAGAATTATTCTCGTATTACATTATTGTTCCTTTTTAATTCCAAGAACCGAGCTCTGTTGCATTGAGGTAGTACCTGCTATGTCACAGAGCTGTGTGGAGTTCAGCGGAACAGGGCTCTTAGTCACTTTGACATCTACCCTATGTAAGAAATACAGTTTATAAGGACCTCCCTGGCAGTCCAGTGGTTAAGACTCTGACGAGGGGACGAGGGTTCAATCCCTGGTTGGAGAACTGAGATCCCACATGCTGCGAGGCATGGCCAAGAAAAAGGCATTTTATATCGCAGCCCAGTGGACAACATGTGAAAACAGCGTGGCAATGATTCCTCTATACCAGCAGTGCAAAAAGATATCTTTTACTTTATTTTGTGTGTGTGCTCAGTCACTTCAGTTGTGTCCAACTCTGCAATCCCATGGACTATAGCCCTCCAGGCTCAAAGCTCCAGCCCTCCAATTTTTAAATACTGTAGCATTTAAAAAATTGTTTATTTGGCTGCACCAGATCCTTATTAATTTTGGCATGTGGGGTCTAGTTCCCTGACCATGAGTCGAACCCGGGGCCCCTGCATTGGGAGCGTGGAGTCTTAGCCACTGAACCACCAGGGAAGTCCCATGTAATATTTTTTAAAATGTTGGTCACAACCCACTCAGTTGATTTCTCAACTCCTTGTAAGAGTTGCTCAGTCATGTCTGACTTTGCAAGCCCATGGATTGCAGGCCAGAATACTGGAGTGGGTAGCTGTTCCCTTCTCCAGGGGATCTTCCCAGCCCTGGGATCGAACCCAGGTCTCCCGCACTGCAGGCAGATTCTTTACCAACTGAGCTCACAAAAGTGAAAGTGAAAGTTGCTCGGTTGTATCCGACTCTCTGCGACCCCATGGACTGCAGGCCAGGATACTGGAGTGGGCAGCCTTTCCTTTCTTCCTGGGGTCTTCCCAGCCCAGGGATCGAGCCCAGGTCTCCTGCATTGCTGGCGGGTTCGCTGTCACCTGAGCCAGCAGGGAAGCCTTCAGTTCCCTAGTCAGTCACAGCTTGCAGTTGGTAAAACATTGCTCTGGAGGGTGAAAGCGTGACCCATAGTAACAGGTCCCATTTTTTTTTGAGTACCTGGTATGTGCCCAGCACAGCGCTGAACACTGTCTCGTTTGATCCTGACCACATTTGCCCATCAGATCACTGAGTCTCAGAGAGGGGCATCACTTAGCCCAGCGAGTAAGGGCAGAATCAGGATTCCCACCTGGTTGCCCATGTCCTTTGTACCTTGTTCACGATGGTCCCCAGAGGAGGTATGGCTGGATGTGTAAATGACGGAATCAGACATCAAGTTGGTATGGAAAGAAACTCAAAAAGAATCTCATTATTTTTTTACACTAAGCCCGTGCAGGGGTTCAATGGCCAATGATTTGATCTTCTGTCTTCTTAACTTTTAACTTCTTAACTTTTTAATTACTTTTTAAATTGAAGTATAGCTCACAGTAAAGTGTACAGTTCAATGGCTTTTTATGTACATATGCCCATCCCTAGACCCAGACACAGAACATTCCCTGCTCCCAGGAGGGCTCTGTCATGTCCCATCCCAGTCAAGACCCCAACCAAAATGGAGCCCTTCCCCTGGCTTCCCTCACCATGGGCTAGTTTTGTCCATCCTTCAAGGTCACAGAAATAGAATCCTACGCGGTGTGTGTGTCAGCCTTCTTCCTTTCAGTCTGTGGGATGCGTGTTGTGTGCGTCAGTCATTCACTTTTGTGTTGTAGCATCTGATTTCTTTTTTGGTACCTTTAAACTTTTTTAGAATCTTTCATATACTATATTAGGCATATCAAATAGCATAGAGACTACCCATCTCCCATTTTAAGAAACACACCTTAAGCCCCCTGCCTTCACATTTCCATCTTTGACGCATCTCCCCCACCCCACCGCCACCCCGGGATAACTACTCTCCCAAGTGTGGCATTGATCCTTCCTGCACGGCTTGGTAAATCTTTACTGTTTGTGTACGAAAATTCTTAATGGGTCTCTCATTTGTGTGTGTGTGCGCATGTGCGCACATGCTTTTTTTCTTTTTTGCATTGCTGAGCCCAGATAAAAAATATTTTTAAAATGTTCCAAGTCTTTCTGGAATTCAGAACCTCAGCTCTGTGCTATTGAGGTCAAGAGAGCCTGGGCAGAGTCCAGAAGGAAAGGCCAGGCGGGGAGAGGTAAGCAGAGAACAGAGCCGGGCCGGGAGCCTGGGGCAGGAGAAGTGGGGAGGGCACTCCCCGCTGTGTGAGGCAGCTGTGACCTGGGGGTCTCCAGAGACCCTGCCTTCTGTCTCATTCTGGACCCATAGGGACCTCACTGTGCCCCTTTCTTTTTCTAAAAAATGTTTGGCCAGACCCCACGGCACGTGGGACCTAGTTCCCCCACCAGGACTGAATCCACGTCCCCTTCGTTGGAAGGTGGAGTTTTAACCACTGGACCGCAGGGAGGTCCCACTGTGCTGTTCTCTCTGACCTGATTTCCTGGGCCCAGCGGTCCCACCTCTGCTGAGACAGCCCTCCCAGGGATTTGGTGAGGAGAGAATGAGATTCCCCTTTGGAAAGAAGAAAATGCTTGTGGCCTTCTCTACCTGGCGCCCTGACGCCTGGTAGTGACGGGTGAAATGGTGAGCACTCAGTCACGGGGCTGGGCACTGTGCTAAATTAGCACTTTTCACGTGTTAACACATGGAGCACCTCAGAGCCCCCCAAGGAGGCGGGCACTGTTGGACAGACTGGGAAATAGGCACAAGGAGGTGGGCAAACTCCCAAGGCCACTGTGGGCAAGTGATGAATGTGGACTCACAGAGAAAGGCAGCCCCTCTGGGACCGCACGTCCTGCAGCCTCAGCTCTTGCGCAGTGGGGAGGCCTTCTTTTCCTGGTGCTCATCTCCTCTGTAACTCCACGTTTGTTGCAGCCCTCCGCTTGACTCTGGCTTCAGGCAGGCAGGGGCTGCCTTTGTTTGGTCCGCACTGGGTCCTGAGGTCCTGGCTCAGCCTCCAGCACAGAGTAGATGCTGCTGACAGCTGCAGGATGGATGCTGAGTGAATGAATGAATGGGCAGCCATGCAGGAGCAGAGCTGGGGAACCGTGAGGTGGATTCTGCACACACCAGGCTTGCCTCCGGGCTTTGGGGAATCCGAGAGCCAGGGGTCTGAGTGCAGCTCCATGGCTCCCAAGCAGCACCACCTTGACCTTCCTCATTTGGAGCGTGGGGCTGGTGACAGTCCCTCCCCCCCAGGGTCACCACCACCGCACGGTCAGGTGTGCGACATCACAGGCCATTCTGGGTGCTGGTGGGGGAGCTGGGTCTCCCAGGCAGGTGGGTCCTGGGCAGACAAAAGATCAGGGTGATTTCGTGGGAGAGGAGTCCTGGCTCAGGCCCTGCAGTTGCATGGAACTTGCATGCACATGTGAGCTGTTTGATGGATGCTGTCCTGCAACTGTCCCCTGTGTCCCCAGTTCTGCCCATCAGAAACTGCGGGGACGCTGACTGGCTCTGGCCACTGCCTCTGAATTTCAGCCCTCTGCTATCATTTGATACCAAGAAGACAGCCAGCCAGCTAGGCTGCATAGGAGTTACCACCCCCGATCCTGGCTGACGTCTGCTGGGTCCTGGCTGGGCAGGACAGCAGTCGCCTCTCCCCACAGGCACCCTGCTTTGAGGTCGCTCCTTCTGTCCTAGTACTAACCAGCAGGCTTGCATCTCCATCCTTTAATGCACAAGCTATTTGCCTTATCTGCGCCAGGAGCTCAGCCAGGCTGTTAACAGGAAATGCCCGGGATCTCTCCCTCATAGCATTGAACTAACCTTTTGTGATTGCCTGTTGGGTGCTAAGGGCTCTTTCTGCTTTCCAGTTAGTGATCCCATTTGTTTCTCAAAATCACAGTAGAGTCGGGGTGTAATCCACAGGGGTTCAGAGAGGTCCGGCTAGTTGCTTAAACAGTCAGCATTAGAACACCAGGTGGTGTGAGACCGAAGCTGGGGCTGTCTCCACTCCCCTTTGAGCAGCCCGCGCCCCCCGCCCCACCATGCTGCTCTGCAGAGAGAAGGCAGGAATAGGCCCACGAGTGGCAGCGACAGCCTCAGCATCGTGGTGGTGATCATCAGCGAGGAAATTGCAGCTGACGTCAGTCGTGCACTTGTTCCCTGCTGTGAGCTGTCTTCAGCGCCCTACGTGTGCTTCCGCATACAATCCTTGCTCCCAGGAGGTCATCAGTAACTTTATTCCCAGTTTGCCAATGAGAAACACTGAAAGTTCAGGGGAAATTTTGTCCAAAGGCACACAGCTGATGAATGAGGCAGTAGAGCCCCTGGCTTTGCAGGGGTTGAAAAACCAGGAACGCTGTGGTTCACCCAGACACTGGTTTATTATTCAGCACTAGAAAGAAGTGATCTACTAAGCCATGAAAGGACATAGGTGGGGGAAACTTAAATGCATATGGCTGAGTGAAAGAAGCCAATCTGAAAAGGTTATACACCTATGTAATCCAACCGTATGACATTCTGGAAAAGGCAAAAGTGTAGAAGAAGAAAAAGGCAGCAGTGGTTGCCTGGGGTGGTGGGGAGAGGGAGGGATTCTGTTATTCAGGCAGAGTAAGAGGATTGTTGTAGTAAGTAAAACTTCCCTGAATGATACTATGATGGCGCATGTATGTCATTTTCCATTTGTCAAAATCCATAGAGTGCACAATGCCAAGAGTGAACCCTAATGCAGACGATGGACTCTGGGTGGTAATGATGTGTCAGTGCAGGTATATCCATTGCAACAAATGCCCCACTTCGGTGGGAGATGTTGATAATGGGAGAGGCTGTATAGGTGTGGAAGCAGGGGATGTATGGAAAAATCTCTGTGCCTTCTGCTCCATTTTGCTGTGAACCTAAAACTGCTCTAAACAGTGGTCTAGTTTTTAAGAAGTAAACAGGTACGCAATGCACTTGATGTTTGAGCCACTACCAGACTGATCTCCAGGCCGTGTTCTTCCACCTGCCCTCAGCAGTGATGTGAGTGGGGGTGGGTCGTAGCTCTCCAGAGTGTGGGGGCGTCCCTGGGTTACCTGTGAGATGGCAGGCATGCCAAGGGACTCCGCCAGGGGATGGACTGATCCTCCCGCTTGGGGAGGAGGAAGGAGGAGGTGAGGGAGGTGATAACCACATTCTTTGGTCTTCGCTCCCTGGGACAGTGTGTGCTCAGGGAGGCTGGCCTTGCCCCTGCCAGGGCATTGCAAAACTCAAGTTCAGTTGAATCAATGTCCTTTGGAAAAGTACGTTCTGCTCAGGAGCCAAGTAAAACTGAAGGTTTTGTAGCCAGCACACTGGAGTCGAGCGCTGTGACTCACGCTGAGTGGGAGGGAGGGGGGCCGGGCTCAAGGCAGGCCTCGGCTCCCAGGTGGGCCTGGGCTCGGGCTCAGTCTGGTGCCAGGCCTCTGCCAACTCCAGGCCCTGCTGGGACAGTGTGCGTGCTCTGGGGAGCGTCTTCATGTGACTTCGTCAGGGCTCAGACCCCCTCGCTGGTTAGGAAAGGTTCTGTCCCGACAGAGCTATGGATAAAATGAATCACTCTTAAAATCAGATTTTCTTATTAGCTTGCATTATTGACTCAGAGATGACTCCTCTCTAAGGAGTCTAGATGTGGGGGCACCTTGGTGTCATGGGAAGAGCACCAGATAGGATTCACGGATAGTTCTCACTTCTGACATTAGGCAGTTCAATGTTGCTTCCCGAACCTCGGTTTTTCTAACTTTAAAATGGGTCTGAACCAAATCGGCTCTGTTGAATACCCAGGAAGCTTGTCACTCGTGCCCCCAGTTCCTTGGCCTTGGCAGGTGTTGTACCCCAGCACACACACACCAAGTCCAGTCCCAGCTTTAGCATCTGGGCAGCCACTAGAATCGATCCCTGAGAAGCCCTGGTTTGACCACACAGGAACTCGTGATCTCAGTGTTCCTTCTGGCTCTACAGCGTTCAACTCCTGTTGCCCTCTCATATCTTTTCAGTCCTACTGTCTATTCTGTAACAGAAATACTTCAAAGATTGAAGGCCAAGTTCACAAATAGTCCCTGGGCTGAATCTGAGCCATAGGAGTGTTTTCTTTGATGTGTATATTATTTTATTTAAAAAACAAAGCAAATTTAAAAAAACCCTGAAAATCCCAATTGCCATAATTTTTGTTGTATTTATTTTTATTTGGGAGTTAGCTGGGTCTTCAGTGCTGCACGGGCTTCTTTCTGGTTGCAGAGAGCAAGGTCTGCTCTCCGGTTGCGGTGCAGAGGCTTCCCGTTGCAGTGGATTCTCGTGGCCATGGGCTTTAGAGCGCGTGAGCTTCAGTGTTGGGCACATGGGCTTAGTTGCGCCGCAGCATATGGAGTCTTCCTGGACCAGGAAGAGAACTTGTGTCTCCTGCATTGGCAGGTGGATTCTTTACCACTGATCCCCACCATCATGTTCAAATTGGTCATTTCACGTAAGACCCCAGATTTCTTTCTGGTTTCCTCTGATCTGGCTGCCCTTCTTCTGGCCACAGTCCGAGTTAGGAGGCCTTCTCCCCTCTTTAGGTGGGCTGTGGACCCTCTGATTGCCACAGGCCATCGGCCCACTTCTCTCATCCCAGTACCTGCCCAGCCTCGGTGGGCGTTTTCCACCGGGGAGCACGTGCTTCCTCTGAGACGCGTAATGCCTCATTGCCTCTCCTTGGGCACTGTGAGCAACTCGGGGATGAGTGTCTGGGCCCGCTGATGCATTTGGGATGCTTGCTGTTTGCTGGAATCATTTTCACAGGGAAAAGTGTTCTTTCTCCGTGAATAATTACCCCCTGCTGAAGTGGTTTTAAATTTTTATTTTCCCATGTGGGCTCTGCTGAAAGCGAGGGCTCAGCTAAGCCATGTGCTGGTGAGGGAAGCGCAGGTGGAAGCCAATGGGGGAAACGCGGAGTGGGGAGGAGGCCCCCTGCCCTCCCGCCGCCAGTGACGCACCCCCCCTGCCTCTCATGGGTCTCCTCCGTGATGTCTCTTTGCTGGGGGCTGGTTAGGGAGCCAAGAGGTTCTCTGAGGAGAGTCACCTGCATGTCTCAGGTGAGCTCTTGGCCCAGAAAGACCACCAGTCTTATGTGACTCTGTGGATCTCTTATTGCTTAAAAATTATGCTCCCCACTTAAGTGCCAGTACTGAGGCCCCCACAGTGTATAAGACCAGCTCCTGCCCTTGAAGAGTTCATATCAGTGAGAAGAAGAAGACAGCAATGTATTTTTTTAATGCATATAATGCTACACTATAAAGGACAGAGAGAAGAAAAACGAGTGATAAAGTAACACAGGTTTGGTTTCTTATTGTTTTTATATTCCCTGGCTTGTTGTATTTTTAGATTCTGCACATTAAATGACAACATGCACTATTTCTTTCTCTAGCTGACTTATTTCAGTTAGTGTAGTACCCTCAAGTCCGTCCGTGTTGTTGCAAATGGCAAAATTTCAGACTTTGTCGTGGCTGAGTAGTAGTCCATTGTATGTATATATACTGTAAAGAATCCGCCTGTAATGCAGGAGACCTGCGTTTGATCCCTGGGTTGGGAAGATCCCCTGGGGAAGGGAACTGCTACCCACTCCAGTATTCTGGCCTGGAGAATTCCATGGACAAAGGAGCCTGGTAGGCTACTGTCCATGGGGTCACAAAGAGTCGGACACGACTGAGCGACTTTCACTTTACTTCACTTCGTGTGTGTGTCTGTGTGTGTATGCATTTATCCAAGGATAAATGATATAAAGGATATATATTTTCTTTATCCATTCACCTGTGGATGGAAGACACCAGCAATAGTAATGAGACAGAGTAAGCTGTGTTGTTCATTCATGATTGTATACACATAATGTGCAACACGTGTGTGATAGTATATTGTCTGCCAAATGATGAGAGCAGCTCAGGGTGGTGGCAGCTGGACTGAGGCACCTCAGCCAGCCTGATGCTATTGGAGACGGCTTCTCAGAGGAGAGGGTGTGTGAGCTCAGCTTTAAAGAACCACCTGGGGCCTGTGACTTCATCTTCCAGTCCAGCTGTATCTGCCTCCTTGCCATTCGGGAAACCTGCCAGATATGTTCCCTGCCTCAGGGCCTTTGCACTTACCATCCCTTCAGCTCTCACCCCTGGACAGCCAGATGGCTGCTGTCCCACTTGAATGAGATATCGGTGTGCATGTCACCTTGTCAGATTAACCGTCTCTTACACCCACCTAATGCAGCATCCACACGACATGCTATCTCCTTAGCACGGCTTATTTTTCTGCATGGCACTGACATATGTGAGTTCATTATTGTCTGTCTCCCCTGGGATGTGAGCTAAGTGAAGGCAGCGAGTTCTGCGTCTTGACTGCTGTTGTATCCTGACACCTAGAACAGTGCTCTGTCCACGGTGGGCATCGGTGATGGCAGAGAACAGGTCTGAGCTGGCAGAGGGGAGAGGCTGCAGGTGAGAGCACAGTCTGCAGAAGGCACAGAGCTGCCACAGAAGGCGCCTTTCCTGGGGCCAAGTGCTGGGGTCGTGGGGCGAGGGCTGGCGAGCCCACAACAGGTCTTTTGAAGACCCTGACTGCCATTATTTTCCTGTTTGTAACCTGTTCATTATGGAAAAACTGAAAAGTACCAGGATGTGCCCGAGGGACCCTAGCCAAGCTCTCCCCAGGTCAACAGGGGAACACTTTCATCCCTTTCCTTGCGTCTTTTTGCCTGGGACTGTCTGAACATCCCACCTTTTCACTTGTGAGCCAGACCTCTTTATCTAAAGCACACAGCCACTCCCGAGCTTGGCGCTGTAACTTCGTGTTTGGACAGACGGAGACACAGACCCTGGCCCTGCCACTTGCTGAGTGCGTGACCTTGGGCATCCAGAGCCGTGACCCTTGCGCAGAGCTGTCACTCTGCCTGGGACTTCTCTCCACCCGCGGCCCTGGCCTCGTTTCCACTTGTCGTCTTGCACTCAGGGAGCCAGCCCAAAACTCAGCCTCTCGACACAGTCTTTTCTGAGCCTCAGTTCCTTTTTCTGTGAAAGTGGGGGTGAACCTCATTTTGAGACGTTGAATGGTTTTGGGGTGCGATGGGAAGATGTGAGCTAAGAGACTGGCTCATGGGAGGTGCTCAGTAAATGCCATCTTTCCCCTCCCATGACACCAGCTTTTTCTCTGTGATACTTCCTTGCCTGTGAATCTCTTCAAACCTTAATCCTGTCCTAGGCTTCTACCCCAGGACTAGCCAGAACTCAGCCTTCACTTCTCCAGTGGCTGAACTGTTGTCCAAAAGGGGGTCTCATGGCTGAGTGACACTGAATCCCCCGAGCAGGTGGAGGTCAAAGGGCATTTGGGGTCCCTTGAAGGGGGGCCCCTTCCACAGGTATCTTGGCACAGTTGTGTTTCCCCCCAGTTCGCTCCTTCTAAACTTAAAAACCCCAACGCCAGTGGTTTCTTCCTTTTAAATCTCTGTAGAAGGCCGTGCCCTGGCGGGGAGCCATGGCCATGAGAATCTAATCCCCGAATAGCTCCTGCCGCTCAGCATTTAAAGGCCGTCTGTATTTTTATCCGATGATGGGTCACTTCTAAAAAACTCCGCTCAGGTCCTGCCCCTCTAAGAATACATTTCCATTTATAGCGTGTGCACTCGGGATGTTGTCGTGTCCCGGTGTGGAGCCGCCGGCTGCGTCCTGTTTCCAGTGATTTGGAAACACGTTGGGGGCCTTAGCTGTTTCCCCCAACCCTGGCCCTCGCTCCGTGGCCTGGATGCATGGGAAGCTGACTCCCAGCCAAGCCTGGCTGCCTGACGGCCTCGGGCTCCGACACCGGGCCTTTCCTGTTTCTGCGAGAGCGTGGGCTCCTCGGGCTGTTGCTGGGTGGGGGAGGTTGGGGGGTGCGGGGACCCCTGTCTGGCTGTGCTCCGCTGGGGCCTCAGCGGCACCTCCCTGCAGTCTGCAGCTCCTCGGGACCCTTCCTTCTTCCCTCGCTTAGTGCCCCCAGCCTGCTGTTGGCGCCAGGGAGGGCAGACGGACAGCCAAGGCCCCCAGAGGCTAGTACGAGCTCTGGGGAGGCTGCAGAGGGTCAGTGTGCAGCCTCCGGGTGAGGCTGACCCAGCCTCCGATCCTGACCGTGCCTCCTGCTGGCTGTGGGGGCTTCGGCCGGTGGCTCAGCCTCTCTGAGTGTCAGTTTCTACATTGGCTGATGGTCCCTTGTGGGTGAGCGGGGAGGGATTCAATGGGATAAGGTAGGTCAAGGGTCTCAAGTAGTGCTTGGCCCATAGGGTAGGACCAGGAAATGCCAGCCCCTCTGCCTGCCCCTCTGTTGACTGTGGTAATTCAGGTGGGTACAAGCAGAAAGTCTTAGGAAATACATTTGAAGTTGGAAATAGACATACGACTTATACCTTAGCAGTCCTTGCACACCAAATGTCTCCTGAACTGCAGTCTTTTTGGCCATGAGAGTTCTTGCCCTCCCCACTCCTGTGCTGGTTTAGTCCATTCTGCAGCAGAGCCCTGGAATCTGCGCATTTAACCAGCCTCCTCGCGGGTTCTGAGGCAGTTCCATGGACCAGACTGAGAAACACTGCCTCCTTCATCCATCGCAGCACACCTGCTGTGTGCTGGGTGCTTCTCTGGGCTCTGGGCATATGGTGGCAGGCAGGCAGGCCCCTGTTAGTGACGGCGTGGAGCAGGGAACAGACACACATAACACAGGGTGGTGATTGCAAGTGCGGTGAAGAAAAAGCAGCAGAGTAAGGAGTGTGGAGAGGGATGTGTTTTATTTGGTAGCCAGGACAGGTCTCTGAGGTGGTGACATTTGAATATAGACCTAAAAGAAGTGAAGGAACAAGACAGGAAGAGATCTGAGGGGAAAACATCCCAGATACAAGAATGCAAGGGCAAAGGGTCTGAGATGACTGCGTTAGGATTTAGAGCTGATGCAGCTAGACATAAATTACAAGACCTATGCCCCCTCCTCGCTGATGCGTGAGTGTTGACCTCCCCTGATGAGCCTGGGTCCAGGAAACAGGTAAGGGCATTGCCTAGCACAGTGAGGCCTCTGTCTTTTTGCTGATAGACCATCTAAAATACTCTCTGAGAACCGCCTGGGTGGTCGTCTTCCTCATCAGCTGACTTGACTTTATTGCTCATCATGGTGGCCCAAAACAGCACATCTCACCACTTCTCAGCCATTTGGGAACCCAGGAATGCACAGGCTGTATTCTGATTCTTTGGAAAGAATCAGGGATCCTTATGTCTAACACCAGATGTTAGACATCTTGAAACACGCCCTTCCTGCGTTTCATTGTAATTATCTGCGGATGTGCATGTTTGAATTCCATGATCCCTAAGGAGAGTTCCTCCTACCTCTTGTTTTCAGATTGTAAGAGCAGGTTTTGTGTGGGGAGCTGTGGAGTTCTGTTCTGCTTTGTTCCACATCGAGTGTCAGAGGCAGGTGTGATGACTCTGGGAGTGGGGAAGCTCCTTGGGCCTTACCATGTGAGCGCCACAAGGATGGTGACCACTTCTGTCTTGTTGATTTTCTCCTGTCTCTCTTGAACTTGGCACAGTAAATTAAGTCATAGGTAAGTTGAGGGTGGGAATTAAAAGAGAAGGGACGTGAACACAGATGCTTGGGGAACACCTGGATATCGGGCAGAAGGAAAAGAACAGACCGAGAAGATGCTGAAGAGTGAGGATGCCATGGTACTTCAGGCAGCCAAGAGAGGGGAGTGATCTGAGAGGGCAAGGACAGTCAGCAGAATTGGTGCGGAGGTGATATTGAAGGGGGCCAAGGGCGTCTGGCCCATCGTGACTCTTGGGTGATCTTAGCTACGGCAGGGAGAGTGGGTGAAGCGGGCAGGCTGCTATGGGATAAGGATCAGATGGAAGGTGAAGTGTGAGGTTAGTCTAGGCGAGCTGTTGAGAGTGAGAGAGAGGTACAGAATAATGGGTTTTCTTTTTTTTTTTTTTTTTTTGAAATACTAAGATTGGTCATTGGGTTCAGGTAATGGTAGCTGATCTGTTATAAAATTGCCCACCTTTGCTGATGAATGCCTAAATCCAATATCTCATCAGAGGATGCACAGTGATGGTTTTTCCAATTCTATTAGTTCTTCCACATTATTCTTTGAAATTATTCTATAAAATAGGACTCTGTCCTCATCAGCTATTTGGTTTCCTAGAAATAGATTGTGTATACCAAAAATAAAAACAGAATAAATGCTTTCCCATCATTTACCAATTTTCAGAATAATGACTTGCATTTTCAAAGGTATCTGAAGAGGCTTTCTTTTGTTTGTTTTTGGAAGTATTGTTATGAACTCATAGATTGCTTAGTGTATTTGATGTGTTTCAGTCATGGCTATCATGAAAAAGTTTTTTCTATTAATAACAGTTTTTTTGAGGTATAATTGACATACAGTAAACTTCACTTACACAAAGTGTACAGTTTGAGAAAATTGATATATGTATACACCCATGAAGCCATCGTCATAAGACAGTGAACATATTCACCAGCCCCCAGAGTCTCCGTAAGTCTCTCCCTTCTCCCCTCCCTGGCCGACCAGTAGTCTGTCTTAGGCTAGTTGATACTTTCTAGAATTTTATGTAGATGGAATCATACCATAGTAGCTTTCATTCAGCTACTATTCAGCTAACTATTTTGAGAATCATCCATATTGTTGCTTGTGTCAGTGTTCTTGCTTTTTACTGCTGAATAATATTCCATTGTGTGGATTGCCATCTATCCATTTGCCTGTTGATAGATATTTGGGTTGGAGAAGGGAATGGCAACCCACTCCAGTACTCTTGCCTGGAAACTCCCATGGACGGAGGAGTCTGGTAGGCTGCGGTCCATGGGGACCTACGAGTCGGACACGACTGAGCGACTTCACTTTCACTTTTCACTTTCATGCATTGGAGAAGGAAATGGCATCCCACTCCAGTGTTCTTGCCTGGAGAATCTCAGGGACAGGGGAGCCTGGTGGACTGCCATCTGTGGGGTCACACAGAGTCGGACACGACTGAAGCGACTTAGCAGCAGCAGCAGAAGCAGTTATTTGGGTTTTCAGTTTGTGACTGTTACAAATTAAGCTTCTATGAATATTTGTATACGTGTCTTTGGGAATATACTTTAGTTTCTCTTGGGTAAATGTCTGGAATTTACCCAGGCATTTAGAAGTGGGGTGGCTAGATCATATGGTAAGTGTATATTTAACATTTTCAGAAACTGCCAAACTCTATCCCTAATGGTTGTACTGTACATTTCACCGGCAGTGTCTGAGCGTTCCAGTTGCTCCATATCCTCACCAACACTTGGCACAACCAGTCTTTACAGTTTCAGCCATTCTAATAAGTATAGGGTGGTATCTCTGTGGTTTTAATTTGCATTTCCCCAGTGACTCTGATATTAGCATCATTTCATTTGGTTATTCACCATCAGTGAATCTCTGGTGAAATGCCTGTTTAAGTGTTCAAATTTTTGCCCATATTTTTAATGGGTTGTTTGTTTTCTTATTCCTGCCTTTTGAGTTCTTTATATTGAATTTAAATCCTTTCACAGACATGTGATTCACACATATTTTTCCTAGTCCATAGCTTATCTTTTCATTCTTTTAACAATGCCTTTTGAGGAGTGGAGGTTTTTCATCTTGATGTGGCCTTATTTATATTTTTTTCCTTTTATAGATCATGCTTTTGGTATCTTATCTAAAGTCTTTGCCTATCCTAAGAGTGCTAAGATTTTCCCCATGTTTTCTTCTGTAAGGTTTGTAGTAAGTCTTGAAGTCAGAGTCAGCTTTGCCATTTTTCATAGTTGTTTTGGCTCTAGTAAGTCCTGTGCATTTCTGTGTGAATCTTAGAATCAATTTGCTAAGTTCTACAAAAATGCCTGCTGGAATTTTTTTCTTGGAATTGAGTTGATTCCATATCAATTTGGGAAGAAATGCCATCTTAACAATATTGGGTCTTCTGACCCATTAACACAGTATTTTTCTCTGTTTACTTATGTCTTCTTTAATTTTCCTCAGCAATGTTTCATCGTGTTCAGTATGTGGGTCTTGCACTTCTTTTGTCGTATTTATCCCAAATATTTAATATATTTTATGCATCTCCTAAGAATAATAGAAGTAACCATTTTTTGTTAGCTTTTGGTTACACCTTCTATTGTTTCTTTTTTAAAGATCATAAGCAAGGATATTGATGTATTTTTATCCCAGCCTCTACTTTATGGATGGTTTGTAGTTTATGAATTGGTCCCGCTGGATGGACATTTGAACGGTCTCCAGTTGTTTGTATAACAGATGGTGTAACGGTGAACAACCCTCTGCCTACGTCATTTTATATTTTCACCTGGAATTTACTGAGTGCCTTAATGGGCTGAGCCCTGCATGACCCACAAGAGATTCAAGAACAAATCTGACCGTCCCAGCCCAGCAGGCAGAAGACCCTGCAGCCGTCTCGGAGCTGTGCCAGGAATGCGTATGCCCGCAGAGCCCAAGGAGGACAGGGTGGGGGGTTGGTGCCTTGAGAGGTGCCTTCTGGAGGCTCAGCAGTCAGACTTATTCCTCTTTCTCTTTGGCTAGGGCTGGTGGTCAGAGAGAGTATTCTGAGACAGGAGACATCACCAGTGGAGGCAGTTGGCGCTAGGAGGTCACCCTGCAGATAGGTAACCTCCACGTGGGCACTGAGATTGAGGGAGAGAGCCGCGGTGGGTGGGCTGTGGATCTGTGTGCGTTTTAGTCCTGCATGCACAGAGCATCATCACCCAGCCACCCCGCAGATACAGGCCTCTACCCCTCCTCTTCCCGGCGTGTCACCCTGTTGCAGGCAGACACGGGTTGCAGTGGATAGAGCAGAGGTCCTGGCGCCAGGCTGCAGCAGTTTGAATCCTGGCCTGGAATCTTGGGCTAGGATAATGGGGAGAATGCTGGTGTCCACTGAACAGGGCTGTACAAAGGACGTGAGCTAATGCAGGCACAAGCCAAGGCCAGGTGCACGGTGATCCGTCACAATGGGGATGATGGGGATGATGGGGACGGCAGCAGCGTGGGTGTGACGGCTGTTGCTATTGTTATTCCCAGTCTAAGTTCCTCCAACGGAGCTGGAGATGCAGACTTTTTCCCCTTCCTCTTGCCAGAGGGAGGTGTGGTGTGTGAGCTCAGAGTGGTATATAGTTTGAATGTCAAGGACAGGATCTGCGGACTGGCAGGCAGAGTGGTGAGAATGATTCTAGATGTCATTAGAACTAATGCTCACACGGTTCTTTCTCAACGATGCTCAGCTCTGGTGTGTCCACGTACCTCTGTATGCCCTTCAGCACACACGTGTGGCACGCACATGCCCGTGGTTCTCAGTAAGATGGAGGAGATGAGTAAGTGAACCAACAAGCAGTTTTCACCCAGATCCCTGAGCCTCACCGAGGACTCTGACGAGCTGGTGGGCAAGGGTGAGCAGCCAAAGAACCCACTAAAAGCCTTGCTGCCTATTTTTGGGACGAGTGACCCACCGCTTCCAATGACTTGCTCCTAAGTGGCGTCTAATTTCATTAGGCCATGGAAACAGTGACATCAGGAGCGCCTGCCTGGTGACCGCCCACACATGGCGAACCACAGGGCGCTCTGAGATTCATCTTCAGGAACAGGGGAGAAGTCAGGTCCCAAGCAGCAAAAGTTAAAATAGCAAGAGCTGAGGCATTCTGCTATGAAAAGAAATTACAGAAGAAATCCATTAGTCAGAGATTTCCAGTGGCCGTTTCCTTGCTTGGGAGCAGAAGACTTATGCCTGTTTGTCTTGGGTGAGGTTATACAGCCGTCCCTCACTCTGTAGGCTGGAGGTGGCCTGCACCGTGAATTTTCTGCTTCTAGTTCTGATGTTGATGTGCGTTTTATTCTGAGGAATTTGTTTGATCCTAAAGTGTAATGAAGTTGGAGGCATGGATCCAACAACTTTTTTTTCTTTTTGATTCAAACAGTGACTCTTGTACTTTGTTGTTGTTGTTCAGTTGCTAAGTCGTGTCCGACTCTTTGTGACCCCATGGACTGTGGCACGCCAGGCTCCTCCGTCCCCCACTGTCTCCTGGAGTTTGCTTAAATTCATGTCCATTGAGTCGGTGATGCTATCTAACCATCTCATCCCCTGCTCTCCCCTTCTTCTCATGCCCACAATCTTTCCCAGCATCAGGGTCCTTTCCAGTGAGTTGGCTCTTCACATCAGGTGGGCAAAGGATTGGAGCTTCAGCTTTAACAACAGTCCTTCCAGTGAATCAGGGCTGATTTCCTTTAGGATGGACTGGTTGGATCTTCTTGGAGTCCATGGGATTCTCAAGGGTCTTCACTTACTCATACTGCACCTTTATAAGAAGTCACAAGTCCAGGTGGACTTTATTTTTTCCCGGTGGTTTCCTTGGTCCAGTTCTCTCCAAGTGTGCTTTCTCAGACACAGAGTGAAAAAAGGACAGGGAAAGACGACTTAGTCCAGATTCCTGGTCTCCATGGAGGTGATCAAGGCCATGGCCATGACGTCACCCAGCCGGAGCAGAGGCAGCTGGAGGCCTCTCTGTGGAGAGAACCCAGGCTCAGTGGGGAATGAGCTTCCCACTGCCTGTTGCTCTGCCTACAGCAGGGTTTCTCAGCTTCAGCACCATGGACATTGGGGGGCTGTATCCTTTATTGTGGGCTTCCCAAGTGGCACCAGTGGTTAAAAAACCCACCTGCCATTGCAAGAGACATAAGAGACACGGATTTGATCCCTGGGTCAGGAAGATGCCGTGGAGGAGGGAATGGCAACCCACTCCAGTATTCTTGGCTGGAGAATCTCATGGGCAGAGGAGCCTGGCGGGCTCCAGTTCATGGGGTTGCAGAGTCGGGCACGACTGAAGTGACTTAGCACTCACGCATGCACATCCCTTGTTGTAGGGGGCCAGCCTGTGCACTGTAGGGCTGTAGGATACATTAGCAATCCTGAGTTCTGCCCGCTGGGTACCACTCACTCCCCAGGGTGACAACCAAAAATATCTTCAGACATTGCTAAATGTCCCCCGGGGGGCCAAAATTGCACCTGGTTGAAAGTCACTAGCATATGACATTTCAAGAGCTTGAGATAACAAGGATTTCACAAGCTTTTTGTTAGCTTGTTTTTATTTTAAATACTCTGAGTTTAATTATACTTTAAATTGGGCGAGTCAGTCCTTCTTGGAGCTTCTGCTTTCTCTCCTGTAAAATGAATGGGTTGGACACAGTAATCTCAGCACACCGTCTAGACCCCACAGCACAGCGTGGTGAAGCCATAGGGTTCCTGTGTTTGGGTCCTGTCCCAGCAGGTGACAAATCTCTAGTCTATCTGGCTACAGGCACTGCCCCCATTCTCCTGGCACCTAAGCTTAGTCTTTCTTAAGTCCAGTTGATTATTTTCTTGCTTTCATTTAAGCCCATTTTGCCTGTTTTGTAAGTGAAAATTTCCAAATACAGTCCAAGGAACCCCTGAGGGTGTATCCCCACCATCCATTTCATCTTAGTCTTGTTTGGAGGACCAGCCAGTGGACCTTATCTTTGTGTAGACTCATCCATTGACTCATTCGTTCAGGTCAGTTCCCCAAGGGCCTGGATTGAGCAGAGCTGGGCAGCAAGGAGGCCCTGGTTTTTTCCTTAAGAAACTCACAGTCTTGGGGGAAGGTGGGGAAAGAGCATTTTTTTGTTTTTTTGATAAGCATCAAGAATCTATCCTTGGGCCTTCTCTATTTAAGGTTAAGCAATTCTAGTTCTTTAACCTTTCTTCCTAAGAAATATTTTCTACCCAAATGATCCTAGTTATCCCCACATCATTGGGAAAAGCAGCAACAATGTAAATTAGGCCTCGATTCAGATCCGTGCCATGACACTTTGTAGACTTGAGCGCTTGGCCAAGTCAGCGGCCTCTGACTCTCATCTGTAAAGTGGGATAACAGCCCCCAGCTCACAAGTGGGGTGAGGGAGTTAGACGAGAACACGCTGGTCCAGGGCCCAGCACGAGCCCAGCCCACGCCAGGTGGGCACTCAGCATCCCTTCCTTCTGCGCCTTTTTCTTTACCCTTTATTCTACCTTCTCTTAACAGTGGGTGGCCACAGCCAAGCACATCGCCGCATCGCCGCAGTGAGGGACTGACTAATGTGCGCCAGGGAGGACGGCTCACTTCCTGATCTGTCACATGCCTGGGTTCTCACCAGGCTCCCAGTGGCCCATTTTCTTAGCGGCATTCACTGCTGACTCACTTGGCTTGTGGTCAGCTCTGAACCCAGGGTCTTTTTCAGCTCTCTCTTTACCCTGCCACCACTCCCCATCCTGGGATCTGTGGCATGGGAATGGAGTCATTATCAAAGAATATGCTATTTAGTTGACCCTTCTCAGGGAGCCAACAGTATTGCTAGATCGACAGTTTCACGAGGGCAAGGGCCACATCTACTCTGACCACTTCCACTTTCCTACCAGCTAGAACACTGCTGTTCTAGATCTAGTGAGATTCACTCAGTTTGTGTCTGACTCTCTGCAACCCCGTGGACTATACAGTCCATGGAATTCTCCAGGCCAGAATACTCGAGTGGGTAGTTGTTCCCTTTTCCAGGGGATCTTCCCAACCCAGGGATTGAACCCAGGTCTCCCACATTGCAGGTGGATTCTTTACCAGCTGAGATACCAGGGAAGTCCAAGAATACTGGAGTGGGTAGCCTATCCCTTTTCCAGTGGATCTTCCTGACCCAGGAATCAAATCGGGGTCTCCTGCATTGCAGGCAGATTCTTTACCAGCTGATGGGTACCCAGCTTCCAGTACCCCGGAAGCCCTAGGTACTTAGTTGAGTAAATGAATGTATTTTGAACTGTTCCCTGTCTTCCAGGAGATTGCCACCTGCTCTGGGACAGCATCTTTAGAAAAGCAAATAAGTGAAAACTTGAAAGTTTAAGTTTACCAATAAATGAGCTCTAAACTGAGTCCCACAAGCACAGGCAGCGGAAGGACAGTGTCCTGTGAACCCAGACTTGGGTTTGTATTCCAGCTCTGCTGATCATTAACTTGCTGCCTTTGAGCAAGTTGCTTTTGGCTGAGCCTCAGTCTTCTTCCTGGAAAAATGGGTATCAATATCTTAGAGTTATTGTGAGAGTTAAATACGAGTATATATGGGAACCTGGCCAGCTTGGAAAGCCAGTGATCTTGTTGTGTCATTCAGTCTCTCTAAAGCACCTCCTTTCTTTGATTGCCACCACCTCCTGTAGTTTGATCCAAGCCTCGCCTCCCCTCTTAGACCTTTGTTCACTCAGCCTTGGTCTCCCCTCCCTCCCCTGACAAGGATGGACTCCACCTGACACCCAGCACCCTTGGCCAGCAGCTGTTTAAGCCAGCGTGACCAGCCATGCACTAAGAAAGCAGACAGAGTGGGAGTTCTACATGGAATCTCCGCCTTAAGCTTTCAGTGTCTTTTTCATTAAATATTTTTTAACTTTTCATTTTGAAATAATTGCAAACTTGCAAAAAAAAATTGCAAAAATAATACCAAGACTTCCCATATGCCCTTTACCCAAGCTTCCTTAAATGTTAACATCTTATATAACCAAACCATTTTCGAAACCAGGGAGAGCACACTCTACCATCCTGTTAACGAATCTACAGTTCCTATTCAAGCGCCATCAGTGGTCCCCCTGACGTCCTTTTTCTGACCCAGGACGTTCTGTGGGATTTAGTTGTCATGTCCCTTTGGTCTCCAGCCTCTGACAGTTCCTTCACTGGCCTTCATGTCCTTGATACTTCAGACAGATGCTGCTGACCAGTTGTTTTGCATCGTGACCCTGAGTTTGGATTTGTTTGACGTCTTCTTGTAATTCATCTGCAGTTGTGCGTTTTGAGCAAGTTCCCCACGGGTGGGATGGGGTGCTGTCCCCAGTACGTCATCTCAGGAGGCACGTGACGTGTCTGTTTACTGGTGACACTCATTTTGGTCACTTGATTAAGCTGATGTCTGCTGCGTTTCTTTTCTGTCAAGTTACTCTTTTCCCCTTGATGATTAATAAAGATTTTGTGGGGAAGGTACTTAGAAGGTATGTGAGTATCTTGTTCCTCATCAGACTTTTGATTTACTTATTTCTTTACATCTATGTAGATTTGTGGCTTGCTATTTTATCTAATGGGTCATAGCATTTTACTGCTAACATTGCCCTTTCTTTGGCCAGTGGGAGCCCCTTTAAGCTGGCTTCTTTTTTTTTTTTTAATTCATTTATTTTAATTGGAGGCTGATTACTTTACAATATTCTAGGGGTTTTTGCCTAAGCTGGCTTCTTGTCCTTTTATTGCATCTCGTCATTCTTTCTTGCTTTCTGACACAAGAAGATACTCCCAAGTTCATCTTGCATTTTCCCTACCCAAATCAGCCATTTCTCCAAAGAGCTGATTCCTTTTGGTAAAGAATGATATTTAGAAACCAAGATTTGAGGGCTTGATGTGCTCATTGCTATCTGGCTGTCACTTGTCGCTGTTTCTGTACCCTCTCTACAGAATGAGCTAAGGAAAAATACATATGTAATGTGTATATATACATGGATAGTTCTCTATTTGTGTATGCTGAAAACCATAAATTCATAGCAGTACCTTCATTTCCATTCTGACCGCAGGGTTTATTCTACCTTTTCCTCCATATGTTATGTCCCTCCCCCAACATCGAGGCCCCTGGCCCCCGTTGTCCTTACTGTATGTATAAACTTGATCAGCTCCCCCATATGTAACCCTCTCCCATCTCTCTCACCCCTCTGTGGTTCTGACACTCTGCTCTAGACCACCTCTACCTCCTCACCGTGAGTGGTCTCTGACTTCCCATAAAACTCCCAGTTTTTTTTTTTTTTAGTTCTACCATTTTATTGCTACCAACCTGTCTCCCTCCACCCTCATGCTCAGTCATGTAACCCCATGGACTGCAGCCCGCTAGGCTCCTCTGTCCATGGACTTTTCCAGGCAAGAATACTGGAGTGGGTTGCCATTTCCTTCTCCAAAACTCCCAGTTTTGAAATGGTGGCTCATATATTATTTAAACCACGAGGCCTGGTTTCTGACTGTGCCCTGGCATTAACTGGGCCGGGAAGCTGGCTGATAAGGCCCTCCTGCCTCTCTGGCATCCACTTCCTCCATTCCCGCCCCCGCACTACATGCAGGTGAACTCAGCCCTTCAGCACACCAGAGTCTGTCCTCTTCTCGGCCTCTGCTCTTGCTATGATCACGGCCTGGACCGGCACCTGCGCTTTTCTCCCATCCTCCAGCTGTGTTCAGACTTCACTTCTTGCAGGAAGCGTCACGGTTGCCCCGGGTGCCCTTTGCGGGCTCCTCCACCCTGTGATGCAGCGCCGCTGCATTCTCCTTTTCTGCCCTCCTCTGTCTCTGCTGCTTAACTGTGGGTGCACAGGGCCACGGGCCGGTTTCATCTCCCGTCCCCAGCACGTGACGGAGGGCTCGCGCACTGTAGGTGTTCGTGAGTGTGTGTCAAAGCCTTCATCATGGTAACAGCAAATAGTCATAGAGCACTTTCAGATCCCAGGCACGCTCCAAACGCTCCATGTTACGCACTGAGTCGTTTGGTCCCAGTCCCTGTGCTGTGAGATGGTTGCTGTTGTCCCCGTTTGCAGACGAGGGAACTAGGGCACAGGGAGGTGAGGCACCCAAGGTCACACGGTCGTCGGGTCACATTGGAGCCCAGGCAGGCTCGCTCCCCAGTGCATGCTCTCTCCCCTCTAACCTGCCTCCCACAAGTAAAGGGGCAGCATTTTCAGAATTAGGGAGATGACAGTTGAGCCACGTGAGGCCCCCCTCCCTCCTGAGGACACCAGCCGCAGTTTTTAGTGCCCTCTGGGGCCTACGCACCCGTGACTGGTGGCTGAGCAAAGTAGGAGAGAAAGTGATCCCTTTTAGCTCTGCAGCCTGCAGGGGTGTTTTCTCCCTCTGAAGTGAAGTGTCTGACTCTTTGCGACACCATGGACTATGGCTTACCAGGCTCTCCGGTCCGTGGGATTTTCCAGGCAAGAATACTGGAGTGGTTTGCCATTTCCTTCTCCAGGGGACCTTCCCGACCCAGGGATTGAACCTGGGTCTCCCGCATTGTAGGCAGACGCTTTACCGTCTGAGCCACCAGGGAAGTCCTTTCTCCCTCTAGGTCTTGGGAAACCAAGCACCTTTCACGGGTAATTAGAGTGAGTGCCCAGGAGTCAAGTATGCGGTCTTAGGCAAGATTTCTAAGTCATTGCACTGGGATTGGCAGGGCACTAAGCTTGTTTCCCAATCACCCAAGAGGAACCATCTGGCAGCCCATCGGCCCGTCAGCCCTGGGGGATGGAGCAGCCAGCCCCTCCCCGCAGAAGCGGGGGAAACTAAGTGCCCGAAGCACGTCCCCTGGGAGTGCTGTGTGTCAGCGCCTCCGCAGACTTTCTTTCCCTTATTCCTCTCGGTGGCCGAGTGGGGTCTCGTGGTCGCAGCCCCATTTTTACAGAAAAGGAAACTGAGGCTCAGAGAGCTGACATCATTTGCTTGACGTCACATAGCAAGGAAGAAGACCAGCCAAGATTTGAAACCAGGGCACCTCTGATTCTAGGGCCTGAACTCTTAAAAACAACTGGCCGTGTCTCCCTGACTCTAGAGTCCCCAGAGTTTCACCCCCCCAACTCCCGTCTGCTCTGGTGGGATCCCTATGAAAGAAAGGCACGTGCTCTGCCTCTGGGCAGAAACCCACAGTTGCGGGAGCCAGCGCTATCACGAGCTGATGTCGGCCCCAGGCAGGATTTTCTGTTAACCTCCTGCCTTGGAGTTCAGGAGACTCTACCAGAAGGCCACAGGAGCCCGGGAAGGGGGGAGTGGAAATAGGAGGAGGTGGAGGCAGGAAGGGGAAGAGGGGGCGGAGGGGTGACGCCAGGCGAGAAGGCAGTGCCGTCAGAGAACGCAGGAAAGACTGCATTCCCCTGTTCCCTGGGCGTCAGCACTGGGGCTCCGTTCATTCCCCGACGCTTGCTGAGGACGTGCTGTGCCCCAGGCCCAGGCGAGAGAGAGGCCGGGGTGCAGCTGGGACAACACGGAAGGAGTCCCGGCCCTGGCGGGGGGCACACTCTGATGGGGGCAAGACCAGCCAAGAGCCATAGCCATGTGATGGGGCCCGGCCATCTGCCTGGGGCTGATAAGTTGTGACGAGGGAGGTGAGGGGACTGGGGGGGTCCTTCAGGCCTCTTGGAGGAGCTGGTTCTGGGAAGGACAGCCGCTGCTGCCCTGTGGGGGACCCCAGCCAGCACTGTTCCCCCCACTGCCTGGCCCCTGTACCCTGCGCCCGCCTCACCCCATCCGCTTTGCTCTCCGCAGGTTTGACATCTATAGGAAGGTGCCCAAGGACCTCACACAGCCGACGTACACCGGGGCCATCAGTGAGTAGCCCCTTCGCGCCCCACCCTGCCTGTGCCCACCCACCCTCTGCAGAAACGCTGGGCCAGGGAGGGGAGATGGGGAGACAGGCAGACGGAAGAAAGGATGGGCATCTTGCCGGGCCCCGTATCTAGCCAGTGCTTCAGCCCAGCCGTGTCCTCACTGTAACCCCACAAAGCATAGCATCACCTGTTTCTGGAAGGAGACAACAGAAATCATCAAGGGTAGCTGCCCCTGGGAGGGGAAGTGGGGCCTGGGGGTTGGAGGAAGGCCGACTTTTCTCTCCACACCTTTTGGACTATGTGAGGTTTTGATCTAAAGATGTTTCTATGCCTTTAAAAAAAAGTAGTACTCTCTCACAGATTTCGGTTTCTGACTGCCAGTCTTCACTAAAAGGATCCAGGCTCCTGGGAGAAATGGCTGAGAGCAGGACTGGGGCAAGAAGTGTACAAAATAAACCTGCACTCCTTGTGTAGGAAAGCAAAAAAAGTGCACAGAGGGGAAAAAAGGGTGGGAGCATGTCACCAGGCCCCAGGAGCCAACCTGAAAGAGGGCAACGCCCGACCTGGGGCAGTTTGAGTAAGACAATCAATAACGGTATGGACTTCCCTGCTGATCCAGGGGTTAAGAATCTGCCTGCCAATGCAGGGGACATGGGCTCGATGCCTGGTCTGGGATAATTCCGCATGCTACGGAGCAACCAAGCCCATGCACCTCAACTACGGAGCCCGCGAGTCAAAGCTATAAAGAGAAGGCACCGCATTGAGAAGCCTTTGCACTGCAACTAGAGAGTAGCCACCACTCCTTGCAACAAGAGAAAGCCTGCGTGCAACAATGAAGACCCAGCATAGCCATAAATAAAGGAAATAAAAATAATAACACTATTGGCTTATTATCAAAGAATTAAGAAAAAGGTCCATGAGTCTGGAGTGATCTAAATAATGGGGGAGAAAGGATGGATCTTCCTTATAGAGGAATTCTAAATGATATTATGAGTATATCCCGTTCCGCGAGGTACAAATCAACTCTCCTCTCCTGGAGTGTGGGCTAGTGACGCGCTATTCAAGAGGACAGAATGGAAAGGAAATAGTGACTGTGATGGAGACATGCAGAGGTGGCCCCAGGATTGAGTAACGAAGGTTAGCATCAGCCAGTGAGAGAGCAGTCACGTGGATGCCATCCATCCCGCCCCCACCGTGGGGTGTGATGGGAAGAGCAGCTCACCTCCGTGGGATCCTCCCCCCAAACCACAACCCGGTGCAGTCACGGGAACGCAGCAACCCCTCCCCAAATCCAGCCTGGGGGACCCTCTGCAGGGCACCTGGCTGGCACTCTTCAAAAGTGGCAAGGTCTTGAGAACCAAGAAAAGACTTGAGGAGCCGTCACAGATTCGAGACTAAGGACACGATGACGAATGGCAAAATGGGGTCCCAGGCCTGGTCCTGGAACAGAAAATGGGCACCAATGGGGAAATTAGTGATCTAATAAGTCTGTAGCTTAGTCAGCAGTTGTACAGTGTTAATTTCTTCAATTTGACCATCATACCAGCGTTATATAAGGTGTTAACAAAGGGGAACTGAATGAAGAGTGTATGGGAACTGCCTGTGCTATTTTTGTGTTCTGTTATTATTCCGTGATAAAGTTTATTTTAAATAAAAACAAACCAAAAGCAGCTTGCAAGCAGGAATGCTCTACCCACGTTTTCCCAATGAGAAAATGGACTCAGAGAAGTGAAGCGACTTGTCTGAAGTTTCACAGCTTGCCAGAGGTGGGCCTCCCTCTACCCACCCTCTCCTCTCCAGCTCTTGGTGTGGGAGAGGGACCCTCCCCATGGCCAGCCCCCTGAGCAGGGCCTCCCAGGACAGGCTGCTGTCAGGTCGGCGATGACCTAGGGGACTCCCTGCAGCCCGGCCGGCCTGCCTCGCTCTCCCTCCCCCCAGCTTCGGTCATCCAAGCTGCAGGTGCCTTCTGGAGCCTGGACGTCCCCGTGCCTGGAGAAGAGGATAGAGCAGCCTGGCGGCAGGCTCGGGTCTCGCAGAGCTGGGCTTATCCTCCCATTTAGCAGCCGGGTGACCTTGGGAAAGTCGGTGCACCCTCTGAGCCTCAGCTTTCTGATCTGAGGATTAGATGTGACCACACCTGTCAAGCGTAGGACACATGCCAAACCCTCCACGCTTGGACCACACGCCTCTTCTCATTACTGTCCTCCTGGAGCCCACGGCCCATGAGGATCGGTGACTGCAGGAGCTGTGGCACTTTGTGCCTTGATCCTCAAGGAAAAGGTATTGGGGGACATGAAGAAAGGGGCTTGTTCATCTAGCCATTCAATTAATTTGTGAACCTTGGTCACAAAATTCCAATGAGGTTTCCTGTCTTCTTCCTATAAGCAACCAAGAGCTCAGACCATTTCTTTGCAGGTTCTGCAGTCCTCTCCCTTGTCACATATGTTTAACAATCAGGTCTGTGTCCTAGAATTAAAAAACAAAACCAAAAGCATATTCAGGCTTTGAAATACCTGCATCGTCATTCTACCTGCCCTCTCCAGGCGGAGCGTCTAGACACGCCACCCCCCCTGCCCTTCTCCAGCTGCTGTCCTGCACGCCTTTCAGACCAGCCTGTCGACGGCCACCACGTGCTTCTTCCCAGCTGTGTTGTGTTCCATCATCCACCGCCCCACAGCTCACGTAGCCAGCCTCCTGAGGGAGGGCGTCCTGATCCCAGCTTGTTGCTATCACAGACAGCCTTGTCCATGTGTTTTTGTATCCTTGTATGGTTATTTCTGTAAGGTGATCTTCCTAGAAGAGGAATTACCGGGTCACAGGACATGTGCATTGTAAAGTGTAGAAGGTGCTGCCAGATGGCCCTCCGGGGACACGGTCTGCTCTGCCGGCTGGAGTGCAGTGTGCAAGAGGGCAGGTTTCCCTGCATGGGAGGAAAGGCGTGAGCGTGGGAAGCCAGCCCTTACCGACCATTGAGTGAGCAAATATTTATCCACCAGGTCTGGGGCCGGGCCCTGTGCCAAGTCCTGGGACCACATTGATGAATGGGCTTCGGTCATTGTCCTTGAAGAGTGTGTTGCTGAGCAGAAGGGCAGGCACAGAAACACACCATTTCCTGACGTCACTCTTAGTGCTATTAATAACCGAAGGCAGCAGCAAGGGTGCTGGAGACTCAGAGGTTGAGGTTTGAATTTTGCCTCGGCCGTGTGGCCTTGAACAAATCCCTCAACTTGCCAGTGTCTGGGGTCTTGGGTCCAGTGCCCCCTTTGCTGGTTCTACCGGGTCTCCCAGGAGTGAGCATCCGCCTGGGGTCACATTCCTACTGTCCCGTGCCTGAGTCCGTTTCAGAAGAAGTCTGGAGTCGGAGTGCCTGAGCATCTTGCCCAAACATGGATTGAAAAACCCTTCAGTATCAGAAGGCTTTTCTGGTGGAAACGCTTCCTACCTGTCTCCATGTTTTTCACTCATTTGCTCACCTGCTCAGATATGTATTTCCTGCCTTCTCTGAGCCAGGCGCTACGCTGGGCCCCGAGGCCCCAGTGGTGCTGAGCTGTTGTCTGTCCTGCCAGTCTGGAAACAGTGTAGGGACAGTGGACCCTCAGCCTGGGCTGCTGGATGCTGGGGTTCAGCTGAACAGACTCTGCACTCACCCCCTTGCTGGGTCCCAGCCTGGGCCATCTGCAGGCTTGGGTCAAGGAAGGCAGCTAGAAAATTTGGATTCATCTAAGTCGGCATTGACCTTCAAAATCACCTCCCAAGTCTGTGCCTGTTCATCATTATAGCAACCAGTTGTCTTCTGGGCCTTGAAGGGGGGATGGAAGGGGTGAAAATGACTGAAACGTGAGTCAGAAAAGGTGTGAGGTTGCAGGGGAAGGGTGCTTTGCCCTGCTGGCTGGGTGTTTTTTTCTTTTTTTCTTTTTATATCAGGAGGCATCATAGCTGCAGTGGCTTATTTGCAGGTAAGAAGGGGAAGGCTGTGAGTCTGGGAAATTTGGATTGCCAGCTGGTCTCCTGCAGTGGATTAGTTCAGCAGCTGGAGAAGACGTTTGACGTTAATTTCTGTGCCAGGAAAACAAGCCACATGGCCACTCTGTATAAGCTGATGTGACTCCTGCCTGGATGTAGATTGCTGCGTGCACAAAGCCTGTGGACATTGTGCTCTTTGCTTAGAAGAGAAACTCAGATGCTCAAGGCAGGACACAGGACTGTAAGGGCAGCGCCGCTGGGCAGGGGCTGTGGGTCGGGCGTGAGAAGGAGGCTCACACGGTGTGCCTTTTTACGCAGATTGATGATTTTTCTTGCCCCGTGTCTGGGTGTGGGTCTGGGGCTTGGTGGGCACTCTGGGGTGTCCCTGTGCCATCCTGCTCTGGGGTCTGAGATCTCAGGGTCCTTTTCTTAGGGCACTGGCTCCAGAACGGTCAGGTTTCAGCCCCCCACCCTGCCCCTGCCTGCCACCCGGTGTGTTCGGGGTCAGAGTCTTCCCCTCTCTCAGCCTTCCTTTTTGCGCCCTCTGTCACATGGCAGCGTGACGTGATATGTGTCTGTTAACGTTCCCACAACACGACATGTGTTAGGGGCCCCTCAGACACTTGTTCTCCACCTTCTTCCCTCCGAACACATCTTTGCCTGTTCGTTTTGCCATGAACAGATGATGCAGCAATAATGATGCTTCTGATGATTAACGCCTGGCTTCAGCATCCATCAGGATGGCTTAGTCCACCCGGTGCTGGCTGTCGAGAGTGTAGTAGATGGGACTGACTGAGAACTTTTTTCTTCGTGGCAAACTGAGGGCCAGCCCATTTGTCAAATCACCTTCCTGAAAGCAGCAAACCCACCAGGGTCTCCCTGATGAAGATCCTAAAATGAGCTAATGCTCGCACCGTTATCACCTGCCAGGCACCGTTTGAAGCCGTGTCTGTGTTGTGGAAATTCTCAAGCAGTCCCGTAAGGCAGGTGTTACTGCCGGTGCCGTTTTGCAGGTGAAGAAACAAGCGAGAGAGGTTGAGTAACTTGCCCAGAGACACACAGCACGTGAGTAGCAGGCACACTGTGGGAGCCCTTGCCCATGACACGTCTCTGTGATTCACCCCGACGAGGCGCGCCGAGCCCGTGTTCTGTATTTCAGGGGCTGGCTCCCTGCCTTCCACAAAACCTGTTATCACCTTCTGTGCACCCAGTCCCAGGCCAGACACGGGAGTTGTGGAGTTTTTGCCTTCCGAGTTATCAAACTAGTGAGAGGCAGGGCTGCAGATAATCAGTAACATGTGGAAGGTGTTCAAATGGAGGCTGGTAGCACAGAGGACGGAGGGACCAGTTACACCTCCAAGGGCTGGAGGAGCTTCCCACCAGAAGGGACATTTGAGTTGGGCTTCAACCTGGGAGGATGAGTAGGAGTTCACCCGGCAGAGATGGTGACCAAGGAGGAGGAGTGAAGATGGGGAGGTACCTTCCAGACAGAGGGTCCTCACATTTAGGGACCAGCACATGGCCCAGGGGCACTGTCGTGAGATGGGGCTGGAGAAGAATTGAGGGCCAGCCCCGGGGGTGCTTGTTATGTCCTGCCCCAAGGAGTGACCACAGGGTCACAGATCCCAGCCTCGCCAGGGGCCAGGCAGGCGAGACAAACAAGAGTGACGTGGGACGACCCTGGCGCTCCATCCCACTCACTGCGTTTCAGACTCATAGGACCCTCAGTCATCCCCACGGAGAGCCTTCTCTGGAAGCGCGGCTCTGGGGGTCCTCAGTTCTCACCTCTGATGGGGACTCGGGCCCGTTGATGAGTCCACAGCAGGCAGGGAGAGATGGCAGTGGACACCCCGCCTCAGCCTTGGAATCTGGGTGGCAGGAGGGAATGCTGAGGCCTGAGGCAAACTGGTGAGCTCAGACCACCCCCTCGTGGAAACAGAGCTCGATTGTTCTGGAACAGCCAGAAATCTGGACTGTAATGTGACATCTCCACATTGTTCGATGTCGAGGCCAAGGTTTTTTCTTGGTTTGCTGTTATTTTGGTTGCGGTGGGTCTTCACTGGTGCGCACAGGCTTTCCCCTGTTACAGTGTGTGGGCTTTGTTTTCCCACGTCACGTGAGATCTTAGATCCTGGACCAGCGATCGAACCTGCATCCCCTGCATCGGAAGGTGGATTCTTTACCACTGAACCACCAGGGAAGTCCCTCCAAGTGTTAACATATATATCCGTTGAGCCGAACAGAACACATCTGTGGGCCACTGATTTGCAGCTGTCATTTTGTAACTGATGTCTGTGTTAAAATGTTATTGTGGAAAGAAGCTGGGCTGGCCCCTCTGAGGACTGGCACTGGCCCTTGGCCCGTAGGAAACCAGACTGCACTGCAGGAAGGAAGCGGCGGGTGAGGACGGAAGTGCCATCCGCCGATCCCCATCTCTTGCATTACTGCCTGACCCCTCTCTCCACTCCCACCCATCCCCCTCCACGGAAAAACTATCTTCCATGGAATCAGTCGCTGGCGCCCGAAAGGTTGGGGGCCGCTGCCTTGGAGGATCTGCCCAAATCGGGGGCTCTGTCTTCACGGGAGGGTCAGATCAGCTGGAGGTGGCCTCCCTTTGTGGGAGGGGGGCTGCCTCACGTGCGGGCCGAGAGGTGGAAGGGGCTCTGGGGGACCTGTGGGCCTCTGTCCCCCTCCCTGTAGGCAGCTTCTGTCTGCGGGCGGGCGGCGCCCCCTCCTATCGGCGCCCAGCACCACTTAACTGGGCGTCTATGTCGTTTCTTTCAGTCTCCATCTGCTGCTGCCTCTTCATCCTCTTCCTCTTCCTCTCGGAGCTCACCGGATTCATAACCACAGAAATGTAAGTTATATCCCCCCGGCGGGGGGGCCATTCCAGAGGTCCCGGGGACCCCAGACAAGAAGAGGGAGGGGCTTGACAAAGGAGAGAAACCTCCGAACCTTCCACCTCCCGGTGTCAAAGCCTGTGGCATCAGTTCCTCCTCTGTTTCCTAAAGAGTTTTAAACCCAAGGCGAAAACTAATGTCGCTTTGTTGAAGCCGAAGAGAAAACTTTGGTTCCCTTCTGGGGTCCGGATGGCCCCTCCTGGGTCCGCAGAGGAGCAGAAATCATTTGCTCATGTTTGCCGTCTCTGCGTTTGGCCAGTGGGCTTTTTTCCCTCTGAGTCATCACAGGGTCATTTGATGTTAGAGCTGGAAGAATTCAGAGGAAAAAAAGAGGGCAGCTCTCTACCCATGTGGAGGCAAGGCTCTGACATCAGAGGGCAGCCCCTCCACCATGTCCCCTCCCCTGTCCTGAGCCCACACTGCGTGAGGAGTCCGCGTGGGCTTCCTGGCAGTGATTGACGCATTGTGAATGCATCCCGGATTCCTAGAATCATCTGTTGTCTAGATAACCCAGTAAATCCTCTGGGGCCTGTGTAACATCGAATGCCATTGGAATTATTCAGTCACGGCCTCATCAGATGCCCCTCCAAGATGAATTAGACCCAGAAGCTTCCTGCCTTCACCTCTGGCTTCCAGACCTCTTCATTTCCATGTTTACAACCCAGAAAGTCATCACGGGGCTGGGCTGTGGCCACCCACTCCCCTGTCCAACACTGGAGTTCTCTTTTTCACTCATGGAATCGCCTGGTCAGCCTCCCCGTCAGCCACAAGACTAGGAGACGGGGAAGCATAGCTGCACAGCCCAGGATGGTCCTTGGTGCAGCCGTCCCCGCCGTTCATCTGCAGACATCCCTGGGACGCAGTTGTCCCCCTTTACAGACGAGGAAACTGAGCCTCAGAGAGGCCAGGGGACCTGCCCACGGTCCCGCCTCTCCCCCCACCCCTCCGCCACAACTCGCTTCTGAATATAGCTTTCTGCCGTACTCTGATGTGGGAGACTTTGTCTTCCTTGTCCCTCTGATGCTGTTGGTAGCCCTGATGGCACCACAGCCCCAGGGCCACATGGAGCAGCGGAAAGACTGGACGAGGCCGCGGGAGATCCAGGGTCAGGCCAGCCGCTGTGTGATGCTGGACAAGGTGCCACCCCTCTCTGGGTCCCGGTGTTGCTGGCCCAGCAGGGGAGGGCGCACCAGAATCCAGGCCCAAGGAGCTCGTCTCCTTCCTAAGACATGGCTCCTTGACCAGGCAGGGGTCAGACAGAGCCCTTTGTTCCCCTCAGAATGGACTCCGTCCTAGTCAAGTGTGTATATTTGGGCCACTGGATATTTCACGGGTCATCCCATCATGATTTGGAGGTAGAAGCAGGGAGAGCAGCCAGAAATTGAGACCTGCTGGCATTACGAAGGACCTCCTGCGTGCCAGGCACACCCCACTCCCTCTGTGTGGGAGGGGGGCTGCTGTGCAGACTACTCATGTTATAGATGAGGTGAGAAGGGGTCCCCACGTGGCAGCTGCGAGGAGGCAGCCCTGACCATGTCCCAGGTACCAGGTGCAAGACTTTACGTATTCCAGGCAGGGAGGCTGGCAAGTGCAAAGGTCCTGAGGCATGGGTTACCCAGTGTGCGTATAGAGAGTGGGTGTGAATAGAGCAAAGTGAGCGAAAGGGAGAGCAGAACGTGGAGCAGGTGGCCGCTGTGCATTGCTGTGGATCAGTGCGGACCACCCTTGGTCCTGACCCCGGAAGTCTGGGGTGAGGTCTGCCTGGCTCACTCCTGTGTGGCTGCATGCTCAAGAGGAGCCAAAGATGCAGGCAGTGGATACAGACGGTCAACAGGCAAAAAATATGGAATGTGTCAGTCAGTGATAAGGGCTCTGAAGAAAAAGCAGGATGGGAGATAAGGAAGGTATGTGGTGTTTCGTGAGATTTTAGCAAGATTATTTACCTACAAGGAGCTTAATATAGTGCCTTATGTACTTTAATATCAGTAGATCCATATCCCTTCAGGCATTTATTCATTTCACATTTCTTCCCTGTGTAACAGAAAAAAGCAGTGTGTGTAAGGAGTGTTCGTGAGTGTTCGTTTCTTTGTCCCTCCCCTTGAGTTAAGAATGGGCCTCCGGCGCCTTCTGCCGAAATCCTCAGGGGCAGTTCCTTCAGCTGATCGTCCGCTTCGCCCATAGTGAGGTAGGGCGCCCAGCAGGTGCGTTTGGGCGTCAGAGCTGGTGACTGCGGCAAGAGGAGCCTGCGGCCGTGTGCAAGCCAGCCAGCTCGCCCGCTTACCGGGGCGGGGCCCCCACCACTCTGGCCCGGTCCCCTTTCCGGGACGTCCTCTTCTTGGCTCCTGGGGGCATGCTGGACACTGGCCCCACCACGTCCCTGGACAGGAGGAAACATGAGGAGTGAGGGGCGGAATCTAAACACGAGGGGCCATTCACTCAGTGCTTGCCTTGCGTCCAGTTCTGGGCTAATGAGCGCTGCCCTGCGGGGAGAGAGGGAGGGCAGGGGCGTGAGGGGAGAGGCCTGTTGGGGCCAGAGGCTCCATCCATGATGATGCAGTGAGCCTAGTGCCTGCTTTCTCTCTGGCCTCGTGCCCAAGGAGCAGGAGCTGTCCAGAGGGCGTTCTCAGGGGTGAGGACTCCACAGAACATTCCAGAGGAGTAAGAGTTGTGCCTTGGGGTCCTTCCTCTCTCAGAAGCTTCTCTGACTGCCCCGGCCCCCAGGAAGCCCTGCTGGTCCAGGAAGGACTAGGGGTCACAATTTTTTTCCTTTGCGGGATGGCTGGCCCTCCCTGGCAGTTTGGTGACCACAGCGGATCAGCCTCCCCATTCCCCACCGTGAAATTGTAACCCAAGGAGATGAGGTCACCGCTGGTGGATCAACATCGCTCCAGCACTGGCCTGTGGTTATCAGTGACATAAGAGGCTATTCTGGCCCAACCCGGTGGAGAGGGAGACCTGTTTGTCTGCGTGGTTGGACTTTGACCCGGCCATTAATTATCCGTGGGAAAGTGGCCCTCTGGGGTGCCCGGAGGCTCCGTGTTCGCAGGGGAATGGCACCCTGTCCTCAGAGGACACGGCCACAGTACATTCCAGCCTTTGACTGCCCAGGCTCTGGCTCCTCTCCATTATTAACTTGATGAGGGTTTATAATTTAAAAAATGTGATCACTGGATCTCTCCATTGATCGTGTATAGCTTAGTACAACTCATCATACTTTCCAGTTTTGATTTATAGTGGGTGACCATGTGCTGGCCACCTAAGTTAGCACTTTACAATGCTCATCTCTCTTAATGGTCGCAGAACCCCTGGCGCCAAGTACGGCTGTTGGCATCAGTCTCACTTTATAGCTGGGGAAACTGAGGCACCAGGAGGCTAAAACCACAGCGAGGTTGGTTAGTGAGCAGTCTGAGCGAGAACCGGTCCAGGCCTGTCTGAGGGCAAAGCCTGGACTTGGTACCAGGCCCCCGTATCCTGCTCTTTTCTGTTCAGAGCATTTTGGAGCCCCAAGGACATGGGAACTCCTGTTTTTTGGTAGGAATAGTTCCCTGAGAGACTTGCATGCTCCATTCTAGGGGGAAGGTGGCTGCACAGGCAGGCGGCCCTTGCCCACCGAGTTGGAACTTGGGCATTCCCCTGAATTAATTGGGCCTTATCCTCACACGCAGGCCCCTAGTGGGGTGGCCAGTAGCTTAGCCAGGAGGAGGGGCTGGATGGCTCCCTAGGAGCCCAGGTTGCCCACTCTGAGGTCTGGATTGGGAGCCCAAGCTGGGTAGAGAGCCATGGTCGCCCCTTGGAGGAGCAGCAGGAGGCCTGAAGGCTTCTGAGCAGAATGATGGGATCAGGTTTGTGCCTTGGAAAGATCACCTCTTGCAAAGATGGGTGTGGGACAAGGTGACCCTGGAGGCCAAGGCCTGGTAAGAGGGGCTGATGATGACCCAGGACAGAGGGCCTGAGGGTCCCAGGGTGATGGCTCTGGGGAAAGGGGCGGGGGCAGGACTAGGTAGCTGGAAAAAGATGCTTTCTGGACATCCACCTAGTAGGTCATAGATGGACTTGCCCTGGAACTGTCAGCATTTCAAACTCAGGGTCCCAGAGAGCTTGCCTGCCTAACCTCATCCCTCTCCCACCACTCCCACCCCAGGCCCTTACCGCAAGCCTCACTGCTGTGTAAGTTTCCATTAAATCAAATGATTAAGCATGGAGGTCAGCGACTTTGGGCAGGAATCCGAAGTATTCAAGTACTTTTCTAAAAGCAAATAAAATTGTTTTCCGTAGATGTCATCGGACTCACGCCTCAGCCTAGGATTTCAAGGCCCTCTGTTAACATTCCACTTACCCTCCCCTGCCCATACCTCCCCAATCCCTCTCCTCCTGTCTCCCTTCGTGGCCGCTGCTCACTGACTGACTGCTGTCTGGCGTCCCCCACCTGGAGTGTGCCTCACCCCAACAGAGGTCGTGAGCATGCGCTTTCTGCTGCCGGTTCAGGGAGCCCTTGTCTGGGCTGGGGGCTGGGGGCGGGGAGCAGATGCTGAAGCCCACCGAGGGGCAAAGGGAGCGATGACAAAGGGCGGGGCAAAAGGGAGTGGACCCCTTACCCCTCCACGCCCGGGAGGTGCTTGGGCCAGGGGTGGGGTGAGGTGGGCTGGGCGTCTGGAGTTCATCAGAAAGATGGTGGCCCCTGCATCACAGGCTTCCGTGGGAGCCACCTGCCTCTCGGTCTTTCATTGATCCGTCCCATCCAGTGGAATGCGGTAGAAAGAGCATGGCTCTGGGCACCGGTGGCTCCAGCTTCAGATTCTGCCTCTGGTTTCCCAGCTGTGTGATCTTGGCCAGTCCTTTATCTATCTTCCTCTGAACCCAGTTTCATCCTTGTGAAAAGAGAACAGTAACCCCTATTAAATGCTGGTGCGCCGTGAGTATTAAATGAGCTAGTATGTGTGAGAGGCCCCAGCGTAGTGCCTGGCACCAGCTGGGTACCCAGAACTGGGACATCTCCTTGGATTAGCAAGGCCAGTTTTTGTGCGGGCCTTAGAATATACCAGGGCTTCCCAGGTGGGTCAGTGGTAAGGAATCCACCTGCCAGTGTAGGAGGTGTGGGTTAGATCCCTGGGTCGGGAAGATGCCCTGGGGTAGGACGTGGCAACCCACTCTAGTATTCTTGTCTGGAAAATTTCATGGACAGAGAGGCCTGGCGGGTTACAGTCCGTGAGGTCTCAGAGTCGGACCCGACTGAGCAACTAAGCACCGCAGAATGTGCCAGGGGCCACTGCGCGTCTCACACACGCGTTTATTCCTCTCAACAAGGCTGTGAAGTGGATCCTGTCGCTGTCCCTGGGACTTTGGACTCAGTGAACATTACAATGATAGCAGTAAGCGTACTGGACATTCACTGGGCGTGTATGATTTTCTAAGGTTGTGTCCCCATTTTCCGTCTGGGAAAACAGTGGGTGAAGAAGGAAAGCCCCTTGTAGATCAGCCCGTGGGTGGCAGAGCTGGGAGCTGAACCCCGGGAGCCTGGAGGTCTGTCGCGCAGTCTTGCTGTCTCTGCCTGGCAGGGCCTGTGCTCTTCGCCAGCCCCTCGGACGCAGGAGTGACCCACACCGCTTGTCCAGGGCAGCCCGCCGCTTTACGCCGACCCTCAAACACGCCTGTGAAGTCACTGGAGCCACCAGCCCTCTTTTTCTCCTTTTCTCCCTCCCTTTCCTTTTTTCTCTCTCATTCTTTTTATCAAGGTACGCGTGTAACATAGAGTGGCCTGTCAGAGTCAGTCTAGCCGGTAGCGGTTAGCTTGGCTTGGCAGGCGCCCGCGATTGGTGCTGGGGGCAGGCCTGCAGCCTGGCAGGCGGTGGCAGCAGCCCAGGGTCCCTGGAACATTCTCCCTGGGTGTGAAAGGCGGCTATACTGACCTCATCAGGGCGGGCGGACAGGTGATTGAGCCGTGTTTATCCTGCAGCCCTGGGCCCTTCAGGAAGGCGCCTGGGAGCAGCCAGCCCCAGCCTTATGTAACCAGGCTGGCCCCTAGCTCTCAGGCCAGTGAGTTTACCAGCCCCTCCCCAGTCCTTCGGCCTCTTTGTCCAGGGGTGGCACTTCAGCCCCCGGGAGAGGCCTCCTGGAGCCTCGGGGGTGAGCTCACCTTGGCGCCACACCTGGGCTGCACCTCGCTCTGTGCTGAGGTCACCTCCAGAGGATTGCCAGGGGGTGACATCATCCCACAGGCCATCAGCAACAGGCAGAGGCCCCGCCTCCCAGGTGAGTCGCTTCAAGGAAGAGTCTTACGAAGCTGGGAAGGGAAGCGGAGGGCTCTTCCTCTGTGATGTTCTGTTAATCACCCAGCGACCTTGTTACTCAGCAATCCTGTGGGGCTGCGAATTATAGAAATGGGGCGCTGAAGGCTTCAGAAGGAGCATTTGGTTGTGAACAAGTTAGCCTTCCTCCAGCGTAAGCTCCTGTGGTCCTGATCGCTCCCCTGCCAGTGGCTCACTTGTTCCTCCTGATCGCTCATGTGGGCCAAGCCCAGCCCCGTCCCCTGTCTCACACCTGGTGGCTTCAGAGGGACAGGCACCCTTCAGTTCCTCCCTTGACCCTGGATGCTGAGGACGGGAGGGAGGGCAGGCAGTGTGAGCCCTGAAGAGGCTGGTGGAAGGCAGACCTGACTTGGGGCTCCACCTTGACTGACTCTTTTTGGGGAAGGGGCTCACCTTCTCTGAGCCTCAGTTTCCTGGTTCTGAAACGGAGATCAAGGACCCCCTGGTGGTCCAGTGGTTAGGACTCCACACTTGCACTTCGGGGGGTACGGGTCAGGGAACTAAGATCCCACATGCCGCGTGACATGGCCCAAAAAGAGAATAAAATGGAGATCAGGGTGTTTCCCCGGAGCAGATGGGATAACGTGAACGTGTGTAGACCTGTTTGGGCCTCTCCTGGCTCCCTGGGCTGCAGGTGCAGCCATCTGAAGGCTAAGCCGGCTCTGTTGCTCTCTCATCTCTGAGCACGTCCTGTGACTCCCAAGGAAACAGGCCCCAGGTATCTTTCCGAGCCTACCTTTTCTCGTTAATTGAGCATCAGCGACATTACACTATGAGCTAGGGACACGAAGACAGGGTCTTAGTAAAAATGAAGTGCCTTTGCCCCAGCCTGACTCGTTCTTTCCCAAAGAAGTCATCATTCACAAGGCTGTCTTTAGAATCCAGTTGTTTGGAGCCAACAGTCCTTTATGTTATAGCCTATGGACAGGACCCACAGGGCCTGACTTATGTTTAAAATAACCACAGCCCAGCTGCCTCACGCACTGTCCATTAGGCTGTCTCTAGAGCTGGTGCTGTCTCACTGGGGAGTGACCTGGAATCAGAGGTGGGCTTCAGCCGCAGCCACCTGGTGTCCACTCAGCACCTCCCTGAGGATATCTCCGAGTGGCCTTGAGCTCGGCACAGCCGTAGGGAACTTGGTATTTTTCCTTCCCCAGTAGTCCTGGGCTCCCTCTCTCAGGGGCTCCCAGCCTAACACATGGTTCCAGAAAGAAACGTGGCCATCTGCTAACATGTTTCCCTCCACCCACCCCCACACCCTGTCCATTGGCGAGTCCTGGCTGCCCCAGGCCCGGTACCCTGCGTCCCTCCCTCCTCTTCATCTTCCTGGACACTGGGTCCAGGCTGCCACCTCTGACCATGGCAGCAGCCTCCCGGGTCTCCCTGGTGCACGGGGACCCCCTGGGCCATCCTCGAATCTGCCCGACGGATCCTATCAAGGTGCCAGCCAGACCACACTGCTGTGCTTGTGATCCAGTCTGAAGGCCTCATGGAGCCTTGTGCCCGCCTAACCTGGCCTCTGCCCCTTCTCCGACTGCGTCACACCCATTTCCCTTTGCTTTGCAGCCATGGCGACCTTCATGCATTTCCCCAAATGACTGCTGCCCTCCCTGCTTCCAGGTTTCTGCACAGGTTGTCCCAATGACCCTCCCTCCCTCTTTGCCAGGACAGCCTCCTCATCCTTCAGACCTCATCCCTCATCTCCTCAGACACCCTCCCAGCTCACTGTCCCCAGGGGTCCATCACCCCGTGAGTCTCTCCCGCAGCACCCCGAAGCTTTCCATCAAAGCAGTCATCTTAGTTGGGGTGACGTGTTTATTTAGGAGGCAAACAGTGTCTCAGCTCAGTGAAGGCAGTTGTTGGTTGTTCAGTTACTAAGTCGTGTCTGACTCTGTGACCCCACAGACTGCAGCATGCCAGTCTGTCCTTCACTGTCTCCCAGAATTTGTTCAAACTAACGTCCATTGAGTTGGTGATGCCATCCAGATATGCCATCCAGCCATCTCATCATCTGTTGCCCCCTTCTCCGGCCTTCGATCTTTCCCAACATCAGGGTCCTTTCCAATGAGTAGGCTCTTTGGATCAGGTGGCCAAAGTATTGGAGCTTCAGCATCAGTTCTTCCAATGAATATACAGGGTTGATTTCCTTTAGGAGTGACTGGTTTGATCTCCTTGACTCCCAAGAGTCTTTCCCAGCACCACAGTTCAAGAGCATCAGTTCTCTGGCACTCAGCCTTCTTTACGGTCCAACTCCCCCGACTGTACATGACTACTGGAAAAATCATAGCTTTGCCTATACGGGCTTTTGTCGGCAAATTGGCTTTTTAATACACTGTCTAGCTTGTCATAGCTTTTCTTCCAAGGAGCAAATGTAAATGAAGGCAGGGACCTTCTCTATATGATTCCTCACTCTCTCTAGTGCTTGACAGGTAGTACATGCTCAAAAAGTATTTGTTGAAGGATTTTCCTTAAGGGTTCAGTGGCTAAGACTTCATGCTTCTAATGCAGGGCACCCAGGTTCAATCCCTGGTCAGAGAACTAGGTCCCACATGCCACAGCTGAAGATCCCACCTGCTGCAACAAAGATCAAATATCCCGAGTGCTGCACCTAGGACCTGGCGCAGCCAAATCAATAAGCAAATATTTTTAAATAAAAGAACAGCTAGTGATGAAATAGGTCAGCACACACTGAACACTTAGCATCTTGCTAGCAGGTCCCAATGTGGTACTGTTGTCCCCGACAGCAAGGTGGCCTGGCTGTCCATGGAGTGATCTGCCCCACAGTCTGCCTCCCCCACCCCACCCGGACACCCAGGTCCCTGTCCCCGCAAGCAGCAAGTGTGTTACCTTACAAAGGTAAAAGGAACTTTACAGATGTTATTATGTCCAGGGTCTGGAGACGGGAGATGATCTTGGGTTATCGGGTAGATGGAATCACGAGAGTCCTCACAAGAGGGACAGAGGAGATCAGAGAGAAGAGCAGCTCCCCTGTGGCTGGCACAGAACGGGGAGGAAGGAGCTAGGAGCCCAGGCCTCTGGAAGCTGGAAACGGATTCTCCCCAAAAGGAGTACAGCCCCACAGACCCATCTCAGACGTCTGACCTCCAAAAGTATGAGAATAGATGTGTGTTGTTTTAACCCTTTAGGTTTGTGATAATGTGTAACAGCAGCCACAGGAAGGTGACCTGTGTGCTAGTCACGTCTTGGAGGTGGTGCCTGGCCCAGGGCCTTGTGAGAGCTGGGGAGAGGATGAGTGCCCAGAGACCCCCCACTTGAGCGGGTCAGGGGAGCTCAGAGAGGAGGGAGTCTGGACCTGTGTGTGTGCCTGTCGGTGTCAGGCCCTGAGCCCTAATACGGTCTGATTTCGCATTTAAGTGTTCAGGACACCCCATGAACAGTGGGTGGGGGTACCCCCATTTAATCCATGGGTTCACAGAGGTGAAGTTATCTACCTGAGTTCTGTAGAGAAGTGGCAGGATCACAAGTGGAAAACGAATCATCTGACTCCGAAAGCCATGCTCTTTCCATCATTCTGTCCAGTCCTCCTCCCCTCCTTCCGAGTGGTGAGGCCCGAATTTGGAGGGTGCCATGGAGATGGGCTGTAATTCCCAAAGTGGTTCCCTTGGTGAAGAATCCACCGGCAATGCAGGAGACTGCCTACAGCACAGGAGACCCGGGTTCGGTCCCTGGGTCAGGAAAATCTGCTGGAGAAGGAAATGGCAATCCACTCCAATATTCTTGCCTGGAAAACCCCATGGACAGAGGAGCCTGGTGGGCTCCGATCCATGAGGTCACAGAAGTTGGACACGACTTCACAACTAAGCCACAACCACATACAGAGATGGGAGCCCAGCTCCCCTGAGCCTGGGCAGGCCCAGCCTTCCCCCAGCTGGGAGTCCAGGTCATCAGAGCCACGGTCACCAAGTGAAGTGTCCCCTGCAGCCAGGATGAGTCGCCCCTCTCATTGAGGCTCCCGCATGTGTCTCCCGCAGTGTGAACGAGCTGTACGTCGATGACCCGGACAAGGACAGCGGGGGCAAGATTGACGTCAGCCTGAACATCAGTCTCCCCAACTTGCACTGTGAATGTGAGTATTCCCAGCACCGCTCTGCTCCGCAAGGCACCAGCTGTAGACAGTGCTGTGTGTGCGGAAATGGTGAGGTAAGTCGGGACGGCAGGTGGATGACAAGCAGACAGCAGCAGGAACCTCTCCCTCCCTGCTTTTAGTGGAGTGCCACATGCATGCGCTTGGAGGTTTCTGGGAATTAAAAACTACATTTAAGAAACTGCCAACAATTTACCTCTAGAGAGTAGCCAGGTTGAGGTAGGGGTAGGGTGTCTCTGAGGTCAAGTTCCCAAGAAGCAAAGCCTAGATGTTTTGTCAGTGATTGAGTGAGAGAGGGCTCCCAGGAGGAACCTGTAAGGGCATGAGGGAGGTGAGACGCCAGGCAGAGGTGTGTGTTCTGCTGACGTCTGAGTGCAGCCTGATCCCGCGGGGAGCTGTGGCGTGTGAATGACGTCATGGTTTGTCCTGCCTGGCAGCAAGGGGGGCTGGCCTGTTGTTATCCATGTCCTTGACTGATGGCTACAGAGTGGTGTGCGGGGAGGGCCGGAGGCCACGTAACCTCCCAGGCAATCCAAGGCATGGAGACCTGCAGCTACCCAGGAGGCGTCACCTGGGACAGGGTGAGCGCAGAGTTGTTAGCCGCGGGAAACATCCCCTTCTACTTTGCACTCCTTTATGTGTCTGGGTGCGGGGCTTTTGTTTGTTTTTGTTTTTTTAGTACATGTGCTGCCCAAGTGAGCACTTTTTAAAAATATTGTTTCAAAACCAAGAGAATGAATTAACCTGTATAAAACAAAGCTCTTTGGGATTCTGGTTTAGGGATCAGATTCTAGCTCCTTTGCTTACTGAAACTGTGTGGCCCTGGCTAAGGTGACCCCTCCAAGCCTCATTTTGTCAACTGTAAAACAGGCATAGTGCTATCTCTTTAGAAAAAAATATTACTTATTTATGGCTGTGCTGGATCGTCATTGCTGCGCTCGGGTTCCGTCTGCTTGTGGACAGCGGGGCTACTTTCTAGCTGTGGTGCATGGCTTTTCGTTGCAGTGGCTTCTCCCATTTTAGAGCACAGGCTCCAGACCCACAGGCTTCAGTAGTTGGGGCCCCCGGGCTCTAGAGCTCAGGCTCAGTAGTTGAGGCACACGGGCTTCAATTGTCCCTCGACATGTGGGGTCCTCCCAGACCAGGCACTGAACCCATGTCCCCTGCATTGGCAGGCGGATTCTTTACCACTGGTCCCCCAGGGAAGCCCAACATAGTTTTGTCTGTGGCTTGTTGTTGGAGGCTCTGAGGAGCTGGTTCCTAGATCTGTTCATGAGCAGGCTGGGTTTCCAGCTGCCCCTCTGCCCCAGCCTGGCGCTGACCCCATGCAGACCCTCCACCTCCTCCCACACACTCCCTTCCTCCTGAAGGGCAGACCGTTGGGTGGGTCTGTGGCAGAGATAGGGAGAGATTCAGCCCTGTTACTGCTTTTGGTGAGAATTACATCACAGTGTTGAATCCACAGTGGGCCCCGAGCCAGGGAACCTGTTGAAATGGGTTGGTTTTATTTTTATTTTTTCTCTTTCTCTCAGAAAAATACTTGGTCTGGCAGCTTCTCATTCGGGAGTTGGCCATGTCTCTGGAACAAGGAAATTCTTAGGCCGAGGACTGGGACCAGCAGGGCAGGGGTGGGAGGAGAGGTGGTTCTAGGCTGGGTTCCAGCCCAGGAGGGGCTGAGCGACCTCAAGCTGCTGGTTACGCCGACCCCGGAGCCCTCCCCACCCCTCCAGAGCCCCACACTCAGACTTTCCTTTAAGGAACTTCAGATTTGTGTTATAGAAAAAAAAAAATGCATGCTCATCATTGTACCTTTGGAAAATCCAGAGTGGCAGAGAGAGATGCAATCGCCCATAATTCCACCCCCGATGACAACATCAGTTGACATTTGACGCCGCTCCATCTGGTTGGCCTTCCATTCCCTGTGCTTCTGAACATGGCTGAGATCATGCTGCCTGTGCAGTCTCATATCCTGCTTTCAGAAATAATATTTTTCTGTTACACAACTAATACAGGGATACCTTTAAAAAAAAATATGAGTTCAAAATACAGAAATAACATTAAAAAAAGTAAAAGAAACAAGTTCATTCCACATGCCAGCCACCTGGAGGAATCCTCCTCCCACCCCTGTGTGTCTGTCTGTCTGCAGACATAGGTCATGTTTGATGGTTGTTTTGTTTTGTTTTTTAACATAATTGGGACCAAACTGCAGGGGACCTTTCTGAGATTTCTTGTTTTTTCCATCTGTATCTTGGGGCTCTTATGTTACTCATAATATTGGTAAAATAATAAGCACAGCTGCCGTTGATTCAGCCCTTGCTCGGGGCCAGGCCCTGTCCCAAATCCCTTGGTTGTGTGAGCGCACTGAGGTAAGAGGTGTTCTCGCAGAGTGGCCAGAGTCTGGATCCAGACTCTGTGGGTTTCTGTCCAAGCGCCATTGTTTCGTAGCTGTGAGATCTCAGGCAACTTACTTAACCTCTCTGTGCCCCAGTGTCCCCTAGTTTAGGGTGGGTCTGATGATAATATCTTCCCCACAGGGATGTTCAGAGGGTGTCTTTTCATGGAAAAGACACTTGGAAGAGGGTCTAGCCCATAGTCAGTTCTGTTTTAACTTTTTTTAGTCATCACAAGCCTAGGAGGCACAGAGAGGTTGGCTAACTTGCGCGAGGTGCCGTGGCCAGCAGGGGCAGAGCCGGGAGCCCCAGGCAGGACGGGACACCCCAGCGCTCAGGCTGCCTCCCCGCGTGTGGGCTGAGCTCTCTCCTCACCCCCGCCGCACGGCGTCCTGGAGGGGCTGTGCCGCTGACCAGTCCCCCGCTGGTGGGCAGCTGGGTTGCTTCCCGTCGTCATGATTCCAAACCGGGTTGCCCGGAGCCTTGCATCTCGTCTCGATGCCCATGCATCTGGGGGATGAGCTCCCCGGGGGTGGAACTGCTGAGTCAAACTGAGACCTGCTTGCGTTTCCTTTAATCCGAACATTACGACATCAGCATTTCCCACATACTACAGACCTGGGAGCATCATTTTTAATAGTGCATCACACTCCCTTATATGGATGGGCCCTCTTGTCCTTCCGTCCCCCATTGAGGAATACAGGGTTCTTCCCATTTTTCCTTTTTTTTAGGAAAAAATAGCTCACTGAAAATTGCTTCCAGCTGCTCTTTCTCTGTATCACAACCTGCTTTCTTAGCTTTCCTGTCAAGGCCGTCTCTGCATCTCCATAGTTTACAGGGACCCCGCACCTGCTGCTTAGACCATCTCAGGGAATACAGTTGGCCTGAGCCTGCCCATTTTGCAGATTGGGAAGCTGAGTCATAGTAGGTGATGGAGAGTCACATCGGAGCCAGAACCAGTACTCCAGGCCCCAGGTTTCCCTTCTAAGTGCGCTGAGGAACTCAGAAAAGTGCCCTGCTGGGGTCCAGCCTTAGCAGGATCCAGGGGACACCCTCAGGATGAATGGCGTCGGCGAGAAAAGGAGAGAGAGAGAAGACACATAAGACCAGCCTTGATAGGGCCAAGTCTGCGAGGGAGAGAGAGAGAGAGAGAGAGAGAGAGACAATGACCAGACGGGGGTGCTTGCAGGGTCTGGCAGAGTCTGGCAAATCTTTATTTTTTTACCGTAGCTTTATATTCTAAGTTAGTACATTTTTTTGTTTGTTTGTTTGTTAGTACATTTTTAAGGGGAAGATAGTTTAATATTACATCAGCTTATCCTTCATGAAACCAGGGTGTTTTCTGCAACTTCTTTGTGAGAGTCTTATACATTATCTTCTGGCCTTGGGGCCTATTGACATTTTGTGACCTAGGTGAAAGCAAAGCTGTTTTCTGTAATCTATTCTTTAATAAACACAAAGGTCAGCCCTTTTGCAGAAGTTATCAGTTAAATTTATCTAAAAGGTTTACCACACAAAGACTCTGCAGTTCCGGTGAGGCAGCCCCTGTTTAGCATTCCTGGTTAAGATGAACAATTCTAAACTCTTATTTTTCTAAATCTTTAACTCTAACCAGTTTTAGAATAATATTTTTGTGTTCTCTAATAGGGCTTCCTCACCCCCCAAAGGGCTCTGTGCCTATTAGGGCCTTTAGTGAGATCAGGTTCTTTATGCTGTTCATGATTAAGGTGTTGTGAGCAGTCATGTACATTAATACGCATTTGCCAAGCAGGCTAGAATGCCAGCAAAGGGGTCTAAATTGAAACACTCCTTTCATCCTGGATAATCTTATAGGATACCGCCTTCTGGGGGACATGTTGATTAAAGTTCTAGGTTGATTCTGTTTGGAGAGAAATCGGGGAAGGCCTTCTACCTGTGTCACAGAAATTAGGGAGTAGTCTAATATAGCAAGCATCAGAAAGACAGAGATCATCTTGAAGGTGAGCGCCGGGGCAGCTTTTCGAAATTCCTGAAGTCCTGATCTGCCTTGCTTGTCAGGCCTTCTCCTCATGACCTTGTCATGGGTGGGATCTCGTGTGCTGGCTCCCGGCAGTGCCCATGCCCCTAGAGGGCAGGATCAGGTAAAGGAAGGTGTGAGCTGTGAATGAATGACTGCCTGAGCCTGAATGATGCCCAGGGGACGCAGAGACTGAGATGTAGTAAGTGCTGACGTCCATTAGGTACTTGCCACCTACTGAGCACTAGGCGCATTGTAAGCATTTTAAACACATATTAATTATCTGACCCTTGTGATTCTCCAGGGAAGCTTTCATTATTATCCCTACCCCTCCTCACCCCATTTACAGGGAAGGAAACCAAGACATGAGAGGTGAAGTGCCTTAGCCAAGGTCGAAAGCTGGTAAAAGGCCAGACCAGGATTAAGACACCTTCTAAGCCTGGTCCTCCGCTGTCCCCCTGCAGCCTCGAGGCTAGCAGAGTCCTCACCCCTGCACCCTTAGCTGCTGCCTCCCCCGGCTCTCTAGCTGGCGCTTGTAGTGGCACGGGACAGGAACGCTGTGTGCTGCCTCACTCTAGCTCTAGCCTCCCCTTTCTCCTCCTCTCTGTGACTCTAGACTGCAGCCCTAGACTGTGAGCTCCTGGGTGGCTGGGGGCCCTGCCTGGCCATCCAGTGGATGCATGAGGGGTCTCTGTTTCTCTGGGTGTTCGTGACTCTTCTCTCCTTGCCCTATGCAGTGGTCGGGCTCGACATCCAGGATGAGATGGGCAGGCATGAAGTGGGGCACATCGACAACTCGATGAAGATCCCGCTGAACAACGGGGTGGGCTGCCGCTTCGAGGGGCAGTTCAGCATCAACAAGGTAGGAGACCTGCCTGGGCCCCTCTCCCCTGTTCCCCCTCCCCACCGTCCCCTTTCTCCCTGGAAACCGGATGGTGGAGCTGGGCACCCACTCGCCCTCCCTCCCCAGGCCCCTGGCAAGCTCAGGACCCGCGTCTAGGTACCTGGCCGTTCTTGCTGAGAATCTTGAGTGGGGTTTTCAGACTCCCTGAGGTTTGGAGCCCCAGCTGACCAGTTGAGGAAGGAGCTATTCTTCTTCCCAGTGTGGAAGGAGGGAGTGGTGAGAAGTTGGTGGGATTGGCAGCCCTGAGCCCGAGTGTGCATCCTTGCCCTGCCCTCTCTTGGCCAAGCAAAGGTCTCCAGGTCGCTCGGGCCATCTTAACCTCAGTTTTTAAATCTTTGGGCTGAGGATGTGATGATGATATGACACCATTCACTCCACAAAGTCTTTGTGATGAGTAAATGAGCTGTTACACATTCATTCATTCAGAACACTTGCATGGAGCACCTGCTGTGTTCCAGGGTGGGCTGTCCACTCTGGGCAGTGCCTGGACTGGGGGGGCAGTGTTCCTGCCCTGGCAGGGCTTCCATTCTAGTGGAGGAAGGCAGACAGCGTGCAAACTAAAGAGCGTTTCAGTGGGTGGTAAGTGCTGTGATGAGGAGTGAGGCAGGGGAAGAGTGAGAGGGGATGGGCTTGAAAATACCTGGTCAACTCCAAAGGGCCATTCAGGTATCGATGCTGTTCTGTCGCTGAAACCAGGAACTTCAGATCCTAAGTTAAAGGTGTCAGCACAGTGCATTTGGGCAAGTCGGGGAACCCCCGAGGCGGCCAGCACTCTTCTGGGCTTTTGATGTGTTATTGCAGTGGAGCAACAACGATGAGGGGGCGCCTTTTTACACATGAGGAACCTGAGACCCAGAGAGGTTAAATATCTCAGCCAAGGTTGCACAGCTGTCTCCATGTCCCCCAGCTCTCCTTCCCAGTCGCAGACAGACTGAGCCCCTGGCTTTTTTTCACAGTGCCGTCTTCACAGGGCACACGGACTTCTCTAGTTGTGCAGGCTCTAGGTCTGTGCACGGGCTCCGGGGTGCAGTGCCTCAGTAGTTACACTGCATTAGCTTACTTGCCCCGAAGCATGTGGGATCTTAGTTCCCCAACCAGGGATCAGACCCAAGTCCCCTGCATTGGAAAGTGGGTTCTTAACCACTGGACCATCAGGGAAGCTGTTGAGCCTCGGTTTCCGCCTGCCCTCCTGCAGCCTCTGCTCAGATGCCCTTCTCCCTGCCATCTCAGTCAGAGGCTGCAGACTCACTGACCACACCCAGCCCCAAAACAAGTTACATGTGCCCTGTAAGAGCGTTCAGATCCGTCAGAGCCAATGTCAAAGCCTGGGCATCCAGATCTCTGGCTTTTATTTTACTTTTTTAATAAAATTTTTATTATTAAAAAATTTCAAATACAGAAAAGGGGAAGGAAGACTATAACCCCCATACACACATTCCCATCATCCTTCTTTAAGAACTATTAACATCTGGTCAATCTTGTTTTGTCCATACCTCCTCCACTCTCCAACTCACTCACTCTAGATTATTTAATATAGACATTCATTGTATCATTATATCTGTAAATAATTCAGTATTTGTGTAAATACTTCAGTGTGACTACAAGGATTCTTTTTAGCATAGTCCCAATGCCATCATTATGCCTAAAAAATAATCTTTTATTATCATCAAACATCCACTTGGTGTCCAAATTCCTCCAATTTTCTAAAAAAAATGTATTTTTTTGTGATATGTTCAAAACAATAATGACAAGGTTCACACATTGCCTTGCGTTTGGTTTGGTTCATGTTTCTTAAATCTTTCTAATCTATACTCTCTGTATATATGTATATTTTTACATTAATCTTTTTTCCACCTTTATTGAGGTATAATTAACAAATTTAAATTGTATATGTTTATGTGTAAAACATGATGTCTTCATTTAGTCCAGTTTTTAAACATGGCTGCTCATTAGAAATGCATCTGGAGCTTTGGAGAAGAATAGCAGTACCTGGGCATTTGTGTTTTTCAAAAAAATTCAAAATAATCCTGTTATGCATCTGAATTTTAAAAAGTAGACTCAGGTTTTTCTATTAAATGGTAGTTTTAGTGATACAGAATTCTATTATTTTCTGTTGACTAATCATGATGCAAATGGTATTAAGTGAATGATAGTTACATAATCACAATAGTAAAAGATGTTTATCGGTTTTCACAATCAATACCCAGACAAAAAACAAAAGATAATTACGATTGCAAACCATAATGGGAACATGATTAACCTAACAATATAAAATAATTACATACAATTGGGAGGTTAAGTAGAGTGAAGTGGCAAGTAGAACTGCATACATGAACATGTTCTCATCCACTCAGCTGGCCTATGATTTTGGTTGGTACACTAAACCTATTTACAGTTAAGGTGATTATCGATACGTATGATTCTGTTATCATTTCCTTAATTGTTTTGGGTTTATTTTGTGTAGGTCTTTTTCTTCTCTTGTGTTTCCTGCCTAGAGAAGTACCTTTAGTATTTGTTTTAAAGCTATTTTTTTGGTGCTGAGTTCTCTTAACTTTTGCTTGTCTGAAAAGTTTTTGATTTCTCCATCAGATCTGAACAAGAGTCTTGTTGGGTAGAGTATTCGTGGTTGTAGGGTCTTCCCTTTCATCACTTTAAATATACCATGCCATTCCCTTCTGGCTTGTTGGGTTTCTGTTGAGAAATCAACTGATAACCTGATGGGAGTTCCCCTATATGTTATTTGTCATTTTTCACTTGTTGCTTTTAGTATTTTGTCTCTAATTGTTGTCATTTTTGATTACTGTGTGTCTCTCTGTGTTCCTCCTGTGGCTTATCCTGCCTGGAACGCTCTGCTTCCTGGACTTGGTTTAGTGTTTGCTTCCCCATGTTAGGGAAGTTTTCAGCTATTATTTCTTCAGATATTTTCTCAGATCTTTTCTCTGTTTCTTTTCCTTCCAGGATCCCTATAATGCAAATGTTGGTGCATTTAATATTGTTTCAGAGGTCTCTTTGGCTGTCTTCATTTTTTTTTTTTTTTTTTCCATTCTTTTTTATTTATTCTGTTCTGTGGCAGTGATTTCCACTATTCTGTTCTCCAGGTCACTTATCCTTTTTTGTGCCTCAGTTATTCTGCTATTGATTCCTTCCAGTATATTGTTCATCTCTGTTTGTTTGTTCTTTAGTTCTTCTAGGTCTTTGGTAAGCATTTCTTGCATCTTCTTAATCTTTGCTTCCATTCTTTTTTCAAGATCCTGGATCATCTTCACTATCATTATTATGAATTCTTTTTCTGGAAGGTTGCATATCTTTACTTCATTTGGCTGTTTTTCTGGGGTTTTATCTTATCCCTTCATTTGGTATAAAACCCTTTGCTTTTTCACCCTGCTTTACTTTCTGTCATGTGGTTTTGTTTCCAGTCACTGCGGGATTGTGGTTCTTCTTGCTTCTTCTGTCTGCCCTCTGGTAGATGAGGCTAACAGGCTTGTATAAGCTTTTTGATGGGAGGAACTGGTGGTGAGAAAAACTGGGTCTTGCTCTGGTGGGCAGGGCCCTCCCTGCCCAGTAGAACTTTAATTCAGTTACCTGCTGATGGCTGGGGTTGCTCTCCCTTCCTGGTGGTTGGCCTGAGGCACAGGCTCTATGGTAGGGCTCATGGCGACCTCCAAGAGGGTCTCCGCCAAGCGACCCCTTCCCGGGCTGCTGCTCCGTGCGCCCTTGTCCCCTCCGTGAGCCGTTGCCCACCCTCACCTCCACAGGAGACCCTCCAGCGCTAGCAGGCAGGTCTGGTTCCGTCTTCTGCGAGGTCACTGCTCCTTCACCCTGGGTCTTGGCGCACAGAAGACTTTGTGCTAAGACTGGAGGCTCTGTTTCCCCCAGTCCTGTGGAAATCCTGTAATCAAATCCCACTGGCCTTCAGAGTCAAACTCCCTGGGGGTCCCCAGTCCCTTTGCAGAGTCCAGATTGGGAAGCCTGACATGAGGCTCAGAAGCTTCACAACAATGCCAGAACTTCTTTGGTATTGTTCTCCAGATTCTGAGTCGCCTACCCATTTGATTTTATCATGATTGCACCTCTCCTCCCATCCTGTCATGGCTGTTTCTTTATCTTTGGACACGGGGTACCTATTTCTGTGGGGTTCCAGCATCCTCCCATCAGTGGTTGTTCAGATTTCTGGCTTTTAAACGTCGCGCTGAGCCTGAGTCTCATTGGAAACAAGAACCTGGAGCTAAAGCCCCCCTTAGTGTGCCCCTTACACTGCATGCGCCTTTGATAGCGTGCCCCTTACACAGCGTGGCCCCTTACGCAGCGTGCCCCTTACGCAGCGTGCCCCTTACGCCCTTACGCAGCCTGCCCCCATACGCAGCCTGCCCCCTTACGCAGCGTGCCCCATATGCAGCCTGCCCCCTTACGCAGCGTGCCCCCTTACACAGCGGGCCCCTTACACAGCAGGCCCCCTTTGACAGCGTGCCCCTTACGCAGCCTGCCCCGTTACGCAGTGTGCCCCTTACGCAGCATGCCCCCTTATGCAGCGTGCCCCTTACGCAGCGTGGCCCTTAGACAGCCTGCCCCCTTAGATAGCCTGCCCCTTTAGACAGCCTGCCCCCTTACGCAGCATGCCCCTTACGCAGCGTGGCCCCTTACGCAGCGTGCCCCTTATGCAGCGTGCCTCTTATGCAGCGTGCCCCTTAGATAGTGTGCCCCCTTAGTGTGCCCCCTTAGCGTGCCCTCCTTCCTGCAGCCCTGGCTGGATGACTGGGCGGCTCAGCGCACATGCTGGGGATGACTGGACCTGTCTCTCTCTCCATGTGGTCCCTCCATGTGGATTTCTTGCATCACAGCTCCGTTCTCCTTAAATGCTAAAGCAGAGACTATCACTGCTGCCACATTTTATGGGTTAATGGGAGTTAGCTGCCAGCCCAGGTTCTACAGTGGAAATACGGAGGGACTGGGAGCAATACTCAAGGGTGTGGGTGCTGGGAGGTGTGGTTCAAGGGCTCCCTTTGTAGATCAGGTACCACACAGGGTCTTGGCTGTGCCCTGTGACTTGGATTTATGGTGCGTGCGATGGGACCCATTTGAAGGTTTTAAGCAGGAAAACAGTGCAGTTGATTTATGCTTTAGAATTGCACTACCCAGTACAGTAACCTACAGCTCCATTTAAGTTAACTTTTTTTAAATTGGGTAAAATTCAGTCCCCCAGTCTCACGTGCCTCATTGCAAGCGCTCCAAAGCCACACGTGGCTAGTGGCTACCATATTAGTGCAGATGTGAAACGTTTCCATCATCAGGGAATGTCCTCCTGGACAGCAGACCTTTAGAAAGATCACTTGGGCATCTACATGGAGGTAGACTGGAGGGGGCCAAGAGCAGAGGTCACAGGCGATGCTTGTGGCAGTGGTATTGGAGAGAAGGGTCCAGACCAGGGAGGTGGAGTCAACAGGACTTACTGATCACTTGGTTGTGGGTGGCGAGGGTGAAAGTGGAATCAAAGAAACCTCCTGGGCTTTTGTCTCGACAGCCAGGCCATCCCATTTTCTATGTATTGAAGCTTAGAAAAGCATGGATTCTGTGGGAGTGTGGGCTGGGACTCAGTCCATCAATTTTGGACACGTGTCCTTTAGGATTCTCACTGGAGGCATTAAATTGGAAGTTGAGGGGGTGCTTCTGGAGTTCATTAGAGAGGTCTGGGCTGGAGATATATATGTGGGAGTCATCTAAACAGATGATGTTGCCTGTTGTGGGTCTATGTCAGCGCCCCTCAAAGTGGGGTCCCCAAGTTACACCAACATGGATGGGCCCAGATGGTTATCATACCAAGTGAAGTAAGTCAGAAAGAGACAAATACTGTATGATCTCACATATATGCGGAATCTAAAATATGACCCAAACTTATCTACAAAACAAGAACAGACTCACAGACAAGAGAACGGACTTGTAGTTGCCAAGGGGCATGGATGGACTGGGTGTTTAGGATTAGCAGTGAAAACTATTACAGATAGAATGGATAAACAGCAAGGTCCTGTATAGCACAGGGAACTATAGTCAATATCCTGTGATTAAACCATAATGGAAGAGGATATGAAAAAGAATGTATATATGCATAACTGAGTTACTTTGCTACGCAGCAGAAATTAATACAACTATATTAATTGTATTAATTGTTAATCAACTATATGTCAATAAATAAATAAAGTGGGCCCCCCAGCAAGAGCAGTACCATCACCCAGAACCTGTCATAATGCCGATTCTCAGGCCCCACATCAGACGTACTGAATCTGTGTTGTAACAAGCCCTCCAGGGAGTCCTGATGCCACTCATGTTTGAGAATCATTGGTCTAAGCTAGATTACCTAGGGAGAGGTTGTAGAGTGTTCTAAACCTGGGGTCCACATACGCCCCAGAATTGCAGATCAAATTCAAGGATTCTGTGAACCTGGATGGGAGAAAAAAAATGACATGTTATTTTTATAAGTGCTAAACTCCGATTCAGCACTCTCTTCTGTGCTGAATGTAGGCAATAAGCCACAGTAGCATTAGCAGCACCCATGACCCTGTCACCAATAGAAATTGCTGTACGTATATCACATTAATATGTCACAGATCATTTTGAGATGCTATTTATACTCAATCACAGTTTTGAAATTACAGTCATTAGTTGACTTGCAACCAGGTCTTGTTATTTGCTGCATTAATAAAGAGGCATGTGCAAATGTTCGATCTTTCTCGTTACAGTTTAAAATATTATTTCTTTACTCTATGATTCTATATGTTTTAAGCACTTGAAACATTTGAAGCAATTAAAATGTAGATGTTGGCAGACTGACAAAGGGTCCATGGCACCAAAAATATAAGAACCTAAGATCTTGATAAGGATGCAGTTTGCAGACCGATTTCTGGTGCCCACCAGCGTTTAGCAGTGGGGAGGAAAGGTAGAAGGAGCAGCCAGGTAGGTAGGAGGAAACCAGGGCTGAGTGGGCCCTGGGATCTGGAGGAGAACGTAATCAAAGAGGAGAGCTGGTGCTCCAAGGACGGCGTGGACCACTGACCCACGTGCTGCAGGGAAAGCCCCCACATGGGAGAGAACAGGACCCCTGCACAGCCGGGTTCTTGGGATGCTGGCCACAGTGGAGGACGGGCCTCGGGGATGAGGGAAGGCCAGTGGGCACAGGGCAGGGAAGTGGGTGAATGAGTGGTGGGCCAGGCTCTCGCTTCGTGTCCAGTGCCCTCTCTCTCTGCCCACCTCTCTGCCTGGAGAATGGCTGCTGCCTCACAGGTCTTGACACGGGTCCCTCAGGGGCACCCTCCCTCCCCTCCCCCACCATCATGGTCCTTATGTTGCTCCAGTCCTTTCCACATTCTGACTTCTTTGGACCGTTGCTTCCCCTTCCCCCAGCTCATTCATTCATGCACCCTGCTCCCGGGTTCCTGCTGTGTGCCTGGCCACACATCTGGCCCTGGGATGCAATGCCGGGAGAAGCGACCGAGGCCCCTGCTCTTGGAGGCACTTCTGGTCAGTTACAGGGTGACAGGCAAACCCTCAAGCCAGGGTGTCATTTCGTGAAGCAGCTGGGGAGAGAATGACGTGAGTGTTACAGTGGAGGAGGCCCACTGAGATAGAGTCAGAGAGGCCTGTCTGTGGGGCGGAAAGGTGGATGAAGATGAACGAACCACACACACACACACGTCCCTCTTGTGGAGGGCTCCCTGGCGAGGGGTGTGAGCACATGGGTTACACAGATATGGACACCCCAGATGGTGGGCAGGAGGCAGCACGCTTACTCAGCACCCGGGAGAGACAGGAGGATCTCCTGGGACTCAGCCCAGCGCCACACCCTCCCCAGCTTGGCAACCATGCCCAAGGCTACAGGCGGCTCCCCTCAGCAGGCTCTGATGGGTCTCCTGCTGGCTCTGGCTGAACGAGAACTTGCTCTTTGGGGTCAGACAGACCTGTGGCTGAGAATCCTAGCAACGACATTCACTGGTTAAAAGCCTAGGCAATTTTAGCCTCTCTGAGCCTCAGTTTCCTCATCTGTAAGATGGGGATAGTGATACTGCCCTCACAAGTCGTGAGACGTGAACAAGTTAAAATCTGTAAAGTGCATGTCGCAGTGGGGACAGGACAAGTCTTGGTGCCCTTCCCCAGCTGGCCTTATCTCCCGTCAGTGGGGTATCCATGATCTCATCAGCTGGTACCTGCCGGCACTCCGGTGCAAGTGTGCTCATGAAGTGTGCAGGGATGACATCCAAGAAGCAGGTTTTCTCTGGTCAAGGTGGGGCTGGGATTCTGGAACAGGGCCACACCAGCCCTCACCTCTTGGCAGTCGCTTATTGGGTTCTCACCTGGCCCTTCCCCACCGTTAGCTTACTTGGTCCTTGCAGCGGTGCGTAGGAAACAGGCGCAGCTACTCTGTGACCTGCTAAAGGGCCAGGAGCCAGGATCTGAAGCCCAGCCACCTGGCAGCAGGCTCCCGGCTCTGTCTCCCGCAGCCCTGCTCCGTGTGGCTCCCAGCCAGCATCTCGGCCACAGCTCAGGCCAGCCTCCTGTGGAGGGCTAAGGGTTTGTGCCTCCCTGGAGCGCTCAGTCAAGGGGTGCTCTGATGAGAAAGGCACCTGTGCTGACGGTGAGGTCCGCAGCACCCCCACCCCCCGTATCTCCCAGCATCCGGTTCACACTTGCCCCGTGGGCCCTTATCCATTCATCAGGAAGTCAGCCAGATCCCAGAGTTGGCATGTTTCAAGCAGCCCCCAGCCATGCGGACTCCTTGCTTAATCACCCAGCCCCCCAGGAGGACAGGATGGCTCGGCGTTCTGGGGGCCTGGCTCCATCTATATGTTTTGAACGCCCATCAGAGACACTGACGTCGGTTCCTAAGTCACAGCTCTAAAAGCGTCGTCTCTGCTTTCTTCAGCCCAGCGTGTGCTGGTGTGAGTCAGCCACCTGTGATGGATTCCGTGCCGAGGGGGAGTGGGTTACTGAGTCACAGCCTTGCGGGGCAGCCGCGGGTGGCAGATGCGCGGAGCCAGCCTCCTTGACTCACTTGACTCTGGGCGCGTGAGGCCCAGGCTCCAAGCCCAGTTCCGAACCGTGCCCACGGCCCTGTCCACAGGGGGCCCCTTGTCGGTGCCTGGAAAAACTCAGAAGGATGCATGCCGGATGCTATCAGGTTCTTACTTTTGGGGGCAGCAGGCAGTGGGACTTTAGTTCTAATTTTATCACGTGACATTTTTTGTAGGGAAAAACATATTTCCTGGTGGCTCAGACAGTAAAGAATCTGCCTGCAATGCAGGAGACCCAGGTTCGATCCCTGGGTTGGGGAGCTCCCCTGGAGAAGGAAATGTCTACCCAATCCAGTATTCTCGCCTGGAGAATTCCATGAACAGAGGAGGGTGGCAAGCTGCTGTCCATAGAGTCGCAGAGAGTCAGATGTGACTGAGCAATTTTCACTTTCACATCTAGATATTATTTATTTAACTAAAAATGAAGGTTAAATCACTTTTAGAATGCAGTAGGATGTCCACCCTGTGCCCATATACATTTTTTCTCTCTTCCAGAAGGGTTGTTCTCTCTCGGCTCGAATGTGTTCATGCCATGAAGCCAACCCAGTAACACCTGCCGTCAGTTTTGTATTCCTCGTCTCATTTAACCCTCCCACAACCCTTTGTGGTTATTATTCCCATTTTCCTGATGGGGAAACTGAGGCACAGGCTGGTGGGTACTGATCTTGCTCAGGGCCCTCCAGCTAGGAAGTGAGGCCAGACCAGAACCTGTGTGTGGCCCTCAGCTGCTGCCCTACCATTGGGTCCCTGAAGTGGGCAGCGCTGTCCGGCCAGGGAGATCTTGCCAAGCTGTTGTTCTGTTCCCCCAAGCCAGGCCCAGCTGGTTGCCCCCTCCTCCAAGCAGCCCAGAGCACACTTGACCGTGACTCACTGAGGCCGGGCCATGCTCTGTTGGCCTGGTTCTTCTCCTGTCAGTCCAAAGATCAAGTCCCAGTGAAGACAGGGATGTTGCTGCAAGAAGCCTACAGCTTTATGCTGGAGACAGGCGTGCTTATAAAATAAGCGGACTTTGATGGACTGGTGGGCTGGTGGATGCTAAGCCATAAGCTATATTCCTTCCTCCAGTGCAACTTTTTAAGTTTTTGTTGAGCTGGAATAAAATAAGCCCTGAGTTTCTCAGTGTTAAGCAGCCCCACCTCCCTCTTGTGCCTCTGTCTGTCTCCTACTGCGGCCACTCCCCCAGGTCTCCGCGGGTTCATTAATACCGAACTCTTCTTGTTCTTCACACGTGCCCGCCGACCAGGCAGTTTCTGACCTCCACACTTGTTCACGCCGGTCCCTCTACCCAAATGCCTTTCCCCCTTGTTCCTGACTCATCTTCAGAGCCTTAGCACAGGGCCTTCTTGTCCCTAAGAACACCCCCAGATGAGTTGGGGGCCTTCCCTCATCGCTCCCACAGTCCTTGCTTCCCTCTGGACCAGTGTGGTCAGGCAGTCACATTTTCTGTCCTGAGTCTGTGTCACAGCAGGCCAAGGGCTCATCCCGGGCCCGGCTCTCATCTAGGTCATCTCCCTGAGCCTGTCACCTCCTGCAGGACTGGCACCTCCTGAAGGGCTGCCTCCACATGGCATCAGCCCAGGGCTGCTGAGGTCAATCGCCCCAGTTTTGACGTGTGACAATAGCAAGTTTCTTCACTGCTCTGAGCCTCGGTTTCCTTTTCTGTAAAACAGAAGTTGTTATTCAGTCGCTCAGTCGTGTCTGACTCTCTGCGACCCCATGGACTGCAGCGCGTCAGGCTTCCCTGTCCTTCACCATCTCCCGGAGTCTGCTCAAACTCATGTCCATCGAGTCGGTGATGCCATCCAACCATCTCTTCCTGTGTCGTCCCCTTCTCCTCCTGCCCTCAGTCTCTCCCTGCATCAGGATCTTTTCCAATGAGTTGGCTCTTTGCATCAGGTGGCCGAAGTATTGGAGCTTCAGGTTCAGCATCAGTCCTTCCAGTGAATATTCAGGAGTTACCAGGTGCCAAAGCCAAAAGTGCTGTTTCAAGGATTAATGTCATTGGTTCATTCTTTCATTCCTTCAGTACATATTTATTAAGCACCTGCTCTGGGTCAGGGTCTGGGGAATACAGCATCAGGTCAGGCACAAACCCTACCAGTGGACTTTCTATTCTCGTGGGGACACAGATGAGAACAAGTTGAGGGCAAGGTGGCATGTGCTACTGAGTGCTTTAGCAGCATCAGGGGCTTGGGGGGTGGGCGGGGGGCTCCTGGAGCAGAGGCCAGAGGGAGAGCCATGTGGAAGAGGGTTCCAGAAGGGCGTGCAGCACAAAGGCCAAGATGGTACTATCCTGGCACTGTTCCCGGGGCAGCAGGGAGGCCGCTGTGACCAGAGGGAGGAGGCAGAGCAGGACGGGAGGATGTAGCTTCACCTCGAGGATGGATGCCTTGGAGGGTCCTGAGCAGAGGCGAGCGGGGACCAAACCCAGGTTCCAAAGGTCCCCACTGGCCACCGTTGGGGAAGGCCCAGGGGAGTGAAGGGTGGCAGCCGGGAACCCAGTGGGGACGCTGCTGCCGCATCCAGTCTAAGGAGACAGTGGAGGAGGGGTCAGATGCTGGGCATCTCGGGAGTGGAGCTGGCAGCATTTCTGATGGGCGGGGCATCCGTGTGAGAGGAAGACAGGGCCGGGGTGACACCGAGGGCTGTGGTCTGGGCAGCGGGCAGGAGGGAGGCCCCAGGAGGCTCCGTGGCGGCTCCCCGGTGCCGCTCTGAGCAGACAGTCATCCCACAGCCCCGCTCACAGGCTGCGCTCGGCAGGGTCTCGGCACCAGAGGGGAAAGGGGGGCCCTGCGGTCTCACCTTCAAGGGCCCCCAGCCTGCAGTGATGGCGTAGAGGGGCTAGTGGTGGTGTCTGGGGTGTGAGGACGCTTCCTGAGTCTGCACGCCTGCCCCCCGAGCAGGGAGCAGCCAGGGAGCTGATGATGGGCGGCTGCGTCTCTGACTTGGTCGTTGGTCCTTCGCCAGGCGCCCAGCTGGGCCCTTCACATGCCCCCTCCACCCCACAGCCCGGCCACCCCCTCCAGTGGGTGCTGTTAGCACCCTCTTTCCGCAGACGAGGAGTCTGAGGCTGAGAGAGAGCCGTGTCCCACAGCTGGGAAACGGCCAAGCTGGGGTGCACATCCAGATGCAGCCCAGGTGAGGGCCTGTGCCCAGCCCGTAAGCTCTCATCTCTCCCCCAGGTCCCGGGCAACTTCCACGTGTCCACACACAGTGCCACCGCCCAGCCGCAGAACCCGGACATGACCCACGTCATCCACAAGCTCTCCTTCGGGGACACGCTGCAGGTGAGCGGGCCCCAGCTGGTGTGCGTGCAGGAGGGCATCACCGCCTCCTCCGTCCTGCTCGGGCGCCGAGAGACGCCCTGCAGAGGGCCACGCCCTTCGGGCCTCTGCTCCACCACACGTCCCCCGCCTCCCTCCCGAGCATGGCTGCTGGGTCACCACCGCACTCGGAGCCTCAGCTTGAGACGGGGCCTGGGAAGGGGACCGCCGTTCACGGGCAAGTCCCCAATGCTGGTGCTTTCTCTGCGCCAGGCTGGCCTCGGGAGGGAGCGGGGCACCGCGTCTGACGGCCAGGAGCCGGGCCCCGAGCAGGGGTCGGCCTCGAGTGCGGGGCCGTGTCGGCTGTGCTGTCAGCGCCCATGTCCGCTCAGGAGGCGTGAAGGAAGGGTCCTGACAGTCCTTGTGATTTTGATGGGAAGGGCCACATCCGGCAGGCCCGGCCCAGCAGTTTCCTGCCCGGGATGGCAGATGCTGACCTCCTGATCTCTGCTGGCCACGGGCAGGCTGCTGTCCCGCCCTCTCTCCTCCGCCCCCGGCACCGCAGCGCTGAAGGGGGAGGCTGCTCTGCCCTGCGGGGCAAGGGGGGCGTCGAGGCTCAGAAGGGGACGTAACTGCTGCAGCCGCGGTGCTGATCTAGCCACCCCAGCTCCTGCCCCAAGGCTGGCTCGGTGACAGTCCCGTTTTGTGGGTGAGGTTGCTGCCCTGGTGCCCTCCAGGCACGGTGATATGTGCACGGGGCCCAGGTAGGCACATGAGCGCATGCACACACACCATTGTGACGCCCATGTGCACACACGTGTGCTCACATGAGCAGACACACTCAGCAGACACACGCTGAAAGGTGTGCCCTGACGCACATGTGGTCGTGCGTGCACGCTGAGAGCACACGCTGAACACGCACCACATAGGCACACACTCAGGTCTTACACAGCACACACTGGGGCATGCAAGCGTTCTTGTAGACACCCCCTGAACCAGAGCAGTCATCCCTGGACACACACATATACTCACCATTCAGAGAATCACACACACACACACACACACACCACCCAGAGACACACGCACCCAGACTGGAACGTCTTACATACAGATCCACAAGCACACGCGTGCCCCCACTGCCCCCTCACATGTTCGTGCCACACGTACTTGTTGAATCCTTGTGTGTGCTGAGCACCTTCCTTCTCAAGCACCATCCTCTTTACCCTCTCAGCAGCCCCAGAGATAGATGCTAGATGTTGTCACAGAGAGGGTACAGCCTGGCGCAGAGCCGGGCTCTGAACCCAGAGTCTGCCCTGGGGCCACACCGTGGGCCACTTCCCGCGCGCTCCGTCTCACTTCTTCTCCCTCCACATTGCTCCCGCTTCTTTCCTGACACCTCTGCCCTGCCAAGTTGATCAGCGCCTTCCCAGGCTCTTTGGAAGCCCCAGAGGTTTTCTTCTTGGAGGTGAGGCTTTGGAGCAGAGCAGGCAAGGTCTCTCTGGGCCAGACTCGCTGTCCACATACTCTGGGAAGCACAGCCTGTCCTAGGACTGTGGACCCTGCCTGAAGGCGCATTCACACAGGCTTCACACCCACAGCCTCCCATCTTTCCGTTTAAGGAACTGCTCTGTGGTGGTTCCCCCGCCTGCCTTTCAGGGTTCGGATCCTGGCTTCACCACTTATTAGCTGTGTGACCATGCACAAATTATTCTTGCTAAGCCTCAGTGATCTTGTCCGTAAAATGGGAAGAGTAATGGCATCTTGCTCATAGAATTGTGGTGAGGATAAAATAACTTCACGCACGTGAAGCTCCTGAACTCTGAGTGAAGCCTGGCTCAGAGTGAAATGAGCGGTGCCCTCACTGCACACCAGCCCCTGCCGGGTGAGATGCTGCCGGCCCACAGCGGCTCCCACGGCCGCGGGGGAGACAGGCGTGGGGTGCTCACCGCCCAGCGGGACGGGAGCTGACCAACCCCAGGCAGGCGGAGGGCCCACAGCGCTCCATCTGTGAGCGCCGGGCAGCATCCCAGCTGCCCACCCAGTCAGCAGATCCTGACAGCGAGGGAGGTGGTCACTGTGAGCCCTGGTGTGCACATGGGGAGGCTGAGGCCGGAGTCACGGCCCAGGGTCACGCGGCTCCCTGGAGGCACCCCAGAGTCCAAACCCCGCCTGGGCAGCAAACCACAGTCCTTCCTCGTGGGCGCTGTCGACCCCTCAGCCTGCAGCGTAGCCTGCACTTGCTCACTGGGGACCAGTGTTCAGATGCAGCCTTGTCGAACCCTCACAAAACCCCCTCAAGGATGCTGGGTGGCATTTATTTTTCCTGAGGAGGACACGGGCTCAGAGAGGTTCAGTAACCTGCCCAGGGGCATACAGCTTGAAAACTAGGTGTGTCTGGCCCCAGGTCTTCCTTGACTGTGCCTCAGAGAGTTATGGATTCAACAGACCCCAAAATTTCTGCTCTGCTCCAAGCTTTGTGTGAGGCCTTGGGGTAACAGCAGTGGATTCTTGCCCTCAAGTCAAGAAGAGACTAAGTGTAAATAAATGTAATTACAAGGGACAAGAGAGGCATAGGATTCTGGGCAGTGATGTGGAGATGAGGGCAGGGTACTGCCCAGCTTGGAGAGTCAGGGAGGGCTTCCCTGAGGAGGTGACATCCAAGATGACATCTAAGCCAAGCACTGCAGGGTAAGAAGGATTTGGCCAAGCTCAGGACAGGGGACATCTTGCATGTCACCCCTCTCCTAGAGCACCCATTCTATGGCACATCCAGCCAGTCATTATCATATAAAAGACCCTCAAGTTCAGTTTCAGGGAAAAAAAAAAGTGGATCAGCAAGTGCCCGTGACATCAGAACGGGGTTCTTCTGTACATGAGCTGCCAGAGGCTCATCAGAGTCCGCGGAGAGGGCTCAAAAGTGTCACCTGGAGCGGGGAGCAGGGAGCTGGGTTTTAGGTAAAGCGCGAGACCCATGTTAGATTTAGGAAGGTGGGGTCTGACCCGGGTAGGTGGGTATCATAGGAAGAGCACCCACCTGCCTTGTGGAAGGGGAGGCGAGGCTGCAGGCAGGGAGGTGAGGGAAGGGCTGCAGCCAAGGGCAGGAGACAGGAGGGGGGAGAGGAGGGACAGGAGGAGGGAGAGGAGGGACGGGGGACAGGAGGAGGGACAGGAGGAGGGAGAGGAGGGACAGGACAGAAGGAGGGAGAGGAGGGACAGGGGACGGGAGGAGGGACGGGACAGGAAGAGGGAGAGGAGGGACAGGGGATGGGAGAGGAGGGACAGGGGACAGGAGGAGGGAGAGGAGGGATGGGGACAGGAGGAGGGATGGGGGACAGGAGGAGGGAGAGGAGGGATGGGGACAGGGGGAGGGAGAGGAGGGACGGGGGACAGGAGGAGGGACAGGGGGCAGGAGGAGGGATGGGGGACAGGAGGAGGGAGAGGAGGGATGGGGACAGGGGGAGGGAGAGGAGGGATGGGGACAGGGGGAGGGAGAGGAGGGACGGGGGACAGGAGGAGGGACAGGGGACAGGAGGAGGGACAAGGGACAGGAGAAGGGAGAGGAGGGACAGGGGACAGGAGGAGGGAGAGGAGGGACGGGGGACAGGAGGAGGGAGAGGAGGGACAGGGGACAGGGGGAGGGAGAGGAGGGACGGGGGACAGGAGGAGGGAGAGGAGGGATGGGGATGGGGGAGGGAGAGGAGGGACGGGGGACAGGAGGAGGGAGAGGGATGGGGACAGGAGGAGGGAGAGGAGGGATGGGGATGGGGGAGGGAGAGGAGGGACGGGGGACAGAAGGAGGGACAGGGGACAGGAGGAGGGAGAGAAGGGATGGGGACAGGGGGAGGGAGAGGAGGGACAGGGGACAGGAGGAGGGAGAGAAGGGACGGGGGACAGGGGGAGGGACGGGGACAGGGGGAGGGAGGAGGGAGGGGGGACAGGGGACAGGAGGAGGGAGAGGAGGGACGGGGGACAGGAGGAGGGACGGGGACAGGGGGAGGGAGGAGGGAGGGGGGACAGGAGGAGGGACAGGGGACAGGAGGAGGGAGAGGAGGGACGGGACAGGAGGAGGGAGAGGAGGGACGGGGGACAGGGGGAGGGAGAGGAGGGACGGGGGACAGGAGGAGGGACGGGGACAGGAGGAGGGAGAAGAGGGATGGGGACAGGGGGAGGGAGAGGAGGGACGGGGGACAGGAGGAGGGAGAGGAGGGATGGGGATGGGGGAGGGAGAGGAGGGACGGGGGACAGGAGGAGGGACAGGGGACAGGGGGAGGGAGAAGAGGGACAGGAGGAGGGAGAGGGATGGGGACAGGAGGAGGGAGAGGAGGAGGGAGAGGAGGGATGGGGATGGGGGAGGGAGAGGAGGGACGGGGGACAGGAGGAGGGACAGGGGACAGGAGGAGGGAGAGGAGGGATGGGGACAGGGGGAGGGAGAGGAGGGACAGGGGACAGGAGGAGGGAGAGGAGGGACAGGGGACAGGAGGAGGGAGAGGAGGGACGGGGGACAGGGGGAGGGACGGGGACAGGGGGAGGGAGGAGGGAGGGGGGACAGGGGACAGGAGGAGGGAGAGGAGGGACGGGGGACAGGAGGAGGGACGGGGACAGGGGGAGGGAGGAGGGAGGGGGGACAGAGGACAGGAGGAGGGAGAGGAGGGACGGGGACAGGGGGAGGGAGGGGGGACAGGGGACAGGAGGAGGGAGAGGAGGGACGGGGGACAGGAGGAGGGACGGGGACAGGGGGAGGGAGGAGGGAGGGGGGACAGGGGACAGGAGGAGGGAGAGGAGGGACGGGGGACAGGAGGAGGGACGGGGACAGGGGGAGGGAGGAGGGAGGGGGGACAGGAGGAGGGACAGGGGACAGGAGGAGGGAGAGGAGGGACGGGACAGGAGGAGGGAGAGGAGGGACGGGGACAGGGGGAGGGAGGGGAGGGACAGGAGGAGGGAGAGGAGGAACGGGGGACGGGGGAGGGAGGGGAGGGACAGGAGGAGGGAGAGGAGGAGGGAGAGGAGGGACGGGGGACAGGAGGAGGGACAGGGGACAGGGGGAGGGAGAGGAGGGACAGGGGACAGGGGGAGGGAGAGGAGGGACGGGGGACAGGAGGAGGGAGAGGAGGGACGGGGAGGGCAGGGGCAGCCTTGCATTGCCGTCTGCTGCTGCAGGACAGAAAGACAGTAATAGCCTTCTACTTGCTTCTTATGGTGGAGATAGGATTTTTTAAAAATGTAAAATACTTAATTGAGGATTTATCTACCCATTCATCATCCAGCATCCATTCAGCAAATATTTATTGAGCCCCGTACTATGTGCTGGGTGTTCCAGACATTGGTGAGGAGGAGCCTGGTCCCTGCCTGTGTGGAGTGTTGAATAGTCTAGAGAGGAGGACAGAAATTAATCAAATAATCATACAAATGAATGTCAGATAGAACCCTGACACGCGATGATGTGAGGGAACATTCTAGCAATCTGGCCTCCACAGCCACTATCCTTGGCTTAGAAACCGTGTTGTTAGTTAGTCTCGAGGCTCAATGGACAAACTTTCCCTTGGCCTTGTTGAGAGTGTGCAGTTCTAAGTGCTTGATAGACATGAGTGGCCTGAGGCTGGGATCAGGGGTCAGGTCACCCACTGTCCCTGGAGTGGCCCTTACTCTTGGAGCCTGTCCCCTCCGCCCGCCATGACCTCTTCCCTTCCCACCCCTCATCCATTCCTCTCTAGGGCCAAGCAAGTTCTGGTTCTCCGTCTCCAGGCTTATGTGTTTGCATGAGCTGCCTGCCTGGTTAACGTCCCGCTTTCCTACAAATCTTGGTGTCACTTCCCCCAGGACGCCCTCCAGGAGGCCTACCCTACTCACCCCTGCTAACCGTGCCCGTGAGGGCATGTCCGTGTACTGGGCACACTTTATCCTGCTCTCAGTCTTCCTGGGGGCTGACCTGCTTTCCCACTGGCCTCGGAGGAGAGTAGGAGATGCCCTCCAGCCCCTGCCCCGGGGACACGGCCAGCCCGGCCGCCATGAGGAGGCGTCTCTTCACAACTCCTGTGTGTGTCCCACCGCAGATGGGGTGGGAGCCAGCCGCCCGGGGCCTCTCTTGGAGGGAGGCGGGTCTCAGGAGGAGTGTGCTGGGACCCACCTCCGCCTGCGCTTGAGTTTCCCGTCTGCCTGCACGCTTGAGCCCCGGCTTGAGGTCAGACGGACCTGAGCTGGACTCAGCCGCTTATCAGCCGCAGGACACTGGACAGATATCAGTGCTTCCCCAAGCCTTGGTTTGCTCCTGTGAAATGAGCCCGGGGTCCATCCTTAAAGGCATTAAATGAGACGACACTCAGGAGCCAGGACTGAGCGTCTCACAGCGAGGGCTCGGAAGCAAGCTGGTGCCTCCTCTGCGCCTCGTGCCCCAGCACTTTATGAGACAGAGCGTGCTGGGTCCCCGTTTTACACTCAGGCAAGGTCTCTAGAGCAGCTGGTGCCTGGCCGTTCCCCCACCCCAGGCCGGAGCCTAGAGGTGGTGGCGTCCTGGGGTCAGTCCTGTGGGTCACTCTGCTTCTCCGCAGGTCCACAACGTCCACGGTGCTTTCAACGCTCTCGGGGGAGCAGACAGACTCGCCTCCAACCGTATGTACCACGCCCCCGCCCCGGGAACAGCTTTCTGCCCGAGCTCCCCAGGGCGGCCTGTCTGCTTATGCAGGTCTGCCCACTGGGTCCAGTTCTCATCTCCTCCCCTGAGTCACCTTTTCACCCGTGTGTCCTTAATCATTTCTGGAGGTCCATTTACAGGCAGACCTCGGAGATACTGTGAGTTTGGTTCCCAGTTAACCCAATGAACTGAAGATTGCAATAGAGCAGGTCACATGAATTTTTTGGTTTTCCAGTGCAGAGAAAAGTTACATTTAAAAAAAAGAAAGAAAGAAAAAAGTTACATTTACAGCCCCCAAGTGTGCAGTAGCATCATGTCTTCAAAAATAATGTAAATACCTTAGTTTAAAAATATTGCTATCACCTGACAACACTGGGTTGCCACAAACCTTCAGATTTGTTTAAAAAAAAAAAAAAAAAAAAGGCACTATTTTTGAAGCACAATAAAGCAGAGCAATAAAATGAGGTGTGCCTGTACTCGCTGCCAAACCAAGCATGGAACTGGGATAATCCAAGCAAAAGAGAACATCCCTCCATGACCCGCCCCAACAAATCAAGCTTCTCATTTCTCCGTGTCACTGGGAATCCTCGTCCGTGAGCAGAAGTCATTTTTTCCCAGCACAGATCACAGCCTGCTTTCTGATGTTTGTGCCTGTCGTATCGTAACCACAGTTGGTATACAGTTTCCCCACTGGTTATGGAGACACGGTTGGCCGTCTAGCAGCTCCACCACGCTCTGTTAAGGGACTGTCTTTTCATGGGAAACGTCTGTTTCTACCACAGTAATGCCTCTGATATTTATGGGATTTGCTTTACGTTACCGTATTGCTTCCTGACGGGGTCCATGCCCACTTGTGCCACTTTCTGATGTCTGATTATCATGGAGGGGGATGATTCTTCATATGGTGGGGTCATCATTGTGGTTCTGCGTGGGGGCAGCCCCCAAGGGGCCTTTCCGCCCTCACTTGCAGTTAGCCTGGACCCCTCAGCCACCTGATATTGGAGGAAGATCAGGCTAGGAAGGGTATGCGAGCCTGTGGCAGGTGTGGGCAGGAAGCCTTTCCTCTGTCTGGGCTGCTGATGAAAGCAGGGGAGGGACCGCCGGGGTCCACCAGGCTCTTGTTTCCTCATTTTCCAATGAGGTGGCCCAGCCCCCAGCCGCCCACCACGTGCCACTCTGCTCCACGTCCCCCTGGGGGCCCCGTGTTATCGTTCAGGTCTCAGTTCGAATGCCACCACCTCAGAGAGAGCCTCTCTGACCACCTCTGGGCAGGAGCCACCACGCCTAATGACACACGGCTCTTTGTCCCGAGCACAGACCACTGTGTCGAAGACGCTGAAGAGGGACTCTGTTGATGATCCAGCTGTGATGGTGGCATTCTGGTGGCTTTCTTTGAAAGTGTCTCTATCTTTTAGAGTGACATCATGAAAGTATACATGGAGGAACTGATGTGAGGTCTGGGATTTGCTTCCAAATAAAATGGGGGAAGAGAAGCAGTGGGATAGAGATGAAGCTGAATTGGACATGTGCTGTTCATGGCTAAAGCTGGGAGACAGGCGGGTACCTGGAGGTTCCTCCTATGGTTCCCCATGATTTGTGGTTGGATTTTTACTTGAGATGTTTAGGGGGAGGGAGGGGGCCGCCAGGGCATGGGGCGTGCCTGGATCAGCTTGGAGCTGGCCATCCCGAGGAGGGGTGCTCTAACCCATGCGGGTGTCCTCAAGTGCAGTGTCTCCAGTGGACATTTGGCAAATTATACCAAAGGCCTTAAAACTGGTCACTGCCATTGAGTCATCAGTTCTACTCATAGGAGAGCAAGCTAAGGAAAGGAGAGTATGCAAGGATTTAGGAAAGTAATGGTCATTAGATCATTGTTTATAGGCGTGGAAATGAGCCACTACATTGGTGCCTGGCCCCGGGGGCCTGGCTGAGCACATCGTACGTGGTCTTTTCTGGGAGATGCGTGCAGCCATGACGGTGATGTGTCAGAACCTCACTGGTGTTCGGGCAGCAAGAGGTCGTTGAGCCCCTTCTACGTGGCAGGCACTGCTCGAGGGGATATGGAGATGGAAGAAGCCAAGGCTGTGACCTTATGCCGTGTCTTAGACCTGTAACAGTGTCAGCGGCGTTCAGTTCTCAGAAGAAGGTTCTGTGTGATCCAATTTTATATTTATGTTTAGGGAAACACAAACATAGGTATAAATAGAAGTCTGGTAGTTTGTACGTGAGAGTACGAATCTGTGATTTTCTGGGCAGGCTGGCTTTGTGGGTGATTCTTACTTTTTTCCTTTATGGTCACCTGTGTTTTGTTCAGACTGAATAGAACTGTTACCCCTGTGATTTTCATGGGGCGTTTTTACTCTCATCCCGTCAGGTGTTTTCAGGGGCGACGGGGATTTGGAGCATGGTGTTTCAGGGGTGGTCTTGGGCCTCCTGGCTTAAAATGCAAATCCTGAGCCCCACCCCAGCCCCAGTGAGCAGAACCTTCAGGGGTGAGGCCCAGGTGTCTGCTTTTAAATTCCGGGCAGTGCTCCGGCCAGTCTCAGCACCAGCAGGGTTGAGCAGAGGGATGTTGGGGTCTTCATGGGCTTAGCCTGAGACTACAGGGCTTTTCCCAGAATTTTAGAGGAGTCAGGTCTCAAGACAGTTAAAGAAGCACTACCGTTTCCTTACTGAGATGCCGTATTGGCGGGAAGAGGCTGTGAACACCATCCACATCCCCTTCCCCATTAACAAAAGATGAGCCCGAGGACTCTGGACTGACTTAGCCAGGAGACCAGGATTAGAGCCCGCAAACCTGAATCTCTGTATTGTTTCAGCTGCATGAGCCCTGACCCGAGGTTCTAGAAGGCAGCAGTAGAGGGGTCTCTGAGCTTCTCCTCACAGCCCAGAAGGCCCAAGGGAATGTCATTTTTCCCGGATGATATTTAGCAGCTTTGGGCCAGCATTCTCTCAGCCTAGTGTTTGATTCCGGTTACCTCATGCTTATCAGAAGCTGATTCATCTCTTCTCCCATTCATGGGTCTGAGCAGCCAGCTTTCCATCCGCTCATTCATTCGGTAGGCATTTGCCACTGTCCACTTTGTACCAGGCCCCGCGCAGGGTTCTAGGGACACCGAGATGAGCAAGGCTCAGTCCCTGCCCTCCACAGCCTCGCTCGTCCAGCAGGGATGGCGTAAGAGTCTCCGTGGAACAGGACACAGGGCCAGATGGCGGAAGAACTCATCTCTCGTTAATTGAAAATAGGGAAAGAAATTAATCAGTAATCTGTAAATGCCATTCTTCTGGTTGGGCTTTTTCTTTTTTAAAATCTTGAACCCATTTCGTTTCAAAAGTAACAAGTATTCAAACCAGACAAGAACATGTGCAGTGAAATGTGATTTTTATCAAATCCTGCCTCCCCTGCCCCAAGGGTAAAAATAAAACTGCTCATAGTTTCTTGGGTATCTTCTCAGAAGACTCTGCTGTGTGTTCACGCGTGTAGAGGAGTAAGTCCTCCTGTTCTTTTTGCGTCCCCGTCCTCCCTTGGAGTCTTCTCACTTAACACTAACCCCCTGGAGAGTGGCCTTTCCCGGCACCTCCTCCTCAGCAGTTGGCCTTTGGTGGACATTTGAACTGTTCCAGAGGCTACTACCTATGTCCAGTGCAGGGGCGAAGATCCTGACACGTGGAGTCTTCCCACTGCTGGTGCCCAGAGGGAGAAATGAGCAGGGGTGGTTTGGTGGTGAAATCGTGCAGTCCCCTCTCACCCCTTCTCCTGCCCCCCACCCCATCTCGGCACAGTACCAAGCGGGTTTAGGGTTGAGATGATGTAAGAAGACCTGCTGGCCGGGCACGACCCATCACCCTGCCTCACGCTGCTGTGTCTTTCCCACAGCCCTCGCCTCCCACGACTACATCTTGAAGATCGTGCCCACAGTTTACGAAGACAAGAGTGGCAAGCAGCAGTATTCCTACCAGTACACAGTGGCCAACAAGGTAATTGCGCCCTCTGCTGGCCAAAAGCAGAGGTGACACGTGTCCCGGCACGATTTCCTCTCATTCCTTTCAAGGGGCCTTTCCTGAAGGGGTCGTGTGCCCTGGGCAAAGAAGGGAGACAAATCTCAGAGTCAGGGGGAGGAAATCAAACTGGGAGATAGGGAGTGATCTGGTTGAGAAAGGGTAGGCAGGTAGCCTCTCCCAAAGGCCTAGGGTTTGCAAGCATCACAGCCGTATATCTGGCTCTGGTCCTTCAGACATGGGACCTGATTGGTTAGCACACAGCAGATACGCTGGCTCGTGGGGCACAAGGTCTTTATCCAAAATCGTGAGGCTCTTGAATTGCACCAGATGGCCGTTGGTTAACGGGTATGTCCCAGGACCCCAACACCCGGTGTCATGGGGGAGTGGGCGGGCCTTGGGGAGAAGCAGAGATCAGTCAGAGCCCTCAGAAGAGTCATTGACAGTGGTTTCAAGCCAAGGCAGCCTCAGCTTCCCCGGAGGTGACCCTGCCAGGGGACATGCGTGCTTGAAGCCCATTGGTTGACGTATCCCCAAAGACCCCTTTACACTAGGTACCTCCTTTTTTTTTTTTTCTTTTTTCTGTTCCAGGACTGCCCAAACCTCTTAAAGTGATACAGTGTTTGGCGCTAATAATAATAAGAGTGAAAGTATTAGTCACTCAGTCATGTCAGACTCTTTGAGACCCCATGGACTGTAACCCACCTGGCTCCTCTGTCCATGGGATTCTCCAGACAAGAATACTGGAGTGGGTAGCCATTCCCTTCTCCAGAGGATCTTCCTGACCCAGGGATTGAACCTGGGTCTCCCACAGTGCATGTGGAGTCTTTACTATCCGAGCCACCAGGGACGCCCCAGTAGTGAGTAGTAGCTATCGTTTGTGGAGAATTAGCACGGGCTGGACATCATGCTCAGCTTTCTACTCCACCGTCTTTTTCAGTCATCGCAACAGCTCTGAGGTTGGGCCTGTTATTGTCCCCATTTTGCAGATTTGGCCACTGAGGCACTGAGAGGAGGTCCTGGAGCTATAAAGTGGATGAATGGGAATTAGAACCAACTTCTCCAGCTCCAGAACCTGGCCTCTCGATCACATCACTAGCTCAGTCTGAACAGGGGGCCTCTGAGTCTGCCAGGCTGGGAGCTACTCTTTCTTGGGTGGCTTGGGGTCCCTCTGCTTGGCTCCACCTACACTGATGTGCTGGTGTAACTCTCTGGGGCAGAGGCATCCTGTTTCTTGGCGGGCATCTCGCTGGAACCCTCAAGTGCTGACAGCATCTAACAGATGGGCAAGGCGGATGCAATCTGAGCAGAAAGAGTGTGGACTGTGGCACAAACTTCCAGCTCAAAGCCAGCTCAGCCACTCACTCGGGACAAATCACATAACAACTCCGTGCCTCAGTGTACTCATGTGTAAAATGGCTCAGAAGATCACTGTCAAATGAGGCAGTGTTTTTAAAACCACTGAGCCCACAAAGAAGGCTTTGGCAAATGGTACCTACTGCTGCTCTGTTTTATTATTTTCCTCTGTACCTCAGCTCTGGGCCATGACCCAGACAGTCACCCTGCCCCATCAACTCTCCCAGGAGAAAGCTGATCTTGTTTTGCCCAAGGCTTCTTCCCCTGAGGCTTTGGCAAGGGCCCAAAGGGCCAGGACTGCGTGTTCAGCTCTCTCTGCAGCCTCAGCCCCATCTGCCCTGTGAGCGAGGGGGGCTGCACCCACGGGGACTGGTGGCAAAGAAGGCAGGTTTCAAGGTTGTCCCTGGAGAACTGCAGAGCTTGGTCCTTAGCGTTTGGGGCTGGGGCTTTAGTTTGGTTTCCAGTTGCTGTGGATGAACGAGAGTCACCCGAGGTTCTCAGCATCCTGAAGTGGATGCAGTTAATTCAGCCCCTTGGTATCCTTGGAGTCCCAGCCGGTGCCTTCTCCAGGAGTCTGGTGGTGGGCTTTGCCCTCTGGCTTTCCAGTTGGGTGTGTTTCTTCTTTGAAGAAGCCCCCTCCCCACATCTCTCTCTCACACACAGTCCTCAGGAGGTCATGTGTGGCTTAGCCTGTCCCCTCCTCGCCAAGCCCCTGGGAGATCGGCCATTCACTGACGGGCCGCTCAGCACTCTGAGTCCCTCAGTCACGGCACTTGTAGCGCTGCAGTGTGGCAGATACTGTTATATCTGCCTCCTTCTCCAGACTGTGGGCCCCCCTGGGGAGGGGGCAAGGTGTTCTCACCTGAGGTCCCCAGCACCCAGCGCGGGGCCAGCACACAGGAGAGATGCTTGGTGAACAGTCACTGGATAAACTGATGGATTCTGCCTGGCCCAGGAGCTGTAGGGGGAAGTAGGCCTTCACTCAGACTGGACCCACGTCACAGTGGTCCTTCAACAACTCTGCTTTCAGACTCCTCTATTTTGATTCTGGTGCTGCTTCCAAGATCATACCATCCATTTCCAAGCAGCCAAAGGGGTCCCAAATGCCCCCAGCGAGTGGTGGCCCTCCGGATGCTGATGGCAGAGCTTTGGGAGATAGCGTGTGAGAGGAGGGGTCCATGGAGCCTGGCTCTGCAGGGAGGAGTGGGTTGCCGGGGCCCCTCTGCAGGGAGGAGTGGGTTGCCGGGGCCCCTCTGCAGCCCACTCCCACATCCCCCGTGAGACACGGTTGGAGTCTGAGTCTTGCATCCCCCTCACTCTCTCCCCTTCCGCCCCAGGAGTACGTCGCCTACAGCCACACAGGCCGCATCATCCCGGCCATCTGGTTCCGCTACGACCTCAGCCCCATCACGGTCAAGTACACGGAAAGACGGCAGCCTCTGTACCGGTTCATCACCACGGTGAGTGGGCGGTCGCCGCCTCCAAGAAGCAGGACGCAGCCCGCAGGGTGGGGCGCTCAGCCTGTCCACAGGAGAGTGTTCAGAAACGTCGACAGACGTGCATCAATATCAATGGCGTTTCATCAAGAAAGTCTTTTCCAGAGGGGAATGCCACTCATTCGTTTCCATCCCTTAAGCAGTTCCCTCTTTAGCTGTTCCTGTTCCCAATTTACTCCAGTGTTTTTCATTGTGGCGGAGATTGTTCTTAGCAGAGATTATCCTTTTCTGTGTAAGTTTTACAGTGAAGATTTCACTCATTTTTTTTCAATGCTAGCTGCTGATATTGTCAGGTTTTTTTTTTTCTTTCTTTCCTTCCACCTCTTCTCTTTTTTTCTTTTTTGTCATTGTCTCCACTAAGTCCAGTTTTCTGTGGGGCAGCTTCAAGCTAATGTCAGCTTTCCTTGGTACTGACTATTTCTGTCAACTGTTCTATGCTGACTTCCCATTCAAAGTGTCCTTGGGGTCAGAACAGCGGGGTCACAGTGCCCTGCCCCAGCCAGGAGGCCTTGAGAAGTTTAGTAACCCAGAGGCGGTGGAGGTGGACGAGATGGGGTGATTCTCCCTCCTTCTTAGATTGGAAACTGCCTTTCTACCTCTTTGTACTTTTAATAATGAGAGAATTTTAAAATAAGAGAGTTAGGTGTCCAGTCTTGGCTCTGTCACTTCCTGCTCTGACTTGGCTGTATTAGGACTCTGTTATTAATCCAAAAGAGATGGGACCCCACAATGTGCTGGCTTGAATGATACATGGGCTTCAGGTATGGTTAGATCCAGGTACAAGTGACTGAAAAAGGTCTCTCATCGTCCTGCTCTCCTCAGTACTGGTTTCATTTTCAAATAGAATTTGCCAGTGGAAAGTGCCTCTTCCTCAGTAATTCTGCCCCAAGTACTGGATAGAATAGCATTGTCATTGTCCTGGCTCGGGTCCCATGCCGTCCTTGTGGCCTGGAAAATGAATGGTGTGCTCCAGTTGGCCAGCCCCACCCAGACTGCAGGGACAAAGATTGCGATGGAGTGCGGTTCCCCAGGAGAAAAATCAGAGGCCAGTTACTAGAAGAGGCAGAACTGGATGCTAGGAGGCCAAAAGGCCAGATGGCCGCTACAGGGTCTCTATCTCATACTCTATGAAACAAGAATAACAATCCCCGCTCTTCCTACCTCCCACAGCCTTGTGGGACTCAAAGCAGATCATGAAGGGGCTGCTCTGCAGTTATAAAAAGCCATGTGGATACAAAGGATGTCAAAAGTTTGGTGCTTATATGAGCCTCAAAATAGCCTTTTGCTGTTCTCTGACTCCATAAAAATTTGAAACTTCTCATCAGCCAAGGGTACTTAACATAAAACTAAAATACCAGACACAGATTGGGAGAAGATATTTGCCCACATACAAGAAAGATGTGGGGCTTCCTGAGTAGATCAGTTGGTAGAAAATCCGCCTGCCATGCAGGAGACCCCAGATCCACTCCTGGGTCAGCAGGTTCCCCTGGAGAAGGGACAGGCTCCCCACTCCTGTATTCTTGGGTTTCCTTGGTGGCTCAGACAGTAAAGAATCCGCCTGCAATGGGGCAGACTTGGGTTTGATCTTTGAGTTGGGAAGATCCCCTGGAGGAGGGCGTGGCAACCACCCCAGTATTCTTGCCTGGAGAATCCCCATGGACAGAGGAGCCTGGCAGACTACAGTCCATAGAGTCACAAAGAGTCGGACAGGACTGAGCTACTAAGCACAGCACAGGAAAGAGGTATGCTTCAGAATTTATATGGCAAAAAATTCCTACACGGAATTCCCTGGTGGTCCAGTGGTTAGGCATTCATTCACAGCTGTGGGCCCAGGTTCAATCCCTGATTGGGGAACTAGGATCCTGAAAGCCACGGGGTGTGGCCAGAAAAGATGAAATTCCTACAGATCAATAAGACAAAGTTAAATCATCAAAAAGAAAATAGGTGAGGACTTGACCGCTGACAGCAGAGACCACACTGACAATGGAAAGATGAAGAGGTTCACTAGAAACCAGAGGAATGAGATTCAAAACAGCAAGACCCAACCATATCCTATCAGACTGGTAGAAGGATAGACCTGCCCTGTAAAGACTGGGAGGATGCGAAGCAGGAGGACCCATGTATATTCTCTGATGTGAATGGGCTCAGCCACTTTGGATGGAGATGCACTAACCCTTTGGCTCCAAATTAGGGAATTTGAGCAAGTGATTCTACCCAAGGCCCCACAGGGTAGCAGCCCAAGTAGGTCGTGACACTGATTCTCGGCCAGTACTCCTCCTGCAAGCCCAGAATAGGACAGAAGCGAGGACACAAGTTCACCTCTATGCAGACGTGGTCTGCATCTCAGAGGCCCTGGGGTCTACAGCCTCCACAGAGGTGGAGAAACGAGCGTGTCCACACCTCACCGTGGGGTCAAGGAGGCTCTTCTGGCCCGCTTTCTGTTTGCTCCTGCATTCCTGACAACTGAGGCTCTGAGTGTTGAAATTTCTTGCCAAGTGGCTGAGAAGTGAAGTGACTTCATTTATTTGCTAAATAATATTTGCTAGACTTTACCATGCACCAGGCCCTGTGCTGGGCAGCAGGAATAGTGAACTAGACAGAGTCTCTGACCTCAGCTCGCTTCCTAGCAGGTCAGGGAGATGGCTGAGCGCGCAGAGCTGCAGTCCGGGTCGGCCGGGGCTCTGACGTGCACGAGGCACCCCAGTGACAAAGACTCTCCTCTGTTTGGAGAGTTCAGAGAAGGACACCCCGGGACGGGTCTCGCAGAGTGAGGAGGCATTTTCTAGGCTGGTGAGCAAAGCAGAGAGAGTCTCAGCAAAGGGAATAGTGTGCGCACACAGCGTGTCTTGCGAAGGCCTTGTGGCTTCTTTTGATGGGGAAGGACTTCTGAGAGCTGGAGGTCCCCAGACCCCCAAGGCACAGGCCTGTCCTGCATCACCGGGAGGCGCTCCTCCACCCCTGCCCCGCCCACCTCCACCTGAACGGGGACCATTCCGCAGGGTACCTCCTGACATCGGTAGCATGCTGGGTTTTCTGCGGGCCCGTGCTGCCATCTTGGTTGCCACGGCAACCATGGGGTCAGTCCTGCGCGAGCCCGCCGGCTGTCCCTGGCAGATGGCGTCATTGTGGAGCTTCAAAGGCCCCTGTCACCGGGCGGCAGATGCAGGATGACGCTCACAGGCAGACACAGGCACAGACCCCCGGCAGCCCTCGCGGGCAGGGTGGGGCTGAGAGGGAAGTGGGGGCACCTGCTGTGCCTTCTCTGTCTCTCTTTATAAAATCAGACACTTGTGTGCGAAGCCCTCGAGCCCCCAAAGGGGGGCCTCTGCAAATAGCGCCTCAGAAGGGCTGCTGAAGAGGGGGCTTAAGCCAGGATGTCGTCATGTGGCGGCTGTGTGGGGGCAGCTGTGGGTGGGTGGGAATGAGGGGTGGGTGCAGTCCAGGGCGGGAGAGCGGGTGTGGAGGGGAGAGGCAGGCAGAGCCTGCCCGAAGCATTCTAAGTAACAGAGACCTGGCTTATTTGGGGCTGCCCCTCCAGGCTCAAACCGTCTGCAAAGGACCTGTTCATCCCTAGCCTGAGCAGAGGAGGCATCCTCCTTCCGGAATTCTTCACCAGGCTCCTCTCTCTGGATACCCAGAGAACCTTGCTCAGACCTCCACCTTGTGTTGTTCCAGAAAATTCCACCACTGAGGGAATAAACAGATGGTGTTTAACAGCATGCAAGCGATCCCCTTTAGAGTGCCCCCTCCCACATGCGCACATTTGTTCCCTACCCCGCCACTTGCCAAAGCCCCTTTTGGGAGATGGCCTTCAAGTGGGCAGTGGTGACAGATCGGATGGCTTGGAGGTGTCACGTTGCTTTCCTTGTGTGTTTTATTCTATTTGGGGGGAACAACCAGAAGTCACCAAGTATATACCAAATTGGGTCAGTATGGCCGTGAGTTTTTGTCCACTAGAAAGAAGCAGCTGTGATGACATGTCCCTGTTGGCCAGCAGGGATGGCTGAGTTAGGTAGCATCCCTGACCTCGCGATGCTCCTTGCCAGTGAAATAATCCCCCAGTCTTTTGATTGTAGTTCATAGCTGCCAGGCCTGATTATGAGGAGTTCCAGGTCTAATTCACCTCTTTGTTACCCACATCTAGCACGGGACTTGGCCTGGCTATAGGTGCTCAGAAATATACAAGGGACAGCTGCTTAAAGAAGTGATCATAGAGCTGCACTTAGTAAGCAGCTACTGGGTACCAGGTAATTTTACAGTCATCTCCTTTAATCCTACGAGGAGCCCTCCAAGGTGGATGGTATCATTCCTGTTTTATATGGAAATTAACTGAGGCCCAGAGAGGTAAAGAAACTCTTCTAAGATTACACAGCCAGGATATGGCAAGGCCAGGACTTTGTCCTCCAAAACATGCCTCTGCCATACCCTTCCCCACCAGCTTGGGAACCTTCAGTTTCCAAAACAGACTCCCAAGGATGTTCCAGCTACAGAACCCCCAGAAGCCACAGAGCCCTTAACAAGACACCAGGATCATCTGATATAGTGACTTCTATGTTGGGAATCAAGAAGAAATATTATAGCAGGAAACAAGGCAATATTACGAGCATGTGCGGTAAAGTCATGGTCATGCCCGTGCAGACATAAGAAAACAGGCAGACTGTCCGTCTGAGACTGGTCAGCTGGCGATGTGCAGGTTTTCCATCCTTTATCTGATTACTTTTCACTCATCTGTTGGGCATCTGCAAGGATTTTTCCATTGACACAAGGCTGTGGGTGCCTGGGGTGGGGGGCACATGGGATGGTTAAAAGGATAGAAACTGAGAGGAGATAACACTGAGGAGGTTTTCCATCTGAGACTGTGTGCTGGGAAGAGACCGGCTTGGCCGGACTGGTGCAGCAGCCGTTTCAGAGCCTCTGTTCTGTCGCACTCGGGCTTTCCTCAGTGTGTCTCTCTCTCTCCACAGGCAGGGTACACACCTTGGCCCCCACGAGACAGTTTCCATTATCTGAGGAACAGAACAGAACCCAAAATTAGCAGCTAAGTTATTCAGGTCTGGAAATGGGTTTTAAAAAACAAAAACAACCCTTCAGTTCTGGTCCTTTCGGGCATTTGAGCCAAGTTCGTTCTTCCAGAAGGTTGTGCACCAGGCACTGATTTCTCCAGCTGGGTCTGGAACAGAAACTCCTGGTACTTTTTTTCTCCGGCAGGTTCTGAGACAAGTAGGGAGCATGGGCTACGTTGTATAAACTAGACTTATGTTTACAGCCACACAGCTTCTTCATGAACTTCCCTGGCAGAGACTTCTTACCTCAGGGTATCTGATGCGTGAGACTTAGCAGAGCTAAGAAAACAACATAGAAAGAAGCCGTCCATTCAAAAAAGAAGCCATCCATGCAGATGAGGACTGAGGGGAGCCTTCGGGTGGGGAGAAGCGGGTGGAAGAAGTGAAGAAAAGCAGGCCCTTTGTCGCCTCCCAGACCTGGGGGCTCATCCCCCTTGCCCACTTGGCATAGGTTTGTGACTCTGGGCAAGTCTTTCCCTCTCCGAACCTCTGCTTGCTCACGATGAGAAGGCGCTCAGCCCATTTGCCCCACCACTTGCCCCGATGGGGTGGGAAAGCAGAAGAACAGTGCTGTCCCGGTCCTGGCACGTAGCAGCTGCTGAACAGAGGGGGCGGTGACGGGGAGGGTTTGGGGTTTTTGGTTGTCTTGCTTTTGTGTTTTTGGCTTCACCACATGACATGTGGGATCTTAGTTCCTGGACCAGGGCTTGAACCCACACCCCCGGCAGTGGAAGCATCGAGTCTTAAGCGCTGGGCTGCCAGGGAAGTCTCCAGGGTGGTGGGTATTGGGCAGCTGCAGCTGCTGTAAAAATGGCAAGGAAAGGGCCCCACTCTCTCCCACCAGCCCCCGGGAATAAGGGGCACAGGTGGGAGGTCCAGCAGGCGTGGCCCCATGGCTGCAAATCGCCAGACCCTCTCCTCCCCGACTGTACGCCCACCTCTCCCAGCTCCAGTCATCAGCGTCCCTTCTGCGACAGCCCCCACCTCTCTCAGCCACGGCCCCAGTGTTCTCATCCGAGGCTCCAGCCTGACTGCCGCCGCCAGCATCTGATGGGACTCTGATTCATTATTTATTTCCTCAGACTGTGCCTTTCCCCCGAGCCCTGCAAGCAGTGCTGACTGCAGGAGAAAAGTGAATGAACAGTTCCCGGGCACGTCCAGTGGAACCTCAGGCAGCTGGGCAGTGCCTCCTAGTGGACCCCATTCACAGATAAGAGAAACCGAGGCTCTGGGAGGTCTGCTGGCTTTCCCAGCCAGGGTCGCAGAGCTGGGAGCTGCCCCCAGGAATGCTGACTCCGGAGCCTGGTGGAACAACAGAGGGATTCAGGCCGCCAGCCAGTGTGGTTGGAACGTGTCCTCTTCATATTATAAGGCATCAAAAGCCATGAGTAAAATGTCAAGGGAACACACACACCCCTTCTTCTCAAGGTAGACGAGCTGACTTCATTCTCCCCACAGTGGAAGGGCGGGCAGCTGGGGGAGACACAGGGAGGAGGCGTCAGCCTGAAAACAGAGGGGCATTATGGATGGCTTCTGATGGAAGCAAAGGAACGTGCGTCTCCCAGACCCACTGGGGCCACTGTACTGAACTGCCCTCGTCCCCGTTTCTGGAGCTGGGCCTGCTGAACGGAGCGGGCTCGCGTGTGCCGGCCAGGGCGGCCGCTCCCAGCTCAGCAGCCCCCCCCCGGAGGTTGCTCCCCGGCCTCCAAGGTGGGAGATGCAGGAGGCCAAGGGAACAGGCAGTCAAGGGTGTGTGTGTGACACGGGCGAGCCCACAGCAGTCCTGTTTGCAAAAGTTAGGAAACTGAGGCTCAGGGAGCGATGGGGGCGGCCTCCGACATCCTGAGTCTGGTCCACCAGCCCCTGGCCCACACCCCGAAGTGTGAGTCCTCTTTGTCCCCTGCCTGGGGTGCTCCTCCTCCTCTCCTGGGACATTTGTTCATTCACTCCCTCACTCCTTCTCTGCTCTTTCTCACTCCCTCCCTCCTTCACCCAGTGGACATGTCCTGAGCCTGTGCAGCCCCGGCTCTCCTGCTGTCTTCTCTGCCTGGGCGTTCAGGACAGCGAGCTTTAAGCCATGGGGTTGGGGTAGGGCGTGGGGAGTTAAGGGGCGCTCCTTGCCTGGCCAAGCCTGGAAACAACCTCTGTGGTCTGCGGTGCTTTGCCCCTACACGTGTCCTTCATGACATACGCTTCTTGCAAACCTGTTTGGGCCTCAACTACTCCATCTGTAGATTGGACCTTCAGAGGGCTTGGGACCTGAGTGACTCCTAAGAACCTGCTTGCAGTGCCTGGGACGCCCTCACTGCCCTGTCCTTCCATAAATTGCCTGTCCTCTGCTTAAAGAGCCAGGTAGAGAATGGAAATTTAGCCCCAAAGGCCTGCTCTGGGGAGTGAGTGGTATTTTATATGTTGTTCTTCTTAGACTGGGTCTCAGGCTTAGAAAGATCTCAGATCATAGCAGCAAGGTTGGAGCCTTCCAGTCAACTGGAAGTTGAGATGAGGTCCCATTTACTGACCACCTACTACGTGCTAGGCACTCCAGAGGCATTGCCTGCAATACAATCATTGGCAAAGTAGGAATGGTTTGCCCATTTTGCAGACCAAAAAACTGGGGCCCGGGAAGGCTCTCTCATGCCCAGAGTTAAAATGTGACAGCCACGGGACCACCTGGCTTCCCAAGGCCAAGCTCTTCCCGCTGCCGTAACCAGGAATGCCGCCGCGGGCCCCTCAGTCCTCATCTCCCCATCTTGGCCGTGTACAGTGAGGAGGTTCACGCCTCCGACTCCACACTCACAGAGGTCTGGTTCTCCTGGCTCTGCAGAGCAGCAGGCAGGGGAATCAAGTGTTGTGGACACGATTTGCTTCATTTTCCTTTGTATTCATCTTGGGCCCTGTCCCTGCTCCCGGGTCAGGGAGATGCCAAGTCACCATCCTCCCTTCCATGAGGCCTTTATCTTGAGAGCTGAATCAGCCTGCTAATGTGTGGTTGGTCATTTCCCCCCATCAGCCAGGTCTGCTGAAGCCGTCATCTTGCCACCAGCAAGGGAGGGCCCAAGTTGGAAGGCAGACAGACCATCTGGTGCAGCCTCAGAGCTGCATTTGCATTTCAGACGTAGAAACCTCCTGGGGATGAGGGTCATGGACACGACTGACCACCCTCTAGGACAAGTCCAGACGTGGCAGGCCCCTGGCGCTAGGGGTGTCTGTGGCCACCATCTGTTGAAATCCAGGGAGCCCTTCAGCCTGGGAGCACCCCAAGACCCTCTTCTCACGACCCCTGCTTCACCTCACACCAGTCACCCCCTGTGGATGTGAGGAGGTGGGGTGCTCGGGCAGGCCAAAGGCAGAATTAGGAAAGCGGGGAGCCGTGGCCACATCAGGCAGGCTGCTAGATTTCTCTCAGCTTTTGAGGACCCTCCCCTTGAAGATGCCAACGTCCCCTCAGTTGACTGGTGACCAGCACCTGAATAGACACCGGGTGGTGGGGACACAGGGCTGCAGCGTCCGTGGATGCCCACAGAGCCTGCCGAGCTCCCAGGGTCTCCATTTCCCCGCAGCTCTGCGTTTTCTCCCGTGCCTCAGTGCACGTGTTGTCTCCCGCTCTGGGCCAGCCCCGTGAAAGGAGCTCAGTCTGGGTGCCAGGTGTATGTGAATCATCACACACACAGGCTCCAGAGCGTGCAGATGAATATAGATATGTGTGTGGGGTTAGTTTTTATTTTTTTATTATTTGCTCCATTGCACTTAAGTCACATTTTCCTATCCTCTGATCCAAGCTCTAAAAGCTTTTTGTGGTATAAAATTGCCCATCATCTGATCCACTCTACCGAAATAACCCAGCTTCCCTGCCGTCATCTTCCTTGAAAAGGGGCCCTGCGTCATGCTCTGAGGCGGGCGGGGAGAGGCCTTGCCCGCTGAAAACACTTCATAATAATCCCCCCAGTGCCCCCGTCCTCCTCTCTCCCTGGGGGGCTGCTCCGGTTTCTGGGGCTGTTATTATTGGAATGCCAGCTGCTTGCTTACAGCCCATCCATACAGACCCGCTCTGTCTGTCTGGGCCTCACAGGCCTCCGCTTAGCTCATCTGGTGGAAATATAATTTCAAAAATAAATGCTGGTGCGATGCACTCTTCCCTCTTGCCTCCACTGTGTCTCCTGGCCTCGTCCACGTGGCACCGCAGGGCCCAGGGAGGCGCTGCTGTCTCCCAGAATCCTCCGGTGCTCAGCGGCAGGGGCCGGCAGGGCAGCCCAGCGCGGCTTCTTCTGAGTCCTGTGATCACTTCCCTGCCCCTTAAATGTGGCCTGGGGGGAAAAGAGAGAGCTCGAGGGGCAGACAGACTCCGCGCTGCCATCCCCTTGCTGTGTGACCTTGGACAAACTCTCTCCCCCTCTGGACCCCGTAGGTACATGAGCGAAGAGGTGCCTCCCTCCAGGGCATACGGCATGATGGGTAACACTGCTTTTTATGAATGATTTAAGTATGTCTTTCCTAAAGGAGATCAGTCCTGGGTGTTCATTGGAAGGACTGATGTTGAAGCTGAAACTCCAATACTTTGGCCACCTCATGCGAAGAGTTGACTCATTGGAAAAGACTGTGATGCTAGGAGGGATTGGGGTCAGGGGGAGAAGGGGACGACAGAGGATGAGATGGTTGGATGGCATCACCGACTCGATGGACATGGGTTTGGGTAGACTCTGAGACTTGGTGATGGACAGGAAGGCCTGGCGTGCTGTGATTCATGGGGTCACAAAGAGTCGGACATGACTGAGCGACTGAACTGAACTGAACTAAGTATGTCTTTAGGGAAGAAGTACATTTAAAGTTTCCTTACAAATCTTTTAGGCACTTCGGTTTCTTTGCTAGCCCCAGAAAGCACTCACAGGTAGACCAGAACATTTTGAGGAGAATGTAGCATTATGTTGATGTATCACAAGTAGGAGTCCTGTCAAGTTCAAAGCAAAGTGAGTAATTTGGTGAGGTGGGCTCTTCATACCTGGGAAGCAGCCAAGGGCCATGTTGAGAGTTTTGAACTCCAGTTTGACTCAGATGGTAAAGAATCTGCCTGCAATGCAGGAGACCGGGGTTCAAGCCCTGGGTCGGGGAGATCCCCTGGAAGAGGGCATGGCAACCCACTCCAGTATTCTTGCCTGGAGAATCCCATGGACAGAGGAGCCTAGCGGGCAACAGTCCATGGGGTTGTTACAAAAGGAGTTGGACACGACCAAGCAACTAACACTTTGACTTTTACTTTTCAACCACTAAATGCTGTGGCATTGGGTGAGTGACTGAGTGGCCCTGTGCCTCAGTTTCCATGGCTGCACAATAGTTGTAAGAATAGTGCTCCCTTCCTAGAGTTGTCTGGGGATTCAGTGAGGTGGAACACATCAGCATTTCAGGCCATGCCTGACCCAGAAAGGTGTTGTGTAAGTGCTGTCTGCTTCGTTGTAGTTCTTATCTTACATTGTGAATTGAGGAAGTACAGACATACAGGTGACATTCATGACCATCCCCTTATGACAGCAGAGTTTTTTAAAATTATTTATTTGGCTGCTCTGGGTTTTAGTTGCTGCATGTGGGATCTAGTTCCCTGACCAGGGATCGAACCCCCTGCATTGCAAGGAAGGCGGATTCTTAACCACTGGACTGCCAGGGAAGTCCAATGATTATTTTTATTATTGTTTTTGTTTGAGCCCTGGGTGTGTTCCACATTCCGCTGGTTACCATGGGGTGGTCATGACGGGTCAGAGCGTCAGTACTTGCTGAGCTCATCATCTCGTGATTTAGGGAGGTCTGGCCTGTTGCTCCCTTTCCCACTGACCTCTGACCATTCCCCCCACTTTCAGATCTGTGCCATCATTGGCGGGACCTTCACTGTGGCCGGCATTCTGGACTCGTGCATCTTCACAGCCTCGGAGGCCTGGAAGAAGATCCAGCTGGGCAAGATGCATTGATGACCTGCCCAGCCCCATGGCCAAGGACCCAGGGGACCAGCAGCCCTGCCTCCAGCACCCCATCTCCTCCTGCCCTCTGTCTGGCTCAAGATCTGGCTGTGTCCCAAAGTGGGGGTGAGGGGAGGGAGGGGGTGGCTCCTGGGTTCGACGCTACCTCTTTTCCCCAAGTTTAATTTTAGATAAATTACACTGCCTGAAGTTGGGGCATCCCTTTATTTCCCTGAGGAGCCCCAAGACCAGAGACAGGGCGAGGACAGCTCGGGGACGCACTCGAGAGCTGCAGTCCCCTCCCTGTTGGGGGGAAAGCCCAGAATCCATGCTGACCAGCTCGCAGCCAGGCTTTGACAATCTCGCAGCCCCCACTGTTTGGTCCCACTGGTCACTTGGGTTCTCTCCTGGGCAGGCAGCCTGCAGACCTGGGCCCCAGATTCTGGACCAGGCTGTCCAAAGGCACCTCCCACCTGGCCCCTTCAACAAAGTACGGTACTTCCCAGGCAGGCCTCTGAAATGTGGCGCCCTAGATGGAGCCCTCGCCTCTGCTCCATCCCTTCCTGCCTGACCTTGAGCCCAGGCCTCAAGGCCCTCTCTCCCACGCCTTTCTTTTCCTCCCCAGAAGCAGATGCCCAGTGGCAGGGCAGCAGCCTGCGTAGACTCAAGTCTGCCCACTGGTCACTGGGCGCTTGGCGACTTCGCCTTTCTCTCTTCATCTCGTTCCTCTGCACCCCCTGCCAATGTGCCTCAGCCCCCATGCTGTGTGGCCCAACATGGCTTGGTGGAGGGGCAGGCTGTGACTGGGAAGTCATCCTTTGAGGACTAGACATGGTTTGTGCATCGATGTCCAGATGGGAAGCATCATTTTCTGCGACCCTAAAGTAATCATGTCTTGGCCTCTCCCAGATGGCTGCCAGCGGTCCCAAAGCCTTAGGTGGGAGAAGCCAAGTGGACCAGTCCATCTCCCATCCTAGCACGTCCACCTTGGGCTCCCAAGGGCGCGCAGCGCTTGGATCTCTCTGAACCCAGCTGTGGCCTGCCTGCCCCACCGAGCTCCCCATTGGCTGGCCACAAAGCAGCTCAGTCCTGGTTCCTGGGGCGGCTCCACTGTTTCCTCACTGGCTCCTGGGTGGGTCCCCACCCCACTGCTCCCCCTTCTCCTTCCCCTTTAGTCTTGAAAGGGAGGGGCTATGGTCCAGGCACAGATTCCACCCAGGGAATTTTAGGTATGCCCCTCTGTCCCAGTGAGAGAGCCGCCCACTGTTTTCCATGTATATCAAGATTGTTTGCATACTTTTGTAATTAAGGGGAATGTCCAGTAGAAGGCATTTTAAAATCATCTCTATGGATGGTTCAAGTCTCTGCCTTTTGTGATTTTTGATTCTAGATTCCAATTAGAGAAGCTTCCCTTTGCATTTGAGTTGATGGATGTAAGTGTAAACTGTATTTGGTTATTTCTGGGATCTGTGGCCACTCAGATGGATTTTTTTTTCTTTTGCATTCTCTTCCCCCGTTACAAAAGGAGTCCCTTGGGTGTGTGAATATGTGTGCCTGTACAGAGTGGGCAGGGCAGGCTGGGGAAGTGTGTGGCATGCACGTGAATTGAAATCCCACGTTGATGCATTTTAAAAAAAGATCCTTGAGGACATAGGGGATGTCAGTTTCCTATGGAAGAGACACCTCTGACTCATTCTTATAAGCAAAATCTCAAGGGAAAAAAAAATGTTTTAGTTCTTTCCCCACTTGTTGGGTTCAAATAGATTAAAAGGCTGATTTTCAGAAATATTGCTGTGTGTTACTTTTGACTTGCTTATGGTTGGGTAGCCTGGAGGCTGGGATCATAGTCAGAATGGAATTTCATCCTAGAGGAGAGAAGCTGGGAAATATGGGGAATATCTGTGAGCATGATCAGAAAGTCAGGAACCCTTGGATTCAGTCCTTCCTTTATTGAATCCCTACAGAATGGTCTGCAATTGGCTACTTTCTTTCCTCTTCTTTTTTTGAAAAATTTATTTTATTGAGGTATTTGAGCTTGATTTACTGCGCTGTGTTAACCTGATCTGCTTACTTTCCAGTTGCACAGCCCCAGTTCAGGTCTTTAACCTCAAGGCACTATTGCAGAATATAGTTTGTGCAAATAAATTATACTGGATCAGAACAAGCTCATGTATGCAGGGAGTGATACGTGGTAAATTTTCAAAAACAGTACTTGTTCCACGTAGGTATTCCCAGATCAAGTAAGGGAGAGCCCTCACCAGCTGTAAGAAAGGGACTTCCATGGACATTTGCCCTTCCGCTGCCCGGCGCTTCAGAGCCTTCTCTTCACGGACATGGGTTAGCATACCAGAGGTGAATGTGAGAGCACACCCGTCTGTAGGAAAGTCTTCACTGACCCTCTCTGTTCTCTCTCTAACACTCTGTGTGATATCTGAATTGCTGTGACACTCGAAGCTCGTGATCAGGAGTACATGCCCACTGGCCGTCAGAGGCGTGGGCTTCCCAGATGGCACTAGTGGTGAAGAATCCGCCTGCCAGTGCAGGGGTCTCAAGAGATGCAGGTTCGATCCCTGGGTTGAAGATGCCCTGGAGTAGGAAATGGCAACTCACTCCAGTATTCTTGCCTGAAAAATTGCACAGAGGAGCCTGGCGGGCTGTAGTCCATGGCTGCAAAGAGGCAGACACGACCGAGTGCACACACACGGAGATGTGTTCCCAGACCTGTTCGTGCCTCTGCGCTTTGTGCTGTGGTGATGTGACTTCGTTAACCAGATTTAATTTCTGCAACAGTGCCTTGAGGTTAAGGACCTCAGTTAAGGACCTCAGCTAACCAGTGAAATATGATCGAAAAATGGAAGGATCTAGGAAAACTAAGCTGAATACTTTGGAGAGGCCTGGTAAAGGTGAGTGGCCACCCCCTCCTCAAAATGCTGCTGAACTCAGGGAATACCCTGGGGGTCCAGTGTTAGGACTCCATGCTCCTACTGCAGGGGTCATACAATTACCCTCTCCCCCTGCCAAAAAACCCCACCAAATTCATTGTGAAGAAGGTGACTGAAAAGGGTTGGGGGAGGACAGTCCTTGAGGATTCTGCATCCACATTGAAAATGTGTAAATTCTTATTCCATGGTAAAGAAAATGAAACCTGGAACCCTGGGATTGGTTTATGTAAGGACATGGTTTACAAAGGGAAGATAAAGGAGAACTCCAACAGAGGAAATGCAAAGTTCAATGAAAAGCTTTGCTCAGAGTCAAGAGATGGGCCCAATGTTTTTTTTTTGGTTGTTTGTTTTTAGCTTTTTATTTTATATTGGGGCTTCCCTGGTGGCTCAGATGGTAAAGAATCTGCCTGCAATGCAGGAGACCTGGGTTCGATCCCTGCGTTGGGAAGATCCCCTGGAGAAGGAAATGGCAATCCACTCCAGTATTCTTGCCTGGGAATTCCCAAGGACAAAGGAGCCTCTTGGGCTGCAGTGCATGGGATTGTGAAGAGTTGGACACAACTGAGCAACTAACACATGGCCAGTTAACAATCTTGTGATAGTTTCAGTGCACAGCAGAGGGACTCTGCCATACATACACACGTATCCATTCTCCCCCAGACTCCCCTCCCATCCAGGCTGCCTCAGTGTTGAGCAGCAGTCCCTGTGCTACATAGTAACTCCTTGTTGGTTGTCCATTTTAAATATAGCAGTGTGTACATGTCATCCCAAACACCCTAACTATCCCCTCAGTTCAGTTCAGTCACTCAGTCGTGTCTGACTCTTTGTGACCCCATGAACCACAGCACACCAGGCCTCCCTGTCCATCACCAACTCCCGGAGTTTACCCAAACCCGTGTCCATTGAGTCGGTGATGCCATCCAACCATCTCATCTTCTGTCGTCCCCTTCTCCTGCCCTCAATCTTTCCCAGCATCAGGGTCTTTTCCAATGAGTCAGCTCTTCGCATCGGGTGGCCAAAGTATTGGAGTTTCAGCTTCAATATCAGTCCTTCCAATGAACACCCAGGACTGATCTCCTTTAGGATGGACTGGTTGGATCTCCTTGCAGTCCAAGGGACTCTCAAGAGTCTTCTCCAACTATCCCCTAGTAACCACAGATTCATTCTTTAAATCTGTGAGTCTGTTTCTGTTTTGTAAATAAGTTCATTTGTATCATTTCTTTTTAGATTCTGCATATATAAGGGATATCATATGATATTTCTTGTTCTCTGACTTCACTCAGTATGACAGTCTCTGGTCCATCCATGGACATGTTGCTGCAAATGTCATTATTACATTCTTTGAGTAATATTCCATTGTGTATATGTACCACATCTTTTTCCATTCCTCTGTCAATGGACACTTAGGTTGCTACTGTGTTTTGGCTGCCAATGCGTTTTATGTTGATGAAAAACCTTTAAGGGTGTGTGTGTGTGTGTGTGTGTGTGTGTGTGTGTGTGTGTGTGTTTAAGCTGCTTGGCATGCTGGATCTTATTTCCACAACCAGGGATCAAACCCATTGCCCTTTGCAGTGGAAGCATGGAGTCTTCACCACTGGACTGCCAGGGAAGTGGCTGGTATCATTTTTATGATTTCTGAACCAGTTCTTTCGGTTACCTAACCAAGTGCAGACTATAGTGTTTTCATGGGAGAGGATTTCTCAATCAGGGCTTATGATACAAACCCAGAGTGGGCTAGGTGATGGGTTGGGGGTTGTGGTGATTCCGGCAGAAATCGATTATCCTGGGGAGGTGATGCAGCTGCAGAAGAGGTGAAGTCGCAGATGTGCTTCAGTGAGGTGCTCACCTGAGCTCACATGCTGAGCTCACGCTGCTTGGGGGCGGAGTGGAGCTGGGAAGCTTGGGGAGAAGTAGGCTGTTGCCGCGGGGCTTAGAAGGGGCAGCTGTGTAGTTAGGTTTTATAGCTAAACGTCACAAGCTTGTTTTTGGTTCTTGCCCAAAACAAATGGCAGGCCACTGGCAAGCCTGATCCCCTCTTAAGAAGCTGGTTCCTTAGCCGCTCCTGCAGACAGAAGCCAGTGTGACGGGCCTGTGTGGAGAACATTCACCCCAGATGCTCCCCTGCCCCGCCCCTCCCAGCAGTTGTCCTCTGTCAGTTCTGTGTGATGAGGTCATGCACTGTATTCTGACCAAAATGAGTAATTTTTATCTCAGCTCTTGTAGTAATAGCTACCAGTGGTTGGGCAAGGAGTGCTGGTTCAGGCCTTGTCTTTCTTAATCCTCACAGCAGTCCTACAAGGTGGCAGCTACCTCCTCCTTAAAGGAGAACCGAGACTTAGTAACTCATCTAGGTCACACAGTTAGCACGTGGTGAAGCTGGAATTCAGACCCAGATTCGCACACCTCCAGGGTTACGAAGAATTGTACGGTTCTGCCTTACTACCCATAATCATCCCTGTCCAAAGAGTAAACTGCCTCCTCCCCCTAAATGGCCACCCACTCCAGTATTCTTGCCTGGAAAATCCCATGGACAGAGGAGCCTGGTAGGCTACAGTCCATGGGGTCAGAGAGAGTCGGACACGACTTTACTTTCACTTTCCCCCTTAAAAGAGGGGCTGGGATTGAAAGCGGTGAGGGCACTTTGGGGTTTCTCTTTTCTCCCTTTTAAACAGCCTGCAAAGGAAAGCTGAGTTGAACACTGGGGGACTTGATTTTTTTTTTTAAATAGTTTGTATTAGAGCTGAGGTTTGTTTGTTTTTTTGGCAGTGGTGGGTCTCAGCTGTAGCACACTAGATCTTCAATCCTTTAGGTGCAGCATGCGGGGTCTAGTTCTCTGATCAAAGGTGGAACCCAGGCCTCCTGAGGCGTTGGGAGCACAGAGTCTTAGCTACTGGATCACCAGGGAAATCCCATAGGGGGATCTTCTTCAGCAAAAATTTTAAACCCTTACAACATGATTTTAATTACACAAATAATACATGCTCATAGCCCCACTGGAGGAAAAGCAGAAAAGAGCAAAAAGGGGAAAAAAAGGAAATTAAAGCCACCCGTTATACCTGAAACTAACACAACATTGTAAATAAACTATAACCCAATAATTTTTTTAAAGATAAAGAGTAAATAAAAGTAGGATTAAAAATAAAGTCACCCATAGTGCCACTAATCAGGGATCATTTTTAATACTTTTGTGATGTTCTTCCATAAACAGAATGGAACCATGCTGTTAACATTATTTTGTAGTTTGCTCTTTTTCTCATGTAATAGACACCTTCCTATGTTAGTAACAATGGATATCCTCCTCATCATATTGGCTGCAAGACAGCAATAATGATATTAGCTATCTGATAGTGAATCATGCTTCCATCTCATTCAGAACCTGTTTCCTCACTTGTAAAAGGTACACTTTAAAGGGTTGTTTATTAGATTAAATAAGGTAATGCTTATAAAACACAATGTCTGACAGTAAATGCTCAACATAATACAACAAACTGTAACAATAATGGTTCTTGAAATTTCCTGGCAGTCCAGTGGTTAAGACTCCACACTTTAACTGCTGAAGGCCTGATCCCTGGTCAGGGAACTACAATCCCATGAGCCGCATAAAGTGGCAAAAAAAAAAAAAAAAAAAGCCCTAAAAATTAAGCAAATTATTTCTACCATGTGTTAAGTGCTTACTTTGTGCCAGACATTGTGCTAAAGGTTCACAGACTCCTGACACCAGACCCATGAAGTGGGGACTCTTATTGTTCCCATTTGACAGATGAGGAAAGTGAGTGACCAAGAGGCTAAATATCTCACCCAAAGCTCCAGGGCCAGTAAGTGGTAGAGAGCCAAACCCAGGCAGTCAGAATCCAGGGCTCTCACACTTCTACACCACATTACTCTCTGCCTCGGAGACATAAAAATGTTCCCCTGGCATTCCCTCTGAGCCTGGCACTATGCTAGATCCTAGGGCTTTACACCAGTCTCTGTGCGTGTTTTCAAGGTAGGCATGAGGCAGGATAGTAACCATCTATCTATTAAATCTATTAAATTCTATTAGAACAGCAGAACCTCAGTCTCTTGTCATTTTATCTGGTGATGTCCCTTAATTCTATTGAGCCACAGGAGGCAGAGGCTTCCCAGGTGGCACTACTGGCCAATGCAAGAGACATAAGAGATGCCAGTTCGATCCCTGGGTGGAGGAGATCCCCTGGAGGAGGAAATGGCAACCCATTTCAGTATTCTTGCCTGGGAAATCCCATGGACAGGGAGCCTGGTGGGCTGTAGTCCATGGGGTTGAAAAGAGTCAGACATGACTGAAGCAGAGGGCAGAGGGTGGGGATAAGGAAATGGCCCCCCTCTCTGGTTGACAGTGAGTATATCTTGGTAATCTTGGGTTGTAATGATCTACCCTCACATGGTTGCCCCTCACCAGTGAGGCCCTGCTCTCCTTGGGAGCAGGGACCAGATATCACTCCTTCCCATATCTCTTTGCTCTAGCCCTAAACCTGTGCCTCCATGTAGGTACCACATACATGGCAAATAAATTAATGAGCAAATGGATGCATGTGTGGGTAAATGAATGAATGTGATAGGGAAATAACGAATGAGCCAAGAAGGGGCCAGTGAGCAAGTGAATGAATGAATGTATGAATGAACAACTTCTTGGGTGCTTGGGTCTGATGAACACTGTAAGGGCTACTCTGAAAACTCTATGACCATCTATGTGCAGTCAGTCATAATGGCATTTGCTCCCGCCTTGCCCATAGGAAGTGACTTCCTTTTTACCCCCACCTTAATTGAGATATAATTGAACTATAACATTATGAAAGTTTAAGAGGTACTGTGTGTTAACTTGATATACCCACATATTGCATCATGATTACCACAGCATTAGTTAACACCTCCAACACCACACATAATTGTGTGTGTGTGTCTACCAGGAGTGGAAGGAGGAGCTCCAGCACAACCAGGCAGGGCAAGGTGGGCACAAGGTGGGCAGGGGTGGGTGGGCCCAGGGCAATGGCTCCAAACCCGCAGGGTCACTAGTTGGAAGAATCGTGGCTGTGTTACCGAGTTTTTAAAGACTCACAGAATTTAAAAAGGGAGAGCGAGCACAGCTTCAGTCGGCACGCGCACTGCACGTGTTTAGATCAAACAGAAAGCTTACAGTCTGCGTCACTGGGAGTCAGTGGCACAAGTCTGATTCTGGTGTGGCCTGCCCTTAGGGCCATTGTGGAGCAAGGCCCACAGAGAGGCCTCTCCTCTCTAGGAATAATCTCTCTGCCTGCATGCTCAGCCCTGTCCGACTCTGTACAACCCCATGGACCGTAGCCCACCAGGCTACTCTGTCCATTGGATTCTCCAGGCAAAATACTGGAGTGGGTTGCCATTTCCTCCTCCAGGGGAATCTTCCTGACCCAGGGATCAAACCCATGTCTCCTGTGTCTCCTGCATTGGCAGGCAGATTATTTTACCACTGAGCTACCTGAGAAGCCCTTAGGAATAATAGCTGGTTGTAATTGAGTGCTATGTGCCAGACACTGTTCTGAACACATGAAACCAGATTAACACACTTAGTCTTCATAACAATTCAACTAGTCATCTACTTAAGATCATCCCCATTTCACAGATAAGGAAACAGGCTCAGAAACAGAGACATCCCCTAAGGTTCAGCAACTTGAAGAGCCACTTGAGTTCATGTGTCATTCTACAACCCCAGCTTTTCTAAATTGGGCTAAAAGACTGGGGGGAAGTTTTGCAAAAACAAATGGTTTGTAATGTCCCTCAAAGAGTGGGGCACCTCAAAGTCTTTTGTGAGGGGGAGTGCTTGCTCTTAATTCAGAGCCCCTGACCCCGACCTAATACTGTCTGATTTTGTAGGGCTGTGGTGAAACATGAAAATTTGCTTTTTGAACAGACTTCTCAGTGACTGTGAAGAAGCAAGTCAGCCAATTGCATTTAAAGCACCACAATGTTTAACCACCCCGATCATATGCCTAAACAACCTGTGAGGAGGCTAACAAGGGCAAAGAGTTTTGAGTAGGAAAGAGACTATTAATAATGTGCCTTTAAAAAGAACAGGTGGCTTCCTTGGTTGCTCAGCTATACAAAATCTGCCCCTGCAATGCGGAAGACCCAGGTTCGATCGCTGGGTCGGGAAGATCCCCTGGAGAAAGGCGTGGTAACACATTGCTGTATTCTTGCCTGGAGAATCCCCACGGACAGAGGAGCCTGGTGGGCTACAGTCCATGGGGTCACTAAGATTAAGACACGACCGAGCGACCAAAACACACATCAAGAGAACATCAACAAGGCCTTTTGCAAGCCCTACAAAATGCCCTTTCTCCCGGGCAGCACCAAGTCACCGGGTCCCCGGGCCTGATCTCCGGCGCCGCCTGGTCACCCAGGGTCCCTGGAAAGGAGCCACTGCGATCCCACCCCAAGCCTCAGGGGGCGCTATTCAGGTTCGTTCTGATGGGAATGGAGCATTGTTTTCTTTCTGCGCTTGCGCAGCAAGGAAGTCTCACTTCCGTCTCTACGCGCGCACCGTCTGAACTCGGCGGTCGCTCGGTAGGTGAGTGGAGCTGGTGAATTCTCCGGCTACGAAGCCCTCCGCTCCACTGGACTCCATCCTGCCTGCCCGGGGGTCTACCCGCCGCCTTAGAGATCTCTCTGCGTGACCCCCACCCGAGCATTCTTGTGCAGTCTGAGCCCTCGTCCCTCAGCCTCGAGGCCCCAGTGCCGCCCCCTCCCCACTCCCGTTTAGTTAAGCATGCGCTCTCCGCGCTCGTCTTGCTCTGTGTAACACCCAGACCTCTCGTATCCTTCGCTTCCCTCCCTCAGTCTCCTGCCAAGGCCACCCCCCTAGAACCCCTGGGCGGGGATGTAGCGTAGTGTCCCGGATGGAGAGAAGGCCCTGGTACCCCACCAAGCGTCCCTTCGCTCCCTCTGCCTCTGTCTGCAGGCGAACACCATGAAGTTCAACCCCTTCGTGACCTCGGACCGGAGCAAAAACCGCAAACGTCACTTCAATGCCCCCTCCCACGTGCGCAGGAAAATCATGTCGTCTCCACTCTCCAAGGAGCTGCGACAGAAGTACAACGTCCGCTCCATGCCCATCCGCAAGGACGACGAGGTCCAGGTACTTGTCTCCCGGGCACTAGTTACCCACCTGCGTGGCGCTCGGGCGCCGCCTTTGACGGAGAGTGTCAACAGTGCCTGGACGTGTAGAGGAGTCAGAGACTCACACGCCCTCAGGACCGGGGCAGATGATGTGACCCTGCAGGTGACTGGAGTTGGGGCCCAGCGTCACCAGAGAGCGCCTGCCCAGCTTAATTTAGAGCATTCCAACTCAATTCTTTAATAATAATAGTTTGAGAAGTTTTTGCTTTGCTTTCTTTTTTAGTCCAGAGGTTGCTAGTTCCCAGACACTGCTCAGGGCAGATCTTTGCAGGGGAAGGTGTTGGAATAAGAGTAAGGTTTTGGCAACATTGGGTTTAGTGGAAGCTGAACATTTGATGGTGCTGGATTTGGCAGGGAGAATGGTGAAGCAACAGCAAATCAGAGACGTGAAATTTTGAGAAAGTATAAGCTGTCTGTTCTCTGACTGGAGCTTAGAATGTGTAGTAGAGAAGGGGAAGTGAAGGTGAGTAAGATAGATTGGAGCTATATTCACACCTTGAAGGAATAGGTATTGAGCACTTACCAGACCAGGCACCATTCCCTAGAACTGTAATGGTGAACAACATCCACACGGTCCCTGTTGCAGTAGGGCTCATGTTTGGGAACGGGGGTTTCCCGACCTCTGCACTGTTGCCCTCTTGGGCTGGGTAGTTCTTTGTTGTGGTGAGCTCTCCTGTGCACTGTGGGATGTCTGGCGGCACCCCCGGCTTCCTCCACGCACTGTGGGATGTCTGGCGGCACCCCCGGCTTCCTCCACTCACTGTGGGATGTCTGGCGGCAACCCCGGCTTCCTCCACGCACTGTGGGATGTCTGGCGGCACCCCCGGCTTCCTCCACGCACTGTGGGATGTCTGGCGGCACCCCCGGCTTCCTCCACGCACTGTGGGATGTCTGGTGGCACCCCCGGCTTCGCCCACTAGGTACCAGTAGCAGCTCTGCACAGTTAGGGTAACCAGGACTGTCAGTGTTTCCAGGTATTGTTCCTGGGGGTAAAATTCACCTCCCCCAACTGAGAACCATTATTTTAGAGAATGAAGTAAGGAATTTAGTGTATCTCTAGGGGACTGGGACTTGGACCGTTTGAGGAGGAAAAGATCGGAAGCAGGAGATAAGTTAGGTTGAGAATGTAACAGGAATAGAGTGGAAAAAATAATTTGGAAGTATGGTTCTGCCTCTTTTCTGAATCCTTGCCATCAGACATGTTCTAGAAAGGGGGAATTGCAAATGCCTATAGGTGCTAGTTAGGGATACGCAGACTCTTCATTTGTTGTCAGATTCTTCAGTTTTGTGAGACCTGGAAAACCTGGATTCTTTGTTTTATAGAAACTGCTTTTGGCTGAGATCACCAAAAACCTCTTTATGACTAAATTCAGTGGTCCCATCTTCGTCTCACTGTCCTTGACTTTTTCAGCAGCATTTGGCATGGGTGGCATCACCTTGCTTCTTGAAATAGTCTCTCTTTTTAGCTTCTGTGACACTTCAAGCTCACAGTTTACTTCCAACTTCCCAGCCTCCATTGCTGGTTAGTTCTCCTCTGTCTGATCCCTAAATGCTAGAGTTTGTCAGGGCCTGCACCTGGTCTTCCATTGGCTGGCCTACATTGTCTACCAAGGTGGTAATACTTATACCTAGAGTTTTAAATATCTGCTCTATGCTAACACCTTCCTCCTTTATATCCTGGTTCAAACCACTTTTCTGACCACAGACCTAAGATCTAACTGCCTGCTGAACATCTTTATTTGAATATCTCACAGACATCTCAATCTTCTTATGCATGAAATCCTGACATTCCCACTGCCTCTAAAATCTGATTCTCCTCCCATCTTTCACACCTCAATAAGTGATGCTCTATCTCCCCCCCTGTATATACCATAAACCTTTAAGTTATTCTTAACTTTCCCTAACCCCTCTCTTCTGTCACTATGTCTTGTTGATTTTACTTTCAAAATAAGTCTTAAATCTGAAACTTCTTTATATTTCCATTTTAGTTCAAAGCATCTTCACTCCACTCTTACCCTAATCCATTCTATACAGATGGCATTATTTGCAAATCAGACCCTACTTAAAACCTGTCAGTGGTGCTTGATGTGCTAACTGTTACATCTAAATCATTGATAAGGCTCCAGTGATCCAGTCCAGGCCTAACTCTCCAGCCTCATCTCACTTTATAAGCCCCCCACTCGCACTGTGCATCAAACCCATCAGTCCTTTCGGGTCCTTAGAATGCGCCCTCTGTCTGGAGTGCTCCTCACTTTGCAGGTCTTACATCTCAGTATCTTCCCGTGTGCCCTGTTCATGGGTCATATATTTGTATGTTTACCTCTTAACTGCTTACTACTCATCAGACCAAGCTCCCTGAGGCCAGAGAACTTTTCTGACCTCAGTGCAGAGCCTGGCACAGCAGGGGCACAATCAGTATTTATTAAACGGATGAAACCGATTGGATGGAATTGGAACGTGAGATAAAAGGGGGCATGAACTGTTTCCTTTTTAGATATGAACGCAATGAAACTCAGGTAAAATAATAAAGAATAATACAGAAAATGAGTGTCCAGGCCAGGAATACCAGGTCTCTTAACTCTAGAGGTCATACAGGGTAAGCATGTCTCCAGTCAAGAAAGTAAAATAGTCCAAGTAGGTTTGTTAAAACTGCCTTTTCTCTTGGTATCTTCTAAGTCTCACGTGCCCCTTTCTCTGAGTAGCTGAGTCTTCCTCCTACTTTACAGAGGGAATTAAAACTATCATCTAGGAACTTCCAGAGCTCCTGGCTCCACACCTTCTGGCTTAATACCTGCATTGCCACCCCTCCTGTCTTCATTCTCTCCTGTTATAAATCCTGTTTCTATCTAAAGTTCTCCCTCTGCCACTAAATGTGACATCCACCACTCTCTTCTCCCCTCTTCAGATCCTTCTATCCATTATCTCCTTTCTCTACAGCTTCCTTACCTTTTCCTCCATACTTGTTCATTTAGACACAGTAATGTTTCCCCTTCTTAAATAATAAAAAATTATCCCTTAACCTCACAACCCCATAGAGCACATGTCCTCTTTCCGATCCTCTTCAGATCCAAGCTCCTTGGGCCAGTCTTTTCATCTTCATCTTTCACCTCTGGTAAATTCATGGCCTTACCATAAACAACTTTCATCCCTCTGCTCCACCAAAAGCACTGTAGCCACGACCACCAGTGACCAGCTTGTTGTCATCTGTTACTTTATCCTTCCAGTTCTTTTGGTTTGACTGTTCCACAGCATCTGATCTTCTCTTCGCTCCTGTAACACCATACTCCCTGGTCTCCATTTATTCGTTTATGGTTTATGTTTCATTGCTTTGTGGGCTTTTCTCTAGCTGTGGCAAGCAGGGACGGCTCTCCAGTTTCAGTAGGTGGGCCTCATTGTGGTGGCTTCTCTTGTTGCAGAGCATGGGCTCCAGGTGCAAGGGCCACAGGCTTAATGGCTCCGTGGCACGTGCGATCTTCCCAAATCAGCGATTGAACCTGTGTCTCTTGCATTGCCAGGCGGATTCTTTACCCATGAGCCACCAGGGAAACTCCCTGGTTTCCCATTCTTTCAGACCACTTGAGTCTCTTGTAAACCCTTCCAAAACGCTGGCTTTTCTTAGATTTCTACATTCTGCCCTTGTCTCACACCAGCAGTTCCCTGAGTAAAATCAGGCTTTGCGTTGCCATCTCTGTGGATGACTCTCAGGCAGCCCAGTGGGCCTTCCTGCCGTGTATGGAATCTCATGTCCATGCCTCTGGGAGAGGCACACCCATACATCCAGGTGCACACTTGGACCCTGGATGTCATCCTCGCCTGGTCCCTGCACCTTTCAGTCCATTGACTGAGTCTTACCCCATCTCCTTCCTCACTAGGTCTAGTGTTTAATCTACTTTTTATCACAGGTATGTTCCCTTGACTCCTTTTTAACATCTGTCTTTAGTCGTGATGATAGTTAATAGGGCCTTTTTGCAGACTTTCCACACGAGGGTCTCTGGTCATGCGGTCCGTGATGGATTTACAGTGAGGCGTGCAAGGCTGTTCCCTTTGCAGCCTGAAATTCACCTTGGTAAGCTGGACAATGTAGGTAGACATTTAAGGAGTATTGAGATTCTCCATTTCTTTACGTGTGGTTATTTTCTCTGTGCTTATGTGGCTGCTGTTTAATAGGCTCGTGCCTTTAGGAAAACCATAATCTAGTTGATTTTTAGAATAGAATTGGAGTATGAACAGATGTTTAGGGTGTGAAAATAGCCCACAATGTTTTATTTTTATTTATTTATTTTTCATTTATTTTTATTAGTTGGAGGCTAATTACTTTACAATATTGTAGTGGTTTCTGCCATACATTGACATGAATCAGCCATGGATTTACATGTGTTCCCCATCCCGATCCCCATTCCTGCCTCCCTCCCCATCCCATCCCTCTGGGTCTTCCCAGTGCACCAGCCCCGAGCACTTGTCTCATGCATCCAACCTGGGCTGGTGATCTATTTCACCCTTGATGGTATACTTGTTTCAATGCTATTCTCTCAGAACATCCCACCCTCGCCTTCTCCCACAGAGTCCCAAAGTCTGTTCTGTACATCTGTGTCTCTTTTTCTGTTTTGCATATAGAGTTAGCGTTACCATCTTTTTAAATTCCACATATATGCGTTAGTGTACTGTATTGGTGTTTATCTTTCTGGCTTACTTCACTCTGTATAATGGGCTCCAGTTTCATCCATCTCATTAGAACTGATTCAAATGAATTCTTTTTAATGGCTGAGTAATATTCCATGGTGTATATGTACCACAGCTTCCTTATCCATTCGTCTGCTGATGGACATCTGGTTGCTTCCATGTCCTGGCTATTATAAACAGTGCTGCGATGAACATTGGGGTGCACGTGTCTCTTTCAGATCTGGTTTCCTCAGTGTGTATGCCCAGGAGTGGGATTGCTGGGTCATATGGCAATTCTATTTCCAGTTTTAGCCCACAGTGTTTTAATTTGACATTTTAATTTTTTTATGATGATAAAATATTTGTGTTAACTGTAGAAATCTTGAAATGTAGACTAATATAAATTAAGAATTCTACTTCCTGCCTAATGGCAACCATTATTGACATTGGGATATATTTTCATCTTGTGTATACCATATATATGAAGCATATATGCACAAGATTCAGACTGTATTGTGTTTAGCTTTGTACTCTTTTTTTCTTCATATCTTGAAAATTTCCCTAGGTCATAAATTATTTTTTGAAAACATGGGCTTTAGATGGTTGCATGAGAATCTCAATATAATTTCTTTCTTTCTTTTTAAACTGAAGTGTAGTTGATTTACAATGTTGTGTTAGTTTTATTCTCAGGACTAGTTGTGTGATGACCATCCTACTTCAAGGAATGTTTTGTTTAGGTAAGAGAAGAAAAAAATCCAGGTGAAGAACCTCCACCTGACTTAGAAGAATAACACAGAGCAGATTTATACCAAGGGGAAAAAAAGGCTGATTTTGACTGCCAAGATTAATCTGTTTTTTGTGCAAAAAGTTTCATTGTTCGCCTGTATGTTCCTGATCATTAGTTTCCTCACTGATATTCAAGCATTAGAAATGGGGAGAATTGACTTCTGTGTTTTCTCTTAGGTGGTTCGAGGACACTACAAAGGTCAGCAAATTGGCAAGGTAGTCCAGGTGTATAGAAAGAAATATGTCATCTACATTGAACGGGTGCAGCGTGAGAAGGCTAATGGCACAACTGTCCACGTGGGCATTCACCCAAGCAAGGTATGGCCCGGGGCCACACAGTGGTAGTGGCTGTGTACCCCAGCACCCCTGCTGGAGTTGCTGGGTATCAGCATTGCCTACACAGGCAGATGAGATAAGGACTTCAGAGGCAGGTCGGGCAGGCTTGGTTGGTTCACTGGCTAGGGGTAGTAGCATCAAGGATCCAGATTCTTTTCTTGTGTGTTCTGTCATTCTTGGTGATGGCCCATCTGCAAGCTGGTAGCAAGAGTGTTGCAGGCAGGACTTCCCCACGAGGGAGTATGCAGAGGGACTAGAGAGAACACCTCTTCCTTCAGCCCTCACTCCCAACTAGTGGAATTGACCGTTCCTCTCTTCAACTCCCAGCTTACACGCTGTAGAGTCTCTCCTCCAGAGTTTCAGAACTTTAAGGGCCGAATGGTTGGGTCTCACTCACCTGTGTGATTTCTATATCGCCTAGTAGCTGGTGAGAATGCAGTATTTTTAAAAACATTGCATTTTGCCAGCCAAGGGATGATAGACAAACCATCCATGTTGATAGTATAATCTTCTACAACCTGAATGATCTTTGTATCACTGAACAATGTAAATGGTCCCTAGAACCACAGGAGTTAGGGGTAGGAGGTTAGGTAGCAGAAGAAGGAACCCAAGCTGCTATCGTTGAGGGAAGATCCGCTGTGTGAGATAATTATGGTTTTAAGTCCTTTCCCCTTAAAAAAAATCAAGATCTGTTTGTTTTCTCATCCTAACAGGTGGTCATCACCAGGCTAAAACTGGACAAAGATCGGAAGAAAATTCTTGAACGCAAAGCCAAATCTCGACAGGTTGGGAAAGAGAAAGGAAAATATAAGGAGGAACTTATTGAGAAAATGCAGGAATGAATATACCCTGTTGCACAACCGTGGTTTATCTGTAGGTTTTTTGCCTGGCGTGTAGTCCTTTAAAACTTTTCAAGATGTCTCTCTCTGGAGTATTTTATTTCCTTCCCGTTTTGTTATTATTATTTATGTGGCTCTGTAAATCCACTTTTGCTGTTTTGGTTAATAATTTTATGAATAAAAATTGGAAATGCTTTCTTGTTCCGATTGGTATTTATTGCTTTATAGGTAAAATCCATCTTAATTCTCCGTTCCCCAAACTTTAATCTACAGAGAGCAGCACAGCAGCAGCTGTGAGTTAAGACGGCCCTGCCCCTGCTTAGACCCTCATGCTGACGGGGTGGACAGGACAGGGCTCTGTTCTGACGCAGAAGTCTGCCCTGCTCGACGGAAGTCAGGATCGGCCTGGCAGGCACCAGGCCCCACCGAGAGCAGCACCGCTCAGCGCTCCCACTGTGGCCTGTCAGGCTGCCCTCTGGCCAGCTCCCTCTCCTCCACACCCTAACCAACCCAGGGATGTGGCGCTCCCGCACCCGGCTGCCCTGCCCAAGTCTTGGTGCTGGTGCTATTTCCGTGTGACTGAAATGCCCTCTCCTGAAGATGATTCAGAAGACTGATGGCCTACAGGCAAGGCTTGACTTGGTTCACAGATTTTTTTTTTTTGTCCTATTGTTTTCATAACTTTAAAAATTAATTTCCGACATATAAAACGTAATGAGAGCACAGAAAAATCCAGATCTTTTGCTTCATCATTTGCATGAGGCCCTCAGCCTGTGCAGCATTGGTGTGTGGAGACAGGGGACTCTTCCTGTCCTCACTGGACTCCAATCTAACTTCTAGTCATTCCTTAAGATTAGCTTCAGAGCCACATCTAAAATCCTCCCTTGCCCCTGTGGTAAACAATCTATTGATTAATGCATCAAACAGCCTTTATGGCTCTCTAGTAACACAGGGTTTATCTGACACTGATGTTTCTTAATACATGTTGACTGATGCCATTATTTTCCATTTTGACTGCTGAAGAAAATGAGTTTAGGTTAATTGCTCAAATCCCAGAGAGCGTAAGAGAGCGAGCTAGGATTTGAACCCAGGCCTCAGTGCATCAATGGACATTGACCTCCCGCGTCAGCCCCCTCTGGTATTCCTCCCTCTACTCCTGTCAACCGTTTATCAGAGTCTGATAAGAGCCTAGACGTACGGAACAGAATTTATGTGTTTGTATCAATAGTGCTGTAGTGGGAACAGCACTGTCAGCAGCCATCAAGTGCCAATTGCAGCTCTGCCACTGGATGGTCAGAGGCCTTTGAGCAAGCTGCTCATCTCAGCTTCCATTTTCTCAGTAGAAGAAGACGTCAGTCGCTCAGTTGTGTCCGACTCTGTGACCCCATGGACTGTAGCCCGCCAGGTTCCTCTGCCCATGGAATTCTCCAGGCAAGAATACTGGAGTGGGTAGCCATTCCCTTCTCCAGGGGACCCTCCCCACCCAGGGATCAAATCCAGGTCTCCTGCATTGCAGGCAGATTCTTTACTGTCAGAGCCAAAAGAAGATAATACTTGCACTGCCTTCCCGTCTCACGGAAAATGCAGAAATAAAATGCTAGGATCAAATGGGCTATTTCTGAGCAGACTTTGAAAGTATGAGTGTATAAATTCTAATATTGCTATTATTCAGTATTTCCAATTCTAACATTCATCTTGCACTCAAAGAAGTAATGATTTTTCACAGAAGATCAATAAGATCACAAACCACAACTCAATATGCATGTTCTGACTGCAGCATTGATTTAAGAGTGAGCAGAATGATACCAGCTCTGGAGTCAGATGAATCAAGTCCTGTTCTGGTCTTTGGACAGCCCTTTTTATGAGCCTCTGTTTCCCTATTTTATGTAAGAAGCTAAAAACACTGATCTTCAAGACTGAAAATTAAAGTAGCGGTCCACCAGGCCCCCCTGATTTTAGGAGTCAGTATGGGTGCTTGCTAATAGTCTCGACCTCCTTGCCTGGAGATGCTGTGATGCAGTAGGTCTGAAGAGAGAGGCCTCTTTGGGACTTGCATGCATGTGTATTTTTCACATGGCCCTTGTATGATACTTAGGACTAGGTAAATTTGGGAAATTGTGTATCAGGATATATACAAATCACAGCACATAAAATATAGTAGGTGCCCAAAACATGGTGACTATATTAGCATACTGAGCCGTATGTCTAGCAGGCATAATGAATAGGTCAACCAGTAAGGACTGGAGTTTGTTTTTTTAATTTTTGTCTTCACTCTTAATAACACATGTTTTAGGCCCCCAAATTTGAATAAAAGTCAGATTTCAAACTAGGTTAAATTTATAGTAAGATAATATCTTCTGATTCCTGGTCTGCGCCCTAGGCTCCAACCATTATGCTCACCATTACACTTAAATGATGATTATTTCCTAGGAATCAGATTTGGTTTCTTTTCAGCAACATGTTCAAGTGATAGATAAGAGTTTTGAGAACTGTAATCTCCCCCAAATCACACCAAACTTATCAGTCATGTGAATAACAGTGCATGATCAAGAGCAGGAATTCAGCATCAGCTGAGAGCTAATCCCAGCTCTGTCATCTGGCTGTGTGACCCTGGGCAAATGGCCTAACCTCTCTGGGCCTGTATGGTCATCTATAAAATGGAGATGAACTGAGTACCTACCAAATAGAGTTGTCGGGCTTACTACTTGGGATACTGTGTGTAGAGCAGAGAGAACTCAGCAAGCGATAGCCACTGTCTTTCTGAGGAGACTGCAGTGGGTTTGTCTGCAGGAGTAGGGGGAAAAGTTTTTCTCCAGGGAGTTAGGATAAATGCGGGTTCTTGACCAAAGCAGGAGGGTTTGAAGGCAGAAGTATTGTGCTTGGGCTGCTGCAGGAAATTGGGACTGTAGAACGCCAGCTGAATGGGCCTGCTGGATGGGCTCAGGCTGGGGAGAGGGGTTTAGCATGTTTCCTAGAATGAGTTTGAATTAAGTAGTTTGCTACTGACCTTTTCATCAAATTTGTAGATGTCCACTTACGTGAGTGAGTCCCCCTGTTATTTTGGAAAGACTCCAAACTTTCACACTTCAGATAACTCCTTCTGAGTGTCTGCTTTCATAGTACACTCGGGTCTGAGATGTTCAGCTACAGGGCTTTCCACGTGAATTGGGTAAGCAAGGAAGTAATCAGATCTGGGAACCAGGCAGAACTTTACTAACCAAGAGTCCTCTGTACTCTGCTGATGCTATAGACTACAGAGTTGAGCAGTCCCAATCTGGTAATGGCTTGGGTCTTTGTTCATTGTTCTTTTTAATTAGTTTTTTTCTTTTAAAGAAAAAACCTGAACAGAGGAGACTGGCGGGCTACAGTCCATAGGGTTGCAAAGAGTCAGACACAACTGAAGTGACTTAGCACGCACACATGTGTATATAGTACAACATAAAAAGGTACAAAAGGTATACAGTGAAAAGTAAGTTTCCTTGTCATGTTGACTCTTAGTCACTCAGTTCTCCCCAGAAGCAGTCACTGTTTCCAGTCTTTTGTATCCTTCTAGAAATATTCTATACATACATGATTGGGTTTTTACTAAAGTCTGGTCCATGAATAAATCTTCAGGAGAATGGCAGGTCATCCAAATTTAAATAGCTATATGAGGTTGATTTATTTCCTGAACACCATAATTACAATGCAAATACGCATCAATATAAGTAAAATATTATTTGTCCATCAGAAATAACTAAATCAACCACATCCTAGCCTATCCCTAATATGAGGGCAGCTAATTCTACAACAGGTTTTCAAAGGTCTCATCTTATGCGTTAGATGTCTCTATCTTTTAAAGTAGTGTATAATTTAAGGGTTTTGTGTGTGTGTGTGATTTACTATTTGAGATAGAAGAGGGAGTATGGTTTACTAGAAGAGCAGGAGCTACAAAGACCTACATACAGATCCCAGTTTTCTCTCTTAGAACAGCTAGACTTTGAGCAAGTCACAAATCGGAGCCTCCCTTTCTTAATATGTAAAATGAATTTAATAACACCTATTTAGGTGTTGTGAGCACTCAGTGAGACAGGTAATTCAAAGCACCTTGTTTCATGACTGACGAGTGGCCATCAAAAAATGGTAGCTGCCGTAATCAGTGGTGTCGGCCCACAGTGCATATTCTCTACATATGAGTGGCGTAAACAGCAGTAAACTATGCTAGAGTTTCCGCTTCTCCACTAACTTCCAGCCTTCTCAGTCAGCTTGGAAAGGAGCTTTACGATGTGGCTTCCTAACCCCGTGTTCCTGTTTAGGAGCTCCGTGGGGTCTGCACGGTAACGTTTCAGCCCACCTTGTTTACTCTATCCTACTGAAGTTGCCTCTGAGACTCTTCCTGTAATTCAAAAATTACTGAGCAACGTCCCTGGTGGTCCAGTGGTTGAGAATCCCTGCCAATGCAGAGGACACGGGTTCGATCCGTGGTCCAGGAAGATTCCACAAGCCGCGAAGCAACTAGGCCCACGCGCCAGAGCTACTGAATGCAGCCCAGGCGCCCTGAAGCCCAGGCTCCGCGGAAGAGAAGCCACTGCAATGAGAAGCCCGCACACCGCCACTGGAGGGCGGCTCCCCCTTACTTCAACTAGAGAAAGCCCACTGGCAACAACAAAGACCCAGCTCAGCCAAAAATAAAATAAATAAAAGTTACCGAGGACCCAAAGACCTTTTTTATGTGGATTACATCTATCGAAGTAATTACCATATTAGACATTAACACTGTAAGATTTATTTTAATCCATTTAAAAAATAATAATAAATCAAAAACATGTTAATGTTTTTATGGAAAATAACTACCTTTCCCAAAACAAAACCAAAAGAAGTAGCCATTGTGCACAGTTCCTTTATGTCTGGCTTAGTAGAAAACAAATGGATTCTTATAATGCTTCTGCAATCAACCCATTGCTGTGATGTTCTGGGTGAAGCAAAGGAAGAAAGTTCAGTGTCAAATTCAGCGTCACATAAATTGGTAGTTAGAAAAGAGAAGACCTGGCCGACCCACTGGGAGAGTCTCTAGGACTCTCTAGCAGTCCTGGGACCATGCTGCCCCAAGTCTCATTTTTTTCTTGCAGGAGACTTGAAAGCAGAGAATATTTCTTCATTTGGAGGGTCACTGAATCCTAGCTCTTGGCCTTCTCCACAGCTTTCATTTGGAACGTGTAATAAAATGTTTTCGACAGACTGACTGATAGAGGGAGCTATTGGCCAATACTAGCCCACATATAGAAATACCCAGATTAAAGTGTTTTCTCTTTCACAGCGGCTGAAACAAATTTCAGCCCGGTGTCCGAACAGAACCGGTGTCTGAACAGCTGCATGCCTGTGCTCCTGACATCTGCTTCTCAGAGAGGCTGCCAAGAAGGTGAGGCAAAAGGCAGACTTACCAAGATCAACTTAAAAGAAAACACCTGCATTAATTTAAGAATGGGGAAAATTTTTTACAATAGCCAAAAAAGTGGAAGCAACCCAATTGTCCAACCATGGATGAATGGAAAAACAAAATGTGGTATGTACATAGAGTGGAATATTATTCAGCCTTAAGAAGGATGGAAATTCTGATATGTGCTACAACATGGATGAATCTTGAGGACATTATGCCCAGTGATACATAAACCAGTCACCAAAAGACAAATGTTCTATGATTTTACTTACATCAGGTATCTTGAGTAGTCAAGCTTATAGAAACAATGAAGTAGAATGATGGTTGCCAGGAACCAGGGGAGGGAAGAATGGGGACTTGTTTGGTGGGTATAAAAGAGTCCCGGAGATCTGGTGCACACCCGTGTGAAGATACTTAACACTACAGGAGTATACACGTAACAGTGGTTAAGAAGGTATGTTTCATGTTATGTATATTTATAGGAACAACTAGAAATAAGCTTTTAAAGAGAAATGGGAAGAAAGACCAAGCTTTTTTCTCTAATTTAGTTCTGGCTGATGTCACCCTTTCTTAACTATTCATTGCAGTTGTACAAATGTTCATTGAGCACATTCTAGGCATAAAATGCTTCTAAGGAAGATAGATCAGTTAAACAGCACCCATTCTCAAGGAGTTTGCCCTCTACTAAAGGGTTAGTTGATTTATACACACAAAAAAGCACAAGGCCACATGACATGCATTAACAGAATGAAACAGGTCTTGTGAAGGTGGTGCCTGGAATGGAACTTAAGAACAATAGAATTTCTGCTGCGACTGAGTTGTTGGGAAGGGGCAGGGTGAGCACAAATGAGACCAACTAGTTTTCTACCGTTTCCTTCAGGTAAAAGGTTTGAAATCTTGTTTGAAGAGATGTCAAAGATCTTTGGTCCAGCTTCCCATTTAATCCAAGAATTCATTCTAGTTGAATGAGGAAAGAAATCAGGAGGTAATTCAAAGTAGGGAAATGTGACTATCACAGGGAAATCATGGTCCAGGATAAAGCACACTGGGTTGGGTTACAAACTTGCTTTCCATCTTGCTTTTGCCTGAAAGCTCTATCAACTTCTCCGAGAATTGTACTTCCCTGGTGGCTCAGACGGTAAAAGCGTCTGCCTACAATGTGGGAGACCTGGGTTCAATCCCTGGGTTGGGAAGATCCCCTGGAGAAGGAAATGACAACCCACTCCAGTATTCTTGCCTGGAAAATCCCATGGACAGAGGAGCCTGGCAGGCTACAGTCCACCGGGTCGCAAAGAGTCAGACACGACTGAGTGACTTCTCTTCCCTTCTGTTCCAAGGCTGTCACATACACTGAACATGTGTGCAAATCCTTGGCAAGCATCAGAAATTCCTTGTCACCTTCTTCTTACTACCCTGGCTAATCCCTACTCCTCCTTCAAGGCTCAGCTCAAGACTGGCTTGGGGTAGAAAAGTCATGAACAGTGGTCCAACCTACCTTCACACTGCATTCAGTGGCCTGCTCAAAGTCCGTCTTTTCACCAGCCTGTGGGTAGGTGTGTCTGATTCCTGTAACCCTCCAAACCTGGGTGGGTTTGGTGTGTCTGTGGGTAGGTGTGCCTGATTCCTGTAACCCTCCAAACCTGGCACAGTCCACGTCATCCACTAAGTCAGTAGTTAAGAGCACTGGCCTTGAAAATCACACCAACAAAGGTTGAATCTTGGCTTTGCTACTTAGTAGCTATGTGACCCTGAGCAAGATCCTTAACCTCCTTCTTGGGCCTCAGTTTCTTCACCTGCAAAGTGGGGATAATTAACAGCGCCATAGGCTGTCATGAGGTGTTCAAAACGAAACTCAAGCACTTAAAGCCTATGACCCAGTGGCTACCACACAGAATTCTGAACAGAAACTTACTGTGAAGTTCTCTATATATGCTTGTTGCATAAGAAGATAAGGCTGTAAATAGCTACACTTTTCTTACAAGGGCCACCTTCGTATCTGAGAACTTTGCTGAGCCTCTGATGACACACCTCTAGCTCTGGGGCTCTAGACCCTTACAGAACAGGAACCCGGCGGTCTCCCAGCGGAGGGCGGGGCGGAGTCCCGCCCGCGGTCACGTGGGGACGCGGGGGGCGGGCCTTTGCGCGCGCAGGTCCCGCGGCCGGGGTTGACACTTCCGGGTGGGACCCGAGTGTGGCGGCGGGCCCGGGCCTGGCGCTTCCCGCAGCAACCATGGCGTATACCGGCCTCACCGTCCCTCTCATCGTGATGAGCGTGTTCTGGGGCATCGTCGGCTTCCTGGTGCCCTGGTTCATCCCTAAGGGTCCCAACCGGGGGTAAGTGCGCCAGGCCTGCCTGGGGAGGGAAGCGCGGTGAGCACCCGCCGGGCCTGGCGGGGAGAGGGGCCACGGCACCGTGGGTCGGAGACCTTGCCCGGGTGATCCCGCCTTCCAGTCAGGCCTCGGCCCCCAGCCCCCGGCAGCCCCCCGACTTCCTTGTCGCGGCAGCCTCAGTGTCTCCTAGCCCGAACTGAGGAAGGTGACCTCCGGCGGATCCTCCTTGGAAAGAAGCTTTAGGGGAATTTTTTTCTCCTCACGCCCCTGTGTGGGGAGGGTGCCGTCGGAAATGGATGTATCTCTCCTCGAGGAGAAGTTGGGGCTCGTCACCGGACGGCTGTCGCCCCTTTAGCCCCGCTGTCTACCCAAATGAGGCCTCGTTTGCCTACACTTTAAAGGGACGGATCAAATAAATAGAAATTGGCCTGTCTTCCTCACAGGCTGTCGCAGTTGCACAGCACACGCTTGTGCCGCAGCGTTGAGCCCAGGCCTTGCATCTAGTGGGCGCCAGGAGCTAGCTGGGGCTTGATCTGGAGCGAGGTTAATTACCAAAGAGCAGGAGGTATTGATTAGAAACCCCTGCGTCATACCTTTCTTAGGGCGCTCCCGCACTTGTGTATGAGTGTAACACAAGCTCTTAGAATGATTAGTTAAGAAAGACCCCCCCCCCCCCGCCCCCCGCCAATCCCCCGACTTCTTTGTTAAAGAGAGCTTTTTCTGTTTTATAAGTAAACTTTTTTATTATGGTGTGAAACAGTCTTATCTTCAAAGGAGCTTTGGAAACCCTCTTTTAGGTTCCTCTTTGCCTTTTAGTCATTTTTTCTCAGTGACACGATCATGTGGGGTGAAACTTACTATGAATCACAGATCTTGTTTTATTCTTTGAGACTAATTGGTGACTTCACAGTGCTCTGCATCCATAGTAGGCATTCAATAAAGGGCTGTTGAGTGGTCTATTGCCTTTATTAAAGGAAAGAAAATGCTCTTAATAGTTTGTGACCTGAACCCCTTTTGCTGTCTGGAATAAACTTGTGTTAGACCTGTTCCTTTCATCTAGTTTACAAGTAAATCATAATTTGTTTAAAAAGTAAGAATTGTAGTTGAATGTATCATTTGGTTGTATTAGGCCCACCCATTCTGCTCCCCTCTACTCCCCTCTCGGATGGCATCAGTTATGTAGGGTCGTCTTTCCAACCTGTAATAGATGAGAATTCTCAGGTTATTGAAACAGTTTGTGTTAACCAAATTTAATTCCTTGGACTTGTTTCTCCTGCTATGGTTCGAGAACTTCAAAGTGCTCCTTCGTTGTATTTCTGTCGTCAGCTGTTTCCTTACCCACTGTCTTTCCAGCCTTCATGCTCAGAAAGCGCTTACTAATGTGCTGGCAGTGTTGACCACTTCTTTCTTGAAGATCCCCATTTGGGGCCCAGTGTGCCCAGCCTTGGGGTCTTGATGCCGTTGCTGTTACCCAGAGTCATGAAATGCCTCCTGTGGTATGGGCTAGTCAGTTTGTAGTCCTAGTGTTACAATTCAGGTTTGACCTGCTAGTAATACGTGTTATCTGGATTTAATTCATAGCCTCCACCCCAGTCCTTGTTATTTCCTGCTCTTGGCAGGATTGAACAGGTCTTAAAACACAAGGTGTCTCCTAGGAGTTACTGTATTACACTTTGAGAAACACTGCTCCCAGTTGGATGATCCCTGGGAGGAACTTTTCCATGTTCCTATTTCCTCACTGTAAAATGGAAATATTAGTACTAAATTATTATTGGTTCTCTTTTCCCTCTTGAAAAGACTGCAGATAATTTTTTTTTTTTTTTTTACTACACGGAGGAGCTGAATTGCTTCAAGGACTATGGTGAATTTTTAATGCAGGAGAGCATTTCTGATTTGAAGGATTGACAACATCTTCATTAAGGAGATAAGTAAAGGTGCTGTGTGAGAGGGAGAGAAAGGAGTTTTTTGCTGTTAAATTTTCTTCTCTGAGATTCCTGCATGTCAAAATGCAGAAACTTGGGTGATTAGGAGGATTTCAGGACCTCGTGAAACTGGGGGAAAATGGGGGCAAAAGGGAAAAAGGTCTTCTGAATCTGTGTGTAACCTAAAGCAAGCTCCTTACTGTGATCTTTTTCTGCACCTGAAAAAGAGTGGAGTACAATGAAGTCTGTACCTGGAATGCTGGTTCCTAACCGTTCCTATTCTTTATGATTTCCTACTCTCCTCTTTAGGAATCCAGAGATTCTCTAAAAACTTCAGGTGGGGGAGGGGGTGGAGACAGAGAGCGGGGATTAGTGTGCCAAGGGTTCACAGCTCCAGTTTTTTCAGACATAACATTGTTACACATACAGAAAAAGAGAGTAGTGCAAGTGTTATGTAACGCCACCTAGATTCAGTAATGTTAACATTCATATTTGCTTTGTCTCTGAACCCAGGTGTGCACACACACACACATAATTTTGCTGAACCATTTGAGGGCATATGCAGTCATTGTGACACTTTACCCCTAAACACTTAAGCAGACCATAACTAAGAAAAAAATCACATTAGGAGCTGATACTTTTCGGTTTTTTTGGCTGTGTCACACCTCTCAGCTTGCGAGATCTTAGTTCCCCAGCATATTGGGCACTTGGAGTCCTAACCTCTGGACCACCAGGGAATTCCCATGAGGGACCTTTTGCTCTCCAATGTCAAATGAATAGTACAAAGGGGCCTCAGCTGTTTCCGTTTTCTGAGATGGTCTTTTGGGGAAGAGGAAGACTGAGGGAGGGATTCTGGGCTGGGGCAGGGGAATGGAAGGAGATGAACAGGAGCTTGGGATGGAGGATAAACAAACATGATGTGTTTGGGGACACTCAGGGCACCCACGTTCAGGAATGAAATGCTGTTTGAAAGTATAGGGGCGAGAAGGATGAATGGAGGGAACTGATTACAAGTGAGAAGCTGGATTTGATTTTATAGATCTTCAAACATGTTTATTATGAAACTATCAAAATTTGGTAGTGCAACCCTTAGTGCCTATTTATGTATGTATTATATTATAAGCTTAATGTATAAGGTACATATTTTGTTGAAGAATGTGCCTTCAGGATATATATAGAGTCTGACCAATTCTCACAATCCATACTGCTACCAGGCTGGTCCATTAATGCAACTCTCCTCTAACTGGTTTTTCTGCTTTTCCCTTTGCTTCCTCTTCCCAGGTCTATTTTCACCCTGCAGAGAGATCCTATTACAGTTTGGATCATATTTTGTCAGTGTTGTTAGTTGTTTGGTCGGATCCAACTCTGCGACCATATGAACTGTAGCCCACCAGGCTCCTTTGTCCATGGAATTCTCTAGGCAAGAATACTGGAGTGGGTAGCCATTCCCTTCTCCAGGGGATCTTCTTCACCCAGGGATTAAACCTGGGTCTCCTGCATTGCAGGCAGATTCTTTACCATCTGAGCCACCAGGGAAGCCCGATTTTGTCAGTCCTCTCTTCAAATCCCTCCAAAATAGCTTCCCTTTTCCTTTCAGAGGCTGTAAGATACTTCTGACCTCCCTTCCTACCAGGCTCTCCTTGCTGTGCTCAGCCACACAAGTCTCTGTCCTCTTTGAACCTGATACCCTCTCACCAGGAGCCTTTGCTTTGCTAAACTTCATCCCTTTTGTTTTCTCCTCTCTCTCCAGAGCCTGCTACACAGAGGACACAGTCTGTTGAATGAGTGAATGGACAAGGGAATATATTAACCACAGGGGAAAAAATATATATATCACACACACACAGGATTTCTAAAGGATAAGTTAAGCATCGTCCATAAAGGAGTTATGATATCTGCTCCCTGCCTTCTAGGAGATAGTCTTACGTATTCTGTGGGGTGTGGAGGTGCCATATTTGGAAATCATTCTTATAGATGATGGGAGTGCCTTAAAGGTGTTAAGGACTTCCTTGGTGTTCCAGTGGCTAAGACTCCATGTTCCCAATGCAGACTACCCAGGTTCGATCCCTGGTCAGGGAACTAGATCCTGCATACTGCAGTTAAGACCCAGAGCAGCCAAAAAACAAAGAACTAATCCTTATTGGTTGGTGACTGCAGGTGCAGGGGCGATATGAGCAAGGAGATGACAAATCTGAGGGATGGAAGTGGCAGAGTTTTTCGGGAGTAGGAGATTTCAAAGGGGAACCTTTAGAAAGAGAAAGTGAAAAGAATATCACAAGTTCAGTTTTTTAAAATGTCAGAGTTCAGCTGCTCAAAGATCCAGATTTAACTTTTTCAGAAAGAAATGGAGATGGGGAGAGATCAAGGCTAAAAAGTATAGTATCATTTCATTGCAGAGAATACTACCAGATAGGGCAGTTACTTGGGTATCAAAGCTAATTACTACTGCAGCCTTTTGTGTTCAGTTTTAGATGGGTTTGGAATAGACCTCTAAACTGTGGCATCAGTACACACTCCCTTATATACAAATGTTAATGACTTAGGTAGAATTCTGCTGAGTGCATGCAGGGCACACTGCTGTCTACTGGTGTTTCAGCAGATCAGATCCATCTTCCTAGAGTGCAGTCCTTGCCAGCTGGATCACCTGGGAAGGGAGCGTAAACCTCCTACAAGGTTTGCATAGTTATCTAATGATTGCACTTTTTTTCCCCCCAGAGTTATCATCACTATGTTGGTGACCTGTTCAGTTTGCTGCTATCTCTTGTAAGTAGTTTATTTCTAAAATAATAATCAGTTATTTCTGATATTTATCATATGTGTGATTAAAAGTTAAGTAAGTGGTTATCAAGTTTCATGGTTATCAAGTTAAGTTTTGGTTTTCAAGTTAAGTTTGGTTAAGTTAAGGTTATCAAGAAACTTAACCAATTAAGTTTCATGGTTATCATGAAACTTTATACTTTTGTTTAATTGGGGTTTGTTCTTGGTGTAACATCTAGAAATAGTAACTTAAGATTGGAAAGAAGATGTTTTCCTATGTTCAGTATGTTACCTAAGAATTGTACAGATGCTCAGTTCTGGCAATACAGGTGTAATTTATTTGGCACTTATTTCAATCCTATAATTAGCTGGAAATTGTCATCGTACTACTTTAGATTTTACTTCCATGAAGTATTTGAGCCTATTCTTTTCAGTTAAATATCGTGTTATGAAGCCAGTAAAGCCATTTTTGTTATGACTTTTGTTTATCTCATGAATAGACGTTAAACTGGAATTGTAATCGAGTAGAGAAAGGGTAATCTTTTAAAGTAATTCACTGTACATTATATCAAAGTATGATAATAATTGACTTCCGTTTGAATAAATTGTATCAACTGTTGAATGAAAGCTTTAGGATATATGAAGTCATGTCTCAACATATATTTTTGAAATATTGTTAGAAATAGCAAGACAGCATTTGAGGTATTCTGGTGGTTTTTTTTTTTTTTTTTTCAATTTTATTTATGTATGTATTTATTTATTCTTTCGGCCACACTGAGTAGCCTGTGGAATCTTAGTTCCCTGACCAGGGATCGAACGGAGCAGGTATTGAACCCATGCCCCCGTGTTGGGAGCTTGGAGTCTTAACCACTGAACTGCTAGGGATGTCCCTCTTTTTTTTAAATTGAGATATATTTCGCATACCATAAAATTTATCCTTTTAGGGATTGCTTGTTTTAAAACCAGCAATTCTTTCTTGTAAAAAGAGAGCTTGCTAGTTTCGTGAGACTTCCTTGTTTGGAAAAGTATTGGTGATGGTCAGCTATTGTTTAGTGCTCACATATGGTAGGAAGCAGCACTTCTAATCCTGTGACGAAAAGCCATGGTTCTCTGTGGCTCTGAATCTGAATTTCTTATATCCTGGGGCTTTTGCATTGAGGTTTTTCAAAGAGGTTTGTGGGTAGGAGCCAGTTCTAGTTGTTGGCATACATCAAAACCTGCCCCTGTCAAAGAGCTTTAAATTACCATGAATTTTGGCTGTCTGGCCATTAGATTACTTGCTTAAGTGCAGCTTGCAGTGTTTAAAGCTGAATCATATAGCACGATAGGAGTGTGGCTGAGGATGATGTTTAACTGCCTTGACATGCGAGCTTAGATGATGAGACTTTGTGCGGTTGCCTTGTTTTAGTCTTTTCTTTTTAGGAAGGTTAAGAGGCTTTTTCGGGTCTTCCCCAAAAGGCCTGAAGTGGGAAACATTTCACACTTCCCCAGAATGGAAGTCTGACAGGCAGTGAATAGAGGACATTCTTATTCTAGCTGTGTTTAGCTCTAAAGAGTAAATGGGAAGAAGTACTTGCATCAACAATTCCTCATCTGAGTAGGGGTGATTGAGTACCAGTCTGTCCTACCGAATTGAATGTCCTCTAGAAATTCCAGCAAGGGAGCTCTTTATCAATCCAGGAGCGAAGGAGTGGTCCTGTGATTGAAAAAGCCTTTTTTTCATTCCTTTGATCTCTGCTGCATGAGTGGTAAGGTTGGTGGTGGGATCTTAAAAGAGAGAGAAAATTATTGTACAGAGGAATGACTTGAGATTAAACAAAGATGAGGCAAAAGTGTCCTATGACTTTCTGGTCCTCCACTCTCTTTGAAGTCTGGTTAATTTTCTGGATATTCTCTTTAAAACAGGCAGGAGACCTTTCCAATTAATCTCATGCCTCGTGTCTTCATTTTCAAGTATAAAATACAATAACTGGACTTGGTTGGAAATTATGTTACTTTGAGTCTTAGTGACTTAGTTAAGAACTGATTGAGCCCTTACCTCTTGCTGTCTAGATTTTTCCCTTTGTCCCAGTGTGTTGGCGGCTGCTCCGTTGACAGTGGGTCAGTACTGTCATCAATGTGTTAATAAAGGTAGTTAGTACACAGTGTTCCAACATTAAATGCTTCCGGAGGCCATTTTATGGGGAAGTGAGCTGGGTGGTATAGACTTCACGCAATTTTTTTTAAGGTTCTCTTTTTTTTTTACTTTTATTTATTTTTGACTGTGCTCGGTCTTGTCGCGGTGAGGGATTTCTCTAGCTGTGGTGAGCGGTCTCCTCTCAGGTTGCAGTCGGTGGGCTTCTTGTTTTGATGGTTTGTCTCATCGGGGAGCACAGACTGTAGGTGCAAGGGCTTCGGTAGCTGTGGCGGCAGGCTCAGGACTCGTGGCTCCGGGGCCCTGGAGCCCTGGCCTGGTAGCTGTGGCCCACGGGCTTGGTCGCTCTGCATCGTGTGAAACCTTCCAGGACCAGGCACTGACTCTGTCTGTCCTGCGTGGGTGGGCATTTCTTGACCTCTGAGCCACCAGGGGCGCAGCTATGCAATTTTCTTTTGTTTCATTGAAACTTGATCATTTATCCTGTTTACAAAATACCTGCCTGAAACCTACAGATGGAATTCAAATTCCAAATATTTTACATACCTTATTCCACACAGGGGTGTGATTCTGTAATACATTTAATTTGAAATTCAAAGGAAACTTTATTCTTTGGCATTCGTACATATCGTTTCTTGAACATACCTCGTCTGTAGTAAGACATGCCCAAAGAAACTAGATTTCCTAAACAAAGTCATGTTTTGAGATAGTCATAGACTTTTGAATTGCCTTCTGTTTGTGGCATTCTTCTCTTTCCAGTTTGTTCTAGTCCAAGGTTAGATTCCATGGGGTGTACCTTGTTTGAGTTCTGAATAAATCAGGATCGCTGCCGGAACAACCAGCTTGTGTTACTAGTTCAGCAGAGGAATGCCTGAATGCTCTACATATGGTCCCCTCTCTGAGGCGCAAGATCACTTTTGTTTCTTAAGCATACAGGCCTTTTAGTTACTATTCTATACCTTCTCTTGGTCTTAGATTAATTGTTAATTTGAATTATGTTGTAGCTTACCCTGAGTCACAGAACTCACATCTTCAGAGTAAATTAGAAATTTAGTATTATATTGTGAAGGTGCAAGCACTTGACTAATTGTAAATCTTACCTGCAGAGTGATAGAGAAAAAGAAATGTTGACTAGGAGACCAGAAGACCTTAATTCTCCTAGGTTGAATGATATTTGACCTGATTATGTTGTAGTACGGTTCGGTGAATTTTTGAATACGATGCTGTGTGTGAAAACTTGTAATGAAGAATAAGAAAAATGTATTATTATCAGTGATTTTTAAATATTATTATTTTTTAAAATAACTGTTTATTTGTGTATTTATTTTTGATGGTGCTGGGTCTTCATGACTGTCTGAGGGCTCCGGTTTCAGCGAGCGGGTCTGCTCTTCATTGAGGCTCGAGGGTTTCTCACTGCGGAGGCTTCTCTTGTTGCGGAGCACAGGCTCTAGGGTGCTGTAATCGTGGATTTTTCTATTTCTCTTTAAGAAAGATCCTTGTTTGTTTCATATGTTTTAAAGCTCTGTTATTAGAAGCATGCATATATATGATTGTCATATGTCTTCTGATGAATGAACATTTCTAACATTATCAGATATCTTTATCCTTGGTAGTACTCCTTAACTCAGTTTTTACTTTGTCTTATTTATATCAATAATTGTACCACTTTTCCTGTGTTCGTTATATCTGTGTCTTTTTAGAACATGTATATGGCTTGGGTTTACTATTTCATCTATTCTGACTGTCTTTGCCTTTTGGCAAAGGGATATTCCTTATACAATTAATGTAACTAATGTAAGTAATGTATCTATTATAGCTAGGTTTGGGTTCACTATTTTGTTCATTGTTTTCTGTTTGGCTCAACTCATTTATGTTCCTCTGTCCTTTTAAGCCTTACTTTGGGTTAGTTGAATATTTTGAGTATTCTGTTTTAATTCCTTCAGGGCATTTAGCTATTCTTTTGTGTTTTTCTCCCCCTTCCCTTTATTTTATGTATTTATTTTTATTTTAAAATTTTTTTCTGTGCTGGATCTTCATTGCAAGTAGACTCTCCATAGTTGTGGGCTTGTGGGGGCTTCTCTTGTGGTGCTCAGGGTTAATAGTTGTGGCATGCAGGCTCTCTCTGGGCAAGCTCTCTAGTTACTGTATGTGGGATCTTAGTTCCTGGACCAGGGATCAAACCCATGTCCCTTGCTTTGTAAGGCGGATTCTTAACCACTGGACCACCAGGGAAGTCCACATTCTCATTTTTGAAGGATTTTTTTAGACATTTTTAGACATTTTTTCAGACAGTTTTAAAGGTGCTCTTCCATTATCTTCTGTCCTCCATTATTTCTGCTGAGAACTCAGCTGTAATTTGAATAATTGTTCCTTATGCATTCTTTGTGCCCTGAATGTTATTAAGATTTTCTCTTTATTTTTGCTTTTCAGCATAAATTCTACTATGGTGTGCATAGGTGTGGTATTGTTTGAATTTATTCTGATTAGGTTTGCTGAGCTATTGGATCTTAACTGTTTTCCACCAAATTTGAGAAGATTTCAATCTATGTTCTTTTTTTTCTTTTTCCTCTATACATTCTCCTTCCGAGACTACAGTTCCACCTATGGTAGACTTTGATTTTCTTTTCAATTTTTTTTCCTGTTTCTTCAGTTTGGATAAGTTCTGTTGATTTTTCATCAGGTTCACTATTTCTCCTATCATCTCCAACCTTATGGTAAACCCATCCAAATATTTTTCAGTTCGTATATTAAACTTTTTTGTTCTAGAATTTTTATTTGGTTCTTTATTAATGTTTTAATTTACTTTCTGAGATTCCCAATCTGTTCATTCTTTATAGCCAATTTGTCTTCTAAGTCTTTAAACATATTTATAATGCTGTTTTGTTTTGTGTTTATTCTAGAACGATAAACGCCTTGATTACACGAGCTAGTATAGGAAGGAGGACTTATTTGCCTTTCTGTGCCTTGATTTCCCTCAGATAGAACTCTAGCTCCTTGCCCTCTAGTATGCAGCCATTTGTAGCCCACATTTGGGCTTCCCTGGTAGCTCAGTTGGTAAAGAATCTGCCTGCAGTGCAGGAGACACTGGTTCGATTCCTGGGTCAGGAAGATCTGCTGGAGAAAGGGATAGGCTACCCACTCCAGTAATCTTGGGCTTCCCTGGTGGCTCAGCTGGCAAAGAATACACCCACAATGTGGGAGATCTGGATTTGATCCCTGGGCTGGGAAGATCCCCTGGAGAAGGGAAAGGCTACCCACTCCAGTATTCTGGCCTAGAGAATTCCATGAACTGTATAGTCTATGGGGTCGCAAAGAGTTGGACACGACTGAGCGACTTTCACTTTCTGCTTAAGAGACATTACCTTTTGGAGGGGTGCACCTCACGTGCATTTGGCATGGGGAAGTTTCCTGACTAGGGATCGAACCTGTGCCCTCTGCTGTGGAAGCACAGAGTCTTAACCACTGGCCTGCCAAGGAAGTCAGAGATAACATTACCTTTTAACTGCAGCTTCTGTATAATTTTGGGCTCAACTTCTGTTGATTTCTTTGTCCTTGACTATTGATTACATTTCTTGAGGGTTTTTTGCCTGTGTATTTTTTACTAAATGCTAGATATTGAATCTAGCTAGATACTTACTAAAGCTAGATATAGATCATTGGGAAAGACCCAATACTGGGAAAGATTGAGGGCAAAAAGAGAAGGGGGCAGCAGAGGATGAAATGGCATCCTCTGATTAGATAGCATCACTGACTCAATGGACATAAATCTGAGTAAACTCTGGGAGACAGTGAAGGACAGGGGAGCCTGGTTGCAAAGAGTTGGACATGACTTAGCGACTAAGCAACAGCAAGATATTGTAGAGTATAGACATTCTGGATTCTACTTAAATTATTAATTGATCACCTTAAACCTGTGGAAGCTTGGTTTTACACTTTGTTGGGGCAGATCTATTTCAGTTTTGCCCTTAGAGTGAGTTCTCCATTAAGGTGTGGCCCTTCTGGGGTTTCAGTGGAAAGTTTGAGGTGGTTCAGGCCGCTGTAACTTCAGACTCCAAGTTCTCTTTCTCTGTCACACACAGCAGCAGAAGTCTCTGCTCTGTCTTTCTGTCTTTTCCACTAGCGCTTGGCATTTGCCTGCATGGTTCAGGGATGAGCCAAGGACTTGAGGGGTATTTGAACATGTTTTGGGCCCTTTGTGATGCATCTTTTGAGATTTCTCCTCTTATTTCCAACTGCTCTGGCAGCTCTGAACTTACCTTTTGATACCTCAAGTCAAGAAGACTGCAGTGTTTTGTTTGAGCTTCACATAGACTGGACAGTGTCCTCTGGGGAAATGCTGTATAAAATTCCTTATTTCTTTCATGGATTGAATCCCTTCAGACTCTACCTGCTTTGGACACTCTCTAGTACCATCAATTAGTTGTTTTTTTGTATTTTGTCCAGAGTTTATAATTACTGTCTATAGAATGAGTCTGATATAAGCTACTTATTATCAGAACCAGAACATTACCTATTGACTTTTTTTTATGTTCAAGTATTATAGTTTTTCATTTCTATAGAAGTTCTTTTTGCTGCTTTTATTATAGTTTTGTTTTCCTTTCCTGTCTTCCCCTTTCTTTCCCCTCTCCCTTTCTTTTTCCCTGTGTATATTTTAAGTGTATCTTATTTCTTAAAACATAGTAGACAGTTTATTTATAGTCTGTATCTGATAATTTCATTATCTGAAGTCCTTGCAGGTTTGTATCTGCTTTTTGCTGTCTCTCACTCATGGTGCCTTGTTTCCATATGCATTTAGTTATATTTGACTGTCGTATGTTCATTTTCCCTATAGATATTTGATTGTTTTTTTGTTTTTTTGGCTGCGCCTTGTGGCTTGCAGGATCTTAGTTCCCTTACCAGAGGTTGAACCTGGGCCTTTGGCAGTGAAAAAAGCATGGAGTCTAACCAGTAGACCACCAGGGAATTCCCTGTTTTCTCTAGTTTTATTTGTATGACTTCTTTGAGGCCTGATATGAAGGTGGGCTCCTCCAGAAACGATTTACATTGCCTCTACCAGGTGCCCAAGGCTATCCCCAGAGTGCCATTAAATTAAATAAAATTCTTGGTATATTCTTTTTTAAAACCATGGGCTTCAAGAATCCCCCTGCCAGTGCAGGAGATGCAGGTTTGACCCCCGGGTCAGGAAGATCCCCTGGAGGAGGAAATAGCCAACTGCTCCAGTATTCTTACCTGGGGGATCCCATAGACAGAGGAGCCTAGTGGGCTACAGTCCAGGGAGGTCACAGAAGAGCTGGATACAACTTAGTGACTGAACAAACGAAAAACAGCAAAGCATGAATTTGAGTTGGCAGACTTTCATGAAGACTAATTCTCTGGGCAGTGTTTTTCTCCCTCTTGCTTGGTATTGGTATCTGAGACAGTTGATTTTCCTAGCATTCCACTCAAGGGTGTTCTTTGATTTATCCTTGCCTTAAGACAGAAAGAACCCTTTGGGGTCTTAGCTTTTTAGCGGGTATGTGTGGAACTTTTGTTAGACTCTGTACGTTGAATGGGCCCTGAGCTCTGTCTACCATTTTTCTTGCCCTGTGAGGTCTGAAAACAGAAGCGCGAGTTAGTCTGGTTTAGTGTATGCTCTCAAAGTGTGGAAAGCAACCTGTAGTCACTTTATTTCCCTCTGAGTACTTGCTTTCGCTTAGTTTTTTTGGTCTGAGACTTGCTTACGTTTCTCTTGTGGATGCATGGTAAAGTATTACGATGTCTTGACCTGTTGATAGTGGAAAGGAAATCTAGGTACCTGGCCCAGCATATTATTATGTACTGTATGAGAAAGTCTGGTTATCTTATTCTGACCATATAGTCTTTTCATTTATAATTTGGCAGATAAGAGAATTTGAACTGAAAGGCCTAGTATAGAAAGTGTGGAAGAAAAAAGGAAAGATAATTCAAATTCAGAGCTGCCAAAAATAGGGCATATTCCTATTTTGTACTGTAGTAGTGAAAGGGCTGTAGCAGAGATAGAGTTGGCTTCAGGCTAATGGAAAGTAAGTTTGTACCTTCTCATCTGGAGCTTGGGGTCCTCTTCCAGACTCCCATGACTGTGGAAGAATAAAGTTCTGTTTCCTTGGCTGGGTATCAGTTGGGGGGCTGCCCTCAGCTCCTGGATGCCATCCACATTCCTTGCCCTTCCGTTGTCAAAACTAGCAAGAGAGAATCTTCCTTTCTGTCAAATCCTTCTCGTCCTCTAGCAGTCTGGGTTCAGTAAGGAGGTAGAAACCATACAGCAGATTAAACACAGGAAGTTTAATGTAACTGTACACTGTGACAGAAGAGTAACTCTAAGAGAGGAGGGAACTCCATGTGGTACCTGAGGACTCAGGGAGGATGAGGATGGGCACAGACGACTTGGAAAGGATCCAGACCTTGTGGAGAAGGTATAGTTCAGCCCACCAGGTAGCGGAGAAGTTCACTGTTTTGGCCAGGCTGGAGTTGGCTGGAGTTGCTGGGCAAACACTTGGCCACACTCCGGAGGGCAGGCAGGAGAGTGGACATGGGAGATCCGTGACCTGGGTGTGTGTTGGGAATCCTTGCGACCCTATGAGCAGGAGGACCTCGAAGCATGTAGTCTAAGCAGGGCTCTGGTTTCCATGTTGAGAGGGCTGCAGAAAGGTTATTTCCAGGCCTCGCCTCTACCTCCAAGAATGACCGTGTTCTGGGCTAGAGCCTGTGCAGGTTCCGCCAAGTGTCCTCACACCCACGCCCCCAGCTTCTAGCCCTTGCCTGCTGTGCCCCTCCAGCTCCCTCTGCTGAGAAAGCTTGACATCAGGCCCACTTGAAAGGAGAAAAAGGAACTCATTTGTTTACTGCAGAGCTCTTATTACAGGGTGCATTACAAGATGACTGGCAATGAATTAATAAGTGGCACATGCACTCCAGATGTCCTTGGTCAGAAAGAGTCTTGTCTCTTTTAGGAGCTCACCTGATTAGGTCAAGCCCACTCAGTAATTTCTCTTTCTTTTCTTTTTTAAATCGAAATATGGGCTTCCCAGGTGGCTCAACAGTGAAGAATTCCCCTGCCAGTGCAGGAGATACAGGTTCGATCCCTGGGTCATGAAGATCCCCTGGAGTAGGAAATGGCAAGCCAGTCCAGTATTCTTGCCTGGAAAATGCCCTGGCAGACTATAGTTCATGAGATCACAAAGAGTCAGACACAACTGAGCACACATATAGTTGATTTCTAGTGTTCTAGGTGCATGGCAAAGTGATTCAGTTATACATGTACACACATATATATTTACATATATATATTCTTTTTCAGGTTATTTTGCATTATAGGTTACTGCAAGATGTTGAATATAGTTTCCTGTGCTATATATTAATAGTAGTTCCTTACTGATTATCTGTTTTACATATAATAGTGTGTATCTGTTAAGCTCTTCATTTATCCCTCTCCTCTCCCCTTTGGTAACCATAAGTGTGCTTTCTGCTTATGAGTTTGTTCCTGTTTTGCAAATAAGTTCCTGTGTATAATTCTTTAGATTCCACATATGAGTGATTGTCTGACTGACTTAGTATGATCATTTCTAGGTCCATCCATGTTGCTGCACATGGCATTATTTCATTCTTTTTTATGGCTGAGCAATAATTTGTGTGTGTGTGTGTACCACAGCTTCTTTGTCCATTCATCTGTTGATGGAAATTTCCCTTTCTTAAAGCCAGCTGTATTTTTTTAAGGTGTAGTGGATGTATATTATGTTTCAGGAGTACAGCATGGTGATTCATAATGTTTAAAGGTTATATTCCATTTATAGTTATTATAAAATATGGGCTATATTCCCTGTGTTGTGCAGAACATCCCTGTAGCTAATTTTGTGCACAACAGTTTGTTTCTCTTAGATCCCTGCATTTGTAATGCCCCTCCCCTCCTCCCTCTCCCCACTGGTAACCACTGTTTTGTTCTCTGTATCTGTGAGTCTGTTTCTGTTTTATATTCACTAGTTGGTTTTATTTTTTAAATTCCACCTGTAAGTGATGCACGGTATTTGTCTTTCCCTGTCAAGGCAGCTGTATCTTATAACATAATCTAATCATGGTGGTGGTTCTCCCATCATACCCACCACTCCCTGTTTATGCAGGTGTATATGCAAGGGGATGGGAGTTTGGGGGCACCATCTTAGAATTCTGCCTACTGCAGACTGGGTGGGGGTGGGAGAGGAGGCGGAGAGGAGAATGACTCTGCTGCCTGAGAAACTCCTTGGTAGAGTGAAATAGGTTGCATTTCATTCTGTGGCTTGAATACATTTTTAGCGGTCTCACAGAAAAAGAGAAGGAATGACTAGTATTTATTGAACATCTATTTGTCAGCTACTACAAGAGCACTTTCATGTATTATTCCTTTGGCTCTTAGCATCTTAGGCCGGGATTATCGTCTTCATTTTACACAGAGGAAACTGTTTACACAGAGGCGCGGGGGTGTAGGCTCAGTTGCCTAGAGTCGCTGCACTTATTTTTATTAATATTTATTTATTTGGCTGCACCAGGCCTTAGTTGCAACATACAGGATCTTTAGTTGTGGCATCTAGTTCCCTGACCATCCACTAATTTTTGATGTATTTAAAACTGAATCGAACCCTATCTAATACTGAATTACATGCTTTCTAATAGTGTCTAATAACATTACTGCCCTTGAAAGAATTTGTGTCATTGGACTGGAATGAGGGTGTTTGACAGAAGTCATCTCAGTAGAGACAGGTCAAGTTACGTCTCTGCTGCCTCTTAAGGAGCCCACTGAGGAGGTCACTCCTGTCGAGGCCCTCGCTGGCGGACCGCAGAAGAGAAGTCCTAGCCCAGCTTCCCCTTTCCAACAGGGAAGCCAGGCAGCTATCTGCTTGACCTGTGTGTCACAGGGAAATAGCCATGCCTGTGTTCCCTGTTCTCTTATCTGAATGTGGAACAAAAGAACAAAGCAGGATTTTGAACGAGCTCGGTATAGCCTTTTCTGTGGGGAGGACGTATTTTGTGCTTGAAGAATTCTAATGACCAAGAGCTGAGCTCGTGGTAAGTGGCCAGGAGTGTTTGTAGATGAATACCCTGTTCCTCTCTCTCTCTTCCAAAGCAGGCTCTGCCACTACTCTTGGTTTGTCTCTCACAAGGTCATGAACCCGGGGATGCGGGTGGGGGCGTGGCCCCTCAACTGAGATTCCTTTTGGCATCCTTCAGGCCATGGCATTGGTAAAGAACTGTGGAATAAAAGAGGAACTCCAAGCTGCCTGATGTGTTTCATCCATAATGCCCCATGGGAGCAGCCCAGTATTGTGGGACTTAGAAGTCCTGGGTTCCCTTTCCAGCTCTTTCCGTGTTCGCCACGGGAGTATTAAGCTCCCTGGGACATAGTTTCTTCATTGTTAAAATGAGGGAAGTGAACTTGACCTCTGGTCCATTCCAGCGCCGCAGTTCTCTGAAAGATGCTACCCTGCTGTCACTTCCTCGGTAGCTTGATTAAGCTCAGAAGGTTGGTTATTAGGCTGGACTTCAGGTTGTGGAGACATGTGGAACAGTTTGGGCAAATATGAAGAGTACATTTAGTTCTCTCTTCTTGGACACATGAAGTAATAGATTCATTGGAATATGAGCTCTTTCTCCACCCACTTCCATCAATTCAGAGTGTATTTTTTTTTTAAATCCTTCCAGTTCTGCACTGTGTTTATCAGCTTGAAAGAAAAATCTGAAGTCAGGCAGTAACCAGAAGGGCAGGCACAGAACTCAGCTGGTTACAAGGGGGAAATTCCACCATGAAATTTCAAATGAACTGACCTGGGCTGTTTCCCAAGGAATTTTCTTGAACTTTGGTTTGTTGTGGTGGTGATTGTTTTAAGTAAGCTGTTTTGCTTGATTTGAAACATTAAAAATAGCCTGTAAAATTAAATTCGAAAACATTTCTGAATACTGATCTGAGCAAGCAGAAGGGACTTCATTCTTGCTTCTGGATATTTCTTTTTTACCTCAGGTACCAAAGGCTCAGTGGTGGACCTCACCAATAGTTAGCAAATGGATTCTTTGTTTCCTTAACTCCCAGACAGTTCCCCCCCCTCACAGTCTTCCGACTCTTTGCGACCCCGTGGACTGTAGCTTGCCAGGCTCCTCTGTCCAGACAGTTTAGATTTAGCTAACTGATTGATGCCTTCTGAACTGCTGTCAGGTAGGGTATTTCAGAAGGTAACTTTTGTAGTAGGAACATTCATCGCGACCTGATGATGGGTTCAGGAGCAGTTGCCACTTAATTAGTATCAACCACAGGCGAGTCGTCTCATCTCTCATCCTCAGTTTCCTTAACCATATTGTGGAAAAATTAAGAGAAAGATCTTTTGTGAAGTAGAACATGATTTTTTTTTTTTTTAAAGCTCCCTGGGTGTTTATAACATACAGTCAGAGTCAGGAGGTATCGCTGTGCTTCATTGTACAAAGTGCTGGGAGATGGTTGTTTTTGTTAAGTATTATACGTTTTTGGTAAGGAGAAGAGACGCTCTGACGTGTTTTTACTTAGCATTTCTAAGCACTGGCCAGTGTTTCGGTCTGTCCTGAAGGACGGACACTGTTCATTCTGTCTGCTTCCGTTGCCTGCTGGGATCGGGAGAGTCTGGGTCTGAGTGGAATTTTCCATGCCTCTCAGCCCTGCGTCGTTGGTGTTCACTGCAGTCACAGCTCTTCAGGGTGTCCGCCTGTGTGCCCTCCTCTTTCTTTCTCTCAGAGAGATGTTAAACCTCAGCTGCAAGTCTGCCTGTTTTGTTTGTGTCAAATACTGTGGTTCTAAGGACAGATCAGAGAGTCTCCTCTGAGTTACCTTTTTGTTTATAAAGTGAGTCAGCTTGAGGTAGCTGACTTGGCCCAGTGCCCTCAGGTGTCACATTTCCTGTCACAGAACCGCTTTCTGGTGCGGTGGGGTGCAGAGGGCTGGTGCCTGATTTCTTTCTGTAGGTAAAGCTGCTAGAGCTGCTGTGTGGAGATTCTTCAGCAGTCTGATGGTCAGGGGTCAGCATCAGCTTCTTGATCCTTTGACTGGGAGAGTTCTAAAAATGACAGCAAATGGCAGAAAAGAGATCTAACAAGACCGTGGCCTGGTTGCGTTTGGCTACTTCCTCTCTTCTAGGGCAATTTAAAGTCCTAAAATAGTAGAAGGAGACTACTGTAGCAGGTTATCTACTTTCCTTAGAAAGCAATTCCTAGTATCCCATGCAGAGAGGACAGTGATGTCAGATTTCGATGCTGAAATCCATCCTCTAGGATCTGTGGCAGAGAGTCTGGGCTTGGGTACCAGACACCCTCCCCGTAAATGAGAGCAATTTATTTCTGATTTAAATAAAAACTCATGTATTTTGAATAGGAATTAAAGGCACTGTGTGTTCTACTTCATTCTGGGCTCCCCTGTAGCAGTACCTGCTTGGAAAGGCCTTCCTGCGCACCCCATCACAGGAGTACTACCTCCATCGTTCTCTACTCCTTCGCCTCACTGTATTTCCTTCCTGATTCTGTAAGCTTTGCGAGAGCAGTGCCATTTCGTTTTCTTCTTGTGTGTGCTGAGGCCGCCTTAAATGTTTGTTTAATGAAGTAAACCATGGAATGGTTTGAATGGCTAGACATTAGCTTGCTGTCTTTCTGTTGAGTAGTATGAGTTCTTTATATATTTTGGATATTAGCCCCTTATCAAATGTATGATTTACTGTCTTTCTTTTTGTTATTTGCTTTGGTCCGAGTTCAGTGATTCTCAGATTTCACTGGGAATCTGGGTTCCTGTATCAGATAGAACACTATTCAGAACTTTGTGAATGGTAAAAGAAAACTTTAAAGTCAGTTTTGGGCTATGTGCTATTTTTCACTTCGAACCCTGAAGTACATAACATCATCATACGTCCTCCATAATTGAGTCTATGATACAGAGGAATACCTTATTACTTTAGATCTGAAGTAAGCAAGGGCAGTTAGATGTCCATTTGGTTCAGCTCCCCTGGGGCCCCCCAGATACGTAACACATTTTAGTGGTGTTGGTGATGAGAAAAGGGGTGCTCAAGTGATACAGTCTAATTGGGAGATGGTGGGCTGAAATTTAACCCTGGCTGTACCAGTAAAAGTGGGTGTGATCAAAAAATGGGCCAAAGAACTAAACAGACATTTCTCCAAAGAAGACATACAGATGGCTAACAAACACATGAAAAGATGCTCAACATCACTCATTATTAGAGAAATGCAAATCAAAACCACAATGAGGTACCATTACACACCAGTCAGGATGGCTGCTATCCAAAAGTCTACAAGCAATAAATGCTGGAGAGGGTGTGGAGAAAAGGGAACCCTCTTACACTGTTGGTGGGAATGCAAACTAGTACAGCCGCTATGGAAAACAGTGTGGAGATTTCTTAAAAAACTGGAAATAGGACTGCCATATGACCCAGCAATCCCACTTCTGGGCATACACACTGAGGAAACCAGATCTGAAAGAGACACGTGCACCCCAATGTTCATCGCAGCACTGTTTATAATAGCCAGGACATGGAAGCAACCTAGATGCCCATCAGCAGATGAATGGATAAGGAAGCTGTGGTACATATACACCATGGAATATTACTCAGCCATTAAAAAGAATTCATTTGAACCAGTCCTAATGAGATGAATGAAGCTGGAGCCCCTTATACAGAGTGAAGTAAGCCAGAAAGATAAAGAACATTACAGCATACTGACACATGTATATGGAATTTAGAAAGGTGATAACGATAACCCTATATGCAGAACAGAAAAAGAGACACAGAAATACAGAACAGACTTTTGAACTTTGTGGGAGAATGTGAGGGTGGGATATTTCAAAAGAACAGCATGTATACTATCTATGGTGAAACAGATCACCAGCCCAGGTGGGATGCACGAGACAAGTGCTCCGGCCTGGTGCACTGGGAAGACCCAGAGGAATCGGGTGGAGAGGGAGGTGGGAGGGGGGATCGGGATTGGGAATACATGTAAATCCATGGCTGATTCATATCAATGTATGACAAAACCCACTGGGGAAAAAAAAAAAAAAAAGTGGGTGTGTTGGACTTGGCTGGTAGTTCAATGGTTAAGAGTCGCCTGCCAATGCAGGGGACACAGGTTTGACGCCTGGTCTGGGCAGATCCCACATGCCATGGGGCAGCTAAGCCCTTGAGCTGCAGCCACTGAAGCCCGTGTGCCTGCGAGCCCGTTCTCCACAAGTCGAGAAGCCACTGCAATGAGAGGCCTGCGCACCACAACTAAAGAGCAGTCCCTACTCCCAGCAGTGAAGATCCAGGGCAGTCAGTAAATAAATAAATAAAAGATTTTTAAAATATGGGTGTGTCATATTGGTTGTGGGTCTTAGCATTTGGAGAATGGATAAAGTAAACTGATTTTTCCTGAACCCAGAAGTTGTGATTTTGATAAACTTGGATTAGGCAAAAACACTCTTGAGTGACAGTATCATATGAATTCAGGAGATCTTAAATATTTGGAAAGGGAATTAAGAATATGAGTGAAAAGACCAGAGGCATACTATGATGAAGCTTCATTGGTTTGTCAATAACGTATCAAAATGAAGACAGGATTTGGTCTGTGAAGCCCTTTTTTTTTTTTTTTTTATAAGACATGTTCCCATTAACATGATGTGTTTTATGAACTTTAAATGTATTGAAAATCTGGTCTGAACAGAATAGATTTAAATTCTACCAAAGCGCTTTCCTCATCCTAGCTTAAAATGGTCCTGTTCCAGCATGATTTCACCACTTTTTGTTGTGCTTCCTTCTCCATTATTTTTTAGTTGGCTGATTGCAATTCTGGCCCAACTCAACCCTCTCTTTGGACCACAGTTGAAAAATGAAACCATCTGGTACCTCAAGTATCATTGGCCTTGAGGAAGAAGACCTGCTCACTGGTACTCAGTCATTGAGGTGACTATGCCCTTGACCTTTCACATCAGTGTTGTCAGTCAGTCAGCTGGGGCTTGCCTGGACTTTTCCTCCTTTTAACACTTGGCAAGGGCAGGCTGCTCTGAAAGCAAACACAACTGAATAGCAGAAATAGATTTAGAACTTAGGCCATTCAATCTACCAAAGGATTTATCCACAAGATTCTTTTAAATCGTATTCTTACCCAGAATATTTTTGAATTACTTTTGCATGTGGTCTTTCGGACACAGATCAAGAACATGACTATTTATACTTGGTATTTCAAGATTCAGCAACTTGAATTGGCAGACAGATTTTAGATGAAGGGTGTCTCTGAATGCTTTGGCAGAGAGAGACAGACGTGTTTTGAAAATTGGTCTTCAAATTGCAGGTTACATTTGCTTCTGAGCATCAGAGAAGTGAGGAGTGGTGTAGTGGAAAGATTTATTCACTGGCCAGGAGTCAGAAAACTTGTCATTTCATTTGTTCCTCTATCTCCATTTTGTTAAATGGAGGCTAGTGCTAAAGGCTTGACTAGATTCAGGTTCAGCTTTTTTGGCAAGCACACTTAAATGGTTCTGTGAGCTTCGTATCGCTTTGTATCAGGGGACACACAGTGCTTGGCTCTCTGGCCTTTAGTGATGCCAAGGTGCTGGATTCGCATCCCTCCAGGTGAAGAGGTCTCTGTCAACCTTTGTCCAGTGATTTTTATCCACTGATGATCTTAGCCTGCATTGCAGTGGAAATTGCAAAATGGAAATTTTTTACTTCTTTTATTACTCACATATTTGATTAGGTGAAAGATTTCTATAAAAACAAACTTTTCTTCATCGACTAGGGTTATTTAGTAACCTTGAAATATAGATCAGATAAGAAAAGCAGGATATATATTTAATTTTTCTTTTTAATTTTCAGAGTAAGATGTTGGTGCCCAAGTTACTTCCAGGGAGTCCAATGAGGTTTTCTCTTCTTTCCTTTTCAGTTTTAATCAATTACACATCTGTTACCCTTTTCAGACTCAGTTCTTTCTTTGGCCTTATGGGCACCTGTCTGGACTAGCTCCTGTGTCCTTGTGCTTCTAGTCTTTGGTCGTTCTTTCTCGGCAGCATCAAGGTGTCCCAGACCTCTCTTCTGCGTTTCTTCACCTGGAGTCAGCTTTCCCTCCAGTTGCTTTCTAAATTTCTGACAGAAAGGATCCCTGGTTCATTAGTCAGTCCTCAAGCTTAGTTGACTGTTTTTTCCCCCTAGTGGAAGTAGTATTTTAAAACCATGATCTGATTGCTGGGTGCATTCATTTCTGATAGGATGGGTTGTTACTTCTAAGTCTCTACCATGGACAAAGCCAGAAAGTATGCATTTTTATAAAGGAAAAAAAAAATCACAAGTTTATGTCAGTATTTCTAATTCACATGTAACATTACAGAGTTTTTATTTGACTTCTTTGGTTTTATACTTGAATATCATTCACATATGCTGAAAATCATGGCTCCTGAAGACTTAACTTACTGACTTTGATTATCCAGTTGTTATAGGATATATAGGATTATCCTGTGTTTTATAGTACATATTAAACTATATATTATAGGGTAATCAAAGTACTAATTAAGTAATTAAAATATTTTTAAAATAACACCAATATATCTACTAACTATAAGGTTATCGAATGCAGTGTAGAATTTCTTTGCTGCTTTATTTGAAAAACAAAATGCTGTTTTCTGAGGTTACTTGAAATAATTATTTCCTCTGGTGGTTATCATTTCAATATACAATTAGATTTAAATGATTTGTTTTGTGTTCGGTTTATAGTAATTTTTTCTTTTTTATTTGCTACTTTTTTGGGAATATGTATAACATTTCCAGAGTCAAAATTATAAATAAGATATATTCATAGAAGTCTCTATCCTTGCAATGTCTCATTGTGCAGAGATAAGCATATACATATGTGTGTGTATGCATGCATGTCCATCCTCCCTTGACATACACAGGTGTTACAGGGGAGATGTCATATTACATGTGCTATTCTGTACCTTGCTGTTTGCACTGAAAAATATATCCTAGAGATTGTTCCTCCTATCAGTGTATAGAGATCTTCCTCCATTCTTTGTATAGCCATTAACATCCCTTTGGATTATTTCCAGTCTTTTGTTGTTATTGATGATAAAGCCACAGTGCCATCCTGCATGTGTTTTGTATTTTTGTGTTTTTACCAGTAGTCTTTGGATTAGAGTCCTTGAAAATAGAATCTCTGAGTTAAAGGTATAAATTCTTCCTCTAGATCTTACTACATTCCCTTCTGTTGGGACTGTACTATTTTTACATTCCCACCAACAATGTGTGAGAGTACCCGTTTCCTCAAAGCTTGAGTTTTTGCCATTCTGATAGGTAGGCAACTGTTTTTGTTCCTTAGAGTTTTGTCTGCCCAAAGGGGTTTTAATTCCCTTTTATATAGATTTTCTTTTAGTCTGATTCATATGTGAGAGTGTATGTGTTTGTAACCTGCCTTTTTTTTTTCCATCAAGTTCTGTTTTCTTTCCTTCCTCTTAGCTATACTGACTATGAGGATATTGTTTGGGGTTTAAAGCTGAGAACCTCAGGCCTCAGAGTGGGAACTTGTTCTAGTGGAGACCGTCACTTACCTTCTTTTGAGCCTCATTTCCACCTCTTACCATAAGTAAATTGGGCCCTTCCACCTTGAATAACACTGTGTGTGGGGATCTGTTTCATTTGCCCATTCTTTTCAGTTTCACATGTTTGTAACCCAATGGATGATTTCCTAACACTTATACTCTGGTTCACAGCACAGACTAAGACTGCTTGAACCCTTCTGTTGAAGTTTGTTCCTTTGAAAGCAGAATGCCAGGAAATGGAGCTCGCCAGGCAGCCCTGGCCATGAGCGTCAGGCCACGTTGATTCTGCGTTTAAGGGAGTGATTGGGACAGTACTGCAGCTCTAGGCGTTGGGGATTATCGCCTCAGGAGATCTCATCTCTGCCTAACACTGGAGCAAGCAGACCCTTAAGATAGGACCTCACTTTTCTCTGGTAAAATTCAAAGAATGAGCTAAGTAAAATCCTTTTAGAACTTTGAACTTTTACACATCTGGGATGATAAAGGAGTGCAGAAACCAGATTTAGACTTGTCCTCACCTGGTTAGGAAAAGTATTCAGTTCTGTACGTGACTCTTTAAGAGGCCAGATTTGGACAGTAGGAGATACAAGCCAGGCATGGTATTCAGTGGAGAAAAATGAGGAACAGTCATGGAAGCTATCGAATAACTTCATACAGCTGAAATTGAATTAATCTCAGACAGGACACTTACAAACAGCTAGCCAGTCCTTTGTTACTTTAAACACTTTAACTGCCATAATTTGCTTTGATATGTTGATAGGCTGAGTTATACCACATTATGTTTATTGGCTGGAAATTTTACCCAGTACTTCTAAGAACAGTGCTCAGTCCATCTCTGCCCCCTGCCAGTCGAGTTTCTGCTTCTAGAGCCTTGATCCATGAGATACTTATTGAAACTGTCACATCAAGTTTGCTGTTTTTCCAATGTCCTACTTTCCTACAAAATTGTGGTGTTGGAGAAGACTTTTGAGAGTCCCTTGAACAACAAGGAGATCAAACCAGTCTACCCTAAAGGAAATCAACCCTGAATACTCACTGGAAGAACTGATGCTGAAGCTGAAGCTCCAATACTTTGGCCACCTGATGTGAAAAGCCGACTCACTGGAAAAGACCGTGATGCTGAGAAAGACTAAAGGCAGGAGGTGAAGGGGGAAACAGAGGATGAGATGGTTGGATGGCATCGCTGACTCAATGGACATAAGTTTGAGCAAGCTGTGGGAGATGGTGAGGGACAGGGAAGCCTGCTGTGTTGCAGTCCATGGGGTCACAGAGTCAGACACAACTTAGCGACTGAACAGCATTTTCCTGCAGCTTTGGGGATGTGATACTTGTGTAGAGTCTACTCAGAGTGGCTTCAGACCACTGTTCTATAAGCTGGTTCGTTAACCACATCATGGTAATATATTTAGATGAGCTTATGTAGTTTACTACAGTCCTAAAGGGCAGGCGGAGAAGGCAATGGCACCCCACTCCAGTACTCTTGCCTGGAAAATCCCATGGGCGGAGGAGTCTGGTAGGCTGCAGTCCATGGGGTCGTGAAGAGTCAGACACGACTGAACAACTTCACTTTCACTTTTCACTTTCATGGATTGGAGAAGGAAATGGCAACCCACTCCAGTGTTCTTGCCTGGAGACTCCCAGGAATGGGGGAGCCTTGTGGGCTGCCATCTATGGGGTCGCACAGAGTCGGACATGACTGAAGTGACTTAGCAGCAGCAGCAGCAAAGAGCAGGCATTCCATTTTATTACAAAGTCTGGACCAGAGAGGAATAGAGTATTGGTTATTAGGCCTCTGCCCTGAGGGAGCTGTTTTCTTATGCATTCCAAAAATATTTGAGTGTCACGAGGTGGATAGCACCATGATCCACCGTGAGTGGGGATTTCAGAAGAATCTGTGGGCTCTAAAGGTGTTCGCGATCTATTGAGAGGTTGGAATTAAGCCATATTTGTGAAAAGTTTACATAGTGCAAGGTGCTTTATGGTTAAGCCTGTCATAGATTTCCCTGTCACTTAGGGTCAGAACCCATTCGATTGCTTCTTTCTCCTTCCTCTTCCTTGAATCCATTTGAGCCTGTTTCACCACTTGTCTGCCTATCTATTTGTTGTTTCTCTTTCTGGGACCCTAATTTCTGAACTGATCACTGCAACTCTGAATTACAGCAATGGATGCCTCTGTACTGGGGTATCTACAAACCACTACCTTGTTTATCTTCCTGATACAACACTTCCTGGAACACGTCACTGCTTGCCCCAGAAACTCAGTAGTTCTCTATGATCTTTGTAAATCATGAGGTCCCTGATTCTAATGGGTACATGCTGTTTGGAATGCTGTATGTTACGTGTTGTAAGCACAGCTTGTCAGGGTCACCAAAGGTCCCATGTACCGCAGAAGATAAGAATGACTGATCTGCAGATTCTGTCCCATTTTCTCACTCAGCGGTTGAGGCCTGCCACATCTGCCCTCAAACCACCTTCGCAGCCTCTCTTTTCACAACTTTCCTCAGTGACCTACTGGTTCTAGCCACACTGTTTTCATGTTCTCAAGCTAATTAGCTTTACTTAGCTTTTCCTGCCTCTTACTATACCCTTCATTAATTCAGAAGGCAAGTTAGTAAACACACGATTCAGTGAACGTTGTTCTGGTTTCTTGTCTCCACTCAGCCGTTCTCTTCATTCTTTCTGATGTTTTCTCTTTGAATGTCCAGCTTACAAATCCTTGCACTGTGTTTCCTGGCCACAGTGGCTTCACAGTGATCTCTTCTGTCCTACGTGTATTTGGCTCTGGAGGTTTTGCCATCCATTCAGTGCATTGCCTTGAATTGTGAAGCACTCATGCCTTTAGTTTGATTAAATACCTCTTGTAGTTAATCTCCTACAATAAATATATACATTACACATAAAAGTAAAGAAGGAATTATTTTGTGAATCTATCTAGAATGAAAAAGATAAAAATGATACCTATTCTTTGCTTAAAAAAATATATTCACTCATTCTTCTCTGAACAGATTTCTTGGTTCTAGTCTTAATATTTTTCTGTTTCTTCATTCTCTATCTTAGCTGAAAGTAGCCTTGTGATTCCTTTATTTTACAAAATGAGAACATGGACCCTTTGGTCGAGTTCCCCAAAATGGCTGTTTCATATCAGAGAGACGATTAGAATATGTGCTTCTTTAATTCACTCCAAAATCAGACCACAAGTCTGTGCCACTGAACATATTGCTCGCTCACATTGATCTTAAACTGGTATCGCTGAACTTGAGGCAAAATCATCCCCTCTATGTGGTTTTTCAAAAGTGAAGACTCGTTTTCCTCTTTTGTGATTGTTCATTTGTCCAGAAGGGTCTAAACAATGAGGAAGTCTCACAGTATGCTCTTCATAGAAATTAACACACACAAAAAAAATCGTTTCATTACTTCAAATATTCTCAAGAAAAATTAATAATCTGCCTGAAACTCAGGTCTATGAAGAGGGCTGTTCCGCTGGCTTAAGTAGGAGAAGAGAAAATGATATCACATTAGAGAGAGTTTTTCTGAAGGGCTTCCCTCGGGACTCAGTGGTAAAGAATCCACCTGCCCAGTGCAGGAGATGCAGGTTCGATCCCTGGATCGGCAAGATCCCCTGGAGGAGGAAATGGCAACCCACTCCAATATTCTTGTCTGGGAAGTCACATGGACAAAGGAGCCTGGCTGGCTACAGTTCATGGGCTTGCAGAGTCAGACACTACTGAGTGGCCGAGCACGCACACAAGGTTTTATGAAGCCAAGGAAGAAACTGGTAGCTCTGGCCATTACCCCTGCCTGGGCTGCTCTGGTTGTTTTCCTTAATACGTGGTTAAAAAAAAAGCCCTTTAATTACATCTTCAGTTAACTGTTTACAGTGTCCTGCCCTAACGGGTCCCCCAGCAGTCTGGTGCATTCCACCATCCGGGGCAACTGGCCTACCCAGTTTGCCCCAGGAAGACTTAGCAGCAGTCTCGTGTCCGCGTCTGGGCACCTTGGCCCCGGGGGCTTGAGAAACCTGTCGTCTAATCACCCTGCACTGTGGATTCTCCTGGGTGTGCCCACCAGTTTGGAAAATCTCAATAGCCCATCTGGTCTACCTATGGATTTTTCAACCTTCAATCTTTGTCAGATTTGCCTGCCACAACCACACCTCATCTGAATTTAACTAGCCCCTCACTCCACTTGCACCTAAATAAACCTCTTCTGGCACACAGTGGGTCATAACCAGCTTGTTTTCCCACTAACTCAGTGCTTGTGTGGAAATTACCTCTTAAAGAGGTAATTTTTTTTTTAATTTTCTTTTTTTTTTTTTTAAATTTCAAAAGTAAGCATATGTGACTTTATTTAAAACATTATAAAATCAGCTTTACATGAAGGAGTTCATGAGACCGCTGTGTGAAGATACCTATTTTAAATGCTTGCTAGCTCTGCGAAGTTGGTGTTGCAGCTTTAAACTTCTAGAAAAATTCTCCTTTGTCACCTACACTTGGGGTGGCAAGAATGGTGAGCCATCTCGAGTACCAAGCAGCCTGTTGTTGAGGAGTTTGACATAGGGAAAAGCCTGCCTGCCTGTGGGAGCCTGGCTTCCATGTTGTCAAAGGAGAAGTGCAAATCCAGGTTCTTGAAAGCCAAGTGAACTTGTCAGATCCCAGTGCAATTGGTTTCAGTCCACTCCACTCTTCTTGCTTTCTATAACACTGTCAACCAGGACTTGGGCTCCTTGGTTTAGCGTTGTCCTTGGTAACCGGACTTCTTGTCACAGCCTTGCCGGAACCTTGTATTTTAACTAAGCCCACTTTCATTCAGGCATTTATGGAGCAGCTGTATATAGGGTTGGCCTAAAAGTTTGTTTGGATTTTTCCACACCATCTTACGGAAAAACGGGAACAGACCTTTTGGCCAATCCAGTGTTTGAAATGATTAGCCTGGTTGACTTTCCTGGTGTTACCCTTTTGTTCTCCTGAGGATGGTGGAAAGGCCCAGTTACTGGAACGGTTTTGTTTTGCAGGTCACGGAGAGAACTCCTCTAGCTGCAAAATCACCTCCATACCCAGATCATCTCCTTGACGTGCCCACTGTGGCCATCAATTGCCTTAAACGTTCACCCACATTTGAATATCTTTTTCTACAATGCAGTATTTTTTTCCTGTCACCTTTTTTACACTTTGAATGATGTGCCTCTTTAAGCTAAACTGTGCTGCCTCTGTAAAATCTTTATGTACTCTTCTGAGCTGGAAAGTGCTGGTCTTCTGAGAAATAACGTTACTGTCTCCTTGGAACCGATGGATTTGAAGATGGCTCCTGCCTGCTCACAACATGAGAATCCGCGGAGTGTTTAAAAAACTGTTACATGACAATAAGTCTCCAATGGGGCAGTCATTAGGAGAACACGTTTTCCAGAGAAAATCTAACCCTCCAGAATTATACCAAAGTATTTTCAGGTTGAATTTCTTATTTCTGCCATTTGTTGGAATAAATTATTTTTCTGCTTTCTATGGAAACCTGGTTTTGGTGTTTGTTAATTCAGCTCATTTCTATCTCTAGATAAGGCCTTTTTGAAAAATTATTTTGTACTTCCAAACTTAGCTTGGATGGATCAGCCTGGTTGTGTAGTTTGAGATGACTGAGGAATCTGGTAAGTACATTTCTTAACCATCCAATAAATATCTCAGTGCTTGCTGTAGCCACTGGAGGAGTCCAAGAAGTGGATATTGGGTCCCTGCAAATTCAAGAGCTGGAAGGCTACTGGGAGGTAAGGTTGGTATACATAGAACTAGAGATCAAGGCCGTGTTTCACCATTGTCCAGAAACACATAGTCGTGATGCTGAGCAGGTAGGGGGCAGTACCAGCCACAGGGCCAAACCGGAACCAGCCGTTCCTTGCACCATCCCTATCGGAAATGGACGGAACAATCAGGTGGTTAAAGGAGCCGGGGACGGGGACAGTCATTGTGTGTTTTAGTAGTGGGCATCTCAGTACTTCAGTAACTTGGGGACTATATTAGATTTAAGAAATTAAAAATGAAAATGGATCTAAATTTTCACCCGTTCATGGCTCTTTGACAGCCAGCCAAGAATGGATTTCCTGTTTTGCAGTTTGTACTTTTCTTTTCCTCCTAAACTGTCTGAACTCATTGCTTTGCTATTCTTATGACCAAAGAGAGTTTCAAGTTGATGTGACTCTCCTGCTTTCATTTCTTTCTTTTCCTTCTTTTCTTTCATTTTGAACTTAAAGTGTTCCCTGAGAGGCAACTCCATCCTTTACATTTGCAGCAAACAGGCTTCTTTAGGTAATTTCATGGAATCCAGAAAACACTGAAGATTTGATGTCGAAGGACCATAGTGATACCTGCTACCCCATCATTTTATTACAAATAAGGAATCTCAGTCCAGACGAGGAGGGTTACCTGCCCAGTTTAAGGGAGCCGGTCAGGGGCAGATAAGGGAGGAGATCCATGTTTTCTAATTTCCACTCTAGAGCACTTCTTCCTTGCACCCTGCCTCTCTCAGTGTTCCACTGGCCAGGAGCCGACTCTGGGGCTTGGGAGGGAGGGAAGAATTCTGCCTTTGTGGATGACCAAGCTGTCTCCCATCAGAGCAACTTATTTGACCCTTCATTGTTATTTATCATGTAAGAAAGCAATGCTGGTGGTTACTGTGGGTACATAAAAGGATGCCACAGTCTTTGAGCCCTGATCACGGTTGGGGGCGTGTGACCTGCGTGCAGCTGTGTAACCAGATTCTTTGAGTCAGGCCCTATTGCCCAGCATTGCTGGTGGTCAGTCTGAAACCTTTTGAGCTCCCACCCCGGCCTGCTTCCCAGCAGACCACCGTGAGTTTGAAGCTGAGCCTCCCTCCCGTTGTCCCTGGTGTGGTGCTTTCGTTGAGCGGTGCCTTTGCCTGTCCTGACTTCAGCACGGAGTGAGCTGTAGGAGCCTCTGTGGGTCCAGCTCAGCAGCCCTGCGCTGTGGCGTCCGTGCAACTCCTGGGGGGCTCTTCTCATTCACGATCACAGTTGGACACATTTCCGATTTAATGGCAGAGTTGAAGGCAGAGGTCATGACCTTGGCTGATCCAGGTCCCTGAGTTCTGCCTTGTTCTGTCACTTCGTATAAATCCATTTTTGTACTTCTGGAGGTTAGACATTAGTGGAGCAAGCTGGATTACATTGCTCTTTGCGTTCGGGCTCGCTTGCCATTTGGTGTGATCTAATTCCTAGAGAGAGAGGTGAGGAAGATTTGTGTGTTGCTTGCACTCACAGCAGGGATGTGAGCACGGAAGGTCCTGCAATGTGCCAGAGAGGTTTGGAAAATCCTGCTCAGTAAGCTCTCAGGGAAGGTAAAGGCCCTAATAAGGCAGCAGCTCAGGCCTGAACCTAGAGGGTTTTCTCCAAACCAAAGCCCTACTGAAGCCTCAGCATAAAGCCTATGATGAAGAAAGGAACTCATTTCCTAGCCAGATTGGTGATCAGAGACACCTCCTTCCCGCACCCTACCCCATCTCAAATCTACCCCCACCTCCCACTGAGAGACAGATTTCAAGCCCTTAACAGCCAGGTTCTGTGACTCTGTCACCATCCAGCTGTATTACTGTCACTGAAATGAAGGAATGATCAGATCCACTCAGATTTTGTGGGCAAAATTCAGTAAGTTCCCTTGGCTCAACTAGTCACTTAGCCTTTGAGTCTATTTCCTCATGTATGAAATTCTCAAGAATATTAAATGCAGTTAATGTATAAACTCAGATACCTCCTCCCTAATAATCAAACCATTTTGTTACGGCAACTCAGGCAGAATCCGAGATGAACACCTGCGAACACTTTTTCCCTTGAGAGTGCCCTTGCTCCAGTGCGTGCCAGGGCCCAGGTTGGAAGGAGCACCATCCAGCCCTTTGAGAGGATACTGGGGTGTTTCTTTCTTCCAAAGTCTGGCCCGGTGACCATGGTGTGGCCTAGGATGATCAGTAGACTAATAGAGGGCCTAGCTTTGCAGTTACTCCATCGCTTTCTAGTAATGTGGCTTTGGGAAAATCATTTACTATCTGAGCCTCAGTTTTTTCATCTATAAAATGGTGATAATACCTGCCCTTTTCTGCTATATGAGGTTGTTACCAAGTGAGGTATTGGTGGTAAAGATGATTTGTAAATTATGATAACACACAAAGGATATATTTTGAAGAAATGATGAAATCCCTAGGACCCACTGATTATATTTTTTGCCCAGAGGGGCAGCTGACTTTTTTTTAAACATGTGGTTTCCCTTTTGTTTAGTCATTTATACTTGGGTTACACAAAAATAAAAGGCACACACCAGGCTCCAAGCCTGATCTCTGAGCAGGGCGATGGATCTCTTCGAAATAATCATAGCGTAAGTGTCTAGACCACATCCTTCCTGCCTTTCCAGGCTCTACCAGGTCGTATACCAGAACGGAAGAATTTCTGGCATGCTTTTGAAGATGTCATCTGAGGGTCGTTGGTTTCTTTTAACACTGTTTTCATTGTTTTCCTTAAACATGTAATGATGTCTATACCCTTATCACTGACCCAACAATTTTTTGTTATATATTTCTTGGGTGTTGCTTCAGAAGTAGCACCTTTTTGTTTATTTCTTCTGGCCAGTTTTTTTTGTTTTGTTTTTCTGTTGTTTTTCTGTTTGTTTGGGTTTTCTTTTTCGTGGTAGATGTTCTTACATGTGGATGCAAAATTATTTTAAGCTGTTGCTCAGACTCATAGAAGATTTGGCCCTGGATTTTGTCTTCCAAAAATTTGAAATCAACTGCTCCTTTTAAAATTATATTTAAATTATATTTTAAAATATATGTCCGGCATTTTAGAATAGTTTTGTCCCCATTCCTCTATGTAAGAGTTCTCTTCTGTTTGAAGAAGAGATGTATTTAAAATGGTGATGGACTCTTAAGCAAAAGTTATGTATTACTTTTTCCCCTGTTCCTTTAATTTTCTCTCTTAAGAATTGAATGTATGAAATTAATTGTAGAAATAATTTTTCTCAGGAAAAAAAGTGTAAAGTGCTATCGTGAAGAACACTTATCATACCAGAGTTGATCGAAAGCAACCTTAATGCTCAACAAAAGGAGATGCTCACATAAGCCATGCTGCATCCAATAACGGAATATCCTGGTGCATTTAATAATCTTTTCCCCAAAGTATATGCTTAGAAAAGAAATTGAAAAGACAAATAACAAACTATTAACATTGCCTCTGGATGGTAATTGCAAATGATTTTAACTTTCTTTTTCCTCTTCAGCATTTTCTCCAATGAAGCTGTTAATATTTGAATAAAAAGAAGAAAAAATAAGTTTCTTTACTAACGAAAGATAATAGGGTATTACGTCAAGGTGGGGCGGGGGGAGCCCACAGGATTTCAAACTTACGTGCATAGAAAGAAACCTGGTAAGAAATAGACCAAATTGTTGCTCGTGATTATTTCTTTTACAGCTTTGTGTACTTCCAGATTTTTCACAAAGAACATGTATTTTATAGTTGGAAAAAAATGGTGTTTTGCAGGGGAACGTTGTCAGAATAGTGTTAGTACTTCTTCAAACATCATATAACACACGCACGCCTGCTCAAACACACACACACACACACTTTTTTTTTTAAGAGTAATTCAGGGCCAAGGGAAATGAAGTCAGCTAGGTTTATTAAAACACTGAAGCTATTCTGAATCAATGAAATCCATGAGTTCACACAGCACTTCTGATTAAATGTTTGCACCATGCAGGACGGAGTGCAGCGCATTCAGCTGAGGAAATGCCAGCCTCCCTTTGTGTAGGTGCTCACAGTGACAACGTGAGGAAGTGAAAAGGGAGCATTGATTTTGATTCTGCCCACATAGAAAAGTGGAAGCCTGGGGTATGCATGTTCTGGGGTCCCACACGGGTTAGAAAAAGCCCCACTGTTCTTCCACTCCCAACCACTCCAAGCAAGCCTTTCATTCAGACTGTGGTGCTGTTTCTGTCTAAACCCCCTCCTTGTGAAATGTATTGGCCCTTTCTTCCCCAACTCCCACTACTTCCCAGCCAACTCAAAACAGGAGTATTCAGCTGAGGATGCTCAGCACCGAAGCCGGCTACCCACCTGAATCCAGCCAGGCTTCTATTTAAATTGCCGTCAGGATTTTGAAACAGTTTCCATAGTTTTTCTTCACTGTCCAAAGTGTAGTATTGCTGTGGGTGCCATCCCAAAAGGGAACAAGAGGAGCAGATGTTTTGTAGAAGTGCTGTGTCTGGGGAAATGTGAGTTAAGCTAAGTGTGACTTTGCAAACCACATAAGGTTTTTGGCAATGTTCAACAGGCATTTTCAGCTGCTAGTCTTTATTCTGCTCTTAGCTGCTGAAGACAGTGGTAAACAGAAGAAATTCAGTTCCTGACCTCCTAGAACTTAAGAGTTTAGCAGTGGACCTCAGTAGAGGTACTGGACCTTAGCAAGTACAGATTGCTGGTTAAGTTGACTAGAATCACTCAGTAAGTGGTGGAGGAAGGCTTTTTAAAGGAAATAACCTTTAAGGGGAAACCCAAAGGATGACTTAGAGCTAGGCAAGCAGGAGTGAGTGAAGTGTTCCAGGCTGACAAGTGATGAAGTTGTTGCCAGAGTCTAGGAGAGGAGACGTGTCCTGGATTGTGGAAACAGGAGTGAAATGACGTCAGAGAAATAGCTGTACTGGGGCCATAGCTATTAGCACAAGCATATGGCTGATGGATGTTGGGGGGGGGGGGGGCGGAGTCAGGGATCACTCTCTGGTTTCTGCTGGGTGGACCATGGAAACTTTCACTGAGATTCAGGGCCATGATGAATTCAGTCACAGAGTTTGTGGGTGCCTGAGGCATGCATGTGGAGCTACCTAGTGGGCACTTTTTACATGGGCCTGGAGGCTGAGGAGGAGGACCAGGCTCGAGGTGGGGACGTGAGGCAGCAGCATGGAGAGACCTGAAGCTGTGGGTGTGGCTGTGAGTGTGGCTGTGGGCGCCGAGAAGAGAGTGTGTAGAATGTAGGCTGGGGACCTGAGAAGCATCCCCACTTTAGAGCTGGGGAGAGAAGTAAGTGGGACACAGCATCCCTTCTTTACAGTTGGAGAAATTGAGGTCAACAAAGGTTACATGACTTAAGCAGTTCCACCGAGAAGTCCCATCAAAGTCTCATTCCAAAGGTTTTTGCCCTTTCAGAGGGTGTGGTTACAGGGCCTTGAACTTTCCCTTCCTCACTTACCCACACCCAAGCCTCTTCCCATCTCTGAGGTCTGGGACCCTTCTGCAACTGCTTCCCGCTGCCCACCCCTGTTTTTTCCTCATTGTTATCAGTCCTATTAAGTTGCATAAGCAAGATGTTCTAAATGCTTCACATATGTTAATGCATTTAATACCCACAATAACCCAGCTAGATAAATACCCCGATTATCCCTATTTTACAGATAAAAACATTGAGGCACAAGGCCACAAACTACTACTTAGAGGTAATGGGATTCAATCCCAGAGGCGTCTGGCGGCAGTGTCCCGGCCTGCCACTGAGTCTCCATGGCATTTTGTCCCAGGATAAATTTCCTTATGTGGCCTCCTTGAGGCCTTGCAGTCTTAGCTTCTTCACCATGGTTTGTTTCTACATCACCTGTGGTAAAAGAACAGCCCTCACCCACACCTGAGTGTCCAAGGGAGGGGGCACACAGCCTGCTGTTTGCTGACATTTCTGAAAAGCAGGGTCAGAAGTGGGGTTTTCAGGCATGACGTCTCGTGTGCACCAGAGTGCAGGTCTGGGCAAAGCATCGTCCCCTCTCACCTCCCTCTGCCTGGAACATCTAGCACCCTTTAATCCCAGTGTGCTCACCCTGGAGTCAGCCCCTGGGAGTGCTCTCCTCCCTAAATTATGGCCACTCTTGGTGTCCACAGCAACTGTGGCTGACTCCTGTCATCACAGCTGTTATAATTTACGGGTCTTCCCCCCAAGGTCCCCAGGCTGCAAAAGCTTTGCTGGGCAGGATCTCGGGCGTGTTCAAATGTTTGATCTCTACGAGCTTGCTCAGTAAGAATCCTATGGGCAGCCAGCTTTCAAATGCATTTATTGTAAGTTCCATTCTTGAGAGACTGCATTTGCTTAAAGCAAAGGTACAGCTAAGGCTGTACCTCCGACCTAGGGCTCTGAGGTCTTGGTGAGCCAGCTGGGTGGGTGTGGGACTGTGCAGTCATGCCATGTCACGCGGAGAAGGGTCCTGCCCTTGGCTTACTGCTGTGCTCTCGTCGTCATGAAATTCTTAATTTTTGATCAAGGGGTCGCTACATTCTCATTTTGCACTTGGACCTGCAAATTGTGCAACTGCTCTATTGGTTGAAGTAGTGTCCCTCTGACCTCAAGGGGTCCTAATCAGAGTATTACACAAATAGCTGCACATCCCCTGAAATCACCAGCAAAATTAGATTTGTGTATACTTGGGTGAGTTTTTCTGGGGAGCAAGTCTGGCTTTCATCAGAGCTCCAGAAAAGTTCAGAGCCATTGTTACTAATAATAACAACAATAACTAACCTTCACTTAGGTTTGTTGGGCGCCAGACCCTAAGGACCTTACTGTGTTGCCTTACACCTCAACCAAGTGTGACTGGGTTGGGGCAAGGTGAAAAGCAGTATAGTACATTTCCCTCTTTTCTAATACTTACTCCCTACTTCTCTGTTCCCCAACCAGAGGAGAGAAGAAAACCACTGACCTGGTCCTCTCTTCTCCTGTGGAGTTGGCAGGAGCCTGAATCTTTTTATTATTTCCTTTGCTAGGAGGAAAGAGGAACTGCCCCAGATCCTGATCCCCATTTGGCTTCATCTGCTGCTCCCAAGTTCCCCAAAGGCGACTTCTGCTTTTGTCAAACTGGGAAGAGGTGATGGGGCAACATGGGCAAGAGGCATCCTTCTGTTGAGGTGACTGGTTGCCAGGGCACCAGGGAGCAGTGGGAGCCAGCTCTCCAGGACTCCTGCAGTCAGGGACCGGGCTGAGTCCTGGCCTGAGTGACGGCTGCACCACCGAGGTTGCAGGGAACCCCAGTGCTCTGAGGGTCTGTATAGACAGGCAGGCCGCCCTGCAGGAGCCTAGAAGGGCACTGAGTTACAGGGATAGATTAATGGCACTGCCCTCCTGACACAGGATAGAGCCCACAGCTGGCATTCAGGTTTGTTAATGTGCTCTGTGCTCGGTGTGACTTGAGTGTGAATGCAGGTACATTGCACCCATTTATCTTGTGCACCCACTCTTGCCTGGACTTCGTGAAAATAGGCTGAAAACTAAACACTGATGGCACCATCCCTGGTTTCGCTGTGTCATGAAGGATACTGTGAATTTGTGCCTGTGTGCGTGTTTAGTCGTGTCCAACTCTTCGCAACCCCGCGGACTGTAGCGTGCCAGGCTCCTCTGTCCATGGGATTCTCTAGGCAGGAATACTGGAGTGGGTTGCCATGCCCTCCTCCAGGGGATCTTCCCTACCCAGGGATCGAACTCAGGTCTCTTACACGGGTTCTTTACCACTAGTGCCACCTGGGAAGCCCTGTGAATTTGTAGGGGGAAAAAAACCTTGGATACACAGGACCCCCTAAATTCACCCTCACCCTCACCCTCTCTGAGCTTTTTATTACTTTTTTTTAGCGACCTCTCTGGACTGTTTACTTCCTGTGTTTCAAATCCAGCTTCAGTTTTACGCCCAATTGGACCTTTTGGAATGCGATTCTATTTGTAGTTCAGCAAACTGCTATCTGGCTACACGTCTTGGTTCCTGCTTCTTATCAGTCTGTTCCTCCGCTTTGTTTTTATCCTCCTACTTCTGGCCTCCCCAACAAGAAGGTCTTATTGTACCTGGCCTTTGGGAGTCTTTCCTACAACAAATGCTAGATTGTTCTCATTCCCTCGCTTCCTGGTTTGCTATCAGTAACAGTGGCTGATACTAATTGTATGTTCAGTACAAAAAAAGCAAAATCAAAGCAAAAAAACAAGAACCCCACAGGAATTATTAGATGTCCTAGAAATTTTCAGTCTTAGTGAAACAGACAAAACAATTTTGATGGAAATGCTGCTGTGGAAGAGAATGGTGTCCCCAAACATTCTGAGTTGCTTGCTGCCCTCTCTAGCCATGCCACTTTCTTTCCCTTCTCTGCTGCTGCTTCTCTGCCAAGAGACTTCCAGTCATGTTTCTCCCTGGAAGGTGGAGGAGGAGGAAACCAACACTGTTGAGTACCTCTGAGACATCAGGCCCTGCATTTCATCCTCAAAATCAACCTGTAAGCCGGTGATGACAGCAACCAAGGCATAGATAGATTAGGAACTTGCCCAAGTCATTTAACAAGCAAGTGGCCCTGAAACACTTATGTATCATGCTCTTAACAACCAGGTCAGGGCTTCCCCTCTTATAAACTCTACTGAATTGTCAGCTTCCCAAGTCAAGTCTTCACCACTTTCTGAGTTCCTCCAGGGTAGACACTGTGTCTTCCTGAACACCTTAGGCACTCAACAAATGTCAGGTTTTTGTTTTTTTTGTTTTTACTTTCTCTTCCTTTATCCATCACTAAGCAAGCTTGAATCTGCTAAGGATGTGCCTTGCATTCTCCATAATTCAAGGATGTATTAGTGTTTATGCCTCTTGATTAAATAGAATAACATCAACAGATACATTACAAATAATGCAAAGCAGTGAGTATATTAAATTCTCAGTTGGGTGGTAGAAGGAAGGAGATTAATGAAGGCAAAATAGATATGGTAGGGACTTCCCTGGCTGCCCAGTGGGTAGGCCTTCATCTTCCAGTGCAGCTCTCCCTGATCGGGAAGCTGCGATCCCACATGCCAGAGCGGTATTCTAACAAATTCAAGAAAGACTTTTAAAATGGTTCACGTTAAAAAAAAAAAAAAAAAAACCCTCATTTTTTTTGAAAAGGGAGATGTGATAGAAACAGACTTCATAAAAGATGTGGGATCTTAAGGCATGGAGGTTGAATAGAATTTGGACATTAATTTGTGCCTTCTGACTACAAGCTCCTATCCTTTGGCAGATGTGTTCTGGGATTTGGAGAACGAGGAATCAGGGGAAACAAGTAAATGGTCGACTTACGGAAGTGCATTTGGGGCTGAACTTTTGTGCTTTCTGAGAGAAGTAAGAAACCGAAGCTCGGAACTGTAAAGAACACTGCATTCTATTAAGAGGCTGAGGCAATGGGAAGAACTGATCTTTCCTCTTTCCCCAAAGAATATTTTTAGGAGGGATGAAAGAGGAATGGGTGTCAATTCCCAAGCATCAATTTATATCTCTTTTAGATTCTCCCTCAGCAACACTCCACTTTCTCAGGAAGAAAATCAGTTTTCAAAAGTGTCCGAAGGACTCAGCTTTTCCTGGAGATCTTCCAGTGTTGAGTTAATTAATCTCACTTCCGAAGCTGTGAAATCTTAACATATCACACAGGTCTGGAGGGGTCTGGAAAGAAAACACAGATTCAAAAGGATAACACTCATTTAGAAGATGTGTGCATGATCTGCAGGCCGGGCTCAGTCTGTGCTCTAATGAAAAATTAGAGTGCAAACTTCAGATCAAAAGGAGAGTTAGGACATATAGCAGTTATTTTAACTCTTTAGGAGGACTGAGAGAAGGACCATAAAGAACATCTGGTTCTAATCCAGTTCCTCCTGGTGAAGAAATTAGAACCCAGAGAGATCGAGCCCCTCACTCTGGGTCTTATAGTTGGTGGTAGAGCTCCAACTGGGGTCTTGGCACCAAGAATAGTGGTTCAAATACCTCAAGGTGTAAAGTGGGTGAAACATCTGCATTCACAATGTCTCTGGAAGGATATGGAGAGTGTGGGTAACTGTGGTTGGTTCTGAGAAGGAGACATGAGGGGCCAGGGAACAGGGGTGGGAGAGAGATTTAACATTCACTAAATACTTTTTGTACCTTTTGAATTTAGTATGATGTATATATGTTACCTAATCACAAAATAAAAATTAAAGAATTCAGTGGAGTCTTAAGTATTCCTTTTTTTACCTCATTGTCTCATATTTGGGTAAAACATAGTTTTCTGATTCAGGCTACCCCAGCATGAAATGCTTCTGCCAGTGTCAAGGTCAAGCATGTTGGAGGAGGTGGCCTCTGGCTGCCACTTTGTGACTAGAACGAGAGGAGCCTTCTGAAACTCAGGCCGATGCCATTCCGGAGTCCTGCCTCCCTGCCAGCTTTGACTGTGGCACAATCTGGCAGGGTAAAACTCAGAGAAACAAATCAATTAGGAGTCAGTGACTTCATTCACTTCAGAGCAGGATACAGTCATTAATAAACCTTGATGGAAAGGTCTCTGTTAGCCAAAAGTCTGTCCTTTCCAAGACAACAGAAGATGCAAAGGCGGGAATACAACATAATTCACTAGTAAGAGCTTTCAAAGGGCAGAGCCTCCTGCTGTGAAAAGACTCTGGGTGCTTCTTGAGCCCAAGAAACTGCTGCCCAGGAGAGGAGGTGAAAATACCTATATTCAAAGGGCAGTAACAGAGGAAGAGCTAACCATCTGCTGCAGTTTTTCCAAACATGGTATTACGAGTGAGGATCATCTGTAATGTATTCCATGGAGATTTAATGCATGAATCTCATGAATGAGTGAGAGGAACCTGGCTCATACTTCGCAAGCTAGTTTTTCTATTGGGGTTTCGTTTTTAAACTCCAGTTAATACGGAAAATTAGAAGGTGGTATCTTAGCCTTGGGGCTTCCCCAGGGACTTGGTAAAGAATCCATCTGCCAGTGCAAGAGACTTGGGTTTGATCCCTGGATCGGGAAGATCTCCTAGAGAAGGAGATGGCAACCCACTCCACTATTCTCGCCTGGGAAATCCCATAAACAGAGGAGCCTGGTGGGTACAATCCATGGGGTTGCAGAGAGTTGGACACGATTCAGTGACTAAATAAGAACAAAGTGTTGGCCTCAAGAAAATAATTATAATCCTGCTACCAGTGGTGCTAGTGGTAAAGAATCTGCCTGCCAATGCAGGAGACAGGAGACACCAGTTCAATCCCTGGGTGGGGAAGATACCCTGGAGAAGGGCATGGCAACCCACTCCAGTATTCTTGCCTGGAGAATCCCCATGGACAGAGGAGCCTGGTGGGCTACAGCCCATAGGGTTGCAGAGTCAGACACAACTGAAGCGACTTAGCATGCATGAACACATTTCCTGTGCAGTAGGGAAAGTATTCATTCCCTCAATTCATTTTGAAGGATACAGAGGGAAGATTGACTTTCACTTTCCTCTTTGGTACCTACATATCCTTACCTATTAATATTGTGTACAAAAGTATTTTAGTACTGCTAAACTACTAAAAGTAAGCCTAGAGCTATCTTTACTTGCTATTTAGTCTGCTATGGATCTTCTAAATGATGTACTTGAAACAATCTAATCATACTGTCATTCATTAAGTGCTCACTTTATGTGAAACACTATGATAAGTGCTTTATATGAATTTTTTCACTCAGTTCTTATATCAACCCCGTGAGGTACTTACAGAGGAGCCACACAGAAGTTAAATAATTTGTCCTGGCTCACACAGTAGAACAAGGTTTCAAACCCAGGTTGCTATTCAGCCAGTACTTAATGACCATGTGCCAGGCATGAGAGGTAGAAGATGAACAATGTAGGCTGGCCCTTGTCCTCTTGAAGCTTATGGTCTATGAAAGTCTGATTCAAAAGTGTGGTTTTGACACTGACGTTATTACTTCCCTATATGTGTGCAAAGAGAAGCCACCTTTTTTTTCAAAGACAATTACTCCTAAGAGAAAACTGGCATCCTAAAGGAATCTGGCCAAGGATTTCTGTTCCCACACCCTCCTTTCCTTTTGCTTACTAAAATCAGATTTCTGTACTGTGCTTAGAAGACGAATTCTGGGTTCTTAAGAAACATAAAGAGCAGCCTGGAAACACAGGCTGTGATGACAGGAGTGGGTTCTAGTCTCAGCTGGGTTATTTACAAGCTGTCTGACCTTGTGTAAGTAACTTTTCTGAACCTTAATTTCCCCGTCTAAAAATTGGTATATTACCACGAGTGTTATTATGAACAGATTTAGGGAACATACACACACATACATAAACATTCAGGTCAAAGTGTTATATAGGCTTGTTTGTCTAAGCGCTTCTAGTAGCATTCTGTATGTACGGTCGTGTATGTAACGCCGTTTTTAAAGATGCACGGAATCCATTGTCTGGAGCAAACGTGCGCAATAAGTTGAAAGAATGAACGAACAAGCTGCAGGCAACGTCAGTTTCTCACTGAATTAAGTGGTTCAGATGGGGTTGTTGTGGGCATTCATAAAACAGTGGATGCAATCAATCCCCCTCCTAAATTAATGCCGTTTTCGCAGCTTCCCTCAAGTTTCAGTGAACTTAAACTGTAAAATGGGCATACGGGCACTTCAGGCCTTGCCGCGTAGTTGTAATATTAGATATAATGCCGGACGTGAAAGTATTTGAAAACGAACATCCCTGACAAACGCGAATGCACCTAGCTATTAGAGACGGCCCACGCCCACGCTGCAGCGACAGGCTTAGCCCCCGCTCCGCCCCCTCTTCCTGGTTTTTCCCGGCAACCCGCCCCTCCCGCGTCATGTGATAGGGGTACTCTGCCGGCCCGAGCTCCTGATTGGCCGAGCTGCAGGGCGCTTCGCGATTGGCCCGAGGCCGGCGGGCCCCCGCCTCTCTCCTCCTCCTCGCCGCGGCCCACGTGAGGGGGGCGAGTCACGCGATTTCCGGGAACCCGTCAGGAAGGACATAAACAAAACAAACCCGAGGCAGCATGGAGAGGGGCCGCGGCCCCTGCAGTGGAACCAGACCCAGCGCCTGAGCCGCCCCCACACCCGCAGGTGAGGCCCGCTGCCCTCCGCCCGGGGCCCGCAGGCGCCTGGGCTGGGGGGTGAGCCGGGCGGGGGGCGGAGAAGGGCCGCTGGCCTAGGAGGCGGCGGCGCCGAGGCTCCGGGCCGGGTCGGCACGGGGCGGGGGCCGGGACCAGGACCGAGTCTGGGGGCGCGCGGGTTGCGGGCTGCCGCCTGCCGGTCACGGGGACTCCGGCTCCCCTCCCCCACCCCCGGCCCGGGACGGTTATATAAAAGCGCGGGGCAGCGGGAGAGGGACCTGCGGGCGGGCGGCAGGCTAGGCCAGGGGTGGGCAATGCCGAGCGTCCACCCTGCCAGGCCGCCTGGCCCTTTACCGCTGCCTCGGAGCCCGGGGCCGTGGCTGCCGGCAACCGGCCTGTCAGAGAAGCGAGCGGGTGGGAGGGGCCGGGGAAGGGAGGGGAGGCGAGGCTGGCGGGGGAGGAGGAGAGAGAGGGGCGTGTGAGGAAGGGCCGGGGCCACGAAGGTTGGAACCGGGCTGGCAGGAGACGAGGAGGCGCGGGCTGCGGTTGGGGGGGTCCAGGCAGGGGTGCCTCGGGGGTAGCCGCTCCCCCTTCCCGTCCCCGCCCCAGTGACTGCTGAGAGGGGCCTCCCTCCCGGGATTTGTTTATATGTCTTCTCAAAGCAGCTTGAAGCGGCTTGGAGGCGGAGCTTTCGGCGCAGAGTGGCAGACGCTGCCATCCAATGGAGCGGGCAGACGGAGGCTGACGCGCCAATGGGCTTGGGGGAGGCGGTGTGATGGGAACCCTCCCCCCCCAATTGGTTAGGCTGTGTCGGGGGTGGGCCAGGTGGGGCGGCCATGTTAGATGGGAGGGGACCGGTGGCGGTGGGTCACTGAGAGGGGAGGAGACAGGGCAAAGGGCAAGGGAGCCGGGCCGGGGGCGTTTCGGGTGTCCGAAGGCGAGTCCGATGGGACGATGAAGTAGCTCAGGGGAGCCTGACCCCGACCCACCGCTCTCCCCACCCGAGCAGAGGAGGCAGGGAAGTACCGAGGGCAGTCTAGCCGCCCCTTGGGGATGGTTCCTGGGAGTAGATGGAACTCAGTTTCTGGGTTCTCCCTTTTTCTCGGCTTTAAGCTTCCTGACAAACCCGGCCGCCAAACCCTGTAATTGCCCTCCGTTAACCCAAGATGGCAAACCTTTTTGCTGTTTCTGAGCGAGCTTGAGCCTTAAGACTGCCTTAAGAAGGTACTTGAATAACTAGCGGTCTGAATTTGTGCACCAGGCCGGGGATAGAAGGAGGCAGTGAGGAGGAAGTTCTGTTTGTTTGGATTTTGCCCGGAGGATACCAGGACTAGAAAAGCCGAGAAAGTTAAGGGCTGGGCGGGGTCTCCATTTTTTTCATTAGGATACCTTCTAAAGATCAGGCCCTTCGTGCTTGCCCTGGTCCTGGTAGTAATTTGCCCCTTCTGCTTACATAAATTGATAGACCTTAAATATACTTTCATGAAAAAACTGAGTCTTGAGAGAATTATTTAGGTTTGAAGGTTCTTTAGGACTCTTGTCTTGCGAATACCCTGCAGGTGAGAAATAGGATCAAGATCTGACTGACTTCTTTTAAAAAAGCAAAAAATGAGACTTATGTGTAAATCTTGTGGTTTATGGTAAACTGATTGTCACTTGGTTGTACTTTTAAATATTTTTTTTCCCATTTTCTTGTGATCCAAAATAGCTAGGAGAAGCACCAAAGATGAAAGAGGAAATGGTATGAGTAATTAGAAAATCACTTATTTTACTTTATTTGTTGTATAGTTAATTTGGCATCACGTCGGCCGTATTAGATGCTTAATTTAGTTCTATGTTAACATCACCTTACAACCTGTGACTCTTTTGGTATTCTCAAGGGTACCAGGCTGTTGATGCATCTTTGGTTAAGCACTTAAACAGTCAGGAACATGCCTTAGGTATATCGTGAGGGGCTATTCAAGAGTTGACTGTATGTATTTAGGAATTTGCAGTTATCTCCTGTTTTGTTAACTGGAGAAAAATAATTGGTAAATAAATGATTTATCGATTTCTGTATTTGATATGATTGACTCACAGTTCTGTTAAGGATGATATATAAAAATATAAATCCTGATTATTTGATAGACTTTGAGTTCTTAAATATAATTTTTATGGCAAATGAAAGTATTTGCGCCCCTTTTTTGTCTTATTCTAAGAATGGCAATAGATTCAACAAGACTTATTTGGATGTAACTCTTTTATGTGATTAATAAAGCATCTTTGGAATTTTTAGACTAATAAGCATAGAAGAGGCTAAATATATCTAGAAGAAGAGACTACTTCCACTTACCATCCCATTCTCTGTCCTGACAGGGGGAAACAGACTTTTACAAAAACTATGTCTTGGTTTACTAGTTTAATGTGTGTAGGTTCTTGGATGCAAGTATAAGTAATAAAGGAATAATTAGTATGTCTCCTGGTGGTGGTGAGCTAAATACAAGTGACAGTGAAAGTACAGTGAGTTTTCATGTTGATTCTATTATTGTAGCAAAGTTTTACAAGATTGTGAACTAAATTCACTGTTTGCTTTTATTTATTTTTTTCACCGTTTGACTTTTTTTTTCACCGTTTGCTTTTAAAGTTTAATTTTTAGTGTAGATTGACAACTACATGACTTTCAGTGATTCAGCAGAGGTTTTTTTCTGTGTGGGTTTGTACTTGGATGTTTTGGGGACAAATCCTTTTACCGTATTCAGTAGTTCAACTTTCAGGGTAGATGAACTCTTAGACTGGACATAAATTTGTCAGATCATTGATTCTAATGATTCTAAGATAGGGTAACTTGTGCACATTTTCTGTATAGGATGGAGTAGTAAATATTTATGCTTTGTGGGACATGTAGTGTCTGTCACACCTACTCAGGTCTGCAGATCGTAGTATGAAAACAGCAATAGACAGTATGTTTGGGGCTATAATCCAATAAAACTTTATTTATAAGAACAGGCTGTATTTGAAGGCTGTGGTTTGTTTGTCAACCCATGTTCCAAGACATCAGTCTCTGGGTTTTAAATACTTGGGTGTTAAGTTATTGCAACATATATAAACACGAACTTTGGGTAATTTTGAGCACTTGCAGAATGTATGTATCTCATGCCTTGAATTTTTAGAGTAAGACCACATGTCTGCGTTTTATTCTGCATTTTTATTTCGAATAGATGTCTTCCTGAAAAACTGTTTAAAGCAAATGTTGGAACATCAAGTCTTATTTATTTCAGAGATGCATTCTGATTGAAAAAAATTTGACTTTAAAATGTATCTAAGAACCTTAGTGTGTTAACTGTTTGGAGAGAAGTTGGTCGGGTGAATAGATAACACACATAGATCTTATATATATCATACATGTAATTTGGGAGCCACATTGTTTATGTTTTTGCCTCAGCTCTTTGTAGAATTACCTAAATAGGATAGGGTGCTTTTTCAAACCAATTCCCAAAATGTCGGTTGCTGCCCCTCTCCTTCCTTGGAAAATATCAGGTAGTGTTAAGCGCCCACTGAAGTGGAGATGCCATAACTAAAAATGTTACACAGGCAAGTACTTTTTTCATGTGTAGATTTCTGTTTTGTTTTTATGTAGTATTTCACCAGTCTTGTTGATTCAAACTGGATTTCAGAGCGAGCATGAAAATTTAGGAAAGATAATATATTGACCCCTTAAAACCAAAAAGCATCCTGTGACCTTTGATCTTGTTTCTAGTTCTGGTTAACCTATGTTTGCCGGGGTGACTATGAGTGATTCAGTTTATTTGTTTAATGGTAAGGATTAGTGATTTTTTTTTCTGTTTCACAGAGGGTTATTGGGAAATTGTGAATTATTCTCAAACTCTTGTACTTTGAATATGCCAATACTTTGGGCTTGCTTGAAACTGCCTAGCAAATCTGTATTCAATTTTCTTTCTCTTAGTGATTGCCTCTGAGTTTCTCTTTTATTAGGACTTTCTGTACAGTATTTCTCTACCTACTTAACACCGAGCAGTTTGAGGTCAGAATCTTCCTCTTCTGTATCCCCAGTGCCTAACACCTTTTAGTGTTTTTGAATTGCTTAAATAAATGAGTAGATTGCTAAAAACTGCTTATCTAGAAGGCAGTGAAGTCAGTTTACTATTAGTAGAGACCTTGGGTTTTTCTTAGAAGGGAGTAATTAGTCCCTATCTGCTTATCAAACAAAAAGTCTACATGTTAAAATTGACCCTTTTTGTAAGAAAAGCTATTTCAACGATTTCTTAAAAATCCCTGGTTTTTTGTTGTTGTTGTTGTTAGGTACATTCCATTAGTTAGACTCAAATATTCCTTCCAGAAAAGCAGCAACCAAAACCCTTGTTCTTTGTCTTGTGAGTGAATTTGTCATTAGCTCTTGGCATACTTGGTCTCTGGATGTTTGGCAAATGTGAGCAAAATTTCTTCTTAGATGTTTGGGATAATTATCCATCTATATAGCAAGGGTCCCTTTAGGGAGAAGTATGTAAAATCATTCTTGCTAATAAGTCTGTTTTATCCCAATGAGTTGGGTTAGATGTGGAGAGAGTTTGATGCAGGTGACTGCAGTGGGTTTCCCAGATGGCACAGTGGTAAGGAACCTGCTTGCCAATGCAGGAGACACAAGAGACAAGGGTTTGATCCCTAGTTGGGAAGATCCCTTGGAGGAGGGCATGGAAGTTCACTCCAGTAGTCTTGCCTAGAGAATCCCATAGACAAAGGAGCCTGGTGGACTATAGTTCATAGGGTAACAAAGAGTCAGAGAGAACTGAAGTGACTTAGCACACACGAACTGGTACTTTGTGAATGCAATACCAACTCATTCCATTGCTAGCTAAGCCTTGTAAGCCTTTTCAGCAGTTCATGACATTTCTTCCAAAATCCGTGTTGAAAGTCTTCACCCCCAGCAGCCTTCTGAACTACTCATCTCCTCACTAATTTCCAGCAACTCTGATCATCCTGTCATTCTGTCCTTTTGACATATTTACATGTTTTGTTACAAAGTCATGTTTTCACTTACTTATCTTTAGGTATTGTTGATGTTGACAAGTTTCTTGTGAGAGCATCATGAGCTTGCTGATTTTTTGTCCTCCTCCAGTTTCCTTCACATTCCTTGTGGACACACTTACCGCTTTCTTCCAAGTAATGTTTTATTTTGGCAAATTGAAGCTCCCCTGTTTATTTTGTAGATAAATTTTCTACTTTGACTGCTATACGCCATTCCTGGTACAATTTTCTTTCTATTTATATGTGCCATTCACTGAGAAATGAAAACAAAACTTAAAAATGCGCTTTTACCATATAGGAAGACACTGGCGATAAGGTAGATACACTCTTGTTTGAAAGATACACTGTATTCCTTTTTTTTTTGGCTGTATTGTGTGGCTTGTAGGATCTTAGTTCCCTGACCACAGATTGTACCGGGGCCATTGGCAGTGAAAGCACCAAGTCCTAACTCCTGGAACACCAGGGGATTCCCTCACTGTACCCTTTAAACAGAAAAGCTTCAAGCATCCTGCTTTAAGACTTGTTGTGGAAGACTTACTAGTTTAACCACAAAGTCGTGTTCTACTCTTTATGACCTCGTGAACTGTAGCCTGCCAGGCTCCTCTGTCCATGGAATTCTCCAGGCAAGACTACTGGAGTGGGTTGCCATTTTCTTCTCCAGGGGATCGTCCCGATCCAGGGATCATACCTGCATCTCCTGCTTGGCAGGCAGATTCTTTGCCCCTGAGCCACCTGGGAATCGTAGAAGACTAGATGGACTTTATAGTTTTTCAGACTGCTCTTTAGTAAAGGTTTTCATCCTCACTACTGAATCCTCTGCTGGAGTTGCCCAAAGAGTAGTAGAGGAGACAGATACTACAGCTCAACATTATGGTATTTAGAACAATGTGGATTCTGCCTGGAAAAGTTGGAAAAGCTTCCCAGACAAGATGGCATTTAAACTGGGATTTGAAGACTAGTGAAAGAAATCAGTGACGTCTGAAGGGTGTACAAGATGTATGGAGTGGGGTTGGGTGTGAGAAGACTTCAGCTGAGGCAGAGGCAGAGGCAGAGATCGAGGAGGAAGGGGCTACTTGGTGAGATTCAGGGAGAGAGAACTTTTCTGCTTTCCCTTGTCCTCTAGTTCTTCTGGGTCTGCTTTGCACTGTCAGTCCTGTGTTCTCTTTTCTCTTTCGCTCTGACGTTGGTTGGTCTCTTTCCCCTAGTTTTTAGTTTTCCTTTTAGCCCCTCATCAAGGTCTGACGTGCCTGCCTTTTTCTGTTTTCTCACCTGTGGGCCTCAGGCACCTTTGATTCTGACGCGGTGTCCTGTCCCTTCACTTCATCTCCTTGCCTCCCTCCCTTCCTTTACTCTCTTTAGGTTTCTTTTCCTTTGTTAGCGTCTTCCTTTTCTTTTTGCTTTGTTTGAAAAGAAAACAAAAGTTCTTTCACAGTACTGTTAATTTTGCATATGAACAGCAATAAATGTCTGAGTTGATTCCCTCTTGGGAAATCTTGTGTGATCAACTTGCCTTTGATACTTACCTAGGTACTAATTACTCATTTCTGTGAATTTCCTTTTTTGAAGCATTTTTTCCTTTGTATTCAGAGATGCCTCTTCTCATAGGCTACAGTGCAGAATATTACTACTTATATTTTGTGTTTTTTACTTCTTATGTGCCTTAAACTTGTTCTGTGACGAGATCTAATTTAAATTTCACCTTTCCTGAAATTTTCCCAAACTTTCCCAGGTAGAGATAGTAGTACTCTTCTCTCTAGTTTTATAGTATTTTTTGAATGCCTGGCTTTAGAACTAGCTTTATTGAGGTACAGGTTTTATAAATTCACTGTTTTTGGTTTTGACAGATGTGTGTAGTTATTTATCCTCCTCTACAGTCATGATGTGGAATATTCCCATCACCACAGAAAGTTCCCTCATGCTCCTCTTCAGTCCGGCCGCAATTACTATTTACTTGCTGTCACTACAGTTTTTTCTTTTTTGTAATTTCATATTAGTACAGTCATAGAGTCTGTTGTCTTATGAGTCTGACTGCTTTTACTTAATACTTTTGAGATTTATTCATGTTGTTTCAAGTATCAGCTGAGTACTTGTTATCATATGGATATACCACAGTCTATCCATTTACCAGTTGATGGATATTTTGGCTGCTTTCAGATTTTAGGTTATTGTGAATAAAGATGCTATAGACATTCCTGTATAGTTCTTTTAAATACCTGTTTTCACATTACCTTTCACCTGGACGTAGAGTTGTGAAATGATTAAGAATGAAAGTCCTGGAGTTAGCTATACTCAGCAAACAGGCTTTTTGCCAGCTGTGGTTTTCAGGGGTTTCCCAGGTGGCACCTAGTGGTAAGGAACCTGCCTGTCAGTGCAGGAGACATTAGAGATGTGGGTTCGATCCATGGACCAGAAAGATCCCCTGGAGGAGGACATGGCATCCCACTCTAGCATTCTTGGCTGGAGTATCCCCATGGACAGCAGAGTCTGGCAGGCTACAGTCCATGGGGTCCCTTATAGTTGGACATGACTGAAGCAGCTTAGCATGCATGCATGTTGTTTTGAGAATCTTGAAGATTTTCCACCTGTAAAATAGGACTGGATGGTGACTGGAACAAGCTAGGAAGCACAGGCCATTGTCAAGTGATGGCTCTCAACACCAGTTCCGGTGATCTTGCTGGGAGTATCTACCCAGTGTTGTCAGGTCTGTTTTCTCCCCCTCAAGAGAGTGAGATTTGATAACAGGATACAGAAATTTTATATGAAATTTCCAATATAAGTTCTGACAGTTAAAATTTAAGTTTTTTAAACACTACTGTGTTGGCTGAACAAAATCCATAGGTAGGCACTGATTTATGGCTGCAATGCAGTTTGAGAACTTTGCTTTAAATTTTCAGTTTTTTGGGAATTCCTCAGTAGTCCAATGGTTAGGTCTCGGTACTTTCACTGTCAACATCCAGGTTCAGTCCCTGGTTGGGGAACTAAGAACCTAAGAGCCACACAGCCAAACAAAAATGAACAAAGAAAGAAACAGCTTCAGTTTTTGTCTCTTGTTTTAAATTGTACATATTCTTAGTAGAGTGAACTTACTAGGCTCTTGTTACCTGGTTTTATACCTTAGCACAATAACTTGCTGGTTTCCCAAACTCCCAAGTTGAAAACTATTAAGTTACTGTAAATGAATTTTATTCTATACTTTCCTTGGAGGGATGTAAGAATTATGAGTGTCTAATGGAAGAATGGGACCAGGTTCTGGTTACTCTTTGTATTTCTCTTCTGTTAGCTGCTGATTCTATTCAAAGCTATGTTTTCTCAGCAGTTGGGTTAGTCTACCTCCTTTGTTTTGATTTATTGTGAGTCTTGTTGAGACAAGTATAGTGTAGATTAAACTGCATGTATATGTGTGTGTATTCTTCAGAAACTGTGTAAGGTCTTTTAAGTACAAAGATAAGTTTTGTATAAATCTATTTCCTTGAGTTACTCAGACTTTTTGGTGAAGCCAGTATAAATGACTATAAAAAGAGGTAAATTGTATGTGATTTTTTGAAGAATAAGAGCAATAATCTCTCAGAAGAAGCCCTTTTCCTTGTAATTTTTTCTCCAGTTCTTTATTGTGTACAGAGATGACTGCTTTGCAACTTTATGAACTACTTTGTGAATCCAAAGATTGTTTTGCTGATTAAACCAGCATAATGAACATTTCACCCTCATAAAGCTGGAGTGAGGGTGTTAAATGACCTGTGTTGCCTGCATATCCTCTATTCACCCTAGTTTCAGGCAGTTGGGTTTGTGATAATTAAGTTTGGAATTCAGACAGTCTAGGATTCCATGTTGAATTTAGGTGTGTATATTCAGTAGCAGCCACATCCGAGGAACATCTTATACTAAGGAAGGAATCAGAAAACAAAAACCAGCCACTATTTATTGAGTGTCTGTTTTGTGCCAGGGCTAGATTCTTTCCATATTACCATGAATCACAATATCCCTGGGGGGTTCTTGTATTTACAGATAAGACAGGTGAGAATGTGGAACAAAATCCCAAATACTCAGTTTTAAAGCAGAATTTTGTATCTTGAATCTAGAGTTTGCTTCTCATTTTGTTGTGATTATTTAGTCACTCACTTGTGTTGGACTCTTTTGCAACTCCATGAACTGTAGCCTGCCAGGCTCCTGTGTCCAAGGGATTTCCCAGGCAAGAATACTGGAATGGGTTCCCATTTCCTTCTCCAGGGAATCTTCCCAGGGATTGAACCCCACATCTCTTGCTTGGCAAGTAGATTCTTCACTGCTGAGCTACCAGGGAAGCCCTTTTAGGAGTAGTGGAGCCAAAGAGGCAGCCACTGTTTCTCAAAGTAGAGAGAAAGACTGCAAAACTGTATTCACAACCTCTGTAGCCCTTGGGCCATAACCTCTGTACCTTTATAGTCCTGAGCCAGTGGCATATAATAGCCCATTTCACACTAGGAAGGAATTTGAAGAGAATTTAAAAATTGCCTCCAGTATATTTACATTCATGCTAATTTTGAAAAGCATGAATACTCTGAGAAAGGAGTGAGGAGACAATAGATTTTGAGGAAGGGTGCAGATCTCTGATGACACTGCGGCAGGGTAATCCTGAGTGGAGGTCTCCCTGAAACACCGCCGGATGACTCAGGTATTCTCTCACCGGCACTGCTGGTTTTGTGTTGCTACCTGTAATGGTATTGTTCCTTTTTATGTTTTGTAGATTTTTTGCAGAAACAGCTCAGAAAGTGAAATGGTTCTTTAAAACTCCAGTGTTGAACCTGAATAAAATTTTTGTCTTAGTTAAAAATGTGTGTGTGAGAGAGAGAGAGAGAGCAAAGGAGAGAGAATAGTGCAACATGTATTAGTCTAGTGTCTGGATTCAGTTGGTTTAAATAAGTTTTAATCCTACTCTTTCCTCTATCCTCTCCTCCCTAGACAAAAATTATTTAATATATTTTAAATTGACTGAAATTTGAACAGTACTCTTCCTGGAAATTAAAAAAAAAAAAATTCAGGAGTGGTTCAAGACTCAAATTAACAAGCTTGTAGAAGCTTGTACAAGATACTTTGGAGCGCATGAAATGCTTAATAAATATATATTTGTTAGGTAGTTAGAATAGGGAAAAAGGGTCCAAAATGGCGGTGGCTTAAAAGACCTGGAAGGGAAAGCCCGCGAAAATAGAACAAAGGAAGGTCCGAGGACCTGAGTGAGAACCTCAGGTAAAACAAACAACACTCCTGGCCTGCCCAATTTACATAAGACAGCCCCAGGGACAGAGAAACAAATAAAAAGAGGAGCCAAAGCCCTCTTCCCTCTTTTTGCTCCCTCTCTCTCCCGCGCGATGGGGTGATCTTCTCTTTGCATCTTTGGATCAACGTGCCCTCACACCTCAAAGATGGATTTTCCTGCTATTATCTAAATAAATAGAGCTGTAACACTGAGCTGTAACACTGATTTATTTAAGAGCTATAACACAGTCCGTTCGAGACCTGAGAGCTATAACACGGTCTGTCCTCCGAGAGCTGTGACCTGCCAGGGGGCTTTAATGTCCATCACTCCAAATTTTTGTTGTGACGAGACAAGGAACCGAGGAGCATACACTTGCGTGACATATTGAATGACTTCTTTGTAACGTCCTCTTTCTGTATGAAGAATGACACACCTCTGACTCCTTATCTAGAATGACCTATCATCTTAGGAGATTTCCTATTCATGGAGCTCTTGTCTGGATGCTTGTGGGCAAAGCATTGCTCTTGACGCTGCAGTAATAGACATGAGATACAATAGTCATTCTTAAAGATTTTACGATCTCTGATAGAAAAGGCAAGCGTTTGGGAGGAGAAAGGAAAAACATTATAAGCAAAGGTGTGAAAAGCCAGAGTTTCACTGCTGGAGATCCTTAGTGAAGTGGGATTGTAAGTGAGGACTTGGGGGAGATTGTAAGATTAACCTGATACTAATGTTATATTTATCAGAGAGGGGTGGAAGTTGGGGTATTGAAATATAGTTTCCTTGTGTCTGAGTATTTTGAACATTATCAAGGAGATAATGTTAGTTGCTGAAAACTTACGAGCACAGTGCTAATATGATGTGGTAGTTTAGGGAGAATAATTTGATAATGGAGCATAAGAAGTGGAGAGAGGGAAAGGTGGGAAGCAAAGAGATCTGTACGGCAGTTATTGGCACAATAAATAGAAAATGATAAGGTTCCAAGCAGGGGTTGAGAAAGTGGGAAAGGCAGAGTCAGACAGGTACATGCATCCTCTGTATAAGGTTAAATTGTCAGTGTATTTTTAATAATAAGAGCCTGACGTCATTTAAAACACAGCAAGTGGGGAGGAGGAAGAAGAGAGTCAAGGCTGAGATCAGTGTTACATGCCTGAATGTCTGATAATGGTGGTACTATTGACAGAATAAACGTTTGAGTGGGGAGGTGGCATGTTGTGTCTGAGGTCATGGGCTGTAAGTGATCCAGGAAAATACCTGGGATGGTATAGTAGGGATGGTTCACTGGTGTGTTTAGGATGAAGACATAGATTTTGGGAGTCCTTTGGAGATGACCTTTGAGACATTGACAGTAGAGACAGTCTGATAGATTTGCACAGAGGCATCCATTTACTGAATGACCTTGGACAACTCTCATCCTTGGTGAATTTTTCAAATTAAAGTCCAGTGGTTGGACAGAGGGTGAGGGTGCTAGTAATGCTAATACTGACCCTAATTACTGCACCAAGTTGTATTACGTGACAGGCATAGTAGTGTGCTTTGTAATCTGTGAACAGTAACACCAAATAGAAACTGAGTATTTGTCACGAGTTGTCAAGGGTGGCTGTGGTTAGAAATGCATTCTTTGGTTCTGTCTAAAACCATCTCACCTTTTATTCTTGTGGTCCAAACGACTTAATTGGCAGGTGTTAAGACTGCAGAAAGACCCTAGTATTTCATAGTTGATGGTTTTCAGAAATAAAAACTCTTCCCATTTGACTCACACTGAAAGAAACCTGCCTTAATAGTCTTATTGGTTGTAAAAGTGGTTTAAATAAGCTCTTGTGTGATGTCTCTGGTTAACGTTGAACCAGAATTTGGGGAGTGACAGGATGAGATGGTTGGATGGCATCGCTGACTCAATGGCCATGAGTCTGAGCAAACTCTGGGAGATAAGGAAGGACAGGGAAGCCTGGTGTGCTGCAGTTCATGGGATTGCAAAGAGTCAGACATGACTTAGCAACTGAACAACAAAAAAGGTTTTGGAAAGGAATAGAATTCTCTGAGAGGGCTTGTGTCTTTCTCTAAGACAGAATTCCAAGGAGAGATCACTTTTGAGATTTAGTATATTTTCTTAGCTCCTCAGGATTCTCAGGAAAACATGGTTTTAACTGTTTTACTTAATTAAAGTGTTGTGACCAACCCGATTTACCTCCTTATTTTTAGAATTCTGAGTGTGAGGATAAAAGGAGACTATTGGGCTGACCCAGGGATGAGGAGTTCACAAGGTGTTAGGACAGGAGGCTCACATCCCGACTGGATTAACATCTATTTAGGATAACCATCTAGTTTGAAATTTACTTGCTTGTTTCCCAAATGTTGGACTCTAGAGAGCTGCTCTTGACAGGTAGAAAGGAGTGACTGGTTCACAGGATTCACATGACGTGATGAAGGGAGAACACAGCCCCCACATTTTCTATAATGAATCCCTGCATAGTCAGCCTCTGCGTCCTCAATGGTTTGGTGACTGGTAAAGCAGCTTGATTTAGTAAGCCTCTGCAGGTCTGTTTTGCTCAACTCTTACTAAGTAGTTTTCAAAAGGAAAAGAATTGTTGAGTGGGGCATTTGAAGTATAGCAGTTTGGATGGAATGTGTGGCGGTCTTTCCTTCCTCCCTCTCCCCCTTCCCTTTCTTTAATCTTAAGGATTAAATCGCAGGGGAAATGGTTTATTTAAATTAGGGGTCAGGTTGGTTACCACCTACAAAGAGAGAACCCAAGAACTCTGCCACATGAAAGAAATGATGAACATAAACTAGCAGCATTTAGGAACCATCAAAATAAACCATGATATATAAAATATATAACAGTATAAATGCGATGGCCTTTCTTACCACAAACGTTTAAAAAATTTTCCCAGTGGGGAATTCCCTGGCAGTCCAGTCCTTAGGACTCTGTTTCCACTGCAGGAAGCACAGGTTCAATCCCTGGTCAGGGAACAAAGATCAAGTAAGCTGTGTGTGGCAAGTCAGAATAATAATAATCATAAAATTTTGCCTTGTGGTAAAATACATTAATTTTACCATTTAAACCATATTGTGTATAATTCAGTGGCATTAAGTGCATTGACAATTTTGTGTAACCATCACCACTGTTCTGAAATATCTAGAATATTTTCATCACCCCAAACAAAAATTCTTTACCTAGTAAATAATAACTCTCCCAGCCTCTGGTAACCTGTCTCCTTTCTGTCTCCATGAATTTGCCTGTTCTGGTACTTCATATGAGTGGAATTGTATAATATTTGTCTTGTGTGTCTGATTTAGTTCACTTAGCATACTGTTTGCAAAGTTCATCCATGTTGTAGCATGTATCAGAATTGCATTCCTTTTATGACTGACTAATGTTCCAGTGTGTGCACATACCACATTTCATTCATCTTTTTATCTGTTAATGACCACTGGGGTTTTTCTTCCTTTTGGCTCTTGTGAACAGTGCTGCTGTGACTATATGGGTTTACATGTATCTGTTTGAGTTCTTGCTTTCAATTTCTTTGGGTATGTATTCAGATGTGGAATTGCCAGATCAGATAGTAATTCTGTGTTTAACTTTTTGAGGAATTACTAAACTGTTTCTCAGCTGTACTGTTTTACATTCCCATCAGCAGTGCACAACATTTCTGATTTTTCCATATCCTCACCAACACTTGTTATTTTCCATTATTTGGCTGTTAACCATCCTGGAAGGGTGTGTCAAAATTTTTTAACATCTACTCTGATGATTCAGACATGCTGCTTACCATTGTGAGCAACTAGTTTCTTCAAGATAATAAAAAAAAGCCATGGCCTGAGATGGTGCCATATAGAAGGGGCCCTCTAGGGACCCTAACCATCATATATAGTATCAGCCTATTCATAGGTATTTTCATTTAGAAAGCAATTTTTATTTCTCTTGCCTGAAGAAGGAGATGGCAACCCTCTCCATTATTCTTGCCTGGGAAATTCTGTGGACAGAGGAGCCTAGTGGGCTACTGTCCATGGAGTTGCAAAGAGCCTGATGTGACTTAGTGACTAAACAATATTTTTCTTGATGCCAACTTTTTAAAAATATACGAGCTCTTAGGAATTAGCTGGAGCCCTCAGATTCGGAAGGGGCACAATTGAGGAGCTCTTGGATATGTGTGAGTGTCAGCTCTTACGGTTTGGTGTGAGCAGTCTGGAGGATGAATCTTTACACGAAGTCCTTTGACCTTTCCTATCGTCCTGCTTGACCTTTTACTTTGCCTAATGTGCATAGTAAGCCTCAACGTATATGCGGAGAACCAGAAAAACTTAGGGTAGGATCTGGTGGGGAGGGCTATGAAAGTGATTGAAGCTGTGAGTGTCTTCAAGAGGTACTGTTGCTGCTTATAAATAAATCATTTGGCCCATCTCATTGCTTTAGAGAAGTCAGCTCAGTTGCCCAGTCGTGTCAGACTCTTTGCGACCCCATGGACTGCAGCATGCCAGACTTCCCTGTCCATCACCAACTCCCAGAGCTTGCTCAAACTCATGTCCATTGAGTCGGTGATGTCATCCAACCATCTCATCCTCTGTCATCCCCTTCTCCTCCTGCCTTCAATCTTTCCCAGCATCAGAGTCTTTTCCAATGAGTCAGTTCTTTGTACCAGGTGGCCAAAATATTGGGAGCTTCAGCTTCAGCATCAGTCCTTCCAATGAATTTTCAGGACTCATTTCTTTTAGGATTAACTGATTGGATCTCCTTGCAGTCCAAGAGACTCTCAAGAGTCTTCTCCAACACCACAGTTCAGAAGCATCAATTCTTTGGTGCTCAGCTTTCTTTTTGGTCCAACTCACATCCATACGTGATTACTGGAAAAAACCATAGCTTTGACTAGATGAACCTTTGTTGGCAAAGTAATGTGTCTGCTTTTTAATATGCTGTCTATGTTGGTCATAGCTTTTCTTTCAAGGAGCAAGTGTCTTTTAATTTCATGGCTGCAGTCACCATCTGCAGTGATTTTGGAGCCCAAGAAAATAAAGTCTGTCACTGTTTCCATTGTTTTCCCATCTGTTTGCCATGAAGTGATGGGACCAGATGCCATGATCTTAGTGTTTTGAATGTTGAGTTTTAAGCCAGTTTTTTCTCTCTTTCACTTTCATCAAGAGATCTTCACTTCCTCTTCACTTTCTGTCATAAGGGTGGTCATCTGCATATCTGAGGTTATTGATATTTCTCCCGGCAATCTTGATTCCAGCTTGTGCTTCATCCAGCCCGGTATTTCGCATGATATATTCTGCATAGAAGTTAAATAAGCAGGGTGACAATATAGCCTTGATGTACTTCTTTCCGAATCTGGAACCAGTCCGTTGTTCCATGTCAGGTTCTAACTGTTGCTTCTTCACCTGCATGCAGATTTCTCAGGAGGCAGGTCAGGTGGTCTGGTAGTCCCATCTCTTTAAGAATTTTCTGCAGTTTTTTTTGATCCACACAGTCAAAAGGCTTTGGTGTAGTCAATAAAACAGAAGTAGATGTTTCTCTGGAACTTTCTTGCTTTTTGGATTACCCAGTGGATGTTGGCAATTTGATCTCTGGTTCCTCTGCATTTTCTAAATCCAGCTTGAACATCTGGAAGTTCTCGGTTCACGTACTGTCAAAAGCCTCGTTTGGAGAATTTTGAGCATTACTTTGCTAGCATGTGAGATGAGTGGAATGGTGTGGTAATTGAACATTCTTTGGCATTGCTTTTCTTTGGGATTGGAATGAAAACTGACCTTTTCCAGTCCTGTGGCCATTGCTGAGTTTTCCAAATTTGCTAACATATTGAGTGCAGCACTTTCGCAGCATCATTTTTTAGGATGATGCTTTAGAGAAGTAGTTCTCTGTTACTGAAGTATCTTCCTGCACCTAGGAACTCTTGTTGAATAGTCTTGAATGAGCCCAAGTACAGAAAATCTGTTGGTAAATATTATTTCTGATGGACCACAGTCCTCTCTCTTGAAAGACTCATAAAACTGTATTGGGGACTAGTAAGCTAGAGCTGTGAATGAGGAAGTAATAACTAGAGGAATTAATTTAGCCTTTCCCCTAGCTGTCACTGTTGGGTTTTTGTTTCTTTCTGGCGTAACCACCAGTCCTTGAGGTCAGCTTGAGGGCAGGGTGGAGGATTTTATGATCAAATAAGTTTGAGAAATGAGATCTGCTCTGTTCACCTATTGGTGATTTATAATGCACATTAGAACCTAGCATCTTAAAGTTTCCAAGAGATTCTGCATAAAGGCAGTATAACAGCTTTAACATGATATTTTCCTAACCTCACAACACTTCTGTTGAGTAACTGTTTAAAATTCTTAAGAACAAATATTCCCCAGGTCAAACATTTGGAAATGATCATGAACTTTTTACATATCAAAAACTTTGAGTAAAATATGGGTATTCTTGAGCTCACAGAAGTGTGAAGGCTTCCCCCAGAAGCATGTTACTACACCTTCCTCCTCAGTGTTGCTTGGCCATCTAATGTGCCTTTTGTATATGACTCCTTGGGATAGGAGATAGTTTTGGAGCAGTGTGTCATTATGGAAGATTCTGTTTAATGGTAACTGCTATAGAAGCCCTTATTCTTTTTTTTCTCTTGCAGTTTTGGGTGGGGAGTTTGTCTCTTCTTGGTTGTTTCATAATAAATGTTTGGAACAGTACCAAGCATTTCTGTGAAATGGGTGCAAAATGTTGGGGATGAGAATAGTTGGTATTGTGAGCTTGAGTCATCAGTTTTAGAGATTGGGTGAGTTTATTGTCATTGTAAAGGTCCTACTGCTTGGGGTAGAAACACCCACGTCTCATCCTGTTTGCTGCCGCCTAAGAGACTAGGAGAAGCAACTAAAGACCTTTATCCCAGGAGAACGAGCTCTATTCTCTGCATAGTGGATACCCTGTCTTTGGGAACTGGTGTCTTTTTTGGGGGTGGGGGGAAACTGGTGTCTTTAAAATATACAGACTTGTTGCTAACAGCTGTCACAGATATTGAGTTTCTGAGCTGGACTAGCTGTGGGAGAAAATAATGCATTGGCAAAATATACCTATTGATGATAATCACCTTTCAGATCTATTTCATTACTACATCTTAATATATCATTTAATTCTCATAACATCTCTATTACATAATTAAGAGAGAATAATTGTAATTCCTCAGTCTGGGAGATGAGAAATAGCAACTTTATTCTGATTCGTAAGGCTGTTTAGGTTTTTTAAAATTCAAATATAGTTAATGTATAGTACTGTATTAGTTTCAAGTGTACAGCAAAGAGATTCAGTTATACACACATGTGTATGTATATACACACACACATACATGTGTTCCTTTTCAGGTTCTCTCCCCTTATAGGTTATGGTGAATGCTGAGCATGGTTCCCTGTGCTCTTCAGTAGGTCCTTGTTATCTGCTTTACATATAATAGTGTATATGTTAATCACAGACTGCTAATTCATCTCCTCCACCTCCCTCTGGTGACCAAAAACTTGTTTTCTGTGTCTGTAAGTTCATTTCTGTTTTGTAAATAAGCTCATTTGTGTAATTTTTTTAGATTCCAGAAATAAGCTATATCATACAGTTTTTCTTTCTCTATCTGGCATACTTCACTTAATATGATAATCTCTAAGTCTGTTGATGTTGCTGCAGATGTCATCATTTCTTTCTTTTTTATGGCTGAGTAATATTCCATTGTATACCACATCTTGTTTATCCATTCCTCTTGTCAGTGGGCATTAGGTTGCCTTCATGTCTTGACTACTGTAAATAGTCATGCAGTGAATGTTGTGGTGCATGTATATTTCAAATTAGAGTTTTCTCCAGATATGTGCCCAAGAATGGGATTGTAGGATCATATGATTACTCTGTTTTTAGTTTTTTAAGGAACCTCCATGCCAATCACCATAATGGTTACACCAGTTTACATTCCCACCAGCAATATATGAGAGTTCCTTTTTCTCCATACCCTCGCTGGTATTTATTGTTTGTAGATTTCTTTAATGATGATCATTCTGACTGGCATGAAGTGATACTTAATTGTAGTTTTGATATGCATTTCTTTAATAATTAGCAACATTGAGCATCTTTCATGTGCATCTTGGCTAGCCGTATGTTTTCTTTGGAGAAATGTCCATTTAGATCTTCTGCCTATTTTTTGATTGGGTTGTTTGTTTTTGGATAGTAAGCTGTATGAGCTGTTTCTGTATTTTGGAAATGAATCCTTTGTTGATAGCATTGTTTCCAAATGTTCTCTCCCAGCTCCTCTGTTGTCTGTTTTGTCTATGGTTTCCTTTGCTGTGCAGAAGCTCTTAAGTTTAGTTGTGTGTGCCCTCAGTCGTCTAGGCGTGTTCGAGTCTTCGTGACCTCATGGACTGTAGCCCGCCAGGCTCCTCTCTGTTCATGGGATTTCCCAGACAGGAATACTGGAGTGGGTTGCCATTTCCTTTTCCAGGGGATCTTCCCAACCCAAGTATTGAACCAGAGGCTCTTCCGCAGTGCCTTCATCGACAGGCAGATTCTGTTTTTATTTCCATTACTCTAGGAGATGAATCCCCCCCAAAATCACTGTGATTTATGTCAGAGTGTTCTGCCTATGTTTTCCTTTAGGGAGTTTATAATATCTGGTCTTAACATTTAGGTCTTTAATCCATTTTGAGTTTTATTTTGTATGTGGTGTTAGAGAATTTTCTCTAACATTAGAACATTAGAATGTTCTAATTTCATTCTTTTACATGAAGTGTACAGATCTCACAGCACTGCTTGGAGACTGTCTTTTCTTCATTGTATGTCCTTGCCTCCTTTGTCATAGAGTAACTGACCATAAGTGTGTGGGTTTATTTCTGGGCCTTCTATCCTGTTCCATTGATCTGTGTGTCTGTTTTTGTGTCAGTGCCATCCTGTTCTGATTTCTGTGACTTTAAAGTAGAAGAGTATGAAGAGTCTGAAGAGTATGATTCCTCCAGCTCCATTCATCTTTCTCAAGATTATTTTGGCTACTCAGGGTCTTCTGTGTTTCCAGACAGATTAAAAAAAATTTTTTTTGTTCCAGTTCTGTGAATTTGATAGGGATTTCTTTGAATTCTGTAGATTGCCTTTGATAGTATGGTCATTTAAATAATATTGATTTTTCCAGTCCAAGAACATGGTATATATGTCTTTTTCATCTGTGTCATCTTCAGTTTCTTTCATTAACATTTTATAGTTTTTGGAGTACTGGTGTTTTGTCTCCGTATGTAGGCTTATTCCTAGGTATTTAATTCTTTTTGGCATGATTGTAAATGGGGTTAGTTCCTTAATTTCTGTTTCTGATATTTCTTTGTTAGTATTCAGAAATGGAACAGATTTCTGTATATTAATTTTGTATCCAGCAACTTTACCAAATTCATGGATGAGCTCTAGTAGTTTTCTACTACTAGATTGCCGGGAGAAATATCAACAACCTCAGATATGCAGATGATACCACCCTTATGGCAGAAAGTAAAGAGGAACTAAAGAGCCTCTTGATGAAGGTGAAAGAGGAGAGTGAAAAAGCTGGCTTAAAACTCAGCATTAAAAAAACTAAGATCGTGGCATCTGGTCCCATCACTTCATGTCGAATAGATAGGGAAACAATGGACAGATTTTATTTTCTTGGGCTCCAAAATCACTGCAGATGGTGACTGCAGCCATGAAATAAAAAGACACTTGCTCCTTGGAAGAAAAGCTATTACAAACCTATACAGCATATTAAAAAGCTGAGACATTACTTTGCTGACAAAGGTCCGTCTAGTCAAAGCTATGGTTTTTCCAGAAGTCATGTATGGATGTGAAAGTTGGACCATAAAGAAAGCTGAGCACCAGTTCTTTGAATTGGTATTTTTGAACTGTGGTGTTGATGTTTTTGAACTGTGGTGTTGGAGTAGACTCTTGAGAAGTCCCTTGGACTGCAAGGAGGTCAAACCAGTCAATCCTAAAGGAAGTCAATCCTGAATACTCGTTGGAAGGACTGATGCTGAAGCTCCAATACTTTAGCCACCTGATGCGAAGAACTGACTCATTGGAAAAGACCCTGATGCTGGGGAAGACGGAAGGCCAGAGGAGAAGAGGACAACAGAGGATAAGATGGTTGAATGGCATCACTGACTCAATGGACATGAGTTTGAGCAAGCTCCAGGAGTTGGTGATGGACAGGGAAGCCTGGCATGCTACAGTCCATGGGGTGGCAAAGAGTTGGACGTGGCTGAGCGATTGAACAACAATAACAGCAATGCATCCGTTAAGAGTGAATTCTCTATTTCCCTGGGAAGCTTCTACAGTTAAACTCTGCTGGCTTTCAAAGTTAAATGCTCTAGTGGCTCCTCTACCTGCTGCCAGATCCCAAGGCTGGGGTCCCTGGTGTGGGGCTTAGAACTCTCACTCCTGTGGGGGAATCTCTGTGATGTAACCATTCTCCAGTCTGTGGTTTGCCAACCTCAGGGATACAGAATTCGATTATATAGCAAGTCTGCTCCTTGTACTGATCTCATTGTGGCTTTCTGTCTTTATGTCTTTAGCTGTTGAGGATTTTTCTGATAGATTTCAGTCTTTTTCAATAGTGTTTGTTCTGCAGATTGTTGTGATTTGGGTGTGCTTATGAGAGATGGTGGATTTAGGTTCCTTCTACTCCGCCATCTTGGTCACTCTCCTATTTAATTATGGAATCGAAACTGGAATCCAAGCCTCTTGTCTCCCAAACCAGTGCTCTTTTTGCTAACTGCATTGACAAGTTTGTTCTGTTGCCATGTGTTTAAAGTAACATTTTAAAGGAATGTTTGTGCGGGAGTTTTATAGCTTCTCTGGTGGCTCAGATGGTGAAAGAGCCCAACAAATGGTGGCTCAGGTGGTTTTAAAAAAAAAAAGGAATTTTTATGGCTTAGAAAATTTGGTAGCCAGGAATAATATTGCTTACTTTCTAGAAATGAGGAAAACGAAGTTTAGAAAGATTGATCTACCCAGTGTTGTAGAGTTTTCAAGTGAGAGCTGTGACTGGAACTTAGCCTTTTTTTGTCCAGTGTTTCCACGCTCTTGGTACATGGTGTCTGTAGTAAATGCCAAACCACACTGTTGGTACATAGTGTTTATCACAGATGCCAGTAAATATGTCTTGATGAGAACTGAACATCTTCGTGAGCCTTCAACCCTGTTGCTAGAAAGGGTAACTTTGAGGTTTTAGAAGAGTATCAAACTTTCCTCCCAGACCCAGCTTATAGACCAGGATTAGATGGTAAAGAATTTGCCTGCAATGCAGGAGACCTAGGTTTGATCCCTGGATCAGGAAGATTCCCTGGAGAAGGGGATGGCAACCCACTCCAGTATTCTTGCCTGGAGAATTCCATGGACAGAGGAGACTGGCGGACTATAGTTCATGGGGTCACAAAAGAGTTGGACACGACTGAGCAGCTAACGCACAGACACACAAACTAGTCCACCTTGTTGAATGCATCACTTGAATGCTTTGTGTTTTGGCGGGGAGGGGGATCTGTGTAATAGATCTGGAAAAGACAGCTGACCTTGTTTCACACAGAGTCAGGGGAAGAGTTGGGACTGAGACTGCGTATCAGCAGTAGGTTCAAGGCATGAAGCCACATAAAGGGCATTTGGGCCAGAACTGGCCTTTGGCGCGAGCCGGCATCAGTCCATTTAAACTGTAGCCCTGGATTGAGATGCATAGTTAATGCTGTTTCTAGGCCCAGATTGAGCACTTGAAGGTATTTCCTAGGCCAAGAACTGTGCACTGGGAATGACAGCCAACTAGAGAGAAGAGCCCAACAAAGATCTCGGAAATGTAGATGGTAGTCAATTTAAATACCAGTGCAACTGAGTAGAACAGTTATTGAGTCGTTGTTGCGTCTCACTTATTTGTTTAGTAAGAGGTCTCTGAAGTTGATATTTACCACTGTAAAGCTCTAGGCCAGAAAATGTATTAACTACAGAGGGCAGCCTAGCTTAAATTGGCACTCTGCATCAAAGAAATGATACTGCATCTAGACTGAATGAGAGCAAGGAATTCAGTTTAAAACAGAGGTTCTCACATTTTAGGGAGGAGCAGAGTCATCCTGAGGGCTTGTTGAAACACTTTCCTGGGCTCTATCCTCACAGTTTCTGCCTTGGTGGATCTGGGCTAGAGCCCAAGAATTGCACTTCTAACAAATTTCCAGGTGGATGGATACTGATGCTACTGGTTCTGGGATCACACTTTGAGCACCACTTGTCCAGGAAGAGATGATGAATTAGGTGTAGCTGTTTAGTTCTTGATTAAAGCCTTCACAGAGGAGGGAAGAGGGAACTAACCTGTCAGGTTCTACCACATTGAAGACCCTTTGCCAGGTGATTTGAAGTCATTTAGTTTAACCCTTGAAACCACTCTGCAAAGTAGTACTTACTCCTGTTTTCCCTCTCAACATACACATATTCAAAACTTGAATAATTCTTACTTCAAGGACAGCTTTCACTTATAACTCAAAGAATAATTTGCATATGCCTTTATGAATGTGATTTTATTTAATGTAGTGTGTGTGCATGCGTACTCTTTTATGTCTAACTCTGCGACCCCATGAACTATAGCCCGCCAGGCTCCCCCATCCATGGGATTTTCCAGGCAAGAATACTGGTGTGGTTGCCATTTCCTACTCCAGGGGATCTTCCCCACCCAGGGATTGAACCTGTGTCTCCTGTGGCAGGCGGATTCTTCACCACTGAGCCACATGGGAAACCCCTATTTAATGTAGAGGATATGTTAAATTCTGGATTATATATTCATTGTTCCAGTAGATTTATGAGGGATATAAAATGTAGATTCACTTAGTATTGATTATACAGTAGATGGAGTTGTTGATACATTATGTTTTCTCATATAAAGCATAAAGTGAATGGGGGTTTTATTTTAACACTAAGTAAAATGCATTTTTAGATCACAGGAAAAATGGGCCTGTGTTCATTTTATTAACATTTGTTTTTTCTTTTTTTAACGGTGCCAATTGGTTATTGACCAATCCTGTTACAGAAACAAAGGGACAAATGTTGAATTTCAGTATAGTTGGTACTAAAAACAGCCACATTCTTAATATTAAAATTACAGTGCTGATTTCTTTAAAGTGTTCTTTGTTAATGTCTTTTTTGAAAGGTCAACTTGTTTTTTAGTGGCCTTTTCAGTGAAGTTACTTTGTGTTGTTTGACAGATTCGCACAGAATTATTAAGAAAAAAAAAACAAGTGATCCAAGGAGTTGAATTGAAGGCATCCTGGGAAACCTGCTGTTTATTGTGATAATCATCTTTGGTCTTGAAATAAAAGTAAAGCTGGAAAGGAATTTACAAACGAGAAAAAAAAGAAGTTTGGGATCAGACTCACAGGATCTGGGCTTGGAAATGCCTCAGGTAAATCATACAGAGTAGGTGCAAAGTTTTATGTTTTCCCACTGCAGGCAGTTCTGTAAGTTCTCTGAATCTTAATACAACTCTGTACTACTTTTTAGACATTTTGCTTCTGCTTTCAGCTGGTTTTGAATATATATCCTTCCTTTGCCACAGCTTTGAAATTTAATGAGCTTGACACATGGAACAATGTGAATGAAAAATTGGTTAAAGGGTGACAGAAGTGCTGACTTTTATGGGGGCTACACCAACTCCCTAGAAAATTAATCTGCCACAGAAAGCCCATTTCATTCCCCTGTATCATCTTGTTTCCCATTGTTCCTCTCTCTTCATGCCCATTGGATTCAGTTAGGAGGAAATGGTGAGGGACTGCAATGTCTTTTTCACAGATACACACACCTACCCCTATATATATATATATATATCTCCCAGACACACACACACACACACACATCTCTCACACATACACACACCTACCCCTATATGTATATATATCTCTCTCTCTCACACACACACACACACACACCCCTCCCACAAAACATGTCTAAGAATGACCATGTTATGGTAATTACTGGTTTGAGGCAATCACTGAAAGAATAAATGAAGTCCTCGTATTCCCTGCTCTGCATGTCCAAACGTCCTCCCTTCCCCCTCCAGTGGTTAGCTCTTATCCTTTCCCTTTTTGTGCTGGTGAAAAACCTAGAAATAATGAGAGGGCAGGGACTGTAAGGTGACTTTATGTGGGGCCAGGCAGAACTGTGCCTTGAGCACAGGAAATCAACAACTTTCTGAGATGGTCCAGTAGGCAGTGAAGGAAGAAAGAGGATTTGTGGACCAGTGGCCTATCTCCACCCCAAGCACTAAACCAAGTGGACTACAGATACCTGTTTGGAGCTCTTTCTCATTCACAGTTTCATTTGCTGTTTATTGAATACTTGAAGTTAGGTCCATAAAACACTTATTTTGAGCTTGCAGCCCAACAGGTTGCAGAAAATTAGAAACAAAAGAATGGGATGGGAAGTTGTTTAGTTGCTAAGTTGTGTCTGATTCTTTGCAACACTGTAGATTGTAGCCCAGGAGGCTCCTCTGTCCATGGGATTTCCCAGGCAAGGATACTGGAGTGGGTTACCATTTCCTTCTCCAGGGAATCTTCCTAACCCTAGGATCAAACCCACGTCTCCTGCATTGGTAGGCGGATTCTCTACAGCTGAGCCACCAGGGAAGCCCTTGGGATGAGACATACCCATAAAGAAAAACATGATGAAAAAGTGTGTAAAAATGGGTCAGTCAGTGTTAGGTAGAAAGTATATGTATATGAATAGAGAAATATCAGCAAGTAGACTATAATATAAATTTTAAAAGTTTTGACAGTAACTTGGAAAAGAACAAAAAGGTAAAGAGGGAATTTTTATTCTTTCCCATCTTCTTCCTTTATCCAAGTTAGATTTCAAAGTAAGGACTTTGACTTGTTTGGGCCACTTTTTAGGAGTGTTAGCCCGAATTTCACACTGGAGTGATTTGTATAGATACTGAAATGGGAAAGGTGGGATGGAGAGAAAAGAAGGAGCGTTAACTCTGGATGCTGAGTCCTTTTTTTCTCCCTTTCTTATTTGCCATAGAAATTGTACCCTTCTTAGGGATCAGGATTAAGGCTACGGAGTTCATGTCCCAGTTACTGGCCTGACTCAGCAGATGTTTTGATATTTGGCTCATCCTATCTCCATCACATTCCTGGAGGCATTTTTGGACTAGAGATGCCCAAATGGTCTTCTGCCTGTTTGGGGAAATAAGATATTGAATTCATTGAGGAGTGTAGAGTGAGACTGTCTTGCTGCCTCTGCTGACTCCAGGAAATGGCAGGGGATCCTTCACTTTGTGGAGTTAGAACAGCTAGTGTTGTTAGAGGTGGATTTGAAGACATGTTATATAGCTAATAAATAAAAGTACTCATTAGGGTACTGTGCGCAGACTCTGGGGGTGGCTGCTGCTGCTGCTAAGTCACTTCAGTCGTGTCCGACTCTGTGTGACCCCAAAGACGGCAGCCCACCAGGCTTCCCCGTTCTGGGATTCTCCAGGCAAGAACACTGAAGTGGGTTGCCATTTCTTTCTCCAATGCATGAAAGTGAAAAGTGAAAGTGAAGTAGCTCAGTTGTTTCCGACTCGTAACGACCCCATGGACCGAAGCCCACCAGGCTCTTCCATCCATGGGATTTTCCAGGCAAGAGTACTGGAGTGGGGTGCCATTGCCTTCTCCGGACTCCAGGGGCTAAATAAACTAGCTTTTAGAAATTAGGTACTATTAACAGTTGCCACTCTGTTCCTTTTCTTACGTTTAATGCATTTTAGTGTAATTTTAATGTTAGGCAGGAAAAAAATACAAAATTGTTCTGAAAATAATTACTTAGTAGGTATAGTGGTGGGTCTTGTATGTAATAAATTGGCCTTGAAGTAGTCATTAACTTTGCAAAATGAAAATCACTCTGTTGTAGCCTAGTGTAAGCGGAATGGATCCGCCTTTTGGGGATGCCTTTCGAAGCCACACCTTTTCAGAACAGACTCTGATGAGCACAGATCTCTTAGCAAACAGTTCAGATCCAGATTTCATGTATGAACTGGTAAGTAACATTTTCTTGGATTCTGCTTTAATCAATTTGGGGTAAAGGTATTGTATAGTTTTTTATTTATAAAGGCCTAAAAAGAAAAGAATGTAATTAGGCCAAACTTAATGCTTTTTAGTATCAGTCCTAGTATTTTAGCAGGATGTATGAACCCATTGAAAATAGTAGGAGGAAAGATTATCTAAACATCCTTAGATCTAGTTTTTGACAGTGAGGATGAGAAGACATCTTTTAGCCTAACAGTTAAAAGATTTTTCAGCTGGGATATTTAGGAATGATAACATGGAGCAAGGCATGTACTGCAGAGAATGTGAGGCAAAAATAGCAATTCCAAACAATATCTGAATATACTTATCATTTATTCTTGAGGTAAATAGACACTTAAGAATAATTTAAATTACATGCAACTTAAGCAGCATAGGTATATAAAAACTGGAAAGCTGACACAAATCTGTTAATTTATACAAACTATTGAGTTGTACACTTCGTAGAGGTGAATTTTGTGGTATGTAAACTCTATGTCAGTAAAACTGGTAAAACACACAGAGACACATATGCAAGCAAAAGGAAAAAACAAAGCAGACAAATGGAAAAATTGATACAGAGCAAAAACTTAAAGTGGAAAACTGAAAATTTCCTCATTTTCTTACTGAGCCTCCACCCACCAAACCTTCTCCCTAAAGGTAATTAAGATCACCAGAGTTTTTCTATTCATGTGTAATTAATAATAAATTAATATATGAATATTTTAAATTGTATGACATATTATAAATAGAGTGTTCTGTAACTTAACTCTTTCTAACATAACATGTGGTAAGTGGCCTTTCATCCTTATACATTAGAGCTTACGTGCATTCTTGTTAATGGCTGCATAGTCGTACTGACATTTTAAAAATCATATCTCTACTCATAAGAAGTACAGTAGTCATGAGAGGAGTATTTTATTCCCCAAGCCCAAGAGTTGTTACAAGTTCTTTCCAAAGATTTTATCTTTCTGTGGCTGAGTTTCAACTCTCTTTGGATTGCTCTTCACTCTGTGTTTAAGTTCTGACTTTAGGAGGACAGATTCTTCTATGATGAAGGAAAGGCCTTTATTGTTTGCTTTATAAACGAAGCTTGTTTCTAAGAAGATCTCCAAATCCTTTCTGAGTTAAAGATCAGGAAATGTATACTTTCTCAGGAAGAGTGTTTGTAGTGAAGTTCAAGAGCCCTTGACCAATACATAAGTTTCTCAGGGGACATAGTTTCCCTCTGTGTGTTTTTTCCTTGCCCAAGGAAATGATACTAAGTGGATTGGTAGACTGACATGTAAGTAATCTTTATCTTAAAACTGACCAAAGGTTGAGTACTGTTTACCTGATATAGGAAAGTGAGGCTATAGTTTATTAATTTTTTTCCTTAAATATGGTATTTGATTTTTTTTTTTTTAAACCTTTCTCAGGATAGAGAGATGAACTACCAACAGAATCCTAGAGACAACTTCCTTTCTTTGGAGGACTGCAAAGACATTGAAAATCTGGAGTCTTTCACAGATGTCCTGGATAATGAGGGTGCTTTAACCTCAAACTGGGAACAGTGGGATACATACTGTGAAGACTTAACGAAGTACACCAAACTAACCAGCTGTGACATCTGGGGAACAAAAGAAGTGGATTACTTGGGTCTTGATGACTTTTCTAGCCCTTACCAAGATGAAGAGGTCATAAGTAAAACTCCAACTCTGGCCCAGCTTAATAGCGAGGACTCTCAGTCTGTTTCTGATTCCCTTTATTACCCTGATTCACTTTTCAGTGTCAAACAAAATCCCTTGGCCTCTTCATTCCCTGGTAAAAAGATCACAAGCAGAGCAGCTGCCCCTGTGTGTTCTTCTAAGACTCTTCAGGCTGAGGTCCCTTTGTCAGACTGTGTCCAAAAAGCAAGTAAACCCACTTCAAGCACACAAATCATGGTGAAGACCAACATGTATCATAATGAAAAAGTGAACTTTCATGTTGAATGTAAAGACTATGTAAAAAAGGCAAAGGTAAAGATCAACCCAGTGCAGCAGAGCCGGCCTCTCTTGAGCCAGGTTCATGCAGATGCAGCAAAGGAAAACACCTGCTACTGCGGTGCAGTAGCCAAGAGACCAGAGAAAAAAGGGACGGAGCCTCTGCAGGGTCATGCCACTCCAGCTTTGCCTTTTAAAGAAACCCAGGAACTTTTACTCAGTCCCCTGCCTCAGGAGGGGCCTGGGGCAATTGCAGCAGGAGAGAGTAGCAGCCTTTCTGCCAGCACATCGGTCTCAGATTCATCCCAGAAAAAAGAAGAGCACAATTATTCCCTTTTTGTCTCTGACAACTTGGGTGAACAGCCAACCAAATGCAGTCCTGAAGAAGATGAGGAGGATGAGGAGGATGTTGATGATGAGGACCATGATGAAGGATTTGGCAGCGAGCATGAACTTTCTGAAAACGAGGAAGAGGAAGAAGAGGAAGAGGATTATGAAGATGACAAGGATGATGACATTAGTGACACTTTCTCTGAACCAGGTATTATATTTGGAGGCTTACCAAACTGTTTCCTACTCTCTTGAAATAGAAAGTTTTGCTGTGGGCTTTCTTTGTCTGAGTTTGGAGATTAAATGACTTAGTATCTTGGTTTGGATATATAATTGTTTTTATCTATTCAAACAGTTTTAAAATAATCATTCTTGCTCATGTGTGGTTCATATACTAGTCCCTTGAGGGCTCTTTCTTAATTAATCTTATGTTAAGTGACCTGCCAAAAGTCACTCTTTTAGCAGCTGTGCAAAGATGCCAAACTTGGTTGGTTTAAAAATATTCCTATTTCTGCCTTTGTCCCTCTGTTAGACTTAAGGTAAGTTTGAAATCCCAAGAATGATGAATCAAGTGATGATGGTTTATATTACTCATGCCTAATAACCAACAAAGCCTGTTCAATGAATAATGTAAAAGACAGCTTTTTCTTTGTGTCTGCTGCATCTTTCATTTGCACAGTATTTTTCCATTGAAGAAAAATACATGCTTTAATTTAATGAGCATGAAGGAGTCTCTGCTCTGTTTATATACAGCATATTATAAATAAAAGGGAAAAAGAAAATGAAACCTGTGGGGAACTGGTTCACTTCAGCATGTACATGGTTGGGCTCTTGTCACTGTTGGCTCATGCAGTTTTTTTTTATGAAAATGGTATTGCCAAGTGGCACAGAGTTAAAAATTCACAAAGAGGTGAAGATCTTCACATTTAAATGAAAGTTATTCTTCAAAAATAATGTTGATACTATAACTTCTACATAAAAGACCAAGTTATTAAAAACTTTATGAATTGTCAAAGTGAGCCCTTTTGTTGTTGGAATTTTGGGTAATATAAGCATTGATATTTAATCTTCAGAAAGGTTTTTCAGCCATAGAAGGTGCAGCAGTAGCTATATTGTGGCCAGTGAAGCATATTATTGCTGAGAGACTTTCCTCTTAGTGAAATTTTTCTGTTGCATAAATGCTTAGATTTATGCATTTGATACAACTAAATTGTTTGGCTTGGGTGTAGTTTCAAGTAAGGAAAAGGTACTTTGCTGTGGAGGAACCGAGTTTATGCATTTCATTTGGTTTACTTTAGAACTCCGTATAGTCTCGATAGAACCAGTTGTCCTTTCTACTTAGCAAGAAAACTTTACTGTCAGCCAGTTATTGAATCTGCTTTGAGTTGTTTGAAGGCGAGTTGTCTTTGCAGTTAGTGGTAAGTTATGTAGCGCCCTCCCATGGGGAGACCAGAGTGCTGTTAGTGGTCCTTACAGCCTGACAGGATCAGCCCTGTTGTTTTGAATCCCATATTTAGAATTAGGGTAGGAGGGAGGGGATGGATCGAGACAAGGAGTAATAACTAAGAAATGGAAAGTGTAGAGAAGAAAAATTTCTTTACCAGTTGACACTAAAAGGAATGTATAAATATTCCTTATAAATATTTAAATATTCCTGAGGGAGAAATTCTGCCATCACCAGTCAAGACGGGCAAGGACTATGCTGTTTATCCCACTTCTGGCTTTAGGTTTGCTTTTCTTTGACTTTTTTTTTTTTGGACGGGATCTTAGTTCCCTGACCAGGCATGGAACCTGGGCCCTTGACAGTGAGAACATGGAGTCCTAACCACTGGACCACTAGGGAATTCCCATTTTTCTTTGACTTTTAACTCCAGTTTAAGTTCATCCTTGATCTTTTGACTTGGTTTCACCTGGATAAATGTGTTGAGAGATGAGTAGGTCCATGAAGAGAAACCACTTCATAACTTGGCCTACATGTCCATTTTCTCAGTCTTTTGACTCTTGTAGGGAAGGGTAAACCTTGTTACAGCTGGTGTTTTTCTGTCCCGCCATATTCTCTTGCCCTGACCTGGTAGGAGAACCCTGATTTTGCGAGTTTGTTGGTGTTAAGCAGCCAACACTGCTTTAAAACAGAGATGCATTAGCTGGCACTTGGCAAGGTGAATCCTTCCTCTTGGTGCTGTTTAACAATGCTAAATGTTTGGATGGCATTTAATTCACTCACTTCCAGTTGACTTGAAGTAAAACCTCTTTGGTTAGGATTACTTGGACGTTTCTCACAAATGTCAACAAATGAAATGCTTTAACCTCAAATCAGTGATATTTTGTGGTATTTTGGGGATTTATTCACATTTGCTAATGAAAATTTCCCTTCTTGGAAAAAAGAGCTAAACAGGCAACTTTAAGAATACAAATGTGAATTGGTGAGAAGCAAGAAGAAATTCTTTGAAGCAGAAAAGTGGGATGGTTATAGTTTCTTCAGAGTGCTAGTTTTAGAGTGGGTTGATTGGTTTAATTTGCAGCAGACAGTGTACAAAGGCCCTTTTGTGATGACTCGCTCCCTTGATGCTGTTTCTTGGCAGTTGGCTACAACAGTGCCTGAGTCTGCAAAGCTCCAGGAAAGGTGTAAAATGGAGTTTCAGTCCCTACTCTGGACTTGCTCCTAAGTCTTAATAGAGCCTATCCTGAGGACAGGCAACAACTGTTTGGGGTCATGGAATTAGATGGTTGTAAGGCTAGGATTTAGGCCCCCAGAATGAGAATTTAATTTGTAATTCCTATCAAACATTTTCATGATTGGCTTTACCAGCTTAACGGCAGTAACCTGCACTAATCAAAGATGTGTGATCAGAATTTTAGGCGTCTATGTATGTCACCTTTTTGACTGCCTTTTGGTAATTGTGTCAGGAAGGAATGAATTAGATCAATATGGTGATCCATCAAATGGAAAGAAAATAGAAAAATCTCCATGGGAAATGTGCATTTGTACATTAAACAAATCACTGATTTGTTTTAAAAAAAAGGTGGGGAGGATAATACCTATCTTGTGTTAGACACTGTGTATGCTAGATTATTGGCTATGCAGAGGTAAACAGAATTGACATGATTCTAGTTTAGTGGGTTTATTTACTGTTAGGATTTCTTGGTCTTCTGATCTTATGTGTACTGTGACTTGGCAAGAGAGAGAAGCAAGATGAGTGTTTCTTAAAATTTATTTGACCACAGAACTCACTTGGGATTGAGGGCATATTTTATAGTAATAGTGTTCCTAAGAACACACTTTGAGAAATACTTAATCATCTTAAATGCAAGACCAGTGATCTAGGAATATATTGAATAACTTTTCTGCATGCTACTTGATCACAGTAGTCTTTAAATTGAAAGACTTGAACAAATCCTTTGTGTGTATGTAATGTGTGTGCACACACATTATTGTGAATTTATGCTTTAGAAGATTTTAGATTAAAGAAAACGGATGCCCTTAAACACTTTTTTGGAAAAGGCTGAACATATGAATTAAGCAAAACTGATAACTAATTTGGGTAGGAGAGAAGAAGTCCAAATCCTAATGACTGGATTTAACATGGAATATATATGGGAAAAAATTCTCTTCAGACCATTCAAGTGGATAGGCACAGGAAAGTAAGAAGCCAAATTGGAGCCAGAGTCATGGGGCCTGAGCCAGTCCCAGCTTTGCCAAATCACTTAAACCTCCATGAGCATGTTTGTGTAAATAGGGTTAATAACCTCTTCCTACAAGATTCTTAGAAGCCTCAGATGAAATACCTGTGAGTACTCACAAAATATGTGAGTACATTAAGAGAGAGACTGTTTTGCCAGAAATCTAGGCCACCTGAGGAGCATATCAAATAAAGTGTCGGGGGGATGGGTTGCCTGAGAAAGTTACATGTGAAAATATTTCCTTTATACTTTGGTCTGGGGTGGACTTAAATGTGGGACACCAGTTTTTGACACTGTTGGGAGTGTTTCATTTGGTGCATCTGCCTATGTGGAGGTATAGTTAAAGCTATGGTTTTTCCAGTAGTGATATATGGATGTGAGAACTGTACCATAAAGAAGGCTGAGTGCCAAAGAATTGATGTTTTCAAATTGTGGTGCTAGAGAAGACTTGAGAGTCCCGTGAACTGCAAGGAGATCAAACCAGTCAATCCTAAAGGAAACTAACCCTGAATATTCACTGGAAGGACTGTTGCTGCAGCTCTAATACTTTGGCCACGTGATGGTTAAGAGTCGACTTGTTGAAAAAGACCCTAATGCTGAGAAAGATTGAAGACAAAAGGAGACGGGGATAGCAGAGGATGAGATGGTTACATAGCATCACCAACTCAGTGAACATGAATTTGAACTAACTCTGGGAGATAGTGGAGGACACAGGAGCGTGGTGTGCTGCATAGAGTCCATGAGGTCGCAGAGTCGGATGTGACTTAGCAAACAACATATTCTGTGCACAGCCCTTTTGTACTTCTAAGATGGACGTGCTCTGAGGGTATTTTGGTTTTACAGATCATCCTGTATTGGGTCAAACCAGTAGTTCCAGTGCCCCAGAATTAATTATTTTCTGAAACTTCCTATTAGTAGGGAAAATAGCTTCTTAAAAAGTGAAGTAAATTCAAATTGCTTCTGATAAAATATTAGTTAGAATAGGCATATGTTTTGTGTGAGAACTGTCATTCTTGTACTTTTACAAAAAGGATAGGGTGGGAAGTAGGAAGAAAACCACTATTGCCTTACAGAATTCTGCCTGGTAGGTTACCATCCGAGAAATCCAACAGCTTTCTGTCTGGGAATATTTCAAATGCATAAATATTAGACAGAAGACATCAAAAAAAATTGTATGGTCTCTTTAAGTACCATCGTTAACCCATTAGTTATATATATATATACCATTATACTTTGACATTCCTGTGACTGTATTTCCTTTTTTAAAAATTGAAGCATAGTTGATTTATGCAGTGTTGTGTTAGTTTCTGGTATGCAGCTAAATGATTAAGTTATGTATACATAAAATCTTTTTCATATTCTTTTCATTATAGGTTATTATGAGATATTGTATATAGTCCCCTACTGTGCAGTAGTATGTTGTTGTTTATATATATATAGTAGTTTCTCTCCACAAATTCCAAACTCTTAATTTATTCCTCTCCCCACTTTCCTCTTTGGTAATCAGATTTATTTTCTATGTCTGTGAGTCTGTTTTGTAAAATAAGTTCATTTGTATCATATTTTAGATTCCACATGTAAGTGATATCATATGGTATTTATTTTTCTTTGTAAGACTTCACTTAATATGATAATCTCTATTTCTGTCCTTGTTGTTGCAAATGGCATGATTTAATTCTTTTTTATGGCTGTGTAGTATTCTGTCTTCTTTACCCACTCAGCTGTCAGTGGACATTTAGGTTGCTTCCGAGTCTTGGCTATTATAAGTAGTGCTGCTGTAAGCATTGCGGTGCGTGTGTCTTTTTGAACTAGAGTTTTTCTTTGGACATGTGCCCGGGAGTAGAATTGCTGAATCCTGTGGCAACTCTAGTTTTTGAAGGATCCTTCATACTATTTTCCATAGTGACTCTACCAACTTACATTCCCGTCAACATGCACGTCCTCTCCAGCATTTATTGCTTTTGGACTTTTTAATGATGGCCATTCTAACTGGTGAGAGGTGTTACCCATTGTGGTTTTGATTTGTGTTTCTTTGACAATTAGCGATATTGAGCATCTTTTTCATGTGCCTATTGGCCATCTGTATGTCAGCTTTGGGGAAATGTCTATTTAGGTGTCTGCCCATTTTTAGATTGAGTTGTCTTCCTGTGGCTGGATTTCATTATTCTCTCAATCTTATGTGATGATACAAAAAAAGTGTCATATACTAACCAAAGAGAAACCTAAGGAAGATACACAATGTAGTTATTTCTGTTTATTAATCTCTGAATATTTTATGAGTTAGAAATATCTGTATTAAATATTATTTTTACAGATTTGGTTTATTATCTTTGACATGCTAATGATGTTTTCAGGTGAAATGTGTCAAGTAGTAAATAGAAGGAATCTTTTTGTTTTTCTTGATTGGTTTATTAAAATTTGTGGAACTTAAGAAATGTTGGGGGGGGGGTGGGCATTTTCTTTTTTTAAGGCTATGAAAATGATTCTGTGGAAGACTTGAAGGAGATGACTTCAATTACTTCTCGGAAAAGAGGTAAAAGAAGGTACTTCTGGGAGTACAGTGAACAACTCACACCATCACAGCAAGAGAGGATGCTGAGGCCATCTGAATGGAACCGAGAGACCTTGCCAAGTAACATGTATCAGAAAAATGGCTTACACCATGGTAAGAGATTTTGATCATACATGTTGTGCGTGTCCCTCCCTCCCATCCATCTTTCCTTCCTTTTTCTTTGTTTATATCTTCTTATTTTTAAAATATAGTTGACTTTCAATATTACATTATTGTAGTTTCAGGTATATTATATAGTGACATTTGCATGTACCATGAACACCACAAGGGCTTCCCTTGTGGCTCAGCTGGTTAAGAATCCGCCTGCAATGCGGGAGACCTGGGGTCCATCCCTGGGTTGGGAAGATCCCCTGGAGAACGGAAAGGCTGCCCATTCCAGTATTCTGGCCATGGACTATACAGTCCATGGGGTTGCAAAGAGTCAGACAGGACTGAGTGGCTCTCAGTTCATTTCATGATCACCATGATAATCAGTCTCAGTAACCATCTGTCCCTAATATTTTAAGTCACTTTTAAATAGAGATAGTAAACCACAATACTTAATCATTAAACATTATACATAGGTTCAACCCCTCCTGACAAATGGGAGAGTGGAGCAATAGAGCTGCTGTATTATATGCTGTGATTGCTCTTCATTAGTGAATGGCTCTTTTCAGTTTTAACAGCCATCACCTAAACAAGGAGGAAAGCTTGTGTAAAAATGATTTCTAGTCACTTCTTAGTCTACCTGTCTTACCCAGGAAATGACCAGGAGCCTGCTGATTGCTGACATGTTGCAGCTGCTGTTAGCAAGAAAGAAGGATTGGGGAGGAAGAGAATGGGCTCCAGTACCTCTGTCTTTCATTCTTATTCAGTCTCCAGGCCTAAATGTAAACAGGGAGATTGGAATCAAAATTGTGGTGGGAGAAGAGAGGATGGAAAGGAAGAATAATTGTGGAGAAAAGGAATGGAGTAGGAGAAACTAAACAGTAGGAATCAGGAGAAGCTTATGGTCTTAGGCCAGATTTCGACTATGAACCCAAGAGGGTGTAATTGAGTAGAATTTCTTCTGCACAAATTTTATTTTTACCTTAATCCAAAGTCTGTACTGAGAAGGTGGGGGGCACCAGTAGGTCTAAAGCTCAATAAACAAGTTTAGTAGTCGCTCATGCTACAGATTTAAGTTGCTAAGCATTTTTGACACAGATGTTGTATCAGAAGTATATTCCTACCTCATTTTCCCTTTCCATAGCACTCAGGTCTGTATTCTCCTATCTTTCAGTGAATGAAAGACTTAGGGTTTTGACTTGGGATCAGTTTTCTGCCAGAAATGAAAAGACAGGTCCAATAAACAGGCCCAGGTAGCATGTAATGAGTTCTAGGAAAGTTGTTCAGGGTATTGCCATTAGAGGGCAGAGCCATCCCTGTTGCCCTCAGTGGTAGGAAAGGTCTTTCTGACACTTCTGTACTGTTGTTTATCAAACTGACTGAAGACAGAGTTTCTGAAAAGGCAATCCTCATTTGCTGGACTTATGAGTTCAACACAGGAATATGTATGTCTGACAAATTTTCAGTTATAGTGGTATAAACGTCTTGGTTTGGGTAAAATTTCCAAATTTGTTCCTGACCATATAGTATATCCTAGCCCTGATTTTTATGTGCAAATGAGCTTGCACTATAGTCCTGAGGTTTGATTATTACTTCCATGCAGATAATTAAGAATCTGTCATAGTGGGGCTGCAAACCTTAAGATGGAGAAGGATTGGGAAAAGGATAGAGTTGTGCCATATTACCTCCATTTCTTGCTGTCACAAGGTGGGAAGGAGAGGAGTCCACCCCTCCTTCCGTAGATTGTTCATATGCTGAAAAAGAAAAGGGAAGAGAGAGATGGATTTTTAAATGTCTATAGAAAATGTATCTCTTGTTAAATAAAATGATCTCACTTAAACTTCTCTTAAATCATCTATAGGAAAATATGCAGTAAAGAAGTCTCGGAGAACAGATGTGGAAGACCTGACTCCAAATCCTAAAAAACTACTCCAGATAGGCAATGAACTGCGGAAACTGAATAAAGTGATCAGTGATCTGACACCAGTCAGTGAGCTTCCCTTAACAGCCCGGCCAAGGTCAAGGAAGGAGAAAAATAAGCTGGCTTCCAGGTAAATGCTAATCATGTTCACTCATGGAGGTGAGGTTAGACTAAGTGAGCTTTCATAGAGTAGATGGCCTTCAGCCATTTTTGCAGAAATATCCTTTTTATAAATAGTACAATGAGAGTATTATAATTTTTCCTTTGAAAATAAATGATGGTACTTATGCTTCATGGAATAAGTTTTTAAAGGGGAGAAGTGAATGAACTCAATGGCCTTATATTGTAGTATAAAAATGAAAAATTTTATCGTAGCTTTATTTTTTGTTTGTTTTGCAACAACTCCAGGTTTTTTTAATTGAGGTATAATTTACTTGTCTTCCCTTTTAGTGTATTCTTCTGTGAGTTTTGGACAAACACATCCAATTATGTAACCACAACCATAATCAAGATACTGAACATTTTTATCACCTTAAAAGATTTCCTTTGCCTCTTTGTAAAACTGAACTCCTCCTCTTACCCTGACTCCTCCCAACCACCGATCTATTTTTCTGTTCCTACAGTTGTGCCCTTTCTAGAATACAGATGGAATCATTCTCTGCAGCCTTTGAGTCTGACTTTGATTTCACGCAGGATGAAATTGAGATTCATCCATGTTGTGTGGAGTAATAGTTTGATACTCTTTATTGATGGTAATAGTCCTTTGAAGTGATATATTAGTACTCCAGTGTATCTGTTCACCAGGTGAAGGGTAGTTGAGTGGTTTCTAATTTTTGGCAGTTACGAATAAAGTCACCATAAACATTTACTTGAGTTTCTCAGGTGGCTTAGTGGTAAAGAATCTGCCTGCTAGTGCAGGAGATGCGGGTTCAATCCCTAGGTTGGAAAGACCCCCAGGAGGAGGAAATGACAACCTACTCTGGTATTCTTGCCTGAAAAATCCCATGGACAGAGGAGCCTGGTGGGCTGCAGTCCATGGGGTCTCAAAGAGTTGGACACAACAGAGCAACTGAGCACATACACACATTTACTTGCAGGTGTTTATGTGAACATAAGTTTTCATTTCTCTTGGGTAAATACCTAGTGTGTTTATAAGAAAATGCCAAAGTAGCTGTTTCCAAAGTAATGAAGTAAATTAAAAAAATATTTACTATTTTCCAAAGTAGCTGTATGTAATGTTCCACATTCCCTCAAGCAACATATGAGGGTTCCACTTACTTCACATCTTCTACAACACTTGATTGTCACTTTTTGTTTATTTTGGTATATTAGCCATAGCTTTATTTTTTGAATGGTGAAATTTTAAGAAATAAGTTTGGATAAATGATTATATTGTATGTTTTGGGTAATTGAGGCCCTTGATGTAAACATCAGTAGACAGTGATTTTTTTGGTTGCTAATAGAAGATGACAGCAGCGGAAAGGATATTCTGAATGTTCACTTTAAAAAAACAAGTGAAGTAATTGCTCCTTCCTTTCCCAGGGCTTGTCGGTTAAAGAAAAAAGCACAGTATGAAGCTAATAAAGTGAAATTATGGGGCCTCAACACAGAATATGGTAAGCCTACTCTTACATGAATTTGATTAATTTCCATTTACCTTGCTGACTGCTCTCTGTTTATTATTTTTGGTTTTGTTATTTGCTTTCCCTGTATTCTGCCCAGCTTTCAGCCAGCCTCTTGGATTTAATGCTTTGTTTTTGGTAGCACTGGGTGCTGGTTGCTGCCGCGGGCTTTCTTTTGTTACGGAGCTTAGGCTCTAGGTGCACGGGCTTCTATAGTTGCAGCCTGTGGGCTCTGTAGTTGAGACTCGCAGCCTCCGGAGCTTGGGCTCAGTAGTTGTGCATGGGCTTTAGTTGCCCTGCGGCATATGGAATCTCCCTGGACCAGAGATCAAACCCGTGTCCCCTGTACCAGCAGGTAGATTCTTGTCTACTGTACCTCCAGGGAAGTCCAGGCCAGCCTTTTTTTTTTGTTCATCCATTCAGTAAGCTATACTGTTATTTATTCATGTTCTTCTCTTAGTGTCTATCTGTGGCTCACCAAGCCAGATCTCCTCTTGTGATCATGGTAATCTCTGACTTCAATTTTACAGTTGTGTGTGAAGTTAGCCAGTTTTATTGACCAATGTATATTTTAACCTTTGAGTGGATAGTTTGGAAATGTGTTTTACAAATGTGATTGCTCATTAGAATCATCTGTGTGTACATATTAAACTACAGATTTCTAGACTCCTCCCCAGATTCTCTGAACTACAACCTATGCAAGTAGAACCCAGAAATCCATATTTTTTTAATGTTACCCCAGATGCCTCTTATGCAGCCATTTTAGTACTTATTTGGGATCTGTTGGTTTGGATCAGTGCTTTCTGATCGTTCACATCCTGGTACATGCAGGAAACTGTCATCTCTAAGGCATCCTGGAGTATAATGGAGTAGGCTGCTCATGGGAGGAGGCCCCTGTGGGTTGACAATGAAAGTGAAAATCATTCAGTCGTGTCCAACTCTTTGCAACCCCATGGACTGTATAGTCCATGGAATTCTCCAGGCCAGAATACTGGAGCGGGTAGCTGTTCCCTTCTCCGGGGGATCTTCCTAACCTAGGGATCAAACCCAGGTCTCCTGCATTGCAGGCAGATTCTTTACCAGCTGAGCCACCAGGGAAAGCAAATCATCATCTCACACACTTGGAACCTTTTTATAGTGAACTAAAGGGTGGGGCGGAGAAGGCCATGGCACCCCACTCCAGTACTCTTGCCTGGAAAATCCCATGGATGGAGGAGCCTGGTAGGCTGCAGCCCATGGGATCGCTGAGTCAGACACAACTGAGCGACTTCACTTTCACTTTTCACTTTGATGCATTGGAGAAGGAAACGGCAACCCACTCCAGTGTTTTTGCCTGGAGAATCCCAGGGATGGGGGAGCCTGGTGGGCTTCCGTCTATGGGGTCGCACAGAGTCGGACACGACTAAAGTGACTTAGCAGCAGCAGCAGCAGAGGGTGGGGAAGCTCTGCTTTTGATCTTCTATAATAAGGACCACCCCTCCCTCCCCCTTGCTTGGTTACTCTTCCTTATGCCTCGTGTCATAAGAGCTCATATGTTCCTTTGCCTTTAAAATTGTCCTCTTCACTGTCAGTTAGCTGTTGGGCTAAGCTGTATCTGAAAGTGGAACTGTGGCTAAATAATTGATTATTATTTGTTTCCAGAGATTTTCTTAACTCCAGCATGATGTCTGGCACATAAATGCTCAATAAGTGTGCACGCGTGTGTGCTCAGTCACTACGTTGTATTCAGCTCTTTGTGACCCCACAGACTGTAACTCCCCGGGCTCCTCTGTCCTTGTGATTCTCCAGGCAAGGATACTGGAGTGGGTTGCCATTTCCTTTTCTAGGAGACCTTTCTGACCGAGGGATTGAACCCGGGTCTCCTGCCTTAGCAAGTGGATTCTTTACCACTGAGCCACTTGGGAAATCCAAGTGTTGTGCAGTTTTTCTGAATCCACTGCCTTGATTATCTTGTTTCCATTTGTGAGGATAGAAAGAGGATTCCCAACCGTGATGTTTACAACTTGTGAAAAGAACTCATGGTATTATTTATTAACAGCCATACAGGCGCTCTAATCAAGGTAAACAAATTAGGTAAAACAATAGTTGTTGGAATAAAGATCGATCCATTTTCCTATTCTTGCTTTTTAAAGCATTTTGACTTTGAACTCTGTAAGTGTGTGTGTGTATATACACACACTTAAGGCTCAACATTCAGAAAACAAAGATCATGGCATCCAGTCCCATCACTTCATGACAAATAGATGGAGAAACAGTGGAAACAGTGGCAGACTATTTTGGGGGGCTCCAAAATCACTGCAGATGGTGACTGCAGTCATGAAATTAAAAGACACTTACTCCTTGGAAGAAAAGTTAGACCAACCCAGACAGCATTTTAAAAAGCAGAGGCATTACTTTGCCAACAAGGTCCATCTAGTCAAGGCAATGGTTTTTCCAGCAGTCATGTATGAATGTGAGAGTTGGACTATAAAGAAAGCTGAGCACCAAAGAATTGATGCTTCTGAACTGTGGTGTTGGAGAAGACTCTAGAGAGTCCCTTGGACCGCAAGGAGATCCAACCAGTCCATCCTAAAGGAAATCAGTCCTGAATATTCATTGGAAGGACTGATGCTGAAGCTGAGACTCTAGTACTTTGGCCACCTGATGTGAAGAGCTGACTCATTGGAAAAGACCCTGACGCTTGGAAAGATTGAAGGCAAGAGGAGAAGGGGACGACAGAGGATGAGATGGTTGGATGGTATCACTGACTCAATGGACATGAGTTTGAGTAAACTCCGAGAGTTGGTGATGGACAGGGATGCCTGGCATGCTGCAGTCCATGGGGTCACAGAGGGTTGGACACAACTGAGCAACTGAACTGAACTGAAGTATATATATAATGATTGCAATGTCACGGGCATTCATATTTCATTTTATAATAGAACCTGGCTGACTCACAATGCAGGGAGATGTGGTAGGTCACTGGAACCCTTCTAGGTCTCTTTTTCTCTGGATGCATGTGGGCATATAACTGTGTGTCGTTCAGTTAATAAATTTATCCATAATCATGTACATCTGTATGGCCATATATTTTTGTGCTTGTATATATGTATGTGCAGGCCCACGAACACATATTTTCTGTGTTCTGGGGTGGGGAACAATTGGGAAATTGGTTAAGGGCCAGGAATATGTGTATTTCTGAATGTGTTCCTCTATTTCAAATTGAGTTTTTGATGGCCTTTAATTTTTCTTATTTCCGAAGCTAACTTAAAGCCTGTAGATATATTCATGTAGGAAAAAAACTTATCTCTAGGTGCATTTTCTTCTCAATTAGCACAGAGGAAAAGGACCTTCTCATTCATTTTTCTCTTCCACGTCTGTCTTACATGCTTCTCTTTTCCAGTCTTGAGAAGAGCAGCCTTGACTTGGTTTAGAAGACATGTCAGAAGCAATGTAGTAGTTGCTACTTCTGTGTAGTTTGCCACATGTATATATTTTTTATAATTAAATTTATTTATTTTTAATTGAAGGATAATTGCTTTACAATATTGTGTTGGTTTCTGCCAGATTACATGTGGTTTGCAAGTTCTTCCCATCGAACATAGATATATCTCTCAAGGGAATGGTGCCCCTGAGTCCTCTAAATATTGGGAGTCACTGTTAACTGCTTTGTGGAACACTTTTATCCGTTACCTATTGACCCAATGGTTTCTAGAATCAGTGACATTGGAAACAGATTTTGGGACTTGGGAACCATAGGGCTGCCAACTTTATATTTTGCCACATGAGGACATTAAAATGAATATCATCTACAATTACTGTCATTTCATGCAGGGAGGAATATTTTAGTGTTAGAAAATTAAGACAGGCATAATCTCAGACTAAAGTTAGATTTATGAAAAATATACTATATTGTCTTTGTCCATATTAATTTGTCATCAGCTAGCACTATTCCAAGGACTAGCTTCAGGGCCCACTACTGTCGTCCTCATCCTGTCCTTTGCTACCAAACCTCTTCCTCCTCTTGATTCCTTCTACCAAAGCTCACAGGAGCTCTGTGAGTCAAATGTAGATTTGTTGACTCAGAATGAGAAGTAAAGCTACTAAGAGGACTGGACCTTCATCCTGGTTAACATAGTTTATCCCCAAACAAGCTATGTAAGGTTAAAATTTTGGAAGATTCATGGATGATCACGAAATCAGAACAGGAGGGATCTCTTAAGAGACTTCGGGTTTTTCCCTGGTGGCTCAGATGGTAAAGAATTTGCCTGCAATACAGGAGACCCAGGTTCTATCTCTGGGTTGGGAAGATCCTCTGGAGAAGGGAATACTGAAGAGATCCTTCAGTATTCTTGCCTGGAGAATTCCATGGACAGAGCAGCCTGGCGGGCTACAGTTCATGGAGTCATGAGAGAGTCTGACACAACTGAGTGATCTGAATAACTTAGAAATTTAAGGTTGGTCCTCATTTTCTGAGCCAGATGCTTTTATCTCCTCACCTAGAAGTTTTTGATGGTAGAACCCTTCACCTCTGCCCTCCCTGCCCCAGTGTTCTGGCATGGACACTTGCCCAGATTGAGAAGAGCTGTTCTGCTGTTTCAGTTTTTAGTGCTCTTTTCACTTTTAAAGAAGTGGGCTGATTTACTTTACCTATTGAGGATGGGGAACCTTTTACCTTCTCATAAGTCCAGCCTGCATGTAAATGTCCTTATTTATATTTGAGTTAATGGTTTTCTCTCTCGTGTATTTGAGAAACAAGCATAAATTTCTTGTTTCAATTAGCCTCCAACTAATAAAAATAAATGGGAAAAAAAATTTCTTGTTTCATGTGGTTTCAGGAGTCAGCTGTGCTTTCCTTGTTTAGTGACACATTTTTTAATATATTGTCCCTGCATGTAGTTTTAAATTACTTCTCCTCCCCCTGCCAGTTATTTCTGATTTTCCTCTTCAGTATTAGTCTAGATTGGTTTCTTCTACGTATTACAAGATAAAGAATAACAAATCATTGATTTCAAAGCAATGTCTGAAGTAGTAGAGATTTATTTCAGACTACAGGACTTCCATGTGTTGAAACTAGAGGTGTGTTCCCCCCACCACCACCCTGAAACTTTATTGAGGTATAATTAAAGTAAAATAACTCCACATATTTAAAGAGTATTATATGGTTACTTTGGTCATATGTACATACATGTGAAATCAGTCAGGATAGCGAACATTTTGATCACTTCCAAAAGTTTCCTAGTGCCCCTTTGCAAGCTAGTCCTCTCTTTTCCTGTCTCTCAGTAACCACAGTCTGCTTTCTGTCACTGTAAATTAGTGTACATTTTCTAAAATTTTATATTAATGGAATCCTACCATACATTCTTCTTTTTTGCCTAGCTACTTTCACTCTGCATATTTATTTAAACATTTATCTATATCAATAGTTGAGTAGTATTCAGTGTTGAGTAGTATTCCATTGTATTAGATATGCTTCAGTTTGTTTATCAATTCACGTGTTGGTGAGTATTTAAGATTGTTTGCTATTGCCATAACTGCTATAGACATATGTCTATAGAGCTGCTATGAATATTCCTGTGGAGGTGTTTGGGTGGACATATGTTTTAATTTCTCTTGGTTAAATATCTGTGAGTAACTTTATAAACAACTGCCAAGCTGTTTTCCAAAGTGGCTATACCATTTGACATTCTCAAAAACAGTATAGGAGGGTTCTAGTTGGTCCATGTTCTCGCTAACACTTGGTAAGGTCAGTCTGATTACTTTTAACCAACCTAATGGATATGTGGCAAGATATCATTGTGGTCTTAATTTGTATTTCATTAATTTATGATGTTGAACATCTTTGCTTATTGGCTGTTTATATATTTTGTGTGCATGTGGGTGAAGTGTCTTAAAATGTTTTGCCATTTAAAAATTTTTTCTTCTAAAAGTTCTTTATTGTAGATACAGGTTCTCAGATATATCTTATCTGATATATATGTTGAAGATATTTTATACTAATCTTTTGATTGCCTTTTTGTTCTCTCACTGGCATCTTCCAAAGAGCAAAAATTTTTAATTTTGATGAAGTCTGATGTGTTAGTCTTTCATTTTATATTTTTGTGTGTTCTAATTAGAAAGTTTGCCAACTTCAAAACTGTATTTTTGTGTATATTTTCTCCTAGGATTTATATAGTTTTAGATTTTACAGTCATTTTTTTTTTCCCCACAAACAAATACCCAGTTGATCAAGCACCATTCTTTGAAAGGACTTCTTTTTCCATTGATTTGTTTTTTTAACCTTCGTTAAATCAATTGATCCTATATGTATGGATCTACCTCTGGACTCTGTATTCTGTTCCATTGAGCTGTTTGTCTATCTTTATGTGAATATGCAGTATCTTACTGTAGTTTTATAGTAGATCATTAAAGTCTTGGTAGTGTTCGTCCTTGTTGGTCTTCCAATTTTGTTCTTTTCTTTCAAAGTTGTTTTGGCTCTTCTAGGTCCTTTGCATGACCATTATCAATTTTGGAGTCACTTTATCACTTTTTATAAAAGAAGTCTTCTGAAATTTTGATTGGAATTGCTTTAATCTGTAGATCAATTTGGAGAGAATTATCATCTTAACAAAATGGAGGCTTCCAATCCATGAACTTTGGATCTCTTTCCATTTGGTTGTCTTCTTTAATTTCTCTCTGACTTGTTTTATAGTTTTCAATGTACAGTGCTTGAACATCTTTTCTTAGATTTATTCCTGGATCTTTTATATTTCTGATGTTATTGTAAATGGACTCATTGAAATTTCAAATTCTTTGTTGCTAATATGTAAAATGAAATTTTGTTTCATACCTTTTTTAGCACTTATTTTTTTGGCTGCTCTGGATCTTCATTGCTGTGCCAGGGCTTTTCTCTAGCTGTGGTGAGCGGGGGCTACTCTTCATTACAGTGCACGGGCTTCTCCCTGCAGTGGCTTCTCTCGTTGTAGACCATGGGTTCTAGGGCACTCAGGTTTCAGCAGCTGCAACGTGTGGGCTCAGTAGTTGTAGCCCTTGTGCTTAGTTGCCCTGAGGCATATGGGATCATCCTGGACGAGGGATCAAACGCGTATACCCTGCATTGACAGGCAGATTCTTAACCACTGGGCCACCAAAGAATTCCATGTATTACTCCTGCCATATTTTCTTGCTAAATTTATTAGTTCCAATAGTAGGTGTGTAGATGCCCTGGAATTTTCTATATAAGTAGTTGTCACCTGCAAATAGAAATGGCTTTATTTACTCCTTTTGATTTCTGTGTCTTTTAGTTTCTGTTCTTTGCCTTATTGCAATGTTTAGGACATTCGAATAGAAGTGGTGACTGCCTTGTTTGCAGGGAAAACTTTGACTTTTAACTTGATGTTGGCTGTAGGTTTTTTGGTAGTCAAGATGCCCTCAATTGTTTTAAGTTTCCTTCTTTTCCTAGTTTCATTTTTCATGAATAGATAGGGAATACTGTCATTTTTTTCATTTTAAAATTGCATTTATTGGAGCAATCATTGTTCTCCTTTATTCTGGTAACATATCACATTCCCCTGTAAATATGGTGAATGATATTAACTAATTTTTTATTAAACCAACCTCACATTCTTAGAATAAGCTGTATTTGGTTATGATGTATTTTCCTTTTTACTTAGAGTCTATTGCAAATATTTTGCAGGATTCTAGTCTGATGTTTTAAGTTGGAGTCTGTTGCTAATATTTTGTCAAGGATTCTTAGGTCTATATTCAAAAGGGATATTGGTCTGTTGATTTTCTTTTTTTGTAATGTTTTTGTCAGGCTTTGGTATTTGAGGGCACTACCTTATAGAATGAATTCAGTCGTGATCTTTCTTGCTCTTTTTTGAAAAAGGCTGATAAGATTGCTTTTATTTCTTCATTGTATATTTGATAGAATTTTACATTAAAACCCTCTGAGTTTTCTTTTGGGAGTATTTTTGGATAAATTCAATTCCTTTGTTAGAAATGGGCTGTTCAGATATTCCTTTTCTTCATGTTAAGTAACATTTTCAATAAATTTGTCCATTTCATCCAAGTTTTTCCATTTGTTAACATAGCATTTTCTTATTATCCTTTCAATGGCTCTATTTTAAAGTGATAACCCCTTTTTCATTCTAGCTATAGATGTTGGAGCAGTCTAGCTGGGGATGGGGATTAGGGTGGGAGTGAATACCAATTTTGTTGATATTTTTAAAGAACCAGCTTTAGACTTTGTTAATGTTCTCTATTGTGTGTTTGTGTTCTGTTTTATTGATTTCTCTCCTTATCTTTGTTATTTTCCTCCTTATTTACTTTTGGTTAACTTTGCTCTTTTATTTTAAAGCTTCTTAAAGGCAGAAAATTTTGTTTTTAAAGCTTTGTCTTTAAAGAGCTATGATTTATTTAGTAAACATTTACTAAAACTCAGAGTCAGTATCTGACACTGTCATAGGTCTTAAAGCTGTGAAGACAAGGAGGACACATTGCTTACAGAATAGTGAAGACTGATACATGGCTGCAGCCTGTTATCAAAAGCGGCACATCATTTGAAATTAATCTCTTTGGATAAGAAAGCTTGCAACCATCACTGCCTAATGTTTTCTTATATGTTCTTCATTTTTAATGATCTGTTATTACATAATTAAAAGTAAATTTTTCCCATGTTGGTGACATGTTCCAAGTGTCCTGTTCTGTCTTACAGATAATTTATTGTTTGTAATCAACTCCATCAAGCAAGAGATTGTAAACCGAGTACAGAATCCAAGAGAGGAGAGAGGACCCAACATGGGACAGAAGCTTGAAATCCTCATTAAAGATACTCTTGGTAAGAAGAGTACTGGATAAATTAATAACAAATAATAACATGCAGTGTAAGGTATATGATTCAAGGGAATAGTAAAAATTCTTTTAAGGAAAAACTCAAGTGCTTTCATTGTAGTTACTTTCCTTTGCAAGAAGATTTAGCATTCATAAACATGTCCTGCTGGTTACCACAACTTATTATTTAGACTTCATCACTGAACTATTTTAACACTTGGGAGGGATAAACTTCTAGCAACTTGAACCTTCTTTGGGGAAAATAAAGGTCCTTGACCTTGTCAGGCCTGCAGTATATACTTTAGTAGAGGTTCTTACCTACTTGCTTTATTCTTTCACAGGATTGTAACAAACTTGCTTATCTGGTTTTCCATCCCTGAACAGATTGTGCCACATAGGGAGGAACAGAGAGGCGGCTAAACAGAAGTCAGGCAGAGTGATCCCTGACAGGGAGGGTAGAGGTAGCTAAAGTAGACATAGACATTCGAACCTTAGAGAACCAAGAGCTTAGCTGCCATAGGAGCAAATCAGATCAGCCTATGAGCAGTAGCATCCCAAGGGCATTACAGCATAACACAATCTCTGAAAACCCTGAAGCATTGTAAAATTGGTTCTTTGTTTAGCAGTGTTTTTTCTAAGATTGTCTCTTAACAACTAGTTCTTACATCGTCGTTCTGTATAGTAGTAAATTTCACTTACCTGAAAATTTTCTTCCAGTTCATTTTCCCCCAGAATGCTGACTGTATACTGAATCAGTTTACTTGAAAGAATTAGAGCTTACTTTTCAATTATTTATTCATTACCTGAATTTTAGAGTGCCAAAAATTGTTATTAAAAAAAATTCAATTGTAAATATCTTAGAATTTAAGACAGCTTTTCTGATACCCAGTATTATAAATTCACTCATTCCACAAAATTTTTTGAATGCCTTACTATGTGCCAGATGTTGGGAAACACAGAGATTAAGCAAAGACTTTGTTGCTACTCTTCTCAAGAAGCTTGCAGTCTAAAAATGGAGCATAAAGAATAAACAGAAAACCAAAAAAAAAAAAAAAAAAAGAATGAACAGAAAACCAGAAATAATAGTAATATTGTGATAATTGCTATGAAGAAATTAAGATTCTTAGATGGAGTGGAGTGAGCAAGAATATTTTATTTCTGTTTATACAGAAATATTCCTGTATACCAAATCTGCTGCTAAAATAATTGTATTTTCTTTCATTGAAAATAAATGCACATTGAATGCTTCCATGTACTTAGTAAGTTTCTCATGGTTTTTGAAATGACTTATTAGTTTCTCTTGTTGGCATTGTGTTCATAATTAATGTAAAATATACTAGTGTTTCTGAAGGGCAGTTGGGAATCATTAGTAAAATTAGCACTGCATATAGATTTTAACCTAAAGATTTCATGAAATTTGACAACTTTCATGTTTGAAGGCCAACGGAGAAGATATGAAAGATTTAAGAGACAAGAAAAAAGAATTTGTTAGCCTAGAAAGGGGTAAACAGCTCGCATTTTGTCTAGTACTTACTGTGATCCAGGATCTGACTATTAAGGTTGTTTAGTCATTTACTTCCACAGTTCTGTGAAGGAGGTATTATTATCCTGGTTTTACGAATAAGGAATTGGAAGCCCAACAAGGTAGTAAGTAACTTGCCACAAGTCCTATAGCCAACAAGTGAGGGGACTAGGAGTAGAAGTAAGTTCTGCTAGTTGCAAGGGCTTGCACTATACCCATGTGTCATCACTTGGCTTTGTCATCTGACACTCATCTCTAAATAGTTTCTGGCCTGTATAATTCACAAGTGGCCCACTAAGTGCCTTGTCCAGTAGACTTACTTGAGGATTTATTTTTCTTCACATTCTATGTAACATTTGATTCCACTGAACATTTATCTTCATTCTTGAAACATTTTTATTATTTTAAGTTACTTTAGTTCTGCATGCCTTGTTCCCTGTCTTTTTACACACAAAAAAATGCTAGTGGTTTCTCTTTGGCTCTAGCGATATCCACTGGTCATATGCAGAAATTAAGATATGTTTTAAAGACACAAAAGCTCATTTAGCATAATGGTTAAGATGAGAGTATTTGAAATCAGCTCTAGATTCAAGTCCTGACCCTGCCACTTATTACCTGTGGACTGTGGGGAAGTGACTTCACTTCCCTCAACCTAATTTTATTCATCTATAAAATGTGGACAGTTGTGTGGATTAAATGGAAAGAGTACGTGTAAAGCACTTAGCATACTGCTGAACACAAATTCTCAATGCTCAGTAAATATTAGTTGTTGATAATTACCATATTACATAGTAAACATTTGAGTTTTTTTCTGTAAAAGCTTTTTATTTCTACATAGTCTTCCTATGTTAGGTAGAGAGAGGAATTTAATGTTTTGTAAGAAAAAAATTCTTCCTGCCTTTTTATTTTCTAATTTAAAGGTTTATATATTGATAAGTTTGTGCTTTTCTCTTTATACCTGATTATCAATTTTACCAGATATAATTTTCCTGCCTTGAGTATTTTAAATATGTTTCTCCATTTTTATTCTGGCATAAACTATTGCTTTTGAAAAGCTAATAATTGCCTGATTTTTTTCCCCTTATGTCATTTGCTGTTTTTGCCCAGATGTCAGCAGGATTTTTTTTTTTCTTTTTATTTAAATCTTAGTGACTTTACTAGCCTGTGTCTTGGACTTGGTCATTTTAGGTCGGTAGTCTCATACACTCTGTGCTCTCTCAGTGAGTGACTTCAGATCTTTCAGTATTTAGTTTGTCCCCCTGCTATGCTTTTCTTCTTTGGGGACACTTACTGTTTGTGGATTGGATCTTCTTTGCCTATCTTCACTATTTTCTGAGGTATATTCACTTTTTCTCAAATTTAAGAAGATCTCTTCATTTCTAATTTTAAAATTCTTTCCTTTTTCACTGCTGTTCTCTTAAATGCGTATCTGTTATATTTATTTGCGACTCTTACATTCCTTTTAGTTTTAACTTCAGGAATCAATTTTTTCATTTTGCTTCTAATTTTTTGAGGTGTGATTGACATTTTATGTTTCAGGTGTATAATGTACTGGTTTGATATTGGTATATATTACAAAATGATCACCACAATAAGTCCAGTTAACATCCATCAGTATGCATAGTTAACAAAACATTTTTTTCTTGTAATGAGACCTTTTAAGATTCTTTCTCCTACCTACTTTCAAATATGTAGGACTAAGTATTATTAACTATGGTCATCATGCTGTACTTTACATCCCCTTCATTATAGGTGACTTTTTCATCAAGAACATATATGTTTTGGTTTTGTTTACAGCTTTTTTCCTGAATTCAATCTTGTCTGATATTACAGTCATGAATACAACTTTCTTATTATTTATATTTTCCTGGTAACCCTTTGCCTACCCCCCCTTTTTTTTGGTAAGATTTTATTGAGGAAATCAACTTATAATTTGTTCTTTGATTAGGACAAGACAAAGGAAAAATAGAATTTCAGATGGAACAATGACATAAACATACCAAGATATCCAGAAATTTACATGTGTAAAAGAGTTTTTAAACCTCCACATTAGTTGTTTTTAATTGGAAGAGAATTGCTTTACAATGTTGTGTTGATTTCTGCCATATATCAACATGAATCAGCCATAGGTGTACATATGTCCACTATTCCTTGAACCTCCCTTCCATCCCCCACCCCACCCCATCATTCTAGGCTGTCACAGAGCTGGGTTAAGCTCCCTGTAGCTACAGCACATTCGCACTGGCTGGCTGTTGTGCGTACGGTGATATATGTCTCCACGCTGCTTTCTCAGCTCATCCTACCCTCTCCTTCCCCTGCTGTGTCCACAAGTCTGTTCTCTATATCTGCATCTTTATTGCTGCCCTGCAGATAGGTTTATCAGTACTGTTTTTCTGGATTCCATATATTAATATATGCATTAATATATGATGTTGTCTTTCTCTTTTTGACTTCACTCTGTATAACAGGTTCTAGGTTCATTCACCTTCCCAGAACTAACTCAGATTTTTTATGGCTGAGTAATATTCCATTGTATATATGTACCATTACTTCTTTATCCATTCATCTGTCAGTGGACATCTAGGAGTCTTTTAGAATTGTGATTTTCTCAGGGTATATGCCCAGTAGTGAAATTGCTGGGTCATATGGCAGTTTTACTCCTAGTTTTTCAAGAAATTGCCACACTGTTCTCCATAGTGGCTGTATCAGTTTACATTTCCACCAGCAGTGCAAGAAAATTCCTTTTTCTCCACATCCTTTCCAGCATTTATTGTTTGTGGATTTTTTGATGATGCCCATTCTGATTGGTGTGAGGTGATACCTCATTGTAGTTTTGATTTGCATCTAACAAACAGGTGAGGTTGAGCATTTTTTCATGTGTTTATTAGCCGTCTAGTCTTCTTTGGAGAAATGTCTGTTTAGGTCTTCTGCCCATTTTTTGATTGGTTTGTTTTTCTGATCTTAAGCTACATCAGCTGCTTATATATTTTGGAGATTAATCCTTTGTCAGTTCCTTCATTTATAATTATTTTCTCTCATTTTGAGAATTGTCTTTTTTGCCTACCCTTTAATTTTCAGTCATTCTGTGTTGCCTTATATGAGATCTCTTTTTAAAAGGTCTTAACTAGATTAAAATGTAAACTTCATTTTGATTTTAATACCATAAATTCAGTCCTAGATTTTTATATATAACTTATAGTTTGGATTTTCTTTGTTAATCAGTCTAGGAGTTTTTCCTTTCTTTTTAAAAAATTTATTTATTTATTTTTGGCTGCATTGGGTCTGCATTGCAATGCATAAGCTCTTCATTGTTGTGCATGGGCTTTCTCTAGTTGCGGCAAGCGGGGGCTGCTTTCAAGCTGTGGTGCGTGGGCTTCTCATTGTGGTGACTTCTCTTGTTGCAGAGCGTGGTTTCTAGGCATGGGCTTCAGTAACTGCAGTGTGCAGGCTCTGGAGCACAGGCTCAGCAGCGGTGGCACATGGGCATGCCCCATGGCATGTGGGATCCTAGTTTCTGGATGCGGGATCAAACCCATGTTCCCTGTGTTACAAGGTGGATTCCTAACACTTGACTGCCAAGGGAGTCCCCAGGAGTTTTTCTTTAATGGATGTGTTTCGCTCATTTTTATCTATTGATACATGTTTGGTTTTAACTTCTGTCATCAAAAGGTCTGTTAGGATTGTTCATATGACTTTCTTGCTTTCTGTTGTCATTCATACTATTCATATTCTGTTGTCATCCATATTATTATAGTTTCATTTTGTATGTCTTCTCTGATTATTTTCTACTTCTGCATTTTTGTCTTGCAGGCTCACTTTTAAATTATAATGTATATTTAATTTTTTTCTCAACTTTTCATTTAAAATATCAGTCCTACAAGAAAAGTAGAAATAAATAGTCCAGTAAACATTTGCATGTCATTCAGCTAGATTAACCAATGTTAATATTTTTGCTGCATTTGCTTTAGTTCTGCCTCCATCTACATTTTTCCCTAAATATTTGAAGGTAACTTAAAAACATGATTATTCATCCCAAACTACTACTTCAACATGTGTTCCTCAAGAATAGGGACACTTTCTTACTTAGACACAATACTGTTGTCACTTCCTGGTTCAACATCACTATAACATCTATGTGGAGTTCATATTTAAATTTCCCCAGTTGTCTCAGTAATGTCCTTTATAACTTTTTTGTTTTTGATCCGATTAAGGATCATGAGTTGCATTTAGTTTTTTGTTGTTGTTGTTCTCCTTTAATCTAAATCAGTCTCCTAGTCTTTTTTCTTTCCATTAAAAAAAAAAAAAATCCAGGTAGTTGATCTTGTAAAATATCCCAACATCTGAATTCATCTGATTCCCCATGATCAGATACAGTTAAGTTTTCTTGGCAAGAATACATTATAGGTTATATCCTTCTCATTTTGTCAATCAAGAAACATAGATGGTCCCATGGTTAAGACTTGGCCTTCCAATGCACATGGTGTGGGTTCTATCCCTGGTCCAGTTCGGGAGCTAAAAATGGTCCACATCAAAAAAAAAAGTCTTGAAGAAACACACAGTATCAGTTTGTCCAGTTATTGGTCCCAATGAATTTGATCACATGGTTAAAATGGTGTCAATACTCTTTTACAGTATATTGACTTTTTATAAGCAGTTACTAAATAGATTTTTCTGCTTCCATCTCCTTTTAATTGCTTATTTTTTATTACATTTTAAAACACATATACTTCTGTTACTGAAAATCAATAAATCAGATATCTTCAACCTCAGTCATAGAGGATGAGGAAGATGAAAAAAATCAACGATACATGCAGTATTCTCCCACCTTTCTTTCCTCTTCCAAGTTTGTTTTTTTATCTGCTTACCTTTAAAAGGAAGAAAAATGCACATTAAATTGATCGAATCCTTATAAAAAATGAAAACATCCTGTAGGTATGTTTTTTCGGTCACATGGGTGAAGCCCGTCCATGAGATGTAGTGAAGTTGAAGCGGGTGAAAGAGACTGGCTGTGAGAGAACAGGAAAAAGACATGTTGGTAGGCTCTAGGAGACAGTATCTGTTGGCAGGCTTGGGGTTTGGGTTTGGACTGTTCTTGGTTTGACCCTGCTAGTCTTGTGGGCACTAGTTACTGTGGGTAGAATTATTTTCTGGGCTGCAGTAGCAAGCAGCAGGCACTCATCTAGGACTCGTATCAAGCTGAGGGCTACCCCTGACCCTCAGATTTTCCTGTTCCTTATCTTCAGATATATCTAAGTGTGCCTTTTACTCTTTTCTTCAGGTCTCCCAGTTGCTGGGCAAACCTCAGAATTTGTTAACCAAGTGTTAGAGAAGACTGCAGAAGGCAATCCCACTGGAGGCCTTGTAGGACTAAGGATACCAACATCAAAAGTGTAATCAGCTTCATTGGACCACTGGTCAGAAATGTCTGTGTTTGTCACGTTATTCATTGTAAATTTTCATTCTGTTTTGCATGTCAGTTTAGCATTATGTAAACATTTACAATTAGGTTACATTGTTTTAAGAACTAAGTAGCATAAGTGAAGCATGATCCAAAATACTTGATTATTGCATTTTTCAGAGCATAAACCATGGTTAAAACTGCTACTGGCATCAGAGTTGAAAACCATACATTTAAATAGATGTTTAGATACAGATTACAAAATCTGTTAAAGCAAGACACTTTGAAAGAGTGAAGATAATAGTAAATGCCAAATATTGTGGCAGGTTTATGCTCTGAACCACACACAAAAAAATTGAGGAAGCATTTTTTTAAACAGTCAGTTTTGATTGTTTTTAGAATTACTGCTTTTTGTTCTAACTTTCCACAACTGTTACTCTCACTTGTACATGGCACAACCCAGCACTCATGCCCATGTGCCATATTAGATGTTCATTTTCCGAGCTCTATATGGTATATATAAATATATATATAAATATATATATATAATGTCTGTGCAAGTAAGAAAAAAAAGCATATTCTTTGTGCCTTGTATTTTGGGGAAACTATAAAACTGGTAATATTTTGTATGATGAAAACCCTAATGAGGAAAAAAAAACAAGATATATAGGTGGAAAAATTATGGGGTTTAAATGTTTTTTTGTTCCAACTCTTTTTCAAAATTTTTGAATGTATATAGGACTATGTTGAAATGTAGATATATGCCACAGAGTCTGTGTATTGTATAAAAAACAAAACAAAAAACAAACAAAAAAAAAGATGGCTCTAGAAAACTCATATTTCGGTACTTGACCGGAAGAAGACAAATACTTGCACATTATTGCGATTGTTTTATTTTTTGTACCAAAGACAAATGCAACTGATATGGCAAACTGCCAGTCTAAGTAAAGTTTTGCACAGCTTATATGATACTGTATGAATGTATGAAAAAAAAGGAGAAAAAAAAGAAAAATGAAAAGGTCAGGGTTAGGGATCTTACTGAACTGTGAATTTTATTTCTGTTTGGGTCCAATTATCTACAGAAGGAGCATCCACACACACAGATATTATTTTGCTGTTCCTCTAGTTCGCTTCCATAGTAGATAAGTTGGTGGCCATTTAGGTGTCTGTAAGTCTTTTTATTTCTGCACTTATTGTAGGAAATTTTAATATATTTCATTTTAGTAAGCTATTGGTAAAATAGTTTTTGACCTTGAAAATTAAAAAGTTTATTTAGCTTGTTGTAGTATACTTCCACCAAACAACCAAAATACAGATTATTTTTATTGTATTATGTATATATATGTAAAGAAAGAAAAAAGCTAAAAATATCTAATTCTTTAGTTGCCACTTTTCCAATTGATGTATTATTGTGCATGTAATATTTTCAAAGATCAACACAAGCTTAAAACAAAAACAAAAAAATTTATAGATTTTTATATTTTTGTACAGGTATTTTCAAACTAGCTTCTTCAAACTTAACATGTGACTTATTCTTCTTCTATAGTTTCTAGAACTGAGAAATATTAACACATTTAGTTTTTAGGTGCTCTTTTTGTTCACACAAAACAGCTTCATTAGTCAGTGTTTTAACTATGTTAAAGCTTTACCTCTTGATGAGAAATTTCTTATGTCAAGGCAGCGTTATAAACCTTCCCTACAAATCTTTCCATCCTGTCTCTCTCACTGTTTTATTTTCAGATTTTGTGTTTTGAACTCTGAAAACTGGTAACTTAAAAATTCTATCTTTTAAAAAAAAATCATATTTAACCAGAAAAAAATACCAAAAATTTCAGACCTAGCTGCTGGGAAAATATGTATTTCTCCAACTACTTCTCCATACCCCTTGGAGAATTGATTTTTAATTCTATTTTGTCTATACAGTGTGTTTCCTTTTACCTTCTTCCTGCCCACCACCCTCTCCTTTTGTAAGTGATAGCACGTGAAGCTGTAGCTTATAAAGGTCGGTCCTGAAACGCACAGTGAGAGCCGGGCAATGCGCTTTCATGCCTCTTTGACATTGTGAAGACGAGCCTCCAGGAAGGATTGTCTGACACCGTGGCTGAGCTGGGACGCACAAGGTTACCCTGTGTGCGTGGTGGGAATGGACGTGGCAGTGCGTTCACACTAAACAGATAAGCTCAGACCTGGTGGTTTAGTAGAATGTAAGTTTATTGGTCAATGTTTTTCATTTTTAGGTGGGAGAAGGCAAAGCACAGGTTTGTATCTTGGAGGTATATGAAGTTTTGACAGAGTGTGTCTGGGAAATTGAAATATGTTCCAAAATATGGCAGTTTTGCAATCAGGTGAAAATCACTTCATGGTAGAGACTCAGCTGATGAGGTTTATAAAATTGCCCCTTTCTAGCTGCTCTGTTAGGAATTCTGGTTTTTTATACCTTTTTCTTGTCTGCGAACCAGAATTTGATTTTTTGGTCTTGCATTTCAAAAAAAAAGACTTTGAATCTGTTTAGTAGATTCCATATCCTTGCATTTCAGTGTTTTATATGTACTACTTAAGTTAAATAGTTAAAAGCTTTTAAATAGTTGAGCTTTTTAATGTTGACACTTTATTTTGTACCTACCTATTTATATATGTATGTATATCTTAGAAAAAGCACTTTGTTAAAAAAAATTGCATTTTATATGATTCCTGCCATTTGCTGCTAAATCTGGGCTGGTCAGAATGCTGCAGCGATACTTGATCTAAACAAACACCTGGCGGTAAAATGTAGAGTGAAAGTTAAACCCTCTTGCTGTTCTAACTTTATCATAAGGATGACTTAGGCAAGCTGTGCAGCTTTACATTTTAACCAGGGGACTCTGTGGCATTTAAAACCGTCTAGAAATGGTTGTACTTTAATGCCAGTAATAATCTGCTTCCTCTATTGTCATTAAAATATATACGTTTAGTGTATCACACAAACAAATCTTATAAGGGTAACGTAAAAACCCCAACAATTGTACATGTTCTGTTTTTGAAAATTGTGGCATGTATTTTTGGGTGAAGATCATTAGAGAAGAGCTCTCTAAAGGTTTTCTGTGTTCATTCATGGTATACAGATAGCTCATAATGAAGTCCAGAATCTTACGTTAAGTGAAGGCATTGTGAATTCACCTCAAATAAACCCATTGTTCCCAAAGCAATTATAAACTTTGACTCTAGTACTACTATGATTTAAAAAAACAAAAAATGTTCTTCCTCGTTTCAGATACACTGGATTCTTTATAGAGTTTGTCTCCATATGAAAGCATGCTGTCCAGTTCTTGTTAAGATCTTGTCTGAGTTTTGAATTGGGTGCCACACTTTTTCAGTCAATATGATTGCTTGTTCTACTGTACCATGTACGATTCTTGTCCTTTCCTATATCCTTCATGACAGATTATGATGTGGCTTTATATTGTGCCTTACTTGTACATTGAAAACAAAACATCTTCATTCCCTTTCACTTCCTAAATCTTTCACTTTGAACTTTTTGGTAAGAGAATCAGAGCTATTATAAAAACATCATGAAGGATTTCAGATGAGTATGGTTTTTAATTCCCTCTCTTTATTGTTATTTTGTATTTGTATGAAAGACCAGTTTTGAATGGTCTTTGAATATGAGGGGGAAAGATTAGCAGTAATTTCACTACATCCCTTTTTCCTAACTTTCATGAATTTGTCATACATCTTCTTTCTGATGCTTGACTTTATTTGCTTCTTAGCAATAGTCTGCATTTAAAGAAAGGTGTGTTCAGTTCATCAGCTTGAAATTGACCATTTCATTTTTCCAGAATTTTTTAGGAAAAGAGTACTCATTTTGTTTGTTTTATAAAACAGATGACAAGTCTCTTTAAAAGAAACAGAAGTACAGTACTTTTGAAATACAATGCTGTTAGTTTGGATTTCTTTTTTATATATAATATTCATACAATTATCTGATGTTTGCCTTCATTAATAAAGCTGTTAGTTTATTCACCAAAATGTCAAGAATGGATGTGCTTTTCTTTATTCCATACATTTAAAAATATTTTAGCTGCTAAGATTTAGTTAACTTTCTAAGAAACGAATTCAAGTTGCCTTCAGCAGGAATTAACACAAACTTATGTTCCCTTTCTTTATATAGTCTTCCTAAAATTCTGTTCAAGTATTTTCTAGTTAATTATGTAACAGAATGTTAGCATCTCTCCAAATCTTGAAACTTGAATTTTGAGAATGCATTGAATTATGCTTTCAGTGTTAAAGGTTTCAATTGTCCTTCTAGTGAAGTCTGTTGTGGAATACCATTTCCCATGGAACTGAGGCCATTTCCACAACTTTGCACAGAACTGCAGTCTTGTTCTTCCCTCAGATCATGACAAATAAGTCTCACACAGTGCCGTAATACTTGTGGATTCTTTTGTAATCTTTGTAATCTTAATAAGGGCATTATGAGAAGATGACTCCATGTTTTTTTAATATTTCAAACACATTGGGATGTAACCATGAATGTCAACTGTAGGAATGGTTGTTTCGTTTTAAGGAATAAGCATGTTGGGGAAGATGATGACAATGTACTACTGACAGTTTTACACCTCCGTAGGCAAGTGGGGTTATGTGTTGAAGCATAGTCCTCGTGCTGAGTAAGCTGACTGAGATCGTAGAAACTACACCTAGGAACTGAATTATGCCAAATTGCCATTTTCCTTTAGAAAAGAGAGATTTGGGGGTAGTGGTGAGGGAGCAAAACCTTAAAACTACTTCTGAATAGTATTTTGGAATTGACGACCTGGTGACTAGTGAGGAACATCGGAGTTGGGTATTTCAATGTGCCAAGTTTGGGTGAACTAGGTTTGCCTCTTTCATAACAATGTAAACACAATTGTGTAGTTAATTAAATCCTGGGTGGATGTGAGCGGGACTGATTACTGTGTCTTGCCCTTCGCCCTTTGTTTTTTTCAGAACCAAATAACAGAAATGTATATGTGTGTACTGTATCTGCCTTTTCACCACATTTTTATGACACTGTATTCCACTGCCTGCTTTTTTTTTTTTTAACCTTCTTTCCCTAGGATTTGTCCTATAACTTAGCATTTGTGGTTAACAGTGATACTAGGGCTGACCGCACATAAGAAGTCACAAGAGAAGAGTGGAAGGGCAAGAATTCAAAGCATTTGTTCATACAATGTGGCGACCTCTGGCATAGCGCGTAGGATCCTGTTTGTAATGCTATCATGAATATTCTGTAGTTTTGTTTTCCTCCCCGCCAACTGGAGCTATGAAACTTTTTATTGGATTCAGTCTTGTCTGTTGTCTAGAAAGAATTTTATCTTGTTGACGCATGAGCTGTTTAAAAATTATTCTATTAAATGTTGGTTAATAGTGTGCAGTTTTTCTTTTCAGAAGAAAAGGCAATACAATCGTTGCCTTTGTTTTCTGTCACCTTCCAGCCCCTCAGCACTTCTAGTCAGATACAGATTCATCAGTGTATGCAACATCCTTTGTAATTTAAAATAAAAAAAAGCTGAAAAGAAAAGGTTTTCAATTGTTTGCCTCGTGTTTTCGTCCTTCCTTTTCCCACTGCTTTTCTGTTGCTGTCTGAGGTGACCATCTACCCTTCAAAGTAAGCCACCGCAACAAAATTCTGAACTAGAGACAGCAGTGAACTCTTGGTAGCACTGCCCCTCTCTCGGTGTAGTGTAGAAAGAGCTAACATTTTTTAACACTTAGAGCTGATTTTTCAACATGCTAGTTAAATTTTGCTACTACGTACAAAACACGTTCTTTATCGTTTAGAACATACTTTAGTTTATCCTTGTTTCTTCTCCTTGATTCTTGGGCCAGGTGAGGTCTCTGAGGGAAGTAAAGTATTTTGAGTCTTGCCTGACTTAAGCTTTTGTATGCGTATTTCATAATTCTCAGTAAATTTCTAAGCTTGGCTGGGCATGTACATAGAACCACTAAATCAGTGGACCTGAGTGAACCTCACTGCAGCAATGTTTCTTTGGCCAACAAACGTTCGTTTAGCAGTTACTCTGTGAAGACTTGTGCTAGGTACTGGCTGGGAGGAAATTAAAGAGCCCTCAGGAATATTCAGTTAGCTGAGGGAGGCCACATGGTCTGAACAGGACCGCAGAAAACACAAGAGCTTTACACACGCAGAGGGTTCTAGGCATCTCACTAGAGGACATTGCTGCAAGGACACTGGTACCACATCCAGTGGGGGATGTTAAGAGAACCGACAGGCTGTGTTCATGACATCCCTGGCCCCTTGAAGAAACCCTTTTTGCTTCATTTGAGTGATAGTGAGGCAGTCAGGAAGCAGAGTGGACATAGCCTCTCATGGACTGGTTCTGCTTGAGGACTTAACCTCACAGGAGCCTCTGTCGAGGTCTGGGAATTTGAAGGAGCTGGGTGAGGTGAGCCCTTCAAGTAGAGCTCTTAGGAAACAACCTTCTGTGGATAGCATGCAGTGAAATGGGTGGTTCAGTTGTCCCTCCTTGCCGACACTGATTTCAGAACCAGGAGAACACCTTAGCCAGAGAGAAAAACAGTAGTTCGGAATTACTTTTATGTTCCAGCTGAAAGGTTCAGAATAGGAAGAAAGCATTAGAAAGCCCTGGAAGGCTAGGGTGGCATTTGTTAAGCCCCTGCTAGGTGCTTTTACATCAGAGAAGTCACCTGCTGCTTTCTGTGACCCAGTTAGGTAGATGATCATGTCCGTTTTACGGAAGAGTCAGTCTAGACCCAGACTAGACTGCTGTGGAGTCACCCCAGACCCAACTTCGACGGTAAGAACTCTAATTCAAACGGCAGTTTGCTTGCAGCACTCAAGAGGCCGTGCATACTCTTCTGTAAGTGACCAGGCCAAGTCACAAGCAGTATTTGGATGGCTTTCTATGTAGGAGGGAGACAGTAGGCTCAAGATTTGAAAACCAGAAAGAATTAAAGCCAAACTAGTAGATGTAGTAGCCAAAAGCTAGTCTCAGGATCAGTAGGTAACGGTGATGAGAGCAAAGCAGCATTGGCAGTAAGTGACGGGGCGTGAAGGCCACCAAATTGTATGCTTGTCCTTCAGAGATGGTCTCTAGCTAAAGGGCTTAAAATTGAGTCGTCTTTATTAGAAGGGAGTGTGATGGAGCATGGAGAAAAGAGCTATGTTTCCTTCTGTAACTGCCTCATGGAGATGCAGTTGGCCACCGTTGGTTGCTGAGGAATTTCCAGCAAGGAGCATGATGGGAAAGGGGCCCAAGATCACGTGGGCCCATCTACTACGTGCAGACTTTGGGTTTCTTCACTGTCTTGAATAGGGAGCTTCTACTTGAGAATCCAGAACATTTGAGTGACTTGAAAAACATCAACCTCAGTTTCTTTTAAGGGTTTTAATCTTAAGATGGTGCCAAGAATGAACCTAACAGAAAATGTTCAAGCTCTATGGAAAACATTAAAATACTACGAACAACACAGAAGAAGAACTGAACAAATGGAAAGATAGACCAAGTTGTTGAACAGGAGCAGTCAGTGGCATAAAGCTGTCAGTCTTTGTAAGTTAAAGTAATTTAGTGCCATCCCAGTGAGACATACCAATACAATTAAATACAACTAAAGTTCACATGGAGAAAAAAATGGGGTGCATGATCCTTAAAGCACATTAAGCTGTAATATTAAAGCTGTAATTTGGGTGCATGAATGAATGGGTCAAGAGAATATAATGGGAAGTATAGAAGTAAATTCAGATGTAAGGATTTATATGATAAATACAGCATCTGAAACCTGTGAGAAAAAGATGGATTGTTCAGAAAATAGTGATGGAACAACTGGGTTCACACCATAAGCCAACACATATTTCAAAATGGGTAAAGATCTAAATGCAAAAAGAAATTCAAATAAAACTTCTTTAAGGCCCAAAATACCGTAAGCCAAGTCAAAATTCTATTGACTAAGATAACGCTCATCTCTCAGAGCAAATCCTCCTAGTATATAAAGAGCTTTGGGAGCTAATATAAAAAAGACCAACAAAAACCTAAGAGAAAACTGAGCAGATAGTAAAATAAATGAAAATAGTTCTCAGTTCATGATAAGAGAAATGAAAATTAAAAGATGGCACTTTTCACTTAATCAGATTGGCAAAAATCCTAGTGTTTATAAAGTACCATGTGTACAAGGCCTTGAGAAAGCAAGCATTAGTACCGCATTGCTCCTGGGAGCGTAAATTGATAAAACCTCTATGAAAAGCAGTTGGGTAGCATGTATCCAAATTTTAAAATGCATCTATCCTTTGGCCTAGCAATTCCATTTGGGCTGGGCAAGTCATTAGAGTCTCTGTGCCTGTCTCCTTATCTGTAAGACAGGGAAGATTCTACCTCACAGGGTTGGTGTGAGAGTTACATTAGAAGGATACGCACACAGCGCTTAGTACTAGGTGGCCGGCACAAGGGAAGTGCTTCGGAAATAGCAGTACCACAGTAAGAGCAGTCACGTGCATTGCGGTCTCACCATGTACCACGTTACTACATGGTGTTGCTGCTCTTCATGTGTCACCTCGTTTAGGCCCCCAGTCGGTGCTGTGATCGCCGGCAGTCAGCCTCTGAGGAGACTGAAGCACAGAGATGTGAAGTGGGTGGTCACGCAGGATTCAAGCCAGGGCAGATGCCCAAGATGCAAGGCACAGCCAGTCTGTTAGGTGCAGTGGTGTGAAGAACACTTCACAGGAGGGTGTTCTCTCCAGGACTAGACATCCAAAAAGAGCTTGAAGAATCCAGGAAGGAGACAAGGCTGGTGGGGTGACTGATGCCCTTGAGGTCCAGCTAAGAAACTTGGACTAGTTAATAAAATATATATATATATAATGAAAGAGCCTCCATCTGTTGAGGGTTTGCTCTTAATTATTTCCATTAAGTAATTTAAGGCTTCCCTGGTGGCTCTAAAGATGCTAAAGAATCTGCCTGCAACGCGGGAGACCCAGGCTCAATCCCTGGGTCGGGAAGATCCGCCTGGAAAAGGAAATGGCTACCACCCCAGTATTCTTTCCTGGAAAATTCCATGGGCAGAGGAGCCTGGCAGGTTACAGTCCATGGAGTCACAGGCCTAAGCAACTTTCATTTCCATTAAAAACTACATTAATCCATCAAGACTACACCAGCAAAGTACATTTATTAAAACCAATTGCACACAAAAGGGAAACGCCAGGAGTCAGAGAAGGGGTGTAAGTTGGAATGTGACTTGATCAGTTGGGCATTTTAGAAAGATCCCTCCAACCATGGGCTGAACTGACAGGAGTTGTTAACCCTAGCAAACTGCCTTGAATTTCATACATTTAAAAAAGTAGTGATAACATTTGTTATTTTTTTCTTTCACCCCACAACTTATATTCATTGTAGAAAATATGATAAATACAAGAAAGTTTAAAGGAGTATAAAAAATTGTTTAATTCCACCTTCCAGAGATATCCCAATGGATAATTTTCTTCCAATCTTACCCCGCCCCCGCCCCCGCCCCCGTGCAAGAAATGTGCAGTCATTAGAATGGCTGATGGGCAGAACATGGGGAGACGCCCCTGTTCAAGCGTTCCTGACAATTCCCTCCTTTCTTCTAGGTCCACACCAAGAGGCCGACTGATTTTTCCCACGTGTCAAGCAAAGGCCACGCGACTTGGCGCCACCACCCTCACTCGCCTCAGGCCGGTCTCTAGGGGGCGCTGCCGCAAGACCCGGAGGCTAAGAAGGAAGCAGGTGCGAAAACGCGTTGGAACTTGGGCTCCGCGGCTTCCCGTAGCCGGCATTTCCAACATGGCGACTGCCCAAGATGTCCACGTCCGTATCTGTAACCAAGAGATTGTCAAATTCGACCTGGAGGTGAAGGCGCTTATCCAGGTACTAATGCCCAGGAACCCCGCCAGGGTCCAGTAGCCCTAAACCCAAGCTCAGCTGGCCTTCTTTGAGCTCAGCGGTCTCACTCCCGAGCTGTCCCCACTTGGTCAGGTCCCCGCGGCCACTGGCCCAGCACCCTGCCCACTACCCCTCAACTGTCCCGCCCCTTGGCCCCGTTCCCCCCGTCCCCTTGATCGTTGGTCTTGGTATTCCGTCCGACTGCCGTTAGCTCGCCCTCTCCCAGGACACCCCCTACTCCACCTCCGCTCCTAACTGGGCTTCCCCTGTGTGGCCCCTCCCCTACACACCCCTGGCCGTCACCTCGCCACCCCCAGCCAGCCTCAAAACGTACCTGTCATCCTGCCTGGCCCCGCCTTCTGACCCCGTCCTCCCCATCCTTTAGTAGCGTCCTGTGGGCCATCAGCCTCGCCCCCTGCTGGTCTGATGCCCCGTGGCACCAAAGGCCACCTTGCACAGAGGTACTAGGTGAAATGAACGTGACCTAGACCGTCGTTGTGATTGTGTAAATGAGGAAGGGGAGTCTGCCTGAGCAGAAAGCAGATAATAGCCAAACTGGGACGCGGACAATGAAAGTCATCCTAGAGAAAATTCTTGGCGTCTACTTCGTTTAACAGATGGGGCGATTGAGATCCTTTGCCTAAGCCAATTAAGGGTAGAACGTGATAGTGCAATAAACCAATTGGCAATTGGGAACGTAGAAATAGTTCCTTTAGTTTATCAAAAAGAAACCAAGAGTTTTAAACCTTCCTTTTGGGCGGATCGTTTTCATTTCCAGCAGTGTTACTCAACCTTAGATGCTGAGTAAGAGTCTGCATCTAGCTGTGGTAAAAGGTAAAGGAAAGTAAGCTCCCCACGGAAATCAGGTGCAAAATAAAGCAAATTTATAGCTTGTGAAATGTTGCATGGAACTGTTATTTAATGAGTAATCCAGAGAACAACTTGATACAAACATTTAAACTTTTTGAACTTCACGTTTCCTATGTATAAACTACAAAACATCTGGGCCAATTCTAGAAAAATAAATTTAGGAGTCATAAAAATGAAATTGGCTTCTCAGGTGATCTAAATTGCTTCAGCCCCATTTTGCACTCTCTAAGATTCGCTTTCTCCTGAAGAGAACACTTGATTACAGCTAGATTTAGCACATCCTTAGAGTGTGACAACTCCTGCTCAGCCCTTTATAGTGGGTACCTGGTCATGAAGTGGGTCATGTGATGAGGAAAGTGAGACACACAAGCCTCGGTAACTTTTTCAGGATTATACATCTGATAAATTGCTACAACCAGAATTTGAATCCACATGGTCTGGCTCTAGGGCCTGCTTTTTACTTGGCCCTGGTAATTCTGAATGTCCGGAAACAAATTCTAAATCTGCATTTGAACATGTCTGTAAACTGTGTGATTTATAATATTAATAGATGGCTTGTAAAATTAGATCAAGCAATTAATCTTAAAGAGGTTCATCTTGTCATATGCCAAGTATACAGCATCTTCCTTTTTAAGTTGGAAAGACCTAAAGTTACAGTACTCTCTCAGGTGTTCATTCTTGTCAGATATACAAGCTGCCTTAAGTCTTTTATAATGGCTGGGTGGTGGTCTGTTAAACGTCAAGACTTATTAGTTCCTTAGTTCGTTTCTGTTTTTGAAAACTGATTTATTAATTAATTTTTGGTTGCACTGAGTCTTCGTTGCTGCGCATGGGCTTTCACTAATTGTAGCAAGTGAGGGCTACTCTTTGTTGCAGTGCATGGGCTTCTAATTGCCGTGTCTTCTCTTGTTATGGAGCACAGGCTCTAGGACCCACAGGCCTTCAGCAGTTGCAGCAGGCACGCTCAGCAGTTGTGGTGTGCGGGCTTAGTTGCTCCGCAGCATCAGATTTCCTGTCTACTGTACCACCAGGGAAGTCGCACTGTTGTCTTTCTGTTTATGCTTCTATGTTACTTGCTCAGACTTATTCCAAAGAGGGATGAAAAAAATGTAGATTATAATGCTTCTACTTGTGTTACAGAGGTAAACAGCAAAGATTAGGATGAATTACAATCAATAGCTCCAACTTAGTTGTGGTCTAAGCCAACTCTCTCATTGTACAGCGGGTGTCATTTCCTCTCATTGCCTTGAGAAAGGCCCATTCATCTCTTCAATGTCTCCTAGGATATTCGAGATTGTTCAGGACCATTAAGTGCACTTACCGAACTGAACACTAGAGTGAAAGAGAAGTTCCAGCAACTGCGGCACAGAATACAAGTGAGTGAGTGCGGAACTGGGACCCTGCGCCTGGGGAAAGAAAAGAATGTGCATTGGAGAGGTTTTGCAAATGTATTAAGTTAATGATTTGTTTAAAATCTAGATTCTTTAATGGACTGTAAACTCGATGTCAGCAGGACTGTTCCTGGTGTTCGCTGCATGTCCCTCGTGATGGTACAGATTGGGCACCATCGCTGAGGGGAAGAATGGGTGTGTGGGAAGAAGGGAGGGAGGGAGGCAAGGTGGGGGAAATGGAAATTCTGGTCACAGAGAACCAGAGAGAGTTCTAGACGAAAAGAAGGTGAGGTCTGCTGTCCCTCACTGTAGTGGGTGGTTGTGTCCTTGTGTTTGTTTAGGGCTCTGTGTCTTTATTTTCAGAGGGCCTTACCTATGGGGCTTTTGTGCGACCTGGGTTGAACATAAGTCTCTTCAGAGGTTTTTGCATTTGCTTTTACCAGGTCTCCTGGGATTACCACAAGTCTGGGAGCACTTTGTATGTTCTTTTATCCTTGTGGAGGTTCTTGAACCACTCAGGGAGGGTGAACTTGGACCCTCGATCCTTGTGAGGGGAGTTCCATGGTTATAATCGGGGGAGACATTTATATCCCTCTAGCCAGGCCCCACAAAAAAAAACTCCACAATTTCTCTGTGCAGGTTGACAGAGATTTTCCTCATTCACCTTTTCACTGAGGGTATATGTATCCCTTTGTGGTCCTGGCTTTGCAATGGTCTCAGTTCCAATTCCCAGCCTCAGGGGGCCAAGGCTTCGTTTTCTGTCCCCACCTGGACTTGAAAACCGTGTTTGCCACTCAGTCTAAGATGAAATGTGTACCAGGATTGAGGACATGTAGAAACAGATAGCAGTGTGCTGTTTCCATCATATCCTAGAGGGGGATCAGTAGGCTCCTATGTTATTGTAGTTTCTTCCCTTTTCCTTTCAGGCACATCCTGGATTACAGGAACACCTCTCCCACTCCAGGGCAGCCTCACGCCCCTCACAGGAAGACTGCTCTGACTCTTAGTTCCTTTCTCATTTTGAGGTTTGAGGATGGTCCTTTCTTCCCTTTTACACAGCTATCTGTGTGGAAGGATGTTTGTTGTGTGTGAAGCAGCATTCCTGAGTCTTCTGTTCTAGGCGGGTGTTCAGGTGCTGTTGCATAACTGATAGAAGCGCTTTCCAGTTTTTCGTTACCTTTCAAAACCGTTTTAACGTAGAGCTGATTTCCTCCCAAAGGAGCTTGAGCAGTCGGCTAAAGAGCAAGACAAAGAGTCAGAGAAGCAAGTTCTGCTCCAAGAAGTGGAGAATCACAAAAAGCAGATGCTCAGGTGGGTGGGGCCTGGCCTCCTGCCAGTGGCCTCCGCTGGGCCGCTTGCTCCCGGGGAGGCTTGGGCCTGAGTTTGCCTACTAAACCTGCCAAAGCTGGGGGTCAGCAGGGGCTGTTGGGTAGGTGGGACTGTGCATAGTTTACAAAAGCATGTTTAACATTATGCGGTATTTTTTAAAAAGCAGAAAAATCATTGCTTTTGTAATATAAGGTCCTTTTTAATCTAAAGAGAATTGATAGCAGAAAAAGTCCACTGAAGGTGAACCTACTTAAGACAGACCAAAACTTAGAAAGTTTTGAATAGGACTTTATCTTAAAAAAAAATGAGACAAAGCAATGTAAATAAGCTTATGTTAAATAGAATTGAAGTTTTCATTGCAGCTGTAGGCTAATCCTTGATAATATAATTGAAGTATATGCCATCTCTTGGTATTGAATTAGGGGACTTTTCCAGCAAAGCCGTCTGACAGCATGACACAGTGCCTGCCCCTTCAGATTTGATGTCCACACAACAATCATAAAGAGGATTGTTACTGCAGAGATGTTGGAGGTCCCCACCAGCTTTTCTAGATCCTTCTCTTTTGAAGTCCCTGTCCTGGGCCCATCCTCGTTGGTTTTCTCTTTGTGTTGTTAACTGGTCTAACTTTGTCACAGCTGTCTCTGTCCACAGCTGTGTTTCTGATCTGAGTGATGCTCCAGCATCGTCTGTGCTGACAGCAGCTCTGTGTATAATGCCCAGATGTTAGGAGGACGGAGACTGACAAAGACACGGGCACGGTGGAGGCTCTTGTGAGGAGGGAGGGGTGTGTGAGTGGCGACCAGTGATCTTTGGCTCCTGATGGTTTTTGTTTCCCTCGCCACCATGGGGGCTCAATTATAAAGACTGAGTGACGAGGCCTCCTTGTGTAAAATCTATCAAGTTACACCAGCAAAACCACCTCAGCATGGGTTTAAAGTTGAGTGTGGTCGTTCAGGGTGTCTAGTTCCCGGGCAGAGGAGAGAAAGCGGGAAGTTAATGCTTTGGTATTTGCATGTTGAAACAGTGCTGGTGCTCACCTGGGTTATGGTGCTCATCACACTTACAGTAAATATTTTTGTTTGTCTTTCTCCCCAGTAAATATGAGTCCCTGAGGGCAGGTACTGTTGCTCACTCATCTCTGCATTGTGGGGATCAGCAGAACGCCCTTGTAAACCGTTACAAATATAATTAATTCATGTGTGAGCCAGCATCATAGATGCTGGTCAGGCATCAGAGAGCTCATTTGAACATTTTCAGCCTAGAGGTGCTATTCAAAATGCCAGCCTACCAGTTCGTGGACTCTCGTTTGCCTTTTTAAATATCCCGGAGGTTAGCACATTTGATTTGAGCCAGCTGTGTAGGAGCTCTAGCGCATGAGTTTGCTTCTCTGAGGAGCCCAGTTAACTCTTTCGTAGTCCATCAACAAGGGTCTCACTCCAGTGTAAGTTGGTGCAGCCACTATGGACAACAGTATGGAGGTTTCTCAAAAAGCTAAAAACAGAGTTACCATATGATCCAGCAGTCCCACTCTTGGGTATATATCCAGACAAAACTATAATTCAAGAAGATGCACGTACCTCTATGTTCAAGTGAATAACAGCACTATTCACAGTAGCCAAGGCACGTCTGCAACCTAAATGTCCATCAGTAGATGAATGGATAAAGAAGATGTGGTATATATGTATAACAGGATACTACTCAGCCATAAAAAACATTGAAATAATGCCATTTGCAGCAACATGGATGGACCTAGAGATTATCATCCTAGCAAATAAGTGAGAAAGAGAAAGACTAATGCCATATGATATGTGGGATCTAAAGTATGACAGTGACCGTATCTGTGAAACAGACACAGACTTAGTCACAGAACAGATCTGTGGTGGCCAAGGAGGAGGGTAAGTAGGGGAGAGAAGGACTGAAAGTTTGGGATTAGCAGATGCAAACTAGTATATATAAGATGGATAAGCAGCAAGGTCCTACTGTACAGCGCAGGGAACTATATTCGCTATCCTGTGATAAACCAGAATGGAAAAAGTGTGAAAAAGAACACATGCGCAACTGAGACCCTGCTTTTCAGCAGGAATTAACACAGCATTGTGTATCAACTGTACGTCAATAAAACATTTTACACACACACGAAAAACAAAGACCCCCCCCCCCACTCTGACTTCAGGAAACCGTTCACTGATTTGAGTTGTCACAAAGATCAGGTACAAAATGTGAATAAATCGTGTCAGACTGGGCCCTGCTAGTACAATGTGTTTGTGTTGTCCACGATTGGTCTGTGGTTTGTAAAGCAGGCGTCTCCAACACTTGGGCCACAGGCCAGTACCAGTCCACGACCTGTTAGGAACCAGGCCACACAGTGTGAGGTGAGTGGTGAGCAACCGAACAAAGTTTCATCTTTATTTACAGCCGTCCTCCAACTCTTGCGTTACTATCTGAGCTCTGCTTCCTGTCCTGGAAGTGGCAGCATTCGATTCTCGCAAGACCGCGAACCCTAACCCTAAAGTCAAGGCGGAGTATCCTGAGATTGTCCCAAAATAGAAGCAAAGGGCACAGTAAATATAATGCACTTGAGTCATCCCATAGCTACCCTCCTCCCCCACTGATCCATGGGAAAATTGTCTTCCATGAAACCAGACCCTGGTGCCAAAAAGACTGGGGACCACTGGTGTAAAGAACAGCAAACCTTGAAGAAATATTGAAGAAAACTGTCTTATACTGGTTTTTCTACTTCCTACTGCCTATATTGATTGAGTAGCTACTGGGTCAATAACTGTTGTCCTGGGTACTGGTGATACAAAGATGAATGAGGCATGGTTCTCCAGGAGCAGAACCAAGCCACGCTGTGGGCAGAACAGTAATATGTAGGAGATGGCTTTGAACAGGGCCGCATGCACCCAGCTGGGGAGTTTGGATGTTCCCCTGAAGTGGAGCCATTGCAGGCTGTAAATACAGGGATGCTATGACCAGCCTTCTCCCTCAGCCTGCCCTGGGGGAGAGGGACTGTTATGGGTGGTAGGAGAATGGAAACAGCTTCCGGGGCAACCAAGAAGAGGAAGTGTTGGGACGGGTGATGGACTCTGGGCTACACACAGGTGGCCTCCACATCACTGCCTGGCTGGAAGGAAGACTGCTGTGACTTGAACTGATGGATAGCCTGTTGGCATCAAGAGAAACTCACACACGGCCTTTGTAATTCCAGCAATCAGACCTCATGGAGGAAGGCTAACCTCACTTGCAAAATTGCTATCGACAACCTAGAGAAAGCAGAACTTCTCCAGGGAGGAGACCTATTCCGGCAGAGGTATGTATCCTCTTATCTTTCTGGGTTTTGATGACAGAATAGACAGCAGTTAGCAAGGTGCAAAACCTACTGTGGAGAACCTTCTCTTGTTTTTAGCATAAAATTGATATTTTATAAGTAATTTTTTTAAGTATAAAAGAAATATATTCTTTTTTTTTTTTTTTAACAAATTTATTTATTTAGCTGCACCAGGTCTTTGCTGAAGCATGTGGGATCTAGATCCCTGATCAGGGATTGAACCTCGGCCCCCTGCCTTGGGAGCGCAGAGTCTTAGCCACTGGACCACCAGGGAAGTCCCAAGAAATGCATTCTTATTTTTAGTAAATTGGTAAAATTAAAATGTGAATCACAAAGTGAAAGTATGAATTGTGCTGTTCACAACTATTTTGATATATTGCCTCCTTTCATTATTTTTTCTTCCATATTTTTTATTTATTAAGTCAGTATGGTACCATACATTATCTGGTCCCATCACTTCATGGCAAATAGATGGGGAAACAATGGAAACTGTGATAGACTCTTTATTTTCTTGGGCTCCAGAATCACTGTAGATGGTGGCTGCAGCCATGAAGTTAAAAGATGCTTGGAAGACATATTAAAAAGCAGAGACATTACTTTGCTGATAAAGGTGTGTATAGTCAAAGCTATGATTTTTCCAGTAGTCATGTATGGATGTGAGAGTTGTGCCATAAAGAAGGCTGAGCACTGAAGAATTGATGCTTTTGAACGGTGATGTTGGAGAACTCTTGAGAGTCCCTTGGATTGCAAAGAGATCCAACCAGTCAATCCTAAAGGAAATTAGTCCTGAATTCATTGGAAGGACTGACGCTGAAGCTGAAGCTCCAGTACTTTAGCCACCTGATGCGAAGAACTGACTCATTTGAAAAGACCCTGATGCTGACAAAGGTTGAAGGCAGGAGGAGAAAGGGACGACAGAAGATGAGATGGTTGGATGGCATCACCAACTCAATGGAGATTGAGTTTGAGCAAGCTCCCGGAGTTGGTGGTGGACAGGGAAGTCTGGTGTGCTGCAGTTCTTGAGGTCACAAAGAATGGGACACAACTGAGCAACTGAACTGAACTGAATGTTAAATGTAGTCTCCTATTCTTCACTTAGTATTATTGCACAAAGATGTGCCTGTTTTTTTAAAAAGCTCTTTAAACAAAATTTTCATAGTACATAGTATTCCCTCATATTAACTAATCCCCTGCTTGTGTGTGTTTATATGTCTAGTTATGTCAGTATTATGAACAACACACCAGGGCACATGTCAGTACATAAAGCTTTGTCCATATTCTGTGTGTTTCCTTTGGAGAGATTCCCAGGGATGAGATTATTGGGTCAAAGGCATGAACATTGCTAAGACTGCTAATACATATCGCCAGTTGTCTCTCAGAAGGTAGCACCAGCGGACGTTCCTACCAGCAGTCTTCAAGTACGTGCTCTCGGCACACCCTTGCCACCGTCGCGTGTGTGCTGAGCCGCTCAGTCATGTCAGGCTCTTTGTGAACCCATGGACTATAGCCTGCCAGACTCCTCTGTCCATGGAATTTCCCAAGCAAGAATACCAGAGTGGGTTGCCATTTCCTCCTTGAGGGGACCTTCTCAACCCAGGGATCGAACCCTCTTCTCCCAAGTCTCCTGCCTGGCAGGTGGATTCTTCACCACTGAGCCATCGGAAGAAGTGCTTTGCCACCATTAAGTATGACCATTGAAAAAATACCTACTGATTTGATAGATTAAAATGTGGGATCTTGTTTGAATCCGGGGCTTTCTTGAGCTGGGCTTTTGTTGACATTCCTCCTCCCACTCTGTACTTCTAGGAAAACTGCCAAAGAGAGCCTGGCCCAGACGTCCAGCGCCATCACAGAGAGCCTCATGGGGATCAGCAGGATGATGTCCCAGCAGGTCCAGCAGAGCGAGGAAGCCATGCAGACACTGGGTAAAGTCAGGCCAGGCCTGCGGTGGCAGGCTGCCCCTCACCCCTGGGCTCCTCGGCCTCTGCCCACACCCCCCCGCCTTACTGATCTGTGTGGCTTCTCACTTCTGTGACAGCTTGGTCTTACCCAGTTGGGATGCACTGCTCTCATTTCCCGTTTTGGTTTTTACAGTTGTCCTGAGAGATCCACACACCCCATCAATACGTTTGGAAGGACTCTTCTGGAGAGTGGGTGCCAACAGGCGTGGGGGGGGCTTGGGAGTCTGTCTTTCATCTCAGGCTCTGGGGACCCTTCTGGCCAGGCAGAGAGATGATTGGTTATTGGCTGCGAGCTTGTCGGTCTACTAGGACGTCAGCTTACAGTTGTACTCCCCGATGTTGCTTTTACTGTGAGCTCCTTTTATTTATATATTTATATATGTATTTTTACTTCTTGGCTGCGCTGTGTAGCATGCGGGACCCTAGTTTCCCTACTGGGGATCAAACTCATGCCCCTTGCACTGGACACGTGGGGTCCTCCCCACTGGACGACCAGGGAAGTCCTGGGAGCTCCTTTGGAAAGACACAGTCAGGGCTGAGCTTCTTGAGATCATCTGATTCTCCCCAGCAGCTTTCCTAGCATGGCTTCCTTATCTGCCCAGGATCCTCCCTATAGGAAAACAGAGGAAGAGTGTTTACTCTGAGACAGCTTTGGAGGCTTCACACAGTACGAAAGTAGAGAGCCTGGTTCGTGAGTCCCAGGAACCATCACCCAGCTTCAGCAGTGGTCAGCTCCTGGCCAGTCTTTCAACTCTGTCCTCACTCTGCCCCCATCTTGATTACTTTGAAGCAAATCTCAGACGTCATCCGTATAAATACTCCCATATATCTTTCTAAAAGATGGACTTTTGAAACAAAAAACTATAATACCAGCATCACCCCTAAAAATTATCTGCAATTTTGAACCACTCTTTTTTTTTTTTTGAACCACTCTTTTTTTGTTTGTTTCCAGTGCACTATCCTAACAGGCAGAAGCAAACAGAAAATCAAGGAGCTTGTCCCCGAGGTCACTGCCTGTGTTTGAAACTTATCTGGGCATTTATAGGCTCAGAACCAGCCGGTCACCTCCTCTGACTGTGTGCTGGGGCCATGGCCCGAGGAGAATGTGAGCAGGAGGAGCCGGCCTGGCCTTGGAGTCCAGGGCTTTTCTGCTCTGGTGTGAGTAACAGGCACCCACCCCAGCATGCAGGTCAGAAACTGACCATATATTTACGTGCTCAGAAGGGGACACAGATCCTGGTGGTTTCTGGGGTGTTGAGGGTTGTTCTGGGGGCAAACGTTAGAAGCGAGATGGCCATTGAAGAAAGAAGAATGGTTATTAATCCTTGCCTTATGACTCATAAATTCAGCTTGATTTAAAAATCTATTAGGACTGCAGTTCTTTGTGTGTGTGTCTGTGTCTGTGTGTGTTTTAAAGCCTGTTAAGGATATGATGTCTGGAATTTGCTGCAAAATTGTAGAGGGGGCCAGAGTTGTATGGGGGTTATGAGGGGACAGGATTACCAGGGAGTTGATGGTTCTTGGGTATGGTTCTATTCTGTCTGCTTTTGTGATGGTTAAAGTTCTCTGTAAAGAAAGCTTAAAAGGAAAAGCCAGTTAGATTTTTACTTCAGAGAGTCTTACTTAGGTTTTCAGCATGGCGGGAGGCGTGGAGAAAGAGGACTGAGAGGGACTTTTGTTATCTGAGAGTGTGTTTGTACCCGTCTGTGTTTTTCAGGCTACTGCTCTACTTCCTCTGGTAATTTATTCAATTACTAACTTGTAATTTTGTAAAAAGGTAAAATAAATGATATAGTCAAGGGAAGAGCCCTCCAGGTCAGCACTGTCCCCTAGAAACATCATGGAAGCCACATGCTTAAAATTTTCATTAGGCACATTAAAAAAAGTAAAAACAAAGGTATGAAATTGATTGTGATAAAATATTTACCTATTTCAATATGCAATTCATAGTGAAAATTATTATGAGAGATTTTACATCTCTCTTTTTCCATACTGAATCTCTGAAATCATGTGGGTATCTGCCTGTAGGGACGTCGAGGTTTGGATGGGGCATGTTTGACTCCCTCAGGGGCCGCGTGACTTGTTGCGGCCAGCACTGGCTGCACTGCTCTGGACGGCACAGGCGGGAACAGCTCTGCCTTCAGACCTCCCCCTGCCCCGACCTCCAGGCCTGCTCCCCAGAGGCGCCCACTGCTCCCACTTCTCTCATAACCTTCTGAGACTCTCCAGCGTGCATAGTACAAACAGGTGTTAGTGATCCCCTCCTTTGTTACGTATATGGAAGCATCTCACATGCTGTTCTTCACACCCGGCCTTCTCACTTGACAGCTCTTCACTCCGGGGATATTCTGATGATGCCCTGTTAGGCTTTATAGAGGAATCTTGCCAGGTAAGCCTTCTTCCCCAAGCGTCAGGCCCAGTAACCGGCACTCCAGTTCATTTGATGCGTGGGCACAAGGAACCTTAAGGGACACGTGCCTCTTCGTAGGTTTCCCAGGGGGCTGGAGCACGGGCATCATGTGTTTAACACTATAGCCAGTGTCCCCGGACTGAAGGACTGGCTTGTATGAGGCCGTGTGACAGGGCCCAAGACACCCCAGCTCTTTCACAGGGAATGGATCTGCAAAGAGCAGATATGACCAGAAGGTGTCCTGGCAGGGTGCACCTCTCGGGTGCAGAGTCCTGACCCCACAGAGACCTCACAGCGCCTGTCCACGGTCACCTGCGTTAGTTTCGTGACCACCGGTCCTTCTCAGCAGCGCCTGCCTCCTTCAGAAAGTGGAGGTTGGTGGTGAGGAAAGGAGCCGTTCTCTGCCCTTTTCCCTTTTGGTGTCCACGTTGGGAGGACTGCTAGTTACGGCCCCATGACAGTGCGTGTAAGCAAACCACACCCTCCTCTGAGCTGGGTGGAGCCCAGGCCTCTCCTCGCCCTGTCCTTGTTCTTGCTCCTCCGTGTTGCCTGTCTTCACATCTTTTGTCCTGGCTCAGGGGACCTTGCTCCCAAGCGCAGTGTTACACCGGGAGCCCGGCCAGCGAGGCCTCTGGGTGTGGTGCCATACAGTTTCTGAGTCATGCTCCCTCCCTCTTTTGTTTCAGTTAATTCTTCACGGACTATCCTGGATGCAAATGAAGAATTCAAATCCATGTCAGGGACCATCCAGTTGGGACGGAAGCTCATCACAAAATATAATCGCCGAGAGCTGACAGACAAACTTCTCATTTTCCTTGCGCTGGCCCTCTTTCTTGCTACAGTCCTCTATATTTTGAAAAAACGGCTGTTTCCATTTTTGTGAGGTCTGAGAGCTGCCAGCTTCTGCCCTCTGAACTCTGCTGTCAGGGTCTGGCCGCACTCCTGAGCTCTGGCCCCAGCCTGCATCAGGTGCAAAGCAGGCGAGATGGAGACAGCCCCGGGAGTTTCTGCAGGGGCTGGTGTGCTGGGCTGAGCAGAGGACCAGGAGGGGGCCTGTCATCAGGACACCTCAGGGACGCCGAGAGCCCTCACGCACTGGGGTGGCAGTCACTTGGGACACCCGGGCTGGCCTCCAGGATTTGATGTCCCTCCCGTGTCCCCCTGCCCCCTGCAGCCTTAATGCCCGATCTGGAGGAGGGAAGAGAAGAGGGGGAGAAGGAGGGTGAAAACTCACATCCATTCCTTGAATAAAGTTGACTGTATTCAATAGCATGAAATGCATTTGGTTTTCTAAGGCATTCCTCTGGGAATTCGTGTGCCTGTGCTTGATGTCCAGCTATCTAGAACTTGAACTCGGATCATCAATTTGTTTGCTCAACAAAGAATTATTAAGCAACAGCCACACAGAAGCAGAGTGTTCTAGAGGCTGCCATGGTCCCCCAACGAGCAAGACAGACAAGATCCCGCAGGCCCTCAGGATGGAGTGTGCGCCTCCCGCTGGCGGCAGCTCGCAGCAGCGTCTGGAGAGGCCAGGGCAGACACCCTCTCTGCACACAGTGGCTGGGGGGTGTGCACTGTCTCAGGGGCTGGCCCACACCTTTCTCTTTGAGGTCCAGGGCTAAATATAACCCAGAGAGTGAAGTTAGTGATAAGCTGGGGCCTGTCTGGGCCTGAGTTCTATTGAGACCTGGCGGGGAGCAGGGCCCAAGCTAGGCTCGGCTGGGAGATGTTAGTGTCTCCTTGTGCTAAAGGCCTGGCTGACCTCGCCCACAAAATCCCAGCCTCCCCCACTATTTATAGCCCCAGAGGCCCTGGGAGGGTAATGTGGGGGCAGAGGAGAAAGTGGAAAGAATGTGTGGATTTGAATCTTAGTTAAAAGAGTTGGTTTTGAGTCTTGGTTCTGCTGCTAAGAAACCACATGACCACGGCAAGTTACCTTATGTCACTAAGCCTCAACTTCCCCGCCTGTGCAGTGTGGGTGATGGTCCGTATCGAGATGCTTGTAGACTCCCATTAGAGAATCCACAAGAATGTAAGGTAGCAAGTGCCGCTTCTGTCTGACTGAGCCATGGACTTCCCAAATCCAGCCACCGTCAGGCCTCTGGGCCCTGAGCTTTCAAGCAAACAGCTAGGTTCTCCAGGGGAGGCCGGCCTGGGCATCAAAAGTTCTGTTTGGATCTGTTTGAGCAGAGGCTGTCAATGTTAAGACCTCCATTATGAAGTGTCAGTCAGATCATCCTGGGACCAAGTTATGTGAGACTGGCTGCACACCTCAGCCTGACTAGTGTCCTGAGTGGGTTCTGAGTTGCAGTGTGTGCACACAGTTTATATATATCACCCTTAAACAGCTCCTGGCCCAGAAGCCGCTCATTGTAAGTTGTGCACGCGTGTGTCTTATTTATAGTCAAATTAAAGCTGAGAGTAAAGCACAGATGGGAAATTCCCACTCAGATTCCAGCTGTAAGTGCAGCAGATGGATGTGATCATTTTAGGGTTGTCTTAACGTTTTTCTTTACTACTTCCCACTAATTGTCAACATCCTCTTCACGATATGTAAATGTGTGGGCTCTGTACTGCTGAAAATTCTGCCTTTGATACGTTAATCCTCTTCTTGCCTCCTTTTGAAAATAGGGTTGAATTTGATCCAGTTCGAAACGCCTTCGATAGCATGTGTTGCAACCCCCATCAGCCAGCCGAGCCCTAACTTGTCCCCAGTGGGGCTGGCAGTGCGGAAAGCTGCGTCTCCATGTTCAGCCAGGAGGGGGCAGTGCTCACATTTCATGCTTATGGTCTTGCTGTAGACTATTTCCATTCATCCAAATGAAATGTATATATACATATATATATTTTTAAACAAACATGCAAATGAACAAAGTTCGCCTGTATAGTTTTTGGAAGACAGTTCATGAATTACCTTAATTCACTTTTTAATTTTGTTTTAATTAAAAAACTTGTAACACCAAAAACATTTTGTGTTGGGGTCTAGCCGATTAGCAGTGTTGTGATGGTTTCAGGTGAACAGCGAAGGGACTCGGCCATGCATATACATGTATCCGTTCTCCCCCAGACCCACCTCCCATCCAGGCCGGCACATAGTACTGAGCAGTTCCATGTGCTATACAACAGGTCTTTGTTGGTTATCCATTTTAAATATAGCAGTGTGTGCGTGACCTTCCCAAAGTCCTTAACTATCTCTTCCCTCCGGCAACCATAAGTGAAACAGTAAGGCAAGCTTATATTTATTTTGCTGAGCCGACAGTCATGGTATTAACAGTATTAGAACAGTCTTCAAGGGATTGTTTATTCAGGCATTTACCGAACACCTACTTTGTCCCTGGCACTGTGTTAGGGGTATTCAGTGAACAAAACAGAGATTCCCTGCCATCTTGGAACTTGTAGCACGGGGTTGCCAAAGGGGCGAGGGAAGGGAAGGGGACAAATGAGGGGTGTAGGATTAACGTACAAACTGCTGTGTATAAAATAGATAAACAAGGATATATTGGATAGCACAGAGAATTATAGCCATTATCTTATAATAACTTAAAATGGAGTATAATCTGCAAAAATACTGAATCACTAAGCTGTATACCTGAAATTAATATTATTAATACCTGAATATACTTCAATAAAAAATAAACATACTAGATAAGTCATTCATTGTGTTAGAAAAGTGTTTTGGAAAACGTGGCACTAGCTAATGGAGATTTGGAAAGGGGGGAGGGAAGGAAGGTTTGCAGTATGAAGTAAGGGGCTCACAGGTGGCCTCACTGGGGAGGCAGGGTTTGAACAGAGTGGACAGCTGGGGGAAGAAGGCACCACTCAGGGACCATCTAGGGCAAAGGACCCCAGTAAAAGCATCTGTGACAGTGTGATTTTGAATATCTTCATCATGTTCCTGGCACAGAACTCCTAAAACCATAGGAATTTGTTCTGAAGGAGAGTGATAAAATTGCCTTTTGTTATGTTCATAAGGTGACTTGGGAAAGCTCTAAGGATGGGGTTGGTTACCAAGGGAACACAATCATATGATTAGAGGGTTGGAACTTTCAGCCCCACCCTGACCTTCAAGGATGGGAAAGGAGCCGGGGCTTGAGTTCAGTCACCCGTTGCCAGTGATGTAACGAACCATGACTATGTAATGAAGCCTCTTAAAATCTGCAAGGATTGGGTTCAGAGCACGCCCCGTTTGGCAAGCATCTGGAGACTGCGGGGAGAAGTGCACTGTGGGGAGCAGGGGCACTCCGCCTCTTGGGGACACCTCGGCCTTTGCCTCTCTGCCATCTGGAAGTTCCTGAGTTACATCCTCTTATGATAAACTGGTGCTGCTCTTGTAAATTAAATGTTTCTCTGAGTTCTGTGAGTCACACTAACAAACTAAACAGACCCAAGGAGGAGGGGTTCGTGGGAACCTCCCATCTATAGCCTGTTGGTCAGAAGCACAGGTGACAAACTGGACTTGTGGTTGGAGTAGAGTGGTTGGGGCTGGAAGGAGTCTCAGAGGACTTAATATGGGAGATCTGATGCTGTCTCCAGGTTGAGGGGGAAAAAAAAGTGTGTTAGTTGCTCAGTTGTTAGTTGTTGGCTCTTTGCAACTCTGTAGCCCTCCAGGCTCCTCTGTCCATTAGATTCTCCAGGCAAGAATACTGGAGTGGGTAGCCATTCCCTTCCTTCTCCAGGGGATCTTCATGACCCAGGATCAAATCCAGGTCTCCCGCATTGCAGGTGAATTCTTTACCTTCTGATCCACCAGGGAAGCCCATCTCCAGGTAGACAGTGTTACAATTGAGTTGGGTCATAGACACCCTGCTGATGTTGGAGAATTGCTTGATCTGGGGGAAAAAAAACAAAATTGGACCATGACTGGCAAATGTGGGTACTAGCAAGGAAGTCAGCATGGCTAGAACAGAGTGAGAGGGACAGGAGTAATAGGTGGTCAAAGAGACAGTGGGAGACTAAACCGTGACTGCTTTGTAGGTCACTGGAAGGGTTGGCCTGTACTCTAAGGGGCATGGGGAGCCATCATGGGCCTTGGAGCAGAGGAGTGGCTTCATATGACATGTGTTGATAACAAAATGAAAGGGATACTGAGGACTCCCCTGGTGGGCCAGTGGCTAAGACTCTGAGATCCCCATGCAAGGGGACCTTGGATAAGGATAAGGGAACTACACCCCACATGCTGCAAGTAACAGTTCACATGCCACAACTAAAGATCCCGCATGCTACAACAAAGAGTGAAGATCCCATGTGCTGCAACTAGGACCTTGCAACCAAATAAAGAAATAAAATTTTAAATGTTTGTTTAAAAAAAAAAAAGTGAGGGGGACACGGGCAGGGCAGGGAGACCAGTTCGGCGCCAACGGCGGCCAGCCTGGCAGCAGGTCATAGTGACCCGCACCTGGTGGATAGCAGCAGAGGGGGCAGGAGGTGGTCATATTCTGGATGTATTCTGAAGGGAGAACCAACCCAGCTGGACAGGGTTTCCTGAAGGAATGGATATCTTTTTTGAAGGAAGGAGAGCAAAGAACTATGAGATTTTGGCCCTGAGTAACCAAAGGAAGAAGACAGTCAGGAGCTGGGCTTTGGACACGTTGAGACGTGTCAATGAAACTGTTTATCTCAGATTGGGACTTAAACACATATTCTGGGACTCGAACCCAGCCAAAACCCACAGTACCTGGTTCCAGGGCCTAGTAAAGCTCTTGATGTCTCATCATGGAAAGAATTCAGTGAGGGACAAAGTGATAGGTAAGAAGTGTATTATTCAGATTCGGAGAGCAGAGCACCCTCCATCGCAGAGGGTGAGAGCAGCCGCACAATGTGGCGTGGTTAGTTTTTATAGGCTGGGTAATGTCATATGCTAATGAGCGGGAGGGTTATTCCAGCTATTTGGGGGAAGGGGCGGAGATTCCCAGGACTTGGGCCACGGCCCACTCCTTGGCCTTTTGACAGTGCCTTGGAACTGTCATGGCGCCTCTGGGTGTGTCACTTCAGTTGCTTCAGTTCAGATTGAGGATCAATCTTGGTCCCATTTGATTCTAATTGGTTTATGTTGTGTCCTTGGACTAGGTCATTCTTTCAAAACTTGTGCCCTACACAAAGACACCCAAGTCAAGGTGACAGATGGCAGCTTTGGAAATCTTCCATTTGGAAATCTCTGGCACACAGAATTTAAAGCAATGAGGTTGGATGAGATCCACCCAGAGACCTGAGTATAGGCAGGGAAGAAATAAGGATGAAGAGAAAAGAGGAATCAGCAGACAGAGACTGACAGAGATGACCAGAGACAGAGGAGGTGCTCTGACCAGCTAGACTTCTCGGAGTCTATTCCTTTAATCCTCCAAACAGGAGGTTTTCTGACCTTCAAGAATCTGTATTTTCATCACTGTCTCCATTGTTGTTGTCACTGTTGTGGTCTGCATCCATCCAAATGTTTGCTGAGCTCCCTGTGTGTGGGAGGCGCCTGAGGACTGCAGAGGAATGGAGGCCCTGCCCTTCGGGACGATACAGAACGGCAATGAAGGCGGCGTCCTGGGTGCTGGCTGGGGGGACCTGTGCAGGCAGAGGGCGTCCCTCTGGAAAAGACACGGAAGACTTTGCTTCCCTCTGGAGCCGTTGCTTTGTCTTTCTCTTTTCTGCCAGACTTCTGGGACACATCTCCTCAGCTCCCACTCGCCAGGCTCCTTCAATCTGTCTTCTATTACAAAGAACGGATGCTTTTGAACTGTGGTGTTGGAGAAGACTCTTGAGACTCCCTTGGACTGCAAGGAGATCCAACCAGTCCATCCTAAAGGAAATCAGTCCTGAATATTCATTGGAAGGACTGGTGCTGAAGCTGAAATTCCAGTACTTTGGCCACTTGATGTGAAGAACTGACTCACTTGAAAAGACCCTGATTCTGGGAAAGATTGAAGGTGGGAAGAGAAGGGGACGACAGAGGATGAGATGGTTGGATGGCATCACCGACTCAATGGACATGAGTTTGAGAAAACTCAGGGAGTTAGTTGGTGATGGACAGGGAGGCCTGGCGTGCTTCAGTCCATGGGGTCGCAAAGAGTCGGACTCAACTGAGCGACTGAACTGAACTGAATTGATTACCATCATTCTCCCCAAAACAAGCTTTGCTAAGGTCATCAGTTATCTCGAGGCTGCTGGCCTGAAGGCATCACCCCACCTTCCTCCTTGCACCTTCCCGGAAGCCCCCAGCCTCTGGGACACACCCCCCTCTGTTTCCCTCTTGCCTCCTCAGCCACTCCTGCCTCCTCTCGCTTTATCTTCTATTCAGCGTAAAATGCTGGCTTAGGTCTTCCTCACTCTCCTGCACTACCTATTCTCAAAGTCAAGGCCGTCCACCTTGTCCTCGGAGCTGTCTCTGTCATCTGGAGGGTCATCATCAAGGACTCCAGAAAGAGACTATGAAAAAGAATATGTATGTGTATACAGCAGAAACTAAAACAGCATTGCAAACCAACTTCAACAAAATAAAACTTTAAAAATAGTATAGCACAGGGAACTGTATTCAGCATCCTATGATTAACCATAACGGAAAAAAGGAATATGAAAAAGAATATACATATGTGTGTAACCGAGTCACTTGGCAGTGAGCAGAAATGAACACATTGTCAATCAACTACACTTCAATAAAATACATTTTTAAAAAATTTTTAATAAATAAGATTCAAAAGTGGAATGAAGTTTTCAAAGCTTTATCTCCGCTCAGGTGAGCTCTGGACCCCGTCACCTTCATTCAGACGTCCCCGAGACCCCTCCACCCTGGCCCGGCCCTGACCTCGCCCTCCCAGCACAGCCTGGCTTTCTCTAGGTTTCCCTGTGTCCCTGACACCTTCCCACTTCCTCTTCTGGTTCCTTTTCCCATCAGCAAGCGCCTCTCCAGAACACCTCTTCCCACTAGCCCAGGAGATGGGACTTTAATTCAACAGGCCCAAGTCCCCGTGACTCTGAAAGTCTGCCTCCATCCATTGTGTGAGTGAGTTCTGGGGATCAAAAAGGCCCTGCTGGAGGCAGTCTGGCAGGGTGGCTCAATTTGGCTTCTAAGGAAAAAAGATGTTTTGAAAAAGATAGTAACATGTAAAGTAAGCTCTGTTTTCTTCCTTGGCAATGGTGGTCTCCCCTGGAGCCTGGCCTGAAGGTTTGTCCAAACTTGTATTTCTTCCCTCAGCAAGGGGCAGAATAAAAATAGCTGGGGGCTAATCTAAGAGATACCAGGCGGGAGTCTCAGCCACGCTGTCGGGAATGAAGGGCTGCAGGCTGGGGTGAGGGGAGGTGGGTGTTATCACCCCCCTGCTCAGTACCCTGCAGCAAAGCCCCAGGGCCTGAGGTATCGCCAGGGCACCGCAGTGGGTGGCGGTCAGCAGGGCTGCCTTTGGGGAGCCGCCCTCTGCCTGGCAGGGGATGCCCCTCTGCGGTTTCCTGCTCTGAAACACAGGGACAGCCAGCAGTGCTGACCTCTCTTAGGGGCACTGGGAGGATTAAAAGACAAAGCTCAGGCCAAGAGCTCACACCATAACCGCAATGGCCACTGCATCCACTCCCTTTTCTCTTTAGGACTTTATTTTGGGGGGAAATGGTGCGTAGGCCAAGAAGAGAATGATGGGATTGGCAGGGACTCAAGACCAGGGATGGAGCGGATTTTCTAAAATGGCCAAGGGCTGAGAGTGGGACAGAGCAGACCAGGACAAATTCGTCATCTTTCCTAATCCATCTATAAAACAAAAGTCAATGGGTAGAATTAACTCAGTGAAAAATGTGCTCTTTTTTTTATTATTAAGTCTTTGCACTTCCCCTCCTTCCCCAACAGTTTTTTTTTTTTTTTTTTGCCCTGAGTGAATTGAATCCATAGAATAGCCAATGAACATGGGCTGAAAATTGAGGAAATGGCCCATCAGTTTTAATCTGACAGCTTGACTAGTATGAAAAACAAGAGTGCTCCTAACAGAAGCGTTACCCCTTCTCAGAAGGGTATTCCTGGTTAGCACTCCATAGTACTTCCAGGGCATTCTCTGCCTCCTCCCCAACAGGTTTTGAAACCAGGGGGTCAGAGAACTAAGGAGGTGTGACTCATTAGACTCTGCAAGCTCTGCCTGCCTTCCTGAATGACCTCATCCCCCCAGTCTGATTCCAGAATCTTCCTGCGTGTGAACCCTGGCTCCACTCTTCTGGCTTCTGAGGACTGAAGGGTAGGAGTCCACCTGCCTGGCAGAGCCTGCAGCCTGTCAGAGACAGACCTAGAGCCAGACAGAATAGAGGGTGGTGAATGTCCTAGAAGGGGCCCCCGAAACCTGGGGAGCCCAAAGTGACAGCTCTTGTAGACTGCTTAGAAACAGCAAATGGTAGTCAGAGTAAAACGAATGGTAAGCAATCATAATGAGATCCAAAACCAATATTTGGAGAGGTGTTTATGTTCTGCAGTGGTGATGGTGTTAATAAACTTACTGACTGCTTACTTATTTTTTCACTTAATCCAGGAATTCTACAAAGTAAGTAATGTTATCATAGCTGAGGCGATTGAGACCCAGAAAGGACCAGAAACTCCAGATCACACAACTAGGAACTGATGGATCTAGGGTTCAAATCAGGCAGTTGGGCTCCAGGGTCTCTGGAATTCTCTCAACAGCAAGTGTGAGGGAGGCCAAACAATAGAGGCAGAGGGTCTAGCCACTCTGTCTTGATGCAGACCCCACCCAGCAACCACGGAGATCTGAAGGGCGGGGTGGAGACAGAGGTTGGGGGGAGAGGATGCCTGCTGACCTGGGGTTGGCGAGGGGTGTTTAGGGGCAGGGCGGTTACCTAAGCTTTTGCTTAGGTGGGAATTCACTGGCTCATAAAACGTGGAAAGTAGCTTTAATCACGCCTGGACCACAGTGTTAGGAACGCACCTCCCTTCATCTCCCTGTTTCTCTCCATGTTGGCTTTATTCTCAAGGGGACTTGCCTGAGGTGCCAAATCTCCCTCTTCCTCCACAGGCAGCTGCAGACTTACATCCTCTTAGCTTGGAACCCCAGAAGAGAGGGCCTTTTCTCCAAGAGTTCCCAAAAATCCCTGCATTGGTCCCTGCCCTCATTCTTGCAGCTGAGGGGGCCAGATGTCCCGACTGGTCAGGCCCCGCATGGGGGTGCAGACAACCCTGCTTCCACCAACCACAGAATGGAAGGCAGGAGGCGTTGGTTCCCACCAGGAAATCATGGGGCTGCTATCAGAAGCGGTAGCTAATGCAGGGAGGATTTCAAACCTTGGGATGTAGTGATGGGGTGCATCTGAGTGTCTGAATACCCAAGGGCTGGCCCTTTCCAGACTCCCTTAGCTTAGGACTTTCACCCCGATTAATGAAGGCTGTCTGTGGGATGTTTCTCGTTGGAGGAGGCACACTTTTGTCAGAGTGCAGTTTCGTATTATGACAGCAATACAAGATATGCCACTTGCAGGACAACTAGTAAGTGTATTTAATCAGGGGAGCCACCCTGATGGCTGAGCAGGTAAAGAAACTGCCTGCGATGCAGAAGACATGGGTTCAATCCCTGGGTTGGGAAGATCCCCTCCAGGAGGAAATGGCAACCCAGTCCAGTATTCTTGCCTGGAAAATTCCATGGACAGAGAAGCCTGGTGGGGCTACAATCCAGAGGGTTGCAAAGAGTTGGACAACAACTGAGTGACTGAGCACATATTTAATCAGAACAAAATTCTCCCCTCAAAGATAGGAAGAAGTCATAGTCCCACCTAGAGAGAATTGCAGTTAACATTTGGGAGTACATTATTGTGTATTTTTTCTTTTCTATTTTCTCAAAAATATATTAATTTGGATTGTATGAACTGTTGTGTTTTTTGTACTTTAAAAACGATTTTGCTGAGGTGAAATTGATAATTAATGGACTGTACATAATTAAACTGTACAATTGAGTTTTGACATATGTATACAATCACAGCCAAGGTGATAAGCCTATCCATTACCCCCAGAAGTGTTCTGGGGACCCTTTGTGGTCAGCTTGCCCTCACTGTTCCTCCGCTCCTGCGTTTTCTCCAGGTGACCACTAACCTGCTTTCTATCACTATCACACTCTTTTGGGAGTGTGGTTCCTTTCACTTGGTGTAACTATTGGCTTCCTTCACTCAGCATAAGTATTTTAAGATTCATTTGTGCTGTTGAATGTATTAATTGTCCATCCCTTTTTGTTGCTGAGTAGTGTTTCATCATGTGAATATATCACAGTTTGTCCAAACTGAATAATGAGCATTAGAGTTATTTCCAGTTTTTGCTATAACAAGTAAAGTTAATATAAACTTTTGTGTAGAAGTCTCTGCATAAACTTATGCTTTCATTTGTATGTAGTGAAATACCTAGGAAAGCGTTGGTTGGATCATATAAGTGTATGTTTACATTTTTAAGGAACTGTCAAACTGTTTTCAAAGTGTTTGCCCCATTTTACATTCCAGCTGTGTGAGTGAATTCCAGTTATTCTATGTCATCACCCGCGCTTTGTATGGTCAGCCTATTAAATGTGAGCCATTCTGGTAGGTGTGTGACAGTGTTTATTGTGGTTTTAATTTGTATTTCCCTAGTGACTAATGATGTTATATGCTTATTTGCCATCAGAATATCTTCTTTGGTGAAGGGTTTATTCAAATATTTTGCCTATTTTTTAATTAGGTTGTCTGTTTTCTTATTGTTGAGTTGTAAAAGTTGAGTATTTGCTGGGTATAAACTTACATTCAGTCAAAAGCTCCTTAGTTAATACACAATCACTGACATCAGCTTATATCTCCTTCCAGAAATGTTCTAATATACCATTCACAATTTCGGGCTTAATATTCAGCGTGGATGCAGCAATATCTGCCAGCATCCATGCTAGCTGGATGGTACGCTCAGTTCAGCCGCTCAGTCATGTCCAGCTCTTTGTGACTCCATGGACTGTAGCACGCCAGGCCCCTCTGTGCTTCACTCTCTCCTGGAGTTTGCTGAAATTCATGTCCATTAAGTAGGTGATCCGATCTAACCATCTCATCTTCTGCCACCCTCTTTTCCTTTTGCCTTTAATCTTTCTGAGCATCAGGATCTTTTCCAATGAGTTGACTGTTCACATCAGGTGGTCAAAGTATTGGAACTTCAGCCTCAGCAACAGTCCTTCCAATTAATATTCAGGATTGATTTCCTTTAGGATTGACTGCTTTGATCTCCTTGCAGTCCAAGGAACTCTCAAGACTCCTCTAACACCACAATTTTATCTGCTCTATCAATTGCTAAATATTTTAAATATTGCCCCTGTACTCAAGTATATGTGTGTGTCTATGTGTATGTGTATAGGTACACGTGTGTATGTAAAGTTATACAAGTGGAAGAACCTACTCACAGTTGTGCTTCTGTATCAGTGTATCTCAGGGTCCTTCCGTTTCAGTTCTCACAGAGCGGCTGCCGTCTTTCCAGGGGCTCTGTGGCATACCACTGTGGGGACATCCTCTAAACGACTTACTCTGTTCTCTGCTAATGGACTTTGAGGTTTTATCTGGTACATAATTTTTTGTTATTGCATCGTACTCCGGGATACATTTAATCCAACCCATAGTTCAAAGGGTATTTCAGTTATTAACTTTCCCCCTGCAATAGAGCTTGGTTACTATTTTTATTAACATACATCCTTTTTTAAAATCCTACATTTTTATTAGCACCCTTTCTTCCTGGCTAGGTTATGTAATCAGGCTGTTTGCTAGCACTGGTGCTTGTGAGCACTCACCATCCAGCAAATACCTCCGGGGTTCACAGTCAGGCACCTCATGCATTGTACTAATAATACGGACCTGCAGCCTGATGTGTGGAAAGAGATGAAGTTATACTCAAAAGCTCATATGGCAAGTCTTGGCTTTGACAGGTTTTTTTTTAAACCGCTTTATTTAGATATAATTCACATATTGTACAATTTATCACTTAAAGTGAACGATCTAACAGTTTTAGTACCAATATATTCACAGGTATGTGCAAACATCACCACAATTTTAGAACATTTCATCACCTCAATGAGAAACTCATCCCTTCCCCAATCCCACCCCCAGCCCTAAACAGCCACTAATCTACTTCTATCTCTATAGATTTCCCTACTCTAGACTTTTATGTGGTTGGAATCATATAAAATGTGGTCTTTGGGGACTGGCTTCTTCCAGAGCATAATGTTTTTGGTCCATCTATGTTGTTATAGTATGTTTTATCAGAGCTTCATTCCCTCTGTGGCTGAATAATCTTCCAGTGTATAGACTGACCACATTTTGTTGATGTTTCTTTTAAAAAATTTAAGTTTCTTGGCCATATTGCGTGGCATGTGGGATCTTAGTTCCCTAAGCAGAAAACAAACTCATGCCCCCTGCACTGGAAGCATGGAATCTTAACCACTGGACCACCACAGAAGTCTTGTTTATCTTTTTGTCTGTTGATGGACACTAGGGTCGTTTCCACTTTTTGGCTATCATGAGTATGTTATGAACATTCATGGAAGAGTTTTCTTCCCCTTCTCATTTTAAAAATGTATTGAACAAACATTGAGGAATCGGGTGGAGAGGGAGGTGGGAGGGGGGATCGGGATTGGGAATACATGTAAATCCATGGCTGATTCATAGCAATGTATGACAAAACCCACTGGAAAAAAAAAAATAATAATAAAAATTAAAAAAAAAAAAAAAAAAAAAAAAAAAAATAAAAATGTATTGAACAAACATTGGTTATCATGGGTCTTTATATATATATATATGTAAAAAAAAAAAAAAATTGTAACAGTTTTTGTGTGGACACATGTTTTCTTTTTCTTGGAAACATACCTGAAAGTGGAATTGCTGAGTCGTGGGGTAACTCTAGATTTAACTCTTTGAAGAACTGTCAGACTGCTTTCCAGACAGTTTTTATATTCCACAGCTCTGATGTTTCTGATGTTGAACAAGTTCCTAGACTTCTCTGAGGCTCCACTTCTTTCAGCCATAAGAGACTAAAAACTCAGGCTTTGAGGGTGGATAAATTGAAAAAAAAATAAGAGAGCACTTTGCAAATTAGAAGTAAATCTAGGGAACAGTTCTTTTGTGTTTAAAAAATTTTTGCTCAGTTGTTAGTGTCTGTGTGTGACTGGTTCTGTGGTTTTGGGGACTTGCTATCTCACCAAAACAATGAATGAGCAAGACACACAGATGTCATCATCTTCTCTAACCCACTCCTGATCAGTCAGAAGGCCAGCACTGTCTAAAACTCAGGGTCCCTTCCCTGAGCCCTCTGCTCAGGGCCAGCCCACAGGGAGCCCTGAGGGTACAGATGCAGCTGGGCAGGGCCCTTCAGTGATGAAGGTCACTCTGAAGGTCGGGGAGCCTGTGGCTGCGTGGAGCCGCGTGGCCTTAGAGCACTTGGAGGACAGTTGGACCACCTGGCTGAAAGTGCCTCTCGGCTCCTTTCGGCATTTCCAAATGACAAGTGTGGAAAGCATTTCCATAGTGTGGAAAGCTCTCCCAAAAGCCCCAGTGAGTGGCACATACCCTTGGTCACGTGCCCCCCACTGTGTCTACTCTCTGTGGCCATACCCGCTGGTGTTTAACTGGCGCTTCCCCAGGAGAGCCTAGAAGGCCCCCAAGCTCCCCTGCTGGGAGGAAGGCGGAGGAACCCAGAGAGGAGCTAGGTGCCGGAGTCAGACTCCTTCCCAGAGGAGCTCACACAGCCCTGCCTTGGAACGTGCTCGTCTGCCCTGTCCAGAAAGCTGCTTATGGGAGAGCCTGTCAGAGACCCTGGGAACTTCTGAAGGTTAGACTGCAGGGCAGGATGTGGCTGGGAGTTCATGGCACCGGCCAGAGACGGTCTCTCTGTGCCCAGGCAGTTAATGGGAGTCAAGAGATACAACCAATAAAGGATGAAAAGACACTCTCCCTCAGCTGGAAACCCATGATCCATAACTGAAATCAGATACACATGATAGCTTGCCCAGCAGAGTGGCAGCTGGGAAGACCTGTGATGACCGAGTGTGGCCTGGGTGTGGGGAACTGGGGACAAGCACTGCTCATCACCCCAGTCCTGAACCCCTGACCCTGAGCTGTGGACTTCAGAAGGCAACAGGCTGTGCCGTCCTTGATTTGCAGGAGAAGACCCGTCCTGATCTCCAGTCCGTCCAGAAATCCCAACCGATTTCCCCAGACATCACGGCAAATATGCACTGTTAGAGACCTGTCCTCACAATCCATCGGATATTTTGGGATCATTAGACATTTTAGCATAATATCCAGCATTTAAACAACTGTTTCACATCTTTGTGTTCAACGCAAAACAATGCCATAGAGTATCCGGTACAAATGACGCTTCCTGATTTGTTTTCCTTTGTCAAGTACAACTTCTCTTCTAGGTTTCTTAGGTGATATTGTTTCTTCCACAGCTGTTCTGCTTTTTAAGAAGTTGTTTCCACACAGTTGGATGGGGTGTTGGGTATGCTAATGAGTGTGAACTTTGACCCCGCAGCATTACAACGTGACTGCCAGGCTCTCCATCCTCTCCCTGGGCCCCCGTGCAGCTTTGATGTCGCTCTGGTACTGTGTGCATGTTCATCACAGCAGTTTCAGCTTAACTAGTCAGCTTGGGGTGACCATTTTCACATACCACCATAGGGAACCTGCAGACAGTGAGGGTCAGCGGCCACCCTTCTTGCCTAGGCGAGCATTAACTGATTCAGCCTCTGGGAGCTCAGCCCCAGGACCCTGCTCCTGCTGCCTCCTAACCGCTTCTCTGGAAAGGCTTCGTCTTTCAGCCTCTTCACAGCAGGATACGTGCCCACTCGCTGCTCTGGGATTTAAGAGGACAGACGGAACTCTGTCTGACATATTTAGTAAGAAAGATACCGTGATGCATGAGACAAAAAACTGGAAACCTCAAAGTCGTGTTCAAAGGGGACTTGCTTTCGGCCGACCCTTTCCTGCCTTTTCCCACTGCCCTGATCTGACCTGGGCCGCCTGACTGCAATAACTTTCTGAATGGTTCCCTCCCCCAGGCTCTGAGGGACAGGCTTATTTAAGGTCAAGAAACAGAGCACATTCCAAGAATGTGAAGGAAAAGGGAGAGAAAGGATAGACCGGTAGGCTGGGTGAGGTCATGGAGGAGGTGAGGGGAGAGGGGGCACCTTGGAAAGGGGGTTCAGATTCAGCCCCAAGAGTACGTACGCGTGGGACATCTGCTGTGTCTGGTTCCCCTTTCGTGAGGGGACCAGGTCTTCTGTTGAGAGTAGAGGGTCTGAAGTGGGGGGGGCAGGGATGCCAGAAGACAGATAAGACAGGAACTCACAGGGTGGTGGGAAGGATGACTGCTAGTGTTGAAAGACTACAGAGGTGCTTGTGAGCTTTGATTCAGGAAAACACTGTGTAATCCCTCTTAAAGATATTTGCAAATTTCCTGACAACCCTCCCATCATAACGTGGAGTCTAAGTCCTCTCACCTTGAATATAGGCTGACTTTCGTGACTTTTGCTTCTATGACTGCAGTGGAAGTGTTACTGTGTGACATCTGAGACAAGGTCATCAGACAATATCACATCCTTCTGGTTCTCTCTGGGGACACTCCCCCTTGGAACACAGCCACCATGCTGTAAAGAAGCCCAGGCCACACGAGGAGCCCACTTGCTGGTGTTCCAGCCCAGCTGAGGTCCCAGCAACACCCAGCCTTAAATGCCACACATGTGAGTGGGGAAACTCAAAATGATTCCAGCACCAGCCACCATCTGATGTCACATGTACGTGAGAAACTGAGAAATGTCTAGCTGAGCCTGGACAACCCCCAGAACCACAAGAGAAAATAACAATGAATGAATGAGTGTTGTTAGTTTTTGCCACTACGTTTGGGGTGATTTGTTACACAGCAGTAGGTAACTGGTGCCTGCTGCCAAACTGGTCTCCGAGCATGAGTTCCTTTTGTTGATTTTGTGCTTATTGAATGAGATCATTGATTTTTTTTCTGATGATAAAAGTGATACAGGCTTATTTGAGAAAACTGAGAAAACACTGACAAATTCTACAGAAGGAAAAAAAAATGATTGGGAAACCTCTTACCCAGAGATAATCGCTGGCACATAAAAGGCAGTCAATGAATATTTGCTGAGTAAGTAAATGAACCTGATGGTTTTACACACCTTCATTCTTCTGGGGGCATTTAGGTGGTTTTCAGGTTTTTAGAGTTGTAGGGTCTTGACTTCTAAAGTTCTCTGTGCTGAGCAAGGTGGAATCGGGGCAAGTCATTCTAAGGTTTGCTCCTCCACGTGTATATTTCCCAGGTAGGAGAGCATTTCATGGGCTCCTCAGCTCCCTCCCACCTGGGGCGCCGACTCACCGCAGGTCAGAAAAGAGATCTCAGACATCTTTCTGGAAAACGGATTTACGCAGGAAGGTGAGCTTTCAAGGCTAATATTTACATCCATCTTTCAGTCCTGCTGCTCATGTTACTCCACACCACGCTGACTTCAAACATTTCTATCCAGCAAGTTATAGGCATCACCGTCAGCTCTTCTCAGGAACAAAAGTGGTTGCGTAATCCCAAGGCCTGTGTGGAATGTGGCAGCAGCTGAAATCAAATTATTAACCATTTTCCAAACCAAAATCCTGGAAAGCAATAACAGAGATACTTTTGAGTGGATAACGTTAGTGATCCAGAATTTTCTCAATCCTCTGACCCGAATACATCCAGTCCCTTCTGATTTGAAAGTCTTTGCTGACATGGTTAATGTTTTTCCTTATGCACTTTAACATACTGAAAATCGCTTCCTTCCCTAGTTTTTTTGCTGTGATGTAAAACAGGTGTGAGCAGAGGTGGGTGAGGGGGGTTCCCTGGCTCTCCAGAGGTCCTCCCCGCCTTTCTTTAGGGGTAGGGGGAGTGGGTCTAGCTGAGCACAGAGGAGGTTATCTGGCTGCGTAGGAGATGGTCTGGGAGAATTCCCACGCTCCTTTCCCTTGGGGGGGGAGGAGATCCTCCTCCGTATGACCTCAGGGTTGAAAGGCAAGTGCCCTGGGGTGGTATCCTATGTGTCTGCCTGCCCTGCGTCCTGTCCCCGTCACCTGGGATTCTCCCTTGTGGACCCACTCCTGCCCACTCTCAGTCCTGGTCAGGTGGCACTCACCTAACCCCCTATGCCAGAGTTGGACAATTGGGGTCATAGTGATTGGCTCACATAACCAAAGCCAGGCCACCAAGCATCAGTCCTGGGATGTTTGCTGGAATTCTCTAGATAGAAGCTTTCCCTTCATCTGGGATCAATAAACTTGTAGGAGAGGATTCTGAAGCTATGGGGTGACTGTCTTCAGGGGCAGTCTACTCAAGAGAAGAGCTGAAAGACAGAGGGAGAGCATCGTATTGGTATCATTTGAGTCCCTGGATCCAGCCAGTCCTGAAACCGGGTGTATCTCTGGTTTCCCTAGGTAGGTCAGCCCAAAACTAGCTTCTTCTAGTTTGGGTTTCTGTTACTTGCACTCCAAGTGTCCTTAATGATACAGCCCCTGGGTATTGGAAGTGGATGAGATTAAGAGGATGAGATTTGCAGGCCACCCTGGAGAAGGAAACGGTACCTTGTCCTGGAAAATTCCATGGACAGAGGTGCCTGGTGGGCCACAGTCCATGGGGTCACAGAGAGCAAGACACAACTGAACACTCACACACACATTGGCAGGCCAGTGCCCTCACCAGCAGGGCTCTCAGAGAGGAGCAGCGTGGCCCTAAAGCAAAACTCTCCCTGCAAACACCCCAAGTCCCATCACAACCCCTCGGTTACTTTCCCTTTTATCACCAGTTGTTCCATTCACCATGAACTGGTCTCACCCAGAGCTGGGATTAGCATTACCGCAAAGCCTGCGATTTGGCTCTTCTTGAAATTCAGCCCAATCCTCAGCTTCATCACAGGGCTCTGGCCCAAGACCAGACCTCCCCTGACAGAAGGCAGAAGGTAGGTGAGGGATGCCTGCTTAAATAGGACAGTGACTGAGGATGCAGAAGCTGAGGGTCAAAACCTTTATCAACCCCAGGGTTGCCAATTTTGGTTGCAACCTTATCCCCACCTGGAAGCCTCCCCCACCCTCCCTGGCCCCTAGTGCCAAGGCCAGAAACTCAACCTGTTTCCTGTATCCTTTTTTTTCGGCCATGTAGCATGTGGAATCTTATCTCCCAGACCAGTGATCAAAGCCCATGAAATGGAAGCATGGAGTCTTAACCACTGGACCACCAGGGAAGTCCCTTTCTCATGTCTTCAGCTCTTCTCCCTGGTCAGCCACAGAGGCCCCCACTTCTGCATGCAGCCTCATCCGGGCTCAGGCTTCCCCATCTCCTGCCTGAATCACTCCAGCTGCTTCTGACTGATCCCAATCAGTCTTTCCTCATTAAATCAGTGCCAGACATCAGCCCCTCTTTCAGAAGCTCATGCCATCCCCTCCTTGAATCCCTCTGTGGTCCTATTGCCTGTGGCAGGGGTCACAACACAGACATCTTTAGGCCAAGCAGGTACTCCAGCCCAGGAACATCACGTGTTCAGGTTTTCCTAGAAAAGCCAGATAGTTGGATTTTTTGAAACTCTTGATTCTTAAATGTTAGCCATTAATTAAGAAAAAAACAAATAAGCAAAAACCCAAAAGATAAACAAAAACACCCTGCGTGGATCCTGGAAATTGATGCCATACTCTGGGTCACATGCTGCTCGCTAGGGGTACTACCTTAGTGATCCAGACAGGGGAGGCTTGTGAAAGGATCAACATGCATTTGGCTAGAGATTTACTGCATCCTTCCTTGGAAAAGGAAAAGAAAAAAACATAAAAAGAAATGGCTGGTTCAAATTCCCAATTCTTACCTTATGGATGTAAAATGTCCAGATTCCTGCAAGATTACCGTGATTTTCAGCCACTCTCAGTATTTGTTATACAGTGCTGTGCTTGCCGACAGGAAGAAAGGCCAGATTCACACTAGGGTGTTGGTTTAGAAGAAAGCAACACTGATGATCCACACAGCTTCCTGAACTTGTGTTCCATCTTAGGAAGCCTTATCAGTTCAGTAATTCTAGCTAATCTACCAAGATAACATAATTATGTATTTCATTAATTTTGTAGTTAATTTAGCTATATTTAAATTTTAAGGCATACAACAACTGTCTCCTATTTTGATATCAGATTTTCAAAAAAGTTTTGCTTATGGGCAAAACAGGAATGTAACCCTGCTTAGGCCAAACAAAATACATCTCTGCACCAGACTGACACAAAGTCCATCATTTTGCAACTTCTGTGCTGGCAGAATAGAGTCCAAATGTCCTGGGGCATCCTCCCTGGGAGGCGACATCTGAGCTGAGCTCTTAGAGTAAATAGCAGTCACTCAGGCAGGCACGGTGTGCTCCATGCACAGAAGAGAGCTGTTACCATTCCAGGAGGTGCTTGCTAACCTTTGTATCCTGAATTTCATCTGATTCCAAGATGCACATGGCTTTACTGTGAGCGTCCCTGAACTCAAAATGTCTTACAGTCTCATGTGTTGTGGTTTAAAGGGAAGCATATTTTCGTTCTTTGTGGTGCATAAAACAGTGGTAGTCTAACAATCTAGAGCATCTTAGGTTTGATGAGATATGGTGAGTTGTTTTCTTTTTTAAACCAAGCAAGGTCTTCCTATACATTCTGTTCTGTTGTTTCTGCAAATATGAATGAAATACAGCAAAAGCGATGGTTGCAAAAGACCATGGCTTTTGTCTCGTTGGTTCTTTTTCTCTGGCTGACATTCTTCCTGGGCCACAGGAGGCCCTGGTCTGTGAGTCAACATAGGGAGCCCAGATGAGTGTGTGGGCCTGATGGTGGCCCTGTGGTGCCACAAGGAGCCTGGTGGCCCCTGGTGGCCAGGCCTCAAAGGGACATCCTGGTCTGAGCTGGATGCTGGATGCAGGTGCTGTCTCCTGGGATGCTGGACTGTAGTCAGCGGCGGAGTGCCTGCTGCATGAGATGAGAAGGGCCGTGAGTCTGGAGGCGCTATGTTCTGGGTGCTCAGGCACAGTGGGTATGGCCGCAGTGGGGCCCACAGAGGTGGGCGGGAAGGATGGAGGCGGGCGTCTGGACAGGCCCAGCCCAGGCTGCTGGTGTGGGTCTGCGTCTACACAGAAACTGCTACCACTGTGGCGAATGTGTCCCCTTTTGGGGCAGCGCTACCACTAAGCCCGTGGGTAGTCCATTAGGACAGTCAGGCTTGGCAGGATGAAAACAAAACCACGTCAACCTCTGGTTTCAATGTCACCATAAGTGGAATGGCGGTACAATGGCTGTCTCTTCTCTCCTTTTTAAATTGGTATGAGACTCACACAATTATCTCTGACAAAAAGAGCATATTAGTATTCTTTCATATACAGATTCTATATAGAAGGAGCCCCATCTACAAAATCAGTGTGAAAACAACAATTTCCCTTTAGAAAAAGGACTACCTAGCTGATGTTTTAAAACACAAATTCTAAAGTCTTTGCAGATCATGACATCTTAGCAGACTTGTTCCAGAAAACAGAGAAGTTTAAAACTGAACATTTGCTTGGGTATTTATCTCATAGGAAATGAAAACTTACACCCATAAAGAAACCTGTAGACGAATGTTCAAATCATCTTTAGTATCCCCAAACTGGAAACAACTCAAATGTCCTTCAACAGGTGAACGGCTAAACAAAATCAGGTTCATCCTTAGAATAGAATACTACTCAGTGGTAAAAGAAATTAAACTGTTCATAATGCTGGAGAGGGTGTGGAGAAAAGGGAACCCTCTTACACTGTTGGTGGGAATGCAAACTAGTATAGCCACTATGGAGAACAGTGAGGAGATTCCTTAAAAAACTGGAAATAGAACTGCCATATGACCCAGCAATCCCACTCCTGGGCATACACACCTTGGAAATCAGATCTAAAAGAGACACGTGCACGCCAGTGTTCATCGCAGCCCTGTTTATAATAGCCAGGACATGGAAGCAACCTAGATGCCCATCAGCAGACGAATGGATAAGGAAACTGTGGTACATATACACAATGGAATATTACTCAGCCATTAAAAAGAATTCATTTGAATCAGTTCTAATGAGATGTATGAAACTGCAGCCCATTATACAGAGTGAAGTAAGCCAGAAAGATAAACACCAATACAGTATACTAATGCATATATATGGAATTTAGAAAGATGGTAACGATAACCCTATATGTAAAACAGAAAAAGAGACACAGATGTACAAAACAGACTTTGGGACTCTGTGGGAGAAGGCGAGGGTGGGATGTTCTGAGAGAACAGCATTGAAACAAGTATACTATCAAGGGTGAAACAGATCGCCAGCCCAGGTTGGATGCATGAGACAAGTGCTCAGGGCTGGTGCACTGGGAGGACCCAGAGGGATGGGATGGGGAGGGAGGTGGGAGGGGGGATCGGGATGGGGAACACATGTAAATCCATGGCTGATCCATGTCAATGTATGGCAAAAATCACTACAATATTGTAAAGTAATTAGCCTCCAACTAGTAAAAATAAATGAAAAAAAAAAAAAAAAAAAACTATATGACCCAGAAAAAAACACAACTGTTCATAGATGCAACCCCTGGATGGATCTCAGGAGAATGATGCTTAGTGAAGAAAGGCAGTCTCAAAGGTTGCCTACTCTGTGAGTCCATGTACATAACACCCTCAAAATAGCAAAACCAGTGAGATGGAGAAGAGATTAGAGGTTTCCAGGGGACGAGGTGTGCTCACCTGTGATTGTGAAGGGAAGCATGAGGAAGGTCCTACGTGGGGATGCATCTGGTCTGGGTCTTGATTTCAGAGGTGGTGACACCAGTCTATTCCTGGGATAAAATTACATAGACACACACACACAAATGAACACATAAGAAAAAAATTGGCAAGAATAGAATAATGGTTGACAGTATTACACGCAGGTCAGTCTCCTTTTGACAGCGGACTACTGCTCCATAGGCCGTGGTCACCACTAGGGGAGGCTGAACGAAGGGTCCACAGAACCCTGAATCGTTTGTACTATTGCTGTGACTTCCTGTGAGTCTGTAATGATTTCCAAACAAAAAGTTCAAAAAGCCTCTAAACATTAGGAGTTATTGAAGATGAATATAAATAAAGAAAGAAGGCTTCACCCTGGCTGCTGGGGTTCATTTTACTCATGCTTGATCACACAGTGCCGTTCAAGGGCAGGAGTTCAAGTGCAGAGTGTGTTTAGCTTGTACACTTGTGAATTTGATCTGTCTAATCCCCTTAGAGTTCATTCTTGTCCAGGAGCCCAAGGACATTCACACAAAACGCCAGGGAATGCAGGCAGTTCAGGGTGGCAGGCAGCATGAGCGGACCCCCTTAAAATGTCTACATGGTATCAGAATCAAGTTTTGCATCTTTCTTTTTCAGGGTCCCACTTAGAAATTCACTGGAAACCGAGACTCCGTTCACAGCCGGGCAGTGGGGTGGGGGACACAGAACAATTGAAAAATGGCCAACATTTCCTGAGCTGTGTGCCCCTTTCCCAAATAAGGTCACATTCACAGGTTCTAGAGATTTGAGGTGGATGTATCTTTGAGGGGCCACCATTCAGGGAGACTCAGCTAGCAAGAAGCTGGACTAGGACGTGAAGTTGTGCTGGTCTGATCCTCTAGATGCTGGGGGCGGGGGAGTTGGCCTGGCCACCTGGCAACCTCTCATGCTGAGCCCAGCAGGACCATGTAAGCAGTGGGCTCTCAATCACTCTGTGCTGAATGATGGAAAGAACAAATGAATGAATGAAGGGAGTAAGGAAGGAAAGAACTGCCACTTCCAAAGAGCAAGGGCTTTTCCTTCTAGTTTCACTGTCCACCAGGAAAAGGTTGGGTTGAAGCTTGTCAACTGAAATGAGAAGTGGCTTTGTCCCTGGACTCTCAGTCCCCTTCAATCCCACGGTCATCATTTTGTTGGAGACCAGAAGTCACTGGCAGGGAAGTGGATTCCTCCTGTTGCTCTTCTCGCCTCCTGGCAGTGGCCATGGGTCCTTTTAACAGAGTGGCCCTTCCAGGGGTGGCCCCATATCCTCCTCTCTGGGTGTGGTGCCCACTCGGGGGGCCACTCAGCGCTCCACTGCCAGCTTCAAAGGCAGCCCTTTCAAGAGTGCAGACAGAGCTCAGCTGTCCGTGCCTGCGAATCGTTACGAGTCTGGGCGGGAACCCTAGAGAGTCGCAAGCGGCTCCGATTCCCATTTTGGGGCCACTCAATCCCCCCGTCCCCCACGCCTTTGAAGCCCCAGCTGGGGATCTGTGCCGCCTCAAGCAAAGCAGAGTTCAAGGAGGGAAGACAGGTGGCTGAGTCGTTAGTGGGGAACGAGGGGCATCACCTCTAGGCTGAGGATCCAGAGCTCCAGGTGGGTTTCTGTGTCCCCTTGGGGACTCAGGGCCTCTGAAGGGGTAATCCCAGGAGCTGTGGCCTCAGTGACACCCTCTGAGGGTCACAGGTCCTCGGGCCCATGCTGGCCAGGGGGTGGCACCCTCGTGTGGGAGCATTCAGCCAATTTAGGGAGAGCCCAGAGGGCCAGAGGGGGCGGGTGGAACACAGTCTGGGATGGGCTATGGACGCTGATTTTTATGCCAAGGGATTTGGACCTCATCCTGTGCTTGAGGGGAGGGCCAGAAGCTGTCAGTCAAATGAGGCGTCCCTTCATCTGAGGGGAGTCTGGTTTCCTACCTGTTGCTGTTGTTTAGTTGCTAAGTCATGTCCAACTCTTAGCAACCCTACGGACTATAGCACGCCAGGCTTCCCTGTCCTTCATTGTCTCCTGGAGTTTGCTCTAATTCATGTCCATTGAATCAGTGATGCCATCCAACCATCTCATCCTCTGTTACCCCCTTCTCCTCTTGCTCTCAATCTTTCCCAGCATCAGGGTCTTTTCCAATGAGTCAACTCTTTACATCAGGTGGCCAGAGTATTGGAGCCAGCTTCAGCATCAGTCCTTTCAATGAATATTCAGGGTGGATTTTCTTTAGGATTTATTGGTTTGATCTCCTTGCTGTCCAAGGGACTCTCAAGAGTCTTCTCCAGGACCACAGTTTGAAAGCATCAATTCTTTGGTGCTCAGCCTTCTTTGTGGTCCCACTGTCACATCCACACCTGACTATGGGAAAAACCATAGCTTGGACTAGATGCACCTTTGTTGGCAAAGTGATGTCTCTGCTTTTTAACATGCTGTCTAGATTTGTCCTAGGTTTTCTTGTCATCGACTGTGTGGTTTTGAAACATAGTGGCAAATTGTCTGACACGTGTCTTCTGCAGGAGGGGTCTGGGTCTATGTCCACGGGCTCCTTGTCCTTCCTCTTGAATCTCCAAGGGCTTGGGACTGCTTTGACGGATGGAATACAGTGGAGGTGAATCTATATGACTTCCAAGGTTAGTTGATAAAAGACCATACCACTTTTGCCTTGTTCTCTGGATCCATTGCCCTTGAAGAAGCAGCTGCCAGGTGAGAAGTTCAACTACACTGAGGCTACCATGCTGTGAGGACACCCAGGCCACATGGAGAAGCTAACGTAGATGCTTTGATTGTCAGTTCCAAATGAGCCCAAGTTTGGAGTCATCCCAGCCCAGGCACCAGGCAGGTGAGTGTTGGAGGCTGCAGAGGATTCCAGCCTCAGCCTTTCCAGTCTCCCAGCTGGGGCCCCAGACGTCACAGAGCAAAGATAAGTCACCCACACTGTGTCTTGTCTGGATTCTTGACCCATCGAAGAGTTAAATGGTGGTTGTTTGATGCCACTAAGCATAGGTTGGCTATGTTCCACAGCAATAGACACCTGGAATGTTATCAATAATCCAAGAAAGTCAGGGATCTTAACCCCGGTTACTCTCTCTTGGGCAAGGCATGTGGTCAACATGTGAGAACAGGTCTGGGGTGGGAGCGGCACAGGGGCAAACACACAGTGCCTTGCAAACAGAAGGGAGCCCTGTGTGACATGTGAGTTAAGCTGGTAACACCCTGGTAAATGTGAATGGAGAGTTCTGGGGATGCCCCCAAACTCCATCCAGTGTTGTCTGGGGCAATCTCAGGGAGGCCTCACTATTGGATGAGACTGAAGTTTTTGAAGCAGAAGCCTCATCTGCTGTGTTGGGTCCCTCAAGAGAAACAACCTGGTGATGACCACAGCCCAGAGGATGGAAGGGGCTGACCCCCGCCCAGCTCTGTCCGCCCGGGAGGATGGTTTCACCCCTTCTCTGCCTCTGGTTCCGGTCTCACCCACAGATGCCTTTCCATGATGGTGCCCCGGGCCATCTGCCCCAGGCCCTTCACCAGCTTACCCCTCACCCGGGCACCAGGCCCCAGCTGCGTCCCGAGGATCCAGCACAGTGTCTACACAGAGTAACTGCTCATGAGGACTTGGTGCACGAGTAGGTGGCTTAAAACAACAGAGAACTATATTCTCAGAGCTCTGGAGGCTGGAAGTCTGAAATCAAGGTGTCACAGGACCATCTCCCTCTAACAGCTCTAGGGGAGAATTCTTCCTTGCCTCCCCCAGCCTCTGGTGGTCTTTGACGTTCCTTGCCTTGCAGATACCTCACTCCAGTCTTGTCTATGTCGCCTCTTGGCTGTTCTCTGCCTCTGTTTCTTTCTATCATCTTCTGTGGTGCACATCTGTCTCTGTGTCCAATTTCCTCTTTTTATAAGGACACCAGTCATAGAGCCCACTCTAATGACCCCACATTAACTAATTATATCAGGAACGACCCTATTTCCAAATAAGGTCACATGCTGAGACACTAGGGGTTAGGACTTCAACATATCTTTATAGGGACACAATTCAGTCCATGATAGCTTGGGCAACCTTTGAATTAAGGATATGATCCCAGGATGTTGACAAGACTTCTGAGCCAGAATGGCCATCATTAAGAAGTCTACAATTTGTAGAAGTCTACAAATGCTGGAGAGAGTATGGAGAAAAGGGACTCCTCCTGCACTGTTGGTGGAAATGTCAGTTGGCACAACCACTGTGGAAAACAGTCTGGAGGTTCCTCAGAAAATTAAAGATAGAGTTGTTACATGATCCAGCAATCCCGTTCCTGGGCATGTATCTGGACAAAAATCTAATTCAAAAAGACACACGTGTTTTATGTTCATAGCAACACTATTCACAATAGCCAAGACATGGGAACAACCAAAATGTTCATCAACAGATCCAAGACATGGGAACAACCTAAATGTTCATCAACAGATAAATGGATAAAGAAGATGTGATGCGTATATACGATGAAAAACTGCTCAGCCATAAGAAAGAACAAAACGGTGCCATGCACAGCAACATAGATGAAACCACACACTATCATACTAAACAAGACAGAAAGGCAAACACCATGTAATATCACTCATATGTGAAATCTAGAATATGGCACAGATGAACTTACCTATGAATCAGAAAGACTCACAGACATAAAGAACAAACTCTTGGCTGCCAAGGGGAAGGCAGTGTGGGAGGGAGGGACTGGGAGTTTGGGGTACGTAGATGCAAACTATCACATATAGAATGGATAAACAGCAAGGTCCTACTATATTACATGGTGCATGGCTCGGTTGTGTCCAATCTTTGTGACCCTGTATCTGTGGCCCACAAGGTTCCTCTGTCCATGGGATTCTCCAGGCAAGAATACTGGAGTGAGTTGCCATTTCCTCCTCCAAGGGATCTTTCCAATCCATCTTGGGATAAACCATAATGGGAAAGAATTTTGAAAAGAATGTATATACGTGTTATCTGAGTCATTTTGTTGCACAACAGAAATTAACACAACGTTGTAAGTCAACTATAGTTCAATAAAGAAATAGTTTTTAAAAGTTCTGAACCAGCAGGATGTGGAGGTATGGGGGAGAATCAAGCCAGGGGGGAGCACCTATGATACTTCCCTGAGGGTGCCTCTTGGGGACCCAATGCAGCAGCATTGGGAGCTTACCACACCATCCAAAGGCAATATTTTTATTATCTTACTGCTGTCTCTTCATAAGACAGCACTCATTACCACATGATCATTTTATTCACTGTGAGCTCCAGGAAGAGTAGTGTCCTCATATATATCTTATGAGTGCTTATACCCCCAGCCCCCAGCACAAGGTGTCAATAAACATTGATTGAGTGCATGAATGAATGATGACTTGTCGGCAGGGAAAAAGGTTTCCAAAAGCTCCTTTGAACCACTGTCAAGAGGCAGAGACCAGTCAAGGGGACCAGGGAGGTGCCCGCAGCCACGGGTTGTCACACAGAAAGCATCCGAAATTGATTTGAGGAGGTTTCAACCTGAAAGCAAATTGCTGCCTGAGCCTTCAGTGGAGATAAGGGGTCTGTGTCCCGTGATAACAAGCCCCTGGGAGCCATGGAGGCGCTGGGATCAGCACACACCCGGTCCCATGGATAGACCAACGAGGGGTAAATATAGAACAACATGAGAGCAGCGGCTGCTGAGCCCGCCCTCCTGACTGCGGTGGTCAGACGTGACCGGGGGGGCTGCTACCTTGCCCTCTCCAGGCTGATCGTGCCCACGCTGGGTGAGGCCACGGTGACCCGGGACAGTGACCGCGGGCTGAGCCTGTGCCCTTGTCAGTCTGTCTCGCGAGAAACATTCAGACCAGCTGGTTCCTGGCCAGTGAGCAGACCCAGCAAACACTGTAATGTTTCTCTTCAAACTGCATTATACAAACCCACTTCAGAGATTGCCAAATCCTTTCACAAACAGCATTCAAAGAGTGCTCTCGTGTCCCAACACCCACTCACAGCGGCTCCAGGAGGCAGTACAGCATTACCCCCACAATGCCTAAGAACCCAAGGTGTGGCGGGGTCACGTGTTTTAGCTGGGAAGCAGCGCTCAGGGCTGTCTGGGGCTAAAGTTTGTGCTCTAACCATGACACCTCTCCTCCAACCCCACCAGCCTGAGCTTGTCTGTGGGGAATCTTGGCTTTGTGTTCTCAGATGGAAACTTCCTTAGGCCTAGCCTCCTCTCTGAACTGAGACTCATGGAAAATGGGAAGGGGAAGTAACATTTGTTGAGTTACTATTAGTGTACTAATAGTACACTATTACCTCCATTTTACAGTCAAGAAAATCAAGGCTCAGTGAGGTGGAGTAAACCCCCAAGGTCTCATGGTGGCAGAGCTGGGATGATAATATAAGTAAGTGGGTGCTAAAACCAGTGCTTGGTCCGTTACCCCATGGCCCCTTCCATGGGAGGCCTCCCTACCCTCCCTCCTCCAATGTCCGGTGCTCCCTCAGCCAAGTCCTTGTCTGTCCCACAGGGACTCCTTTATTAAGGACTGGTCAGCTACAGGCTCTGCTTGCCTGTGGTTGTAGGGTGTGGCTGGTCCTCCCACCCTGGTCAAGATCAGCTGGAGATGACACAGCCCTCAGGAACCTCTCCTATAGACTCAGGGTGAAGCTGCTTTGCAGATAACCAATGAGGATTGACAAGGTCCTGGGGTGAGGCCTTCACCCCTATCATAACCACCACCACCATTATCACCACCATCACCACCACCACCATCACCACCAACCCCATCACCACCACACCACCATCACCACCACCACCATCACCACCACCACCACCATCACCACCACCACCACCATCACCACCACCATCACCATCACCATCACCATCACCACCACCACCACTACCATCACCACCATCACCACCATCACCACCACCATCACCACCACCACCACCACCACCACCATCACCATCACCACCACCACCACCACACCACCACCACCACCACTACCATCACCACCACTACCATCACCACCACCACTACCATCACCACCACCACCACCATCACCATCACCACCACCATCACCATCACCACCACCACCACCACACCACCACCACCACCACTATCATCACCACCATCACCACCATCACCACCATCACCACCACCATCACCACCACCACCACCACCACCACCACCATCACCACCACCACCACCACCACCACCACTACCATCACCACCACCACCACCATCACCATCACCACCACCACCACCACCACTACCATCACCACCATCACCACCATCACCACCACCACCATCACCACCACCACCACCATCACCACCATCACCACCACCACTCCACTGGTTACCAAAACCACCATTCCTATAAGAATGAACAAAGAGCAAAATTACTAGAATCTGGAAGGAATTCAGCAGATTAAAAGAAAGGGTCTACCTAGAGGATTAAAACTAATGTCACCTGGGACTTCTCTGTCCAATGGTTAGGACATGTCGTTTTCACTGCTGTGGTCCATGTTTGATCCCTGGTCAGGATTGAACAAGATCATTCCACAGGCCACATAATCCAGCCAAAAAAAAAAACCCCAAAAGCAATCTGTTCAGTTCAGTTGCTCAGTCATGTCCGACTCTTTGCAACCCCATGGACTACAGCACGCTAGATCTCCCTGTCCATCACCAGCTCCTGAGTTTAGTCAAACTCATGTCCATCAAGTCAGTGATGCCATCCAACCATCTCATCCTCTGTCATCCCCTTCTCCTCCTGCCTTCAATCTTTCCCAGCATCAGGTCTTTTCTAGTGAGTTAGTTCTTCACATCAGGTGGCCAAAGTAACGGAATTTCAGCTTCAGCATCAGTCCTTCCAATGAATATTCAGGACTGATTTCCTTCACGATAGACTGGCTGGATCGACTGGCTGGATCTCCTGGCAGTCCAAGGAACACTGAAGAGTCTTCTCCAACACCACAGTTCAAAAGCCTCAATTCTTTGGTGCCCAGCTTTCTTTATAATCCAAAAGCAATAATCTCCCTTAAACTGTAATTACTAAAAAGTAAGAAAGATGTATGTAACATCTTTACATACATACAAGGATGTATGGAACAAGTTCTCATTTATCTTCTCAGTGAGATCTGAAAGGACACAGCCTTTGGAAAACAAGATTAAGCAGTAATGAAAAGAAAATAATCTGAGAATCAGAAAAATATTCTAGGGGGTGAAGATCATGATGGTCAGAAATTGAAAATGTCATGGAGGAAGCAACAGGAATTTGAATACTGCAAAATACCAAAATTGTGAATTAAAGAGGAATTCTCTTAAAACACAGAGAAAAAGACTGAAGGAAGGACATGAAGTGGAGGGTAGGAGCCACGGTGAAAAGCCCCACAGACCCACCATGCACACAGCTTATGTGTGCTAGAAAGAGAAACAAGCATAAAAGAAAAACTGGAACAGAAACAAGAATCAAAGAGATAACAGAAGGCCATTCCTCACCTGAAAAATGTTTCCCTTATCAAAGATTAAAAAAAACTTTAAAACTTAGAGCAAATCAATCAGTATCTGGACATATTCTGCTGAAGTTTTTAAATTTAAAGGATCTTTCCCATTAGCCCCTGAAAAAATAGGTTTTCAGAAGGACGGAAAACTAAGGTTAATGTCAATCTGCTTCCTTAGAGCACAAGACAGTGGTGGTGGCACTGTATCAGTCAGCTGTTGCTGCATAACGACCATCCTCCCAACCCCAAGAATGGCTGCAAACAATTAACCTGTATTACTGCTCTTGAGTTTACTGGTCAACTGCCCAGCTTTCTGGTCTTGGCAGGGCCTACTCATGCCAACTGAATGTCATCAGCTCTGTGATCATGCCTGGCCTCACTCATGTGTTTGGGGCCCCCTGGCTGTGGGATGGTTTGGGATGTGATGACCTGAGCTGGATAACTGGGCTCTCTTCATAGTCTCTTATCCTCCATCTGGCTACCTCTGGCTCACTCTAATGACAGTGACAGGGTTCCAACAGAGCAAGCAGAAGCAGTCAAGATCTCCTGAGGACAAGGTCAAAACTGGCACACCCACTTCTATGAGATCCTACTGGGGTAAACAAGCTGCAAGGCCAACCCAGATTCTAGGGTTAAAGAAATAGACTCTACTTCTTGATGAGAGGAGCAGCAAAGTCACATTGTAAAGGACATGGATTCAGGAAGAGACAGATCAGTTCAGTTCAGTCGCTCAGTCCTGTCTGACTCCTTGCAACCCATGGACTACAGCACTCCAGGCCTCCCTGTCCATCACCAACTCCTGGAGTTTACTCTAACTCATGCCCATTGAGTCGGTGATGCCAACCAATCACCTCATCCTCTGTTGTCCCCTTCTCCTCTTGCCTTCAATCTTTCCCAGCATCAGGGTCTTTTCCAATGAGTCAGTTCTTCACATCAGGTGGCCAAAGTATTGGAGTTTTAGCTTCAGCATCAGTCCTTCCAATGAATATTCAGGACTGTCTTCCTTTAGGATGGACTGGTTGGATCTCCTTGCAGTCCAAGGGACTCTCAAGAGTCTTCTCCAAAACCACAGTTGAAAATAATCAATTCTTCCGAACTCAGCTTTCTTTATAGTCCAACTCTCACATCCATACATGACCACTGGAAAAACCATAGCCTTGACTAGACAGATCATTGTTGGCAAAGTAATGTCTCTGCTTTTTAATGTGCTGTCTAGGTTGGTCATAACTTTTCTGGCTGTTAGTTCTTCTTCACTTTCTGCCATAAGGGTGGTGTCATCTGCATATCTGAGATTATTGATAATTTCCCTGGAAACCTTGATTCCAGCTTGAGCTTCCTCCAGCCCAGCATTTCTCATGATGTACTCTGCATATAAGTTAAATAAGCACAGTGACAATATATAGTCTTGATGTACTCCTTTTCCTATCTGGAACCAGTCTGTTGTTCCATGTCCAGTTCTAACTGTTGCTTCCTGACCTGCATACAGGTTTCTCAAGAGGCAGGTCGGGTGGTCTGGTATTCCCATCTCTTTCAGAATTATCCACAGTTTATTGTGATCCACACAGTCAAAGGCACAGTCAATAAAGCAGAAATAGATGTTTTTATGGAACTCTCTTGCTTTTTCGATGATCCAGCAGATGTCAGCAATTTGATCTCTGGTTCCTTGGCTTTTTTTAAAACCAGCTTGAACATCTGGAAGTTCAAGGTTCACGTATTGTTGAAGCCTGGCTTGGAGAAGTTTGAGCATTACTTTGCCAGTGTGTGAGAATGAGTGCAATTGAGTGGTAGTTTGAGCATTCTTTGGCATTGCCTTTCTTTGGGATTAGAATGAAAACTGACCTTTTCCAGTCCTGTGGCCACTGCTGAGTTTTCCAAATTTGCTGGCATATTGAGTGCAGCACTTTCACAGCATCATCTTTAGGATTTGCAATAGCTCAACTGGAATTCCATCACCTCCACTAGCTTTCTTCATAGTGATGCTTCCTAAGGCCCATTTGACTTCACATTCCAGGATGTCTGGCTCTAGGTGAGTGATCACACCATTGTGATTATCTGGGTCGTGAAGATCTTTTTTGTACAGTTTTTCTGTGTATTCTTCCCACCTCTTCTTAATATCTTCTGCTTCTGTTAGGACCATACCATTTCTGTCCTTTATTGTGCCCATCTTTGCATGAAATGTTCCCTTGGTATCTCTAATTTTCTTGAAGAGATCTCTAGTCTTTCCCATTCTATTGTTTTCCTCTATTTCTTTGCACTGATCACTGAGGAAGATTTTCTTATCTCTCCTTGCTATTCTTTGGAACTTTGCATTCAAATGGGAATATCTTTCCTTTTCTCCTTTGCTTTTTGCTTCTCTTCTTTTCACAGCTATTTGTAAGGCCCCCTCAGGCAGCCATTTTGCTTTTTTGCATTTCTTTTCCATGGGGATGGTCTTGATCCTTGTCTCCTGTACAATGTCACGAACCTCCGTCCATAGTTCATCAGGCACTCTATCAGATCTAGTCCCTTAAATCTATTTCTCACTTCCACTGTATAATCATAAGGATTTGATTTAGCTCATACCTGAATGGTCTAGTGGTTTTTCCTACTTTCTTCAATTTAAGTCTGAATTTGGCAATAAGGAGTTCATGATCTGAGCCACAGTCAGCTCCTGGTCTTGTTTTTGCTGACTGTATAGAGCTTCTCCATCTTTAGCTGCAAAGAATATAATCAATCTGATTTCGGTATTGACCATCTGGTGATGTCCATGTGTAGAGTGTTCTCTTGTGTTGTTAGAAGAGGGTGTTTGCTATGACCAGTCTGGTCTCAGGGCAAAACTCTGTTAGCCTTTGCCCTGCTTCATTCCATACTCCAAGGCCAAATTTGCCTGTTACTCCAGGTGTTTCTTGACTTCCTACTTTTGCATTCCAGTCCCCTATAATGAGGAGAAGGAAATGGCAACCCACTCCAGTGTTCTTGCTTGGAGAATCCCATGGACAGAGGACCCTGGCGGGCTACAGTCCATAGGGTTGCAAGTCAGACACGACTAAGTGACTAAACCACCACTCCTATAATGAAAGGACATCTTTTTTGTTAGTTTTGTTAGTTCTAAAAGGTCTTGTATGTCTTCATAGAACCATTCAACTTCAGCTTCTTTGGCATTACTTGTTGGGGCATAGACTTGGATTACCATGATATTGAATGGTTTGCCTTGGAAACAAACAGACATCATTCTGTCATTTTTGAAACTGCATCCAAGTATTGCATTTCGGAGTCTTTGGTTGACAATGATGGCTGCTCCATTTCTTCTAACGGATTCTTGCTCACAGTAGTAGATATAATGGTCATCTGAACTAAATTCACCCATTCCAGTCCATTTTAGTTCACTGATTCCTAAAATATTGACATTCACTTTTGCCATCTCCTGTTTGACCACTTCCAATCTGCCTTGATTCATGGACCTAACATTCCAGGTTCCTATGCAATATTGTTCTTTACAGCATCGGACCTTTCTTCCATCACCAGTCACATCCACAACTGGGTGGTGTTTTTGCTTTGGCTCCATCTCTTCATTCTTTCTGGAGTTATTCTCCACTGATCTTCAGTAGCATATTGGGCACCTACTGATCTGGGGAGTTCATCTTTCAATGTCCTATCTTTTTGCCTTTTCATACTGTTCATGGGGTTCTCAAGGCAAGAATACTGAAGTGGTTTGCTATTCCCTTCTCCAGTGGACCACATTTTGTCAGAACTCTCCACCATGACCTGTCCGTCTTGAGTGGCCCTACAAGGCATGGCTCATAGTTTCATTGAGTTAGACAAGGCTGTGGTCCGTGTGATTAGATTGGTTAGTTTTCTGTGATTGTGGTTTTCAGTCTGTCTGCCCTCTGATGGAGAAGAATAAGAGGCTTATGGAGAGACGGATAACTGGTACTAACTTGCAATCAATGTGCTACAGATATTTAGAATGTAAATCCAGAGAACTCTGTAACCCGCTATGTGTTCACTGATGGAGCTGAGGAGGGGGACAAGGTCAAGGGTGATTCTGTGGTTCAGTTACCTGTCTGTCAATCTTTTCTGTTTCACTGTGGTAAGATACACCAGAAAACATACTGTTTCAACCATTTTTTGAAAGTGTGTAGTTCAGTGGCCCCAAGTACTTCCACATTGTTATGCTACCATCAGCACCATCTTCTCCAGAAGTTTTTCATCTTCTCCAACTAAAACGCTATCTCCATCAAAGACTAATTCCCCACTGTCTACTGCCCCCAGATGCTGGAAACCATCATTCTACTTTCTGTCTCCATTAATTTGGCTACTCTGAGGGCTCATATGAATGGAATCGTACAGTATTTGTCCTTTTGTGATTGGCTTATTTAAGCATAAAGTCTTCAAGGTTCATTCATCTTGTAGTATATGTCAGAATTTCCTTCCATTCTAAGGCTGAATAACATTTCATTGTGTGTATATTCCACATTTCATTTACTCACTTATCTAACATTGGACACGTAGGTTGTTCCTACCTTTTGGCCTTCATGAATAACACTGCTATGAACACTGGTGCACAAATATCTTTTTGATTCCTATTTCCTCTTCTTTCCAATATGTATGCACATGTGAAATTGCTGAATCATACGATTATTCTATGTTTCATTTTTTGAGAGGCTGCCACACTGTTTCCACAAAGGCTGCATCATTTTACATCCCAACCAGCTGTGCACAAGTGCTTCAGTTTCTCTACATCCTCATCGACCTCCACCTCCTCCTTTTTTTTTTTTTTTTTTTGATGGTAGCCATCCTAATGTATATGCGGTTTTGATTTGCATTTTGCTGATGATTAATGATGGCTCAATGGTAAAGAATCTTACTGCCAAGGCAGGAGACGCAGGAAACACAGGTTCGATCCCTTGGTTGGGAAGATCCCCCGGAGTAGGAAATGGCAACCCCCTCTAGTATTCTTGCCTGAAAATTTTCATGTACAGAGGAGCCTGGAGGGCTGCAATCCATAGGGTCACAAAGAATTGTACACAACTGAACCACCGAACACACACGCACACAATGATTAATAATATTGACTATCTTTTCATGTGCTTATTGGCTTATTTGTGTATCTTCATTGGAGAAATGTCTAAGTTCCTTTGCCTGTTTTTAAATCCAGGTTTTTTTAGTATATATTTTTTTTTTTTTTACTTTTATTTGCATTTATTTTCTGCGGCATTTATTCCCGGGCCATAAGTTTTTGTTTCTTCAGTTTCTTCTGGGATATCTTTTTCTTCTGTGCAACCTCCTCTTCTGGTTTAGGAACAATCTGTTCTTTTTCAGTAAGGATCATCTCAATGTGGCAGGGAGAGCTCATGTAGGGGTTGATCCGACCGTGAGCTCTGTAAGTCCTGCGCCTCATCTTGGGGGCTTTGTTCACTTGGATGTGCTCAATGACCAGAGAATCTACATCTAAGCCCTTAAGTTCAGCATTACTCTCTGCATTTTTGAGCATGTGTAGTAAAAATTCAGCACTCTTTTTGGGCCACCGACCCTGCGTCCAGCCCCACTGTTTGGCCTGTGCACACCTACCAACTCCACCATTGTAACGACGGAATGGCACACACTGCTTCTTTAAAGTGACATCCTTCAGATACTTGGTGGCTTTTCGGATATGCATACCCTTTATGGCCTGGGCAGTCTCACGAGTGTTCTTAAAGTGAACACGAAGATTTGAACCTCTTGATTTGCATGATTTTGTGGGGTTTTCTGGGTCTAGTGAATAGCGCACCATTTCTAAGGGTCAGCTCAGGCCGCTTACCGGAAAAGCTTTAGTATATTTTTGAAAAGTTAATTTATTTATTTTTGGCTGCGCTAAGTCTCTGCTGTGCACAGGCCTTCTCCAGTTGTGGAGCAAGCAGCGGCTCCTCTTGTTGCGGAGCACAGGCTCTAGGCACACGGGTGTCAGTAGCTGTGGCCCACGGGCCCCAGACCAGGGACTGAACCTGCGTCCCCTGCGTTGGCAGGCAGATTCTTAGCCACTGGACCACCAGCGAAGTCTCTAGTTGTTTGCTTTTTGTTGTTGAGTTGTAGGAGTTTTCTGTATATCAATTCTTTATTAAATATACGATTTGCAAATACATACTCCCATTCTGTGGGTTGCCTTTTTACACTATTGGTGGTGCCCTTTGATGCATAAATGTTTTTTAACTGGGATAAAGTACAATTTACCTATTTTTTCTTTTGATACAAAATTCTCTCTTAACCTGTTGGCTAGGAGTGTTTCATTAACACTGACGTTCTCCTTAGTAGCTTGGTGATGCTTATGGAACTTCCTAATTCAGTGTGGGGGCCATTCTCCAAACGGACCTCAGTGTTGAAAACACCTGACTTCCCAATGCCCCCTGAAGAGGGTGATGCTCCCAGTACAGCTTGGAACAAAATCCGGGGTATTTCTGGTAAAAAGATTAGGAACATGAAAAGGAGCAAATATCTGGGCATGGAAGCTAATTGCTGGTGAGGCCTCACCTGCCGCAGCCCCTGTGGCTCACCCCACTCTTGACTCTGGACTGCGGGTCCCAGAGGCTGCAGATGAAAGAGGAGACGGATTCCAGCATCTTCATGTCAGCCCCCAGCTTGGACAGCTGCGTGGAGCAGGCCCCTTATTCCACCAGGGGAAGGCGGCCTAGCCATCTGGTTGGCGGGAGTCAGGCCATGCTTAAACCAGGTTCTCTGGCTTTGAAGATGATTCCTGCAGGACCAAATAGTGCATTTCCTTGACAGGAGATGCTGTCAGGTTTTAAAGCCATCATTCTCCAGTGAGACGGGATGGCTCTCTCCTTGTCTGTAAACACTTTTAAGGTGGGGCTTGGTTTCAGTTCTAACAAGATTAAACTCTATGCTCTTTACACCAAAAAATATTTTTTAATTGAAATTTTTATTGATTCACAATGTGTTAATTTCTGCTGTATAGCAAACTGGTTCAGTATGGTCTGTACAGATATGGGCATATTTATATATGGGCTTCCCGGGTGGCTCAGACGGTAAGGAATTTGTCTGCAATGCAGGAGACCCAGGTTCAATCCCTGGGTCAGAAGATCCCCTGGAGACAAAATGGAAACCCACTCCAGCATTCTTGCCTGGAGAATCCCATAGACAGAGGAGCCTGGTGGGCTACAGTCCATGGGGTAGCAAAGAGTCGGACACAATTGAGCGACTAACGCACTATATACATATATATGCTGTGCATGGGCTTCTCTGTGGGCTCAGACAGTGAACAATCTGCCTGTAACGCGCGAGACCTGGGTTTCATCCTTGTGTAGGGAAGATCCCCTGGAGGACGGCATGGTCACCCACTCAAGCATTCTTGCCTGGAGCATCCCTTAGACGGAGGAGCCTAGCAGACTAGAGTCCAGGGGGTCACAAAGAGTCAGACACGACTGAGTAACTAACACTTTCCACTTTTATACATATACATATATCTTTTTTAAAATATAGTTTTTCATTATTATTTATCCCCAGATTACATATTTTTAAAAAGTCAAAATATAGTTGACATGCCACATTATGGTAACTTTAGGTATACTACACAGTGGTTTGATATTTGCAAGCTATACATTTAACAGGGACAGTTCAGTTCAGTTCAGTCACTCAGTCCTGTCCAACTCTTTGCAACCCCATGGACTGCAGCACGCCAGGCCTCCCTGTCCAGAGTATACTCAGACTCATGTCCATTGAGTCACTGATGCCATCCAACCATCTCATCCTCTGTTGTCCCCTTCTCCTTCTCCTCCTGCCTTCAATCTTTCCCAACAACAGGGTCTTTTCAAATGAGTCAGTTCTTCACATCAGGTGGCCAAAGTATTGGAGCTTCAGCTTCAACATCAGTCCTTCCAATGAACACCCAGGACTGGTCTCCTCTAGGATGCACTGATTGGATCTCCTTGCAGTCCAAGAGACTCTCAAGAGTCTTCTCCAATACCACAGTTCAAAAGCATCAATTCTTCAGAGCTCAGCTTTGGTCATGACCACTGGAAAAACCATAGCCTTAACTAGATGGACCATTGTTGACAAAGAAATGTCTCTGCTTTTTAATATGCTGTCTAGGTTGGTCATAACTTTCCTTCCAAGGAGCAAGCGTCTTTTAATTTCATGGCTGCAGTCACCATCTGCAGTGATTTTGGAGCTCAAAAAAATAAAGTCTGACACTGTTTCCGCTGTTTCTCCATCTAAATGCCATGAAATGATGGGACTCGATGCCATGATCTTAGTTTTCTGAATGTTGAGCTTTAAGCCAACTTTTCACTCTGTTCTTTCACTTTCATCAAGAGGCTCTTAGTTTTTCTTCACTTTCTGCCATAAGGGTGGTGTCATCTGCATATCTGAGGTTATTGATATTTCTCCTGGCAATCTTGATTCCAGCTTGTGCTTCTTCTAGCCCAGCATTTCTCATGATGTACTCTGCATATAAGTTAAATAAGCAGGGTGACAATATACAGCCTTGACGTACTCCTTTTCCTATTTGGAACCAGTCTGTTGTTCCATGTCCACTTCTAACTGTTGCTTCCTGACCTGCATACGGATTTCTCAAGAGGCAGGTCAGGTGGTCTGGTATTCCCATCTCTTTCAGAATTTTCCACAGTTTATTGTGATCCACACAGTCAAAGGCTTTGGCATAGTCATTCAAGCAGAAATAGATGTTTTTCTGGAATTCTCATGCTTTTTTGATGATCCAGCAGATGTTGGCAGTTTGATCTCTGGTTCTTCTGCCTTTTCTAAAACCAGCTTGAACATCCGGAAGTTCACGGTTCACATTGTTGAAGCCTGGCTTGGAGAAGTTTGAGCATTACTTTGCTAGTATGTGAGGATGAGTGCAACTGAGTGGTAGTTTGAGCATTCTTTGGCATTGTCTTTCTTTGAGACTGGAATGAAAACTGACCATTTCCAGTCCTGTGGCCCCTGCTGAGTTTTCCAAATTTGCTGGCATATTGAGTGCAGCACTTTCACAGCATCATCCTTTAGGATTTGCAATAGCTCAACTGGAATTCCATCACCTCCACTAGCTTTCTTCATAGTGATGCTTCCTAAGGCCTATTTGACTTCACATTCCAGAATGTCTGGCTCTAGGTGAGTGATCACACCATTGTGATTATCTGGGTCGTGAAGAGCTTTTTTGTACAGTTCTTCTGTGTATTCTTCCCACCTCTTCTTAATATCTTCAGCTTCTGTTAGGTCCGTACTATTTCTGTCCTTTATTGTGCCCATGTTTTCATGAAATGTTACCTTAGTATCTCTAGTTTTCTTGAAGAGATCTCTAGACTTCCCCATTCTATTGTTTTCCTCTATTTCTTTGCACTGATCACTGAAGAAGGCTTTCTTATCTCTCCTCACTTTTCTTTGGAGCTCTGCATTCAAATGGGTATATCTTTTCTTTTCTCCTTTGCTTTTTGCTTCTCTTCTTTTCATAGCTATTTGTAAGGTCCCCTCAGACAGCCATTTTGCTTTTTTGCATTTCTTTTTCTTAGGGATGGTCTTGATTCCTGTCTCCTGTACAATGTCACGAACCTCCGTCCATAGTTCAGCAGGCACTCTGTCTATCAGATCTAGTCCCTTAAATCTATTTCTCAGTTCCACTGTATAATAGTAAGGAATTTGATTTAGATCATACCTGAATGGTCTAGTGGTTTTTCCTACTTTCTTCAATTTAAGTCTGAATTTGGTAATAAGGAATTCATGATCTGAGCCACAGTCAGCTCCTGGTCTTGTTTTTGCTGACTGTATAGAGCTTCTCCATCTTTGGCTGCAAAGAATATAATCAGTCTGATTTTGGTGTTGACCATGTGGTGATGTCCATGTTTAAAGTGTTCTCTTGTGTTGTTGGAAGAGGGTGTTTGCTATGACCAGTGCGTTCTCTTGGCAAAACTCTATTAGCCTTTGCCCTGCTTCATTCCATACTCCAAGGCCAAATTTGCCTGTTACTCCAGGTGTTTCTTGACTTCCTACTTTTGCATTCCAGTCCCCTATAATTAAAAAGACATCTATTTTGCGTGTTAGTTCTAAAAGGTCTTTCAGGTCTTCATAGAACCATTCAACTTCAGCTTCTTTGGCATTTCTGGTCAGGGCATAGACTTGGATTACCGTGATATTGAATGGTTTGCCTTGGAAACGAACAGACATCATTCTGTCATTTTTAACATTGCATCCAAGTACTGCATTTCAGACTCTTTTGTTGATTATGATGGCTACTCCATTTCTTCTAATGGATTCTTGCCCACAGTAGTAGATATAATGGTTATCTGAGTTAAATTCACCCCTTCCAGTCCATTTTAGTTCACTGATTCCTAAAATGTCGATGTTCACTCTTGTCATCTCCTGTTTGCCCACTTCCAATTTGCCTTGATTCATGGACCTAACATTCCAGGGACAGGGTACCATAGGAGACAGGTGGGCAGTTGAATCATGGATGCCTCCACATAGTTTGCTGTTGTCATTTTTTGCTTTTCATCTGTGTGTTTTATGTTAACCAATCCAGCTGTGCTGTATCCAGCATTCCCACTCTTTTAAGGGCACACACATCCTCAGCCCTGTGATGTACCTCTAAATAACAGCCATTCATTTGTCACATATTTATTGAGCACCAACTGTGTACCAGGTAGTGATGACTCAGAGAGAAGCGATAGAGTCAGTGAATTAAAGAATGGGCTCTGGACCAGCATGCCTGGGTTCTGAGTTCAGTCCTGACTCTGCCCCTTACTCTTGGTGTGCTGTGCGCTGAAACTCTGGATGGACCTTACCTATGAAAAGAATAAGGATGATGTCCAGCTATAAAATTATTGTGAGGATTCAATAGAATGCTGCAAGTGCAACCTGACACTTTGTAATCACTCAGTAAGTATTAGCTCTGATTGCCAAGTCCTTGCTGTCCTGGTGCTTATAGTCTGGAAGGGAAGACAATATATCAATGCACCTGCAAATGTGTAACCACAGACTCTAATAAGGTTGCTGAAATAGAGGACACGGGAGCACCCAGTTTAGACTGGGGCTCAGAAAGCTCTTCTCTGGGAAAGCTGCATTTAAGCTGAGTCCTGAGGGAAGGAGAAGATACAGGCTATGAGTAAGACAAGGAAGATCATGGGCAGAAGGTAGAGATCTGCAGGAAGAGGCTGAGGAAAAGGCAGCAAGGCGGGAACTGGTGATCAGGAGTGAGCCACAGGGCTAGAAAAGTGGGCAGGGCCAGCTGCCCAGGCAAGGAGTTCAGAATCCCCTACAAGCAAGGGGGACACCTGGAGGACCTTGTGCAGGTAAGTGATAGCATCCAATTTATAGTTTTTGATAGATCACTCTGACTATTGAGTGGAGAACAGACTGTAGGGAAGTAGATTTGTCTTCTGTTACCATGAACAGCAGCTTAAAATAGTAGAGATTTATTGTCTTCCAGTAACGAAGTCGGAAGTCCTAGAATTGAGGTGTTGGCACAGATGTCTTCCTCTGGGGACTCCAGGGAGAGTCTGTCCCTTAGTTTTTCTAGTTTCATGAGGTTGCTTGCATTTGTTGGCCCCTGACTGCATCGCTGCAACCTCTGCCTGCTATTGTCACATCCCCTCTGACTCTCACTACCTGGTCTCTTATAAGGACCCTCGTGGTGACATGGGGCCCACCCAGAGATTCCAGGACAATCTCGCCATCTCAAAACCTTTAACTTAATCATCCGCATGGGCGTTTGCTTCTTGTTGTTGGTTTGTTTTTTTGTATTGTTTTGGCACTTTCACAGGTTCCGGGGATGAGGGCGGGGGCGTCTGTGGGGGTCATTATTCCATTTAACATGGGAAGCAGTGTGAAAAGGTGGAGATCATCTAGAGGCCACTGTGGTCACCCGGGCCAGAGATATGGTAGCCTGGAGCAAGCTGGGAGCGGTGGAAGCGGAGCAAAGTCTGTGGGCTGAGATGGGATTGTCCTGATAGAGGAAGAATGACAGGTAGAACAGCGCTCTGGCTCCTAAAACTTTTCATCTGGAAGTGGCATGTTAATACTGTTTCTGCTCACAAGTCACAAGGCCACGCTAAGTTTAATGTGATAGGAAAAAATGAAATCATGTTCTGTGCCCCATGAAAGGACAAGTAGAGCCTAACTCAACTGCTCCCATGACCACCCGCCTGCCACCATCTAAAGGCCGTGAAAGAAAGAATTCCCAGTTTGCTTCTGATTACCCTTTAACTACATATCTTCCTTCCTGCAGTGACCATCTATTAGTTAACTGTATCCACAATAATGCTGTGAAACAAACCTCCTCACCAATCCAATGGCTTGAAAACATTAGCTTTTCTGGTTCACACATCTTTGGGTCGACTGGAGTTTGGTTAAGGAGGTTGGATGGCGTTTGGCAGCGGCTTGGTCCATAGGTCAGGTCCAGGTGTCTTTCTTCCTCCTTAGTCCTGTGGGCTGGCAGAGCCAGTTCTTCCCATGGCAATGTCAGAAACACAGGAGAGTAAGCCCCTCCTGGAAAGCACATGTCAAGCCTCAGCTTATATCATATCTGCTCACATCTGTTTATCAAAGCAAGTCCAAAGTCAAGAGTCAGAGAAATTTGAGTATAGGTAGAAATACTACACAGGGGAGTGGAGACTTGTAACCACTAAGTCAATCTGCTTTGTGCCTATGAGACTGACTTCTCCAACCCCACATATATTCCTTCACCCACCCACCTAACTACCTAACCTCTGACCACACCTGCTGTTTCTTGAACATGTCAGAGTCATTCCTACCCCAGGGCCTTTGCACAAGCTGCTCCCTCTGCCTTCAACTCTCTTCCCCAGATCTTCCCATGGTTGCTGCAGCTAAACATTCAAGACTTAAGTGTCACCTTCAATGTGTGACTTTGCCAGACCACAAAGTCTAAATACCTCCCCCAGACTTCCCTGCTGATCCAGTGGTTAAGAATCTGCCTGCCAATGGAGGGCACTGGGTGTTTTTTTTTTAATGTAATTTTATTTTTAATTGGAGGATAATTACTTTACAATACTGTGATGGTTCCTACCACACATCAACATGAATCAGCCATAGGTATAAACACACACACACACACACACATATATATATATATGTCCCCTTCCTCTTGAGCCCCTATCCCACCTCATACAGCAAATTCCCACTGGCTATCTATTTTACATATGGTAATGTATATGTTTCCATGGCATTCTCTCAAATCATCCCACCCTCTGTGTCCGAAAGTCTGTTCTTTATGTCTGCTTCTCTGTTGCTGCCCTGCAAGTAGGACCATTAGTAACTATCTTTCTAGATTCCATGTGTATGTATTAATTTACAATATTTATCTTTCTAAGTTCATCCACCTCATTAGAACTGACTCAAATGCATTCCTTTTTATAGCTGAGTAATATTCCATCATGTATACGTACCACAACTTCTTTATCCATTCATCTGTCGGTGGACACCTAGGTTGCTCTGTGTCCTAGTTATTAAAAATAATGCTACAATGAACACTTGGGGATGTTTTTCAATTATGGTTTTCTCGGGGTATATGCCAGTAGTGGAATTGCTGGGTCATATGGTAGTTTTATGGACTTCCCCAGTGGCTCAGCGGTAAAGAATCCACCTGCAATGCAGGAGACGCAGGAGACACAGGTTCGATCCCTGGGTGGGGAAGATCCCTTGGAGGAATGCATGACAACTCACTCCAGTATTGTTGCCTAGAGAATCCCATGGACAGAGAAGCCTGGTGGGCTACAGTCCATAGGGTAACAAAGAGCTGGACATGACTGAAGCGACTGAGCACGCATGCATGGTAGTTTTATTTCTAGGTTTTTAAGGAATCTCCATACTGTTCTGCACAGGGGCTATTTTGCATTCCCACCAACAGTGCAAGAGGGTTCCCTTTTCTCCACACCCTCTCCAGCATTTATTGTTTGTAGATTTTTTGATGATGGCCATTCTGACCAGTGTGAGGTGATACCTCATTCTAGTTTTGATTTGCGTTTCTCCAATAACGAGCGATGCTGAGTGTCTTTTCATATGTAGACAGAAGACGTAGACATCAGTATGTAAAAGACATCTCTCTGTCTTCTTTGGAGAATGTCTGTTTAAGTCTTCTGCTCACTTTTTGATTGGGTTCTTTCTTTTTCTGATATTGAGCTTTGTGAGCTGCTTGTATACTTTGGAGATCAGTTCTTTGCCAGTTGTTTCATTTGCTATTATTTTTTCCCAGGCTGAGGGTTGTCTTTTCACTTTGCTTATAGTTTCCTTCGTTGTGCAAAAGCTTTTAAGTTTAATCAGGTCCTGTTTATTTTTGTTTTCATTCCCATTACTCTAGAGGGGTGGGTCATAGAGGATCTTGCTGTGGTGTATGTCAGAGAGTGTTCTGCCTATGTTTTCCCCTAAGAGTTTTGTAGTTTCTAGTCTTATGGTTTAGGTCTTTAATCTGTTTTGAGTTTATTTTTGTGTATGGTGTTAGGAAGTGTCCTAATTTCATTCTCTCAAACCTAGCTGCCCAGGTTTCCTGGTACCATTTATTGAAGAGACTGTTCTTTCTCCATTGTATATTTCTGCCTTCTTTGTTGAAGATAAGGTGCCCATAGGTGCATGGATTTATCTCTAGGCTTTCTATCTTGTTCCATTGGTCTATATTTCTATTTTTGTGCCAGTACCATACTGTCTTGATGACTGTAGTTTTGTTGTAAAGTCTGAAGTCAGGAAGATTGATTCCTCCAGCTCCATTCTTCTTTCTCAAGGTTGCTTTGACTATTCAAGATCTTTTGTGTTTCCATACAAATTGTGAAATTATTTGTTCTAGTTTGATCCCTGATCTGGGAAGATCCCACATGCCACAGAGCAACTAGGGCCGCATGGTGCAACTACTGAGGTGGAGTGCCTAGAGCCCGTGCTCCACAGAGACCCCTGCTCCCTGCGGCTGGAGAAAGTCCATGCAGCAGTGAAGACTCAGGGCGTCAGCCAATCAATAAAAACTAAAAATAAATAAAATACCTCTCTCCTTATCCCCGGGCTTCCTTTGTGGCTCAGCTGGTAAAGAATCTGCCTGCAACAAGGGAGACCTGGATTCGACCCCTGGGTTGGGAGGAACCCCTGGAGAAGGGAAAGGCTGCCCACTCCAGTATTCTGATCTGGAGAATTCCACAGACTGTATAGTTCATGGGGTCGCAAAGAGTCAGACATGACTGAGCGACTTTCGCTTTCCCCTAGCCTCACCACCTACCCTCTCCCAGCGACCACTGTCGTGTCATCTAGCCGAATTTTCTTCTCAGCAAAGACAATGGTCTTATATATATATTTATCTGTTTACTGTCTGTGTCCCTATCAGAAACAAAGACTCATGATGGCAGGGATCTTACTCTTTGGTGGGCCCCCTGTGCCTTGCACAATATTTTCTAAATATGGATTGAACCAGTTTCAGGGCTGCCAAGGAGGAGCAGAGGAGGGAAGTTTGAAAAGGTGATGAGTAAGTTGCAAATAGGCATATTTAACATTCTTTTTCCAAAATGGGCAGAAAATCTAAATAGATATTTCTCCAAAGAAGACATATAGATACCCAAAAACCACTTGAAGATGCTCAACATCACTAATTATCAGAGAAATGCAAATTAAAACTACGAGAGACTTCCCTGGTAGTTCAGTGGCTAAGACCTCGAGCTCCCCATGCAGAGGGCCCAGGTACAGTCCTGGTCATGGAACAAGATACCACCTGCAGCAACTAGGAGTTCATATGCTGCAACTAGAGATCCCAAGTGCTGCAAAGAAAGATTGAAGATTCCCACGTGTTCCAACATGGTTCTAAGACCCGGTGCAGCCAAATAAATAGATAAATATTAAAAAACAGAAAAAACTACAATGAGGTATCACCTCACACTGGTCAGAATGGCCATCATCAAAAAGTCCATAAACAACAAATTCTGGAGAGAGAAACGGAACCTTCCTACATTGTTGGTGAAAATGTAGGTTGATGCAACCGCTACGGAGAACAGTAGGGAAGTTCCTTAAAAAACTAAAAGCAGAACTACTATATGATCCAGTAATCCCACTCCTCGGCATTTATCTGGAGAAAACCATAGTCCAAAAGCATACATGCAGTCCAATGTTCATTGCAGCATTGTTTTAGGAAGGTACCTAAATGCCCACTGACAGAGGAATGAACCAGGAAGATGTGGTGTGTATATATGATGGAATATTACTCAAAAGAAAGAAATAATGTTATTTGCAGCAGTATGGACTGGCCTAGAGATTATCATACTAAGTGAAGTAAGTCAGACAGAAAAAGACAAATATGATATTACTTATATGTGGAATCTAAAAAAAAAAAAGTGGTATAAATGAACTTATTTACAGAACAGGAATAGCATCACAGATGTAGAAAACAAACTATGGTTACCAGGAGGGAAGAGGAGAGGGATAAGTTGTTAGGTTGGGATCGACATATACACACAATATAGATAACTAATAAGGATCGGCTGTATAGCATCAGAGAAGGAACTGGCAACCCACTCCAGTATTCTTGCCTGGAGAATCCCATGGACAGAGGAGCCTGGCGAGCTACAGTCCAGAGGGTCACACTGAGTTGGACATGACTGAAACGACTCAGCACGCATGCATGTATAGCATAGGAACTCTACTCAATACTTTGTAATGGACTATATAGGAAAAGAACCTAAAAAAGAGTGGAGATATATATTTGTATAACTGATTCACTTTGTGGTACAGTAGAAACTAACACAAAATTATAAATAAACTATACTCCAATAAAAATTAAGAGAAAATCACAACAGTAGGGACAACCAATCACAAATAGCCAAGTAGACTTTAAAATACAGCCAGAAAATGGTTCCTTTGCTTTGCTTCGGCAGTTTCTCTGTAAAAGTCCTTTCCCTGGCTCCTGTGCTTCTGGCCACTTCCAGTTTGGTGCTGCCTTATCTGAATTAATCTTTGCTCAAATAAACTCTTAAAAAATTATTTTTCCAGAAATGCATCTTTTAATCTTAAAACTCAGAATAAGCAAATCAGTTCTTTCATTCAGGCAGTGCATATTTTTAAAGAAATATCTATTATTTCTTCATTTGGTTCTTTGTAGCATGTGGGATCTTTCATTGCGGACTCTTTACTTGTGGCACAGGCTCAATAGTTGCAGCTCACAGACCTAGTTGCTCCTTGGCATATGGGATCATGGTTCCCCCACCAGGGACTGAACCCATGTCCCCTGCATTGTAAAGCAGATTCTTAACCATTGGATCAGCAGGGAGATCCCTCAGGCACTGTGTATTTATCACGTGCCTGCTATGAGCAGGCTCTGTGCAGGGTGGGCACACACTGTCTTTCCTACATGGAACCCACACTTTAGCAGCAGAGAGAGAATTACAACAGGGCTTACAAATGCCGTGAGTGTAACAGAAAAGAAGTACCGGAGATTGTGGATCTGCAGGTGTACTTCTTCCCACATGCAGGCTTTATTCATTCACCTATTCATTCATTCAGCATCAGATGAGAGCACCTACTATGTAGCCTGTTCTTTGTTGAGCACTGTGGGTGTAGAGAGAGTCAGACACCATGGTGATTGCCAAGTTACAAAGTCAGATCTCTAACAGTGGACACTGTCAGAAAGGAGGGCCACATGACATGGACCTTGATGGGTGGGTAGGAGCTCAGGAGGGAGAACGAGTGAACTTCAAATATAAGACTAGGTATTTGTGAGTGTGTAACAGAAAGTTCTGCTCTAAGATAGTTAGATCAGGGGCTCATCATTTTCTAAAGAAAACACATACCAGAAAAAAAGCATTTAAAATAAACAGACTCCAAAAATATAAAAAAAAATTATAGGAAAAAAACAGAAAGAAAGATTAGTTTGGAACACTGTCTTGAAAAGGAAATGAAAAATTAAGAGAATAAATTTATCTTATAGTCAGTAAATATTATTATATTTATAGTTGTTTTAGTTCTATTTTAAAAATGGAAATACAGTTGGTTCACAATGTTGTCTTAGTTTTTGGCATATAGCAAAGTGATTCAGTTACATACATATATATACATACACACACACATATATACCTTTTCATATTCTTTTCCATTATAGTTTATTACAGGATGCTGAATATAGTTTCCTGTGTTATACAGTAGGTCCTTGTTATGTATTTTATACATAACTATACTATATTTTATACTATACTATATTTTATACATAACTATACATAATATATCTTAATTTCAAATTCCTAATTTATCTCTCCCTCCCCACTCCTCATCTATTCCCTTTGGTAACCAAAGGTTTCTTTTTTGTGTCTGTAAGTCTATTATGTTTTATAAATTGGTTTATCTGTACCATTTAAAAATATTCCACATATAAGTAATATCACATGGCATTTGTCTTTGACTTACTTCACTTAGTATAATAATCCCTAGGTCCATCTATATTGCTGCAATTGGCATTATTTCATTCTTCTTTATGGCTGAATAATATTATGTTATGTGTATGTGTCCATTTATCTGTTGATAGGTATTTAGGTTGTTTTCAAGTGTTGGCTTTTATAAATAGTGCTGCTATGAACATTGGGGTGCACATGTTTTTGACTTTTCACCTTTTCTGGATATATGCCCAGGAGTGGGATTGTAGGATCATATGACAAATTTATTTTTAATTTTCTGAGGGACCTCCATACTGCTCTCCATAGTAGCTGTACCAATTTACATTCCCACAGCAGTGCAGAGAAAGGTTCCTTTCTTCCCACAGAGGATGCAATTTTAAATAGGATCGTTGGCTGGGCCTCATAAGGTGACATCTCAGTAAAGACGTGAACCAGATGAGGCATCAGCCAGGCAGAAATCTGGGGAAGGTCATTGCAAGCAAAGGGAAGAGTCAGTGCAAAGGCCCAGAGGCAGGAATGCGCCGGCCTTGTGTGGTGAACCCACCGTAAGAAGCCGAAGGCGAAGGAGACGACTTTGAGGTGAGAGGCAGAGTTAAAGTGAGCCAGTGCGACCACTGAGGCTTCTGTGGGCTGGAACCTGGGTGGGGCGGGGTTCCCTGGCAGTGTGCTGGAAAGAAAAGGGTTTGGTGTTAGAACTCGGCTGGGCTGCTTCTTAACTTCTTAAACAGGGCAAATGACAAACCCTTTCACAGCCTCCAGTGGACAGAGGGCCAGATGAAACTTTGACACCCTGTAAACCCCTATGGTCAACAGACTGGTTCCAAATAGGAAAAGGAGTACGTCAAAGCTATATATTGTCACCCTGCTTATTTAACTTATATGCAGAGTACATCATGAGAAACGCTGGACTGGAGGAAGCACAAGCTGGAATCAAGATTTCTGGGAGAAATATCAATAACCTCAGATATGCAGATGACACCACCCTTATGGCAGAAAGTGAAGAAGAACTAAAGAGCCTCTTGAAGAAAGTGAAAGAAGAGAGTGAAAAAGTTGGCTTAAAGCTCAACATTCAGAAAACTAAGATCATGGCATCCGGTCCCATCACTTCATGACAAATAGATGGAGAAACAGTGGAAACAGTGGCAGACTTTATTTTTCTGGGCTCCAAAATCACTGCAGATGGTGACTGCAGCCATGAAATTAAAAGACGCTTGCTCCTTGGAAGGAAAGTTATGACCAACCTAGACAGCATGTTAAAAAGCAGAGACATTACTTTGCCAACAAAGGTCCGTCTAGTCAAGGCTATGGTTTTTCCAGTGGTCATGTAGGGATGTGAGAGTTGGACTATAAAGAAAGCTGAGCGCAGAAGAATTGATGCTTTTGAATTGTGGTACTGGAGAAGACTCTTGAGAGTCCCTTGGACTGCAAGGAGATCCAACCAGTGCATCCTAAAGGAGATCAGTCTGGGTGTTCATTGGAAGGGCTGATGTTGAAGCTGAAGCTCCAATACTTTGGCCACCTGATGCAAAGAGTTGAGTCATTGGAAAAGACATTGATGCTGGGAAAGATTGAGGGCAGGAGGAGAGGAGGATGACAGAGGATGAGATGGTTGGATGGCATCATTGACTCGATGGACATGGGTTTGGGTGGACTCTGGGATTTGGTGATGGACAGGGAGGCCTGTCATGCTGCGGTTCATGGGGTTGCAGAGAGTCGGACACGACTGAGCGACTGAACTGAACTGAACTGAAACCCTTATGGAGTCTGGTTCGACCCTACTCCCCTCTGTGGGGCTCCAGCTGGAGCTCAGGATTTGGGCAGAACAGATGGACTGTCCCTGAAAGCACCCCCCGCGCCCCGCAGTTCTCCTTGTCATCTACACAGGCAGCGCTGGCAGGCACGGCTGTATGTCACAGGGATGGCTCTTGGTCTGAGCTATGCCAGCTGTGTCCCCAGGGCGTCTTCCAGCTTCTCCTCCTCCTTCCCTCCATTTGCCCTCCTCCCCGCTCCCAGGGTCCCGAGGCTACCAGGCTTGTGCTTAGCCACTGGATCCCCAGGCACACAGAGCCCCTGAGATGGAAAAGCAGGGCCTGGAGAGGGGAAATCTGACTCCGGCTTCTCGCAGGCCATCAAGAGAGGAGCCTGCAGAAGAGGCCTCTGGGAAAAGATGCAGTTCTCCAACTTGCCAGATGATGAGAATCACCTGGTTACAAATGTGGTTTTGCAGGCGCCTTCCCCAAGGAGTCCAGTGCAAGGGAGCTGGGGCAGGGAGGGGGTTGAGGTTGTCCCAGACTCCAGCAGTTTGTGTCTTCAGGCAAGTTTGGGAAGCCCTGAGAGTGGTTCAAAGAGCCAGGTCTCTATTGGAACCATCTGGATTCCCGCCTAGGATTCCCCAGGCCACACTGCCAGAGTGGCATTAGGTAGTCAATGTCCTTAACTTCTTTGAGTTTCAGTTTCCTCCTTGGGAAGTGACAGAATAAGATTTGCAGGTTCAGCACTTAGCCTTGGGCCTGGCACAAAGGAAGCAAGAACAGATGTTAGGCACTAATCCCCACTGTTATCCTCAGCAGCTGTGGGTGGGAGCAGGGTGGGGAGCACGTGGTGGCCTGCTCACTGCCTACGCCCCTCTGCAGTAAGCTCTCCTGAGAAGCATCAGAGTGGTGCAGGGCAGCCAAATGCCTGCTGCCCCCCCTCCCACATCCCAGCTGCCCTGCCTGCCCCACTGCAAGAGCTTGGGTGGGCCACTTCTGTGTGCCTGTCTCCTCTCCTGCCCCAAGTGAGGAATAATCATGCTTACCTTGTATGCTTCATAAGTCTGGCACATAGAAATCTTTGCAGAGTTGTTAGCTAATTTTACTACCATACCTACACTTCAATCAATTGACAGACATTTCTGTGCCTACTCTTTGAACTGGGGATGAGATGTTTCCTTGCTCTTTGGCTCTGGAGTCAGACTGCCTGGGTTTGAAACCAAGCTCTGGCTGTGTGACCTTGGGCAAGTTACTCCTCCTCTCTGGGCCTAAGATGGATTCCTCAGCAGAACTCAGAAATGTAAAAGAGGGTTAGATGGGTTTATTTTAAAGAGTTAGGATCGCGCTTGTACCACAGTAAGCTCCATAAATGATAAATAAGTGAAATCTAAGCCGCGGGTCCCTTTTTCCAGGAGCCCCGTCTAGCAGCGAGGCCAGCAAGACCCGGGGCTAGGTGGATCTGTTGGCTCCGCAGGGGCAAGCGGCCGGAGCTGGGAACACCTCCCAGAGGAGGCCAGGGCCGGCCCAGGACAGGCGGGCCTGCCCAGTAAGTAGCTGCTCAGTCTTTCCAGCTGATGTCAAGGCGTCAAGTTCTCGGATCTGCCGTGAATTTGTTTAAATACAGGTATTGAAACGGGCTGCATGGCATCAATTGAAGGGGAAAGCCCTACAAAATAAGATGGGAGCTATTCTGATTAGGCAAAACCTGTGTTTGCTGGCTGCGAGCAATGTGAGGAAGCGAGAGGAGGTCTGGGCCTCCAGTGCGGCGGGAAGGGGAGAGGCTTGTGGGCCCGGTCTCTCGCCCTGGGGGCCCCCAGTCGCGGCTCTCCTCTGCCGGCTTGTGCAGGCGGCGCTGGGCTGAGGGAAACGCATCCTAGCCTGCGGAGCCAGCTTTTTTCTTTTTAATGTCATTGCTTATCTCTCAATTTTTAACCGCAGGGGGTTGCTGTTGTTCAGCCTCTCAATACTGTTCGACTCTTTGCGAGCCTGTGGACTGCAGCACGCCAGGCTTCCGTGTCCTTCACCATCTCCCTGAGCTTGCTCAAACTCATGTCCGTTGGGTCGGTGAGGCCGGTACTTGTTTAATTTCTTTTTTAAAATATTAGATATAACTACTTCTCTAGGCACGCCCTGAGAGCCCTGGACATAGGCAGCCCGCCCGCACCATCCTTATCTCCCCGCGCTTTGCCACCTCGGAGGCGCCCGGGGTTTCTCACTTTTCTGTCCTGGTTGAAATTTCTCACTCAGCATGCGTTGTGTATAGGATATACTTGGAAAACAAATCTGCCAATTTGCCTTGGGAAGGGATCGCTACGGGAAGGCAGGCGTCATTAGTTTAAGATAGTAACGACCCCTTGACCCTCAGCTCTCTGGCTCCCGGACCCCACACCCTCTGCCGGCAAGAGCTGTGTGCGGCTTCCCAGGGCTCCGCGAACTACAGTTTGTTCCATAATGAGCCTGGAAACCAAGCCTGAGATCCCCACCCCACTGGGGAGAGCATGGGCTCGCCCAGGGCGGGGAGCAGGGTCCTGCTGCATCTTCAGGAGACTGGCTCTCCGTTCTTAAACTCTGTCCCCACCCTGCCTTTCGGGGTATCTGCTTGGTGGGTTTCCCAGCTCTGTGCTTAGGGAATGTATGACCTTGACCATTGCCTTAACCTCTGGTCCTCAGCTTCCTGATTTGCAAATTAAGATGGATTAGATCAGCAAACTCCACTAAGCATTTAGCCTGTACTCCAGGCTTTCGGTGAAGCCAGAGCCAGCCAGTCATTGTTAACCCTTTGTGAGAGACCTTGGAGTCACTCTGCTGGCCCCCGAAGGATGACAAAGAGAGGGAGGCATCATAGAAAAACCTCGCGGGATAATATGAGAAAAACATTTTTTTTTTCTAATGTTATTGTTAGCATAATGTAATAGAAAAAAAGGCTGGTTTCCCAGGTGGTGCAGTCATAAAGAATCTACCTGCCAATGTAGGAGATGCAAGAGACATGGGTTCGATCCCTGGGTGGTGTCCCCTGGTGTAGGGAATGGCAACCCGCTCCAGTATTCTTGCTTGGAGAATTCGAGGGACAGAGGAGCCTGGCGGGCCCCAGTCCATGGGGTCACAAACAGTCGGAGACAGCTGAGCGACTGAGCTCAGTGTTACCGTAGGCGAGTGTAAGGTGAAAAAGGCCCAGAGGTGTGCAGGACCCCCAGGAGGCAGTGGACACTGACGAAGGGCAAGAATGTGGGTGAGCTCCAGGTAGAAGCGTCTCCTTGGTTGTGTGAGTCTGGCCACCTGCTGCGGCTAGCCTGGTAGGAAAGGGTTGTCTGAATTAAGAACTGGTCTGGTGGCCTGGCGCAGCCTCTGGGTGCCCTTCCAGGAGAGGGGGACAGAGAGTGCTGAAGGCTTGAAGCAGGGTTGTAGGCACAGGAGGCAGAGTGCGGGCGCTGAGCTGAACACATCCGCCTCCCGCAGCCCTCGGCACAGACCTTATAGCAGAGAGATTCAAGTCTGAGGGCCCACAGCCCAGCTCTGAGGCAGCATCTCCCCCTTTCCTTACAGAGCTCAGCCCATACACCCTGGCATCCCTGCATCACAAGCGGTGTCCAGCTCTGCACTTAGAATCTCCTGGCATCGTCCCCTCTCCCCAAAGGTGGTGGGGTGAGCCTGAGGGGCAGACGGCACCACAGGCATTGGCAGAGCTGCGTGGTCCTTGGCTTGACAGCAGATGGCCCCTGGCCTGGCCTGGGGACTCTTCCAGCCTAAGAGGTTAGGATATGCCAGGAGCAGTGTTTTGTCTTCCACCAAGAGCTCTGGGGCCAGGCGACCAGGCCGGTACTTTCCAGGCAAAATCCAGAAAAAACCCCATATTCCATAGGAACGCAAAAGCTCTGACGCTCTCCCGCTTTCCTCCCTTTTAGAGAATTGAGTGGAGCTGGAGGTAAAGGAGCTGCGGTCGGCCCCTGCGGAATGGCACTGGCGGACCAGGACTCCGAGCAAGTATTTTTGTCATTCTTATTTTACTGATGGAAAAAAAAAAACGGGCATACAGCCAGAAACTCCCACAGTGAGCAGGTTTTTAGCTTGATTTCACTGAGCCTCAATTTTCTCATCTGTAAAATCTGTACAGTAGAATTCGTTGGTCAGGGCTAGGGCAAAATTCGTTAAATGCTGAAAAAAACTGCCAAATGGGGGAGCAGGGTTCCCTGATCATGTGAATCTATGGGGCCTGGTCACCTCTTTGTGGTCCAGGCTCTGCTCTCTGCCCAGCAGAGCAGCGGTGAGGCCAGGCCATAGCACCCATGCTGCACTTCCGTCTGGCGTATCTGAGTATCGCTGGTCTGGGGAATTCTGAGAACCTTGATAAGGGCTTTGCTTCTGGGTTCTTCCATCTATAAAATGGGCTGCATGCAGTGTATTCTAAGAAGGATGAGCTCAGGTGCCCTGCAATCTCACAGCAATCAGGTGCTTTTACTCTCCATTTAATGCCCCCTACCTGAAACAGTGCCTGGCACAGTAGAGTTTAAGGAGGTGAGGTTGGAACCTCTGGGCCAGTGTCCTCAGTCTCCATAGAATCGAACCTCAGTTCTCCCAGCACTGGCTGTTTGCTCCCAGACAAGTCACTAAACCTCTCCAGGCCTCCGTCTGCTAACCTTTAAAACAGAACTTCCCCTTCGCGAGTTACTGAAGATGACATGAGCAACCCCAGAAAGTACCTAACACGGGATCCAGCACGGGAGAGCCTTTATTTATATCAATATCAATGTGCTCAGTTAATACCTATTCCTACAACTCAAGGTCGGCTGCCTCTGCCCTCCAAAATTGTTTCTGAAGGATGGCAAGCTGAAAGAAGCACACGGCCGGATCAGCGCACTCTCTTTAATGGAAAGGAGATTCTCATTTCTTACAGAAACAGGTAAAAACATAAATACGGGGGGGGGGGGGGGGGGGGCAGCCGCAAGGCAGCAAGGGCCCGGGCGCCCGGCCCAGGCTTGGGGAAAGGCAGCCGTTAGGAGGCTGCTGCGCCCGGGCTCCCAGTCCCAATGGGCAGGTGTTCGGCCGGTTAGGGATGCTCCTGGGCGCTCGGAGGGCACTCCTGGGGCCATAGCTAGGCACCAGGCTGCTGTTTCACTCACCACAATCTGCGTAAACCTGGCCGCAAACTCTCCCTCTAGGGGGAACAAAGGCGCACGGGGCGGGAAAAGCTCCGAAGCCTCCGTGGGAGCGCATGTGGCATCCGAGGGATCGTAGGATCGTGTCGGGAGCCCTCCCTCTCCCCTGTTTAGCCAGTGTCCCTCTTGAGAGGTGGGATCGGTCGGAGGCCTCCCAGACCGGTCCCTTCTCTACCAGGCTCGGATGCCGTGCAGCGTGGACACTCCCGAGTTACCCTGCGGAATCCCGGGGCTCTGCACCGCGTTCAAGTCCCCGACGCCGAAGTTCACGAAGTTGTTGTTGGCGGCGGCCGTGGCCGACTGCGTCGGAGGCGGCCCGGCCGGGTAAGCAGCGGTGCAGCTGTAGCCGGGGCTGCAAGCCGCGCCCCCGTACCCGGGGTAGGCAGGGTAGGCGTTGTAGCCGTAGGCGTTGAGGCCCACGCCGTAGGCCGGCGCGTAGGGCGCCGAGTCCCCCAGGCAAGGCTTGCCATCGCGCACCAGCACTGGCACCGCGATCCTGCGAGCCGGCGGCGGCGGCGGCGGCGGGGGCAGCCCCACCAGCTCCAGAGTCTGGTCTTGCCGTTGCCGCTTGCACTTGTAGCGCCGGTTCTGGAACCAGATCTTGACCTGCGTGGACGTGAGCTTCAGCACGCTGGCCAGCTGGTCGCGCTCGGGAGCCGATAGGTACCGCTGCTGCTTGAAGCGCCGCTCCAGCTCGTAGACCTGCGCCTGCGAGAAGAGCACGCGCGGCTTCCTCCGCCGTCGCGCGCGGGGTCGCTCGGCGCTGTCGGACTCCGGCTTCTCCAGTTCCACCGCCTTCTGCAGCGCGCACAGCTCTGAGCGGGGAACAGAAAAGCAGAGAGACGCTGTGTCACGGCCACCCAACCCCCCAGAGCTCTCGCCGGGTGATGGGCCCCAGTGGGTGCCACCCCTGTCCCGCCTGAAGCCCCGAGCTCGGCCTGAAGCCCCGAGCTCGGTTGCGGCAGACTGCACGGTACACTGGGCTTCCGCTCGACAGCCAGCTTTTGTTGATCGCCTACTATGTGCCGGGCACGGCTGTGGGCACTGGAGAACAAGAGAGGTCTCTGTCCTCGGGTAGGTCACATTCTGGTGAGACAGATGGACAGTGACTTAAGACAGGCGGCAAAGAGAACAAAGCTCAGGGATGCGCTGGAGTGAATGAGACTAGGAATACTTTGGTTTGCGAAGTTAAAGGAAGGAGACCTCGGCCTTACTCCAGGGTTGGTCACACTGTCTCAAAATTAGGGCAAGCGAAGAAACAGAACGTCAATAAGCAGTTGGTTCGGTATCTATCGAAGGCTCCCGTTCAAATGCTGCGAGAATTGTGCAGCGCCCGAAAAGCAGTGGGTGGGCAGGCGGCCTCGGAACCTGCCTTGAAATCGAATTGGATTCGAATCCCTATGGACCAATTCAAGCCGCAGTGCCCGCCGGCAGCTGTTCCGGGACTTTCCCTCGGCTACTAGACAAATCTTTCTAGGCTCACAAGACCCCTTCTGGGTTCATAGCGGCCCTACACCCGCGCCCCCGGCCTCCCCGGGTTCTTGCCGACCCCGCGTTGGGCTACGGTCTTCCCGCCGCGCATTTTCTACCTCCCGGCCAGCCTGCCCCCGGACCTCGGGATGTGCGCGGGGGATACGGCCACCTCCCCCAGTCATCTCTTCCATTGCTCCACGTCTTTCGTCGCGAGACATTTTCTAACTATTTCCAGGAAAGAATAGCTAGGCTCTGGCCGCCTGAGAAAATTGTTATGGAAAAAGAAAGCTGCTAAAATCATTCTTGAGTCCGACGTATCCCATTTTTAAAGAGTTCAAGATCCTTGTTTTCAATGACGCCACTCTTCTGGCACAAAGGAGGAAAGACCCCCAGAAACCCCGGGTAAACGGGTGGGCTAGAGAAGGTCTTGGACCTCCTCCAATTGCGCGGAAAAGTACTTCTGGTGTGCAGCAATTTAATTGCAGCGGTTTTGGTCGGATCCTCAAGAAGACCTTTAAAAAAAATACAGGGAGAGAATCTTTCTCGCTGTGTCCACCACAAACACAAACAGATCGCTCAACTTCAACTTCATAACAGATCCAGAAGCAGGGCTGCTGCGCCTGGGGCTTTGTTAGGCCAGAAAAAATATATATATAATTTTTTCCTTTCTTTCCTCTCCTGTTTCTGATAACCACGATCCAGCATTTCCTCTAAACCTCCGACTGGACTCCCGGGGGCCCTGGGAGTCCTCACTTCTTACATTTGGAGGCCCCTTTGCTCCACCATCCGCCCAGGCACTCGCCTCTTCTGTACTCACGCCCGAGTTTCCCGGCCGCGAGGTCTGGGGACGAAAGCTATCCCAGAGAGAAGGAGCTTGGGTTTCCTCCTCACCTTTCTTATCAGCTCGATGGTCCTTGGCAGGGTCGGGGTCGCCATAGGCACGCGGATAGAAGGCGGGGGCGGCTGAGAAGGCAGGCGCGCACTTGGCGGGCGAGGGCGCGGGGCCCAGCTCGGCGCGCAGCTCGGGGAAGCCGGGCGCCGCGGCCTCCGGCCCCGCGTAGGCCTCGGGCTTGAAGGCGGCCAGCATGCAGGAGGCGGGCGCCAGAGTGGCCTCCAGGCGCGCCGAGAGCTCCCCGGCGGCCAGGCTGCGCTGCTGCTGCTCCAGGTTCAGGATGTCTTTGACCGAGAACGGCGTGGGCGTGAGCGCGGGGCTGGGGAACATGGTGGCAGCGTGCGAATCACAGCGCCAGGCGGGCGGCAGAGCGCGGCGCTGCCCACGGTCCCTGGCAGCCTTCCTGCATGGTGCCCGCCGCGCGCCCGCGCGCCCGCCTTCCAGCTCGGGATGTGGCCAGGCGGCAGGTAGTGCGGGGCGCAAGGGGCAGGAGAGGCGGGACCAGGCCGGAGGAGGGGGACTCAGCCTGCCATTGGGCCGGGGGCCTCGTTGACAGGAGCGATGAGCACTTTCGTGTCACCTAATATAGTCATACGGCTCAAAAAAAAAAAAAAAAAAAAAAAAAATCCTGCTGAGCTTTTTAAAGGGGCCGCGACGCGTTTGGAAGACTCCTTTTGCTCCTGCAGCCTAAGATTCGTCCTTAGCGTTAGCCTAAAAATCCTACCAGGATGCATGCATAGGAAAGAACGTGATTATTCTCCGAATCCGACCTTTAGGCCGGGTTGGGTGGATCTGGGATTTGAGGAAATGTCCCTCAGCACCTGAAACGGAATAGGGAAGTGAAGGATTGGGTGGGTGGGGCTTCGGGGATGGTGTTATTTCTAGGAGCCAGAAGGGTTTTATTACCTATGGTACGGTAGAAGGGTCTGAATAAGGAGAGAGGCATTGGGGAAAGAGTTTGCTCTGGGGTGATGGCCGGAGGGAGGCGTTCTAGACAATTTGGTACTCTGTGTAGCTTGACTTACAGGCCTAGTGGTGGTCTTTCCCCAAGAGGCCAGGCCCTGGGCACTCCTGGAGTGAGTCAAGCTGAAAAGCGCGGTGGGTGGTTGTGTGATGGGGGAGCCCCGCTGAGAGTGGTGCAAGTGGCACAAACACAACTCCAGGGGGCGCAGGTCATTGCCAGTCTCCTCCCGGAGAGATGACCCTCCTCTAAAGAATGAGACAAATCCAGAATCCCAGCAGGTCAACTCAGCTTCCCGGAATAGAGCTGTCTTCTAGGGAGTCCTGGCTCAGGGCCCGTCGGCCGTTCTGGCCTCCCTCTCCCCACCTGCCCTCCCTGTCTAGGCCTTTGTCTGCCTGGCCGCTGTCCCCAGCTCAGGTTTAGGTCTCAGGCAGGCGGGGCTCCTCGAAACCCAGCGCGCCCAAGATTTCTCTGGGCCGGCTCCGGGTGGGGCGCCCCTGCGGCGGCGGCGGAGGCGACAAGGGGCCAGGCAAATGCGACGAGGGCTTGAGGGGGTGTTAATTTTTAGCCCAGGGTCAGTAAAGTAGCGATCTTCTGTCAGACCAGTCGTTGAGTGTTTCAGAACAATCTACCCACTCAGATCTTCGGCTGGCTCTGTGTGCCTCATCCGCCTCATCCCTCTGGGTCCCTTGGAAGATCTGTTTAAAACTTGTAGGGCCTTCCCCTCACCCCCAGAAAACTGCAGAGAGGCATTCTATTTTGTGCACAATTTCAGGAAGGGTCCGGGCAGACAGGATGGTCCCAGGTTAAGGCCTCCTCCTTATCCTATCTCTAGCGATGGCGAGGCTTGTCAGGGGGAAAGCGTTGATTTCCCACGACTCAGGCTTCTGTGGGAAGTCCGGGGGAGCGCGCGGACTCTCTGAGAACGGAGGCTTGTAGGGCTCGGCTCCTGGCGCAGGACAAGTTGGGAACTGGGGAAGAAGCGTTTGGGCCAGAAGAAAGGCGCTCAGGGCGAAAGGCAACCTAAGGACAGGGCTCAGGGCCTTAGATTCCGCACTGCGCGCTCAAGGCGCCCTCAAGCCTGACGGCGAACCATTGCGCAGGGCCATTGGGCAGGGCGCGAGAGGAGCCAAGCGTAGGCCCAACACTGGGACTCTGCCAGGCCCTCATCGAATCCGCACTCCCGGGACCTGTGGTCCCCGGGCTAGCGCAAAGGCGAGCGGAGCCTGGCGCAGCGGTCGCGGAGTCTCGGCTTGCAGGCGCCAGCTGCCGGTGCCAGGCCCCCACCCCCGCGGGGGAGTCCCGCTTCAAGGCTTCAGCCGGGGACGCACGGTCGGTTCTGAGACGGTTAGCTTGGTCTTTCGTAGCGATGATTTATTTTCAAATGTGGAGAATCCCCAAGCCCCAGGAACTCTCCTCATCCGCCCACCTCACAACCCGTGTTCTCCCTCGACGGATCTACAGATCGGTGGCCTCTCTTCGGCCCTACCTCGAAACGGGCTTTCCGCCAACAGTACCGTAATTGCCCTCAACCAGCCCAGCTTGGGGGCCCACTTCTCCTTTCAAGAATGTTTTTTGGGGAGTGGGAGAGGATGCCTATCGCCGAGGCGGTGACGTCTGGCAAACGAGGCACATCCGATTCAATTAAACGTCTCGCTGGAAAGAGCTGGGAGCGAGGGTCCTGGGAGCGCTGTTAAGTGAATGGGCTGGCCAGGCGGCTGGCGATGACAGTTTGAAAGATTAGTGTGAGCCGACGCCTGAAATATTACCGTTTAATGGGGGACATTGAGGCTGCATCCGGGATCTCTGTTTTTAGTTTGTGTGTGTGTGTGTGTGTGTGTGTGTGTGTTTTAAGAGAGTTCTGGAGGAAGAGAAAAATTCAGTATGTCCTCTGCAAATCAAGGCGGTGAAGATTTATCACCTATTTTGGGGCATGGAGGGGGTCCCTAAAGCTGACAGATAGTTTTGTGGGTCAGGTGTCATGAAAAGGAGAGGAAAGAAAACCTTCCATATTTGAACAAGATCAATAACTTTCAACCCCTTACACCCTCTGTGAATCTGGTAATAATTTATCTTGGGTCTAAAATAGGCCTTAGCGCTGCCAATGAGAAGAAAATAGGGCAAAACTGGATAAATACGTGCAAAATACAAATTGAGGTGACCCATGTTGGTCTCTGCAGACAAAGAATAATTCCTAAGAGTAATTGAAGAGTAATTCCTAACTTTTCTCTGCAGTCCTCACAGTTTCTGAGTAAAAACAATTTTGTTTTCTTTCAGTGAAGCTGCAGTGGTTGGGAGAGAGGGGGGAGGAGCGGGGGAGGAAGGGGGGAGGGAGGAAACTTGATTCTCCCCACCAGGGATGCATCTTCCTTCCCAAGGGCGACTGACCCAACCTGGCTGCCTCTCTAAGCCGCGCTTTGGCCAAACTAGCAGGACAAACAAACAGCCTTCAGTCCAGAGAAAGGCAGAGACAGAGAGAAAGACAAAAGGGGGCAGAGAGGAGAGATCGAAAATCTGTTCATTTCCTTGCCTTTTAAAGAGTCGGTGCTTTAAGATGAACCAAATTCCAGGGTGACTGGAGCGCGTTCTGCGCACATAAAATATTATTAATTGAAAAGCGATCGGAGCGGCCTGAGCCGGCCCCCGCTTTCCTGCAATCAGCACGGCCGGCCGCAAAAGGTATATATGATTAATTGAAAGATAAGCTGGAACTATCACCGGGAATGTCATTAATGCGCCAGGGAGACGTCCATTGGAGACAGGCGGCGTTATCCTCGGCTTTATCTTCAACAACGCCTCGCTCTCGGCCCGCGCCGGGGAAACAGATGGGGATTTCTGTCTGGGACGCTCGCCCCGTGTTTATATTTTGGAAAGAATCGCAACTCGTGGGAGTCCCCGGCAGGCCCCCTGATAAATGAACATTAGCACTTTTTCGGACTACTGTATCAACAAAGGGGCTGCGGCGCGGCAATAATTGGCGAGAAAGCAAACAGAGGGCCGAGCGCGCCTCTGCTCTTCGTCCGGCTGATGGATGAGCAGCGGCGCTGCGGCCGGCTCCCGGCCCTGGCCCCGGCTCCCCGGCTCCCCGGCCGCGGGGCCCCTCAGCCGTCCTGGCTTCCTTCCGGGCCGGGGCTTGAGACTTGGGGGCGTCTCTGGGGGCTGCCGCCCTCGCCTGGGCTCCGGAAGAGTCTGGGCGGGCTCCGCGGCGCTGGCTTTTGCCTACCCCGGGACTTGCCTTGTTCCAGGGGCTCAGCTGGTTCCAGTGTCTTGCGCTCCCACTGGAGGAGCCATTTGTCCTCGAACGTCATCGCGGATCAGTTTATCTCCATCGCTCCCGAGAGGAGAAGGACGCTCAGAGAGGTGAAGTGACTTGTTCAGGGTCACACAGACGGAAAGGGACAGTTTCAGTATTCGAACACAGGATTAACTACAGACCTGTGAATCCTTATGGCAGAAAGCGAAGAAGAACTAAAGAGCCTCTTGAAGAAAGTGAAAGAAGAGAGTGAAAAAGTTGGATTAAAGCTCAACATTCAGAAAACTAAGATCATGGCATCGGTCCCATCACTTCATGGCAAACAGATGGGGAAACAATGGAAACAGTGTCAGACTTTATTTTTCTGGGCTCCAAAATCACTGCAGATGGTCACTGCAGCCCTGAAATTAAAAGACGCTTACTCCTTGGAAGGAAAGTTATGACCAACCTAGACAGCATATTAAAAAGCAGAGACATTGCCAACGAAGATCCGTCTAGTCAAGGCTATGGCTTTTCCAGTGGTCATGTATGGATGTGAGAGTTGGACTATAAAGAAAGCTGAGCGCAGAAGAATTGATGCTTTTGAACTGTGGTGTTGGAGAAGATTCTTGAGAGTCCCTTGGAATTGCAAGGAGATCCAACCAGTCCATCCTAAAGGAAATCAGTCCTGAATATTCATTGGAAGGACTGATGCTGAAGCTAAAACTCCAATACTTTGGCCACCTGATGTGAAGAGCTGACTCATTTGAAAAGACCCTGATGCTGGGAAAGATTGAAGGCAGAAAGAGAAGGGGACAACAGAGGATGAGATGGTTGGATGGCATCACTGACTTGATGGACATGAGTTTGAGTAAACTCTGGGAGTTGGTGATGGACAGGGAGGCCTGGCATGCTTTAGTCCATGGGGTCGCAAAGAGTTGGACACAACTGAGCGACTGAACTGAACTGTGAATTATTATTATTGTTTTAAGTACATGTCGCTGCTTCCTAGAACCCTATCATCTGGAGAGGAAGTACAACACTACTCCCTTCCCCAGTACACACCCCACGCAGCTAGAGAGGAGGACCAGGCTGCTGGACTGGGGGTGCTGGCTTCGCCAAAACCAAGGGGTCTTCTGACATATAGTTCCTCTGAGTGAGGGAGAGAGGGGAGGGAGACATTTAAAATTCCTCCTCCCCCTCTTCTTCCATTTCCTCCACAATCTCCTCCATTTCTTACCCCCTCCACCTCCCCCCATCTCCTTCTCAGACTCCTTCATCTTCTCCTCTTCTTCTTAGGTAACAACTTTATTGAGAGTTAATAGATATAATTCACATACCATATAATTCATCCATTTAAGGTATACAATTCAAGGACTTTCAGTATTTTCACAGAGTTGCAATCATGACACAACTAGTTCTAGGACATTTTTAAAATTCATCTCCAAAGGAAACCTGTAGGCTTTAGCCACCAACCCCAACACCCTTCCCTACTCCCACCTCCCCAGCTCGAGATCACTACTAATTAATCTACTTTCTGTCTCTATATACATTTTAGACATTTCAGACAAATGGAATCACATAACATGTGGCTTCTTTCACTTAGCATAATGTTTTCTTCAAGGTTCAACCATGTTATCGCACATGTCAGTACTTTGCTCCTTTTATGACACAATGATGCTCTATTGTGTGGGATACTGTATTTTGTTTCTATATTCATCAGCTGATGAACATTTGGGTTGTTTCCACCCTTTGGCTATTATGACTAATCCCCCAGTTCACTTCTACCCTAAAATCTGAGCTGTAGAAATCTGGGGGCCCGTTCTCCGGCCTGCCCCTTTAGCCCTATCCTTCCCTGAAAGCTGGCTTCATGGGTATGCCAGCAGTGTACTTGCACAGGGCCTGAGCTTAGAAGGGCCCTGTGTTCTGTTGTTGCCATCTGGAAATTCTTGCTAAGTTTTGAACAAGAGGCTCCACATTTCATTTATTGTGCGCTGGGCCCCACAGATTATAAAAGTGGTCTTGCTTTCTGGTCAGTCTGAGTAGAGTCTTGGAAATACTATCTCCACGTCCCCCCCCAGGCCCCTGTAATCCGTCAGCCTTGTGGCTTCCTTTGCCCCAGGGTCTAGCCTTCTCTAGCCAGCTGGGACAGGCAGGAAGTCCTCTGGGCTGCTTTAAAGACTGTCTATCTGAAGTTGCTCAGCCATAAGAAGGGCCCGGAGCACACGGAAGTGGAAAGAGCAGGCAGATCTGCCTGGCTGCCAGGCTGTGTACGTACGAAGGTGTGCAGGCGGGTGGGGGAAGCCAGGAGAAAGGCCTAGAAGGGTGGGCCAGAACTTCCACCCAGTCTCCAGATGACTCATTAGTCACTAACGGATACTTGGCCTGATTTCTGCATCTCTTTCTCATTTTCCTAAAAAAAGTTATTTATTTATTTGTTTTTGGCTTCTTGGGTCTTCGTTGCAGCATGTGGGATCTTTCACCCCAGCACACAGGCCTCTCTCTAGCTGTGAGGCGTGGGTTCCAGAGTGCTGGCTCAGTTGTTGCCATGTATGACTTGATTGCCTCCCAGCTTGTGGGATCCCAGTTCCCCGATCAGGGATCGCACCCACATACCATGCATTGGAAGAGGGCCTCTTAACCCCTGGACCACCAGAGTCCATGCATCTCTTGAGTCACACTGACTGGGGTTGCACAGCCCCAGACACACAGACCCTGAAGGAGGCAGAGTTGTAACAAATGAGTATCAGACAGTGGGCCAGTTCTGGGATCTAGCCCTGCTCCTCTGACTGGCTGATCTTGAGCACATTCTTTTTCTTCTCTGATTACTGGTTTCATCTTTGTATCCTTGGTGTTTGTTTTTTTTTGTTCCCCTCGCTCCCCTCCCTCCCTCCCTGAGAGCACTCAGGATCCTACTTCCTCAGCCAGAGCTGGAACCTGTGCCCCTGCATTGGGAGTGTAAAGCCTTAACCCCTGGACCACCAGGAAAGCCTCTCCTTGGTGGTTTTAGGTGTACTTAGGGTCCTGTCCCAGCTGTGCTATTCTGAGAAACATCCCCTGTCCTTACTTGGACTCACCTGGGCAGTGGGGAAGGGTGGAGAGGCACATTGGTGGTTGTCTAACTTATAAAATGAAACTGGCTAAGATGGGAAATAAGGCACCTGTTAATTGTGACATTATGCTATTTTGGGGAGTGTGGTCCATACAGCAACACACATCCCACATAAATTGAAAGTGATGTCAGGGAAAGGTAAATGGATTATTCTCACACGGTGCTTTGCTGGGCTTAGTTGTTCAGTCATGCCTAACTCTTCACAACCCCATAGACTGTATGTACCCACCAGGCCTCTCTGTCCATGGGGATTCTCCAGGCAAGAATACTGGAGTGGGTTGCCATGCCCTCCTCCAGGGGATCTTCCCAATCTGGGTCTCCTGAATTACAGGCAGATTCTTTACTGTCTGAGCCACCAAGGAAGCCCAAGAATACTGGAGTGGGTAGCCTATCCCTTCTCCAGGGGACATTCCCAACCCTGGAATCGAACTGGGGTCTCCTGCATTGCAAGCAGATTCTTTACCAGCTGAGATACCTGGGACCTGGGTAGCCCTAATCTCACACTACATATATTCAATTCCAGATAGATTAAAAATTTAAACTTAAGTGAAATATAGCAGTGCTATAGGTGCCTAAGATAATAAGTTTGGAGTGTCTATATATTTGGAAGAGTGGATAAGCAGAACTAAAGACCTAGAAACTGAACTGTATCACCTGAGGGCATAAAAATAACTTGTGTACAGCAAAACAAAACACGACCAGAGCGGAAGGGCTTCCCTGGGGGTCCAGTGCCTTGATCCCAGTGCAGGGGGCCCAGGTCAGGGAACTAGATCCCACAGTGCCACTATGAAGAGTTTGCCACAACTAAAGCTCCTGCATGCTGCAACCCAAGGAGGCCAAATAAATAAATACATAAATATTTTAAAAAATAAACAAAACAGAATAAAATCAAAGAGAAAATGACACACAGTGTAAGTGCTAGAAATAATGACCAAAACCCCTCTGATTTCCACAATATGAAAAGAATTTCTGTAAATCAACAAGAAAATGACTCAGCAAAACAATTGAAAAATTGGCCAGGAGTAGCAGAACTTTGCTGGTAAAAAGGAATGAAAGAAGGAAGAAATTTTAAAACCACAAGGCAAATGTTTTCACTCATCAGATTGATAAAGATCACAAAGTCTGATAATTACTCTGCCTCGTCGCTCTTTTACATTGTTGATTGAAAGTGTAAGTTGGTAAACCTCTTCAGAGCAACTTAGTACTATCAAAATAAAAAATACATAAGCCCTTTCAACAATATTTCTACTTTTAGGAGTATTCTATACACACATATTATGTATAGAAGAGTATTTTCATTGCAGTTTTAAAAGAATCAAGACATTTTTTAAAAACCAATATATCTATCTTGGAAGATTGATTGGAAAAAATGATGTTCACCAATAGGGCAGAAAACTAGCAGCCATGAGAAAAAATTACTTCATTTATATATATTCTTAGGGATACATTTTGAGACATTAAATATCAAATCAAGATGTAGAATTTCTATTTTAAATATGGGCATATGTATATATATGTGTGTGTGTGCTCATATGAATTTCTTTTTTTGAAGGATAAGCAAAATACAATGAAAACTTCTGGGGAAGAGTAATGGGAGAGGGGAGGTCAGGAATAAAACATGACTTTTAGTACGTTTTTAAGGACAACTTCCTCCTTTTGTTTTTTGTTTGGTTTTTGTTGCCTACCACATGCATCTATTACTTTTAAAGAGACTTAAAAACAAGATAAACCCCAAATATAATGAATCAAGTTATACCTTTGCGAAAGTGGGGGAGATTCCTGGGCTGTGGAAACAGCTGGGCCAGAATCCCCTGGGGGTACATTGTAAAGATGCACATTTACGGGCCCTAGCCCTCATTTTGGGAGCTTGCAAATCAAACGTGTGTGTAGTTTGAAACTTCTGCCCAAGCAGCCATCCAGTGAAGTCTCCAGTCTGAGAGAGAACCGGAGCTAAGGCATTAGTGGTAGGAAGACTGAGGAGAGTGGTTAGTGGGGCTTCAGATGGAGGGGAGTGGGGTGACCTTTGTGCAGCACTATCAAGGGACAAGCTTCCCAGGTGGTGCTAGTGGTAAAGAACCCACCTGCCAATGCAGAAGACGTAAGAGACCTGGGTGGGTTCGATCCTTGGGTGGGGAAGATCCCTGGAGGAGGGCATGGCAACCCACTCCAGTATTCTTGCTTGGAAAATCCCATGGACAGAGGAGCCTGGCGGGCTACCGTCCATAGGGTCACAAACAGTCGGAACGACTGAAACGACTTAACACACATGCGTGGAGGAACAGGACCTCAACGGTCCCAATTACCACTCAGCAAATTGGCTCTCCTGATTTCTCCCTGACCTTCACTTTGGTCCAGGGCTAGACCCCAGTTTTGAGAGGGTCACTGGGAATGCAGCTCCCCCACATTAGTCAATGCCCTGTTACTTGAAGGTGATGTTGGTCTGGTGGCTGTGAGTGTGGCAGTCGATGAGGCTGGCAGAAGGCTTGCTAACCCCACCCAGGCCCTGCCCCCAGGCTAGCCATTCTGGCAGGTCCTGGATTTTCTGGCCTTGGACCCACTGTCCATCTGTTTCTTGAGGGCCAGCCTCCAAAACTCTATCTGAAATAGCTCTGAGTCGGAACCAGATCTGGAATCTGTCCTAACAAGGCCAAAATGACTCTTCCCTATCTTGCAGGCGATAAATGGAGGCATATGATATCTGGTTACCCAAACAGAGGTGGGACCCTTGCAGTCACTGCTCTCAGTAAAGAGGTGGGCCAGGCCCTGGGTCCACAGAGGCTGCGCCCCGCCGGCCGCTCTGGGCTCTGTAGATCCCGCGGGCCTGCTGAGCCTCAGCGAGACCTTGCTTCTGTCTTCGGGAGGACTCTTACGGTGTTAGGAATCTGGCCTTCTCCCGGCAGCACAAGGGGCCACCGCATCTTTGCTCCAAGCGGGATAGTGCTCGACTCGTGGGATACTGGGCACAGTGGCCAGGAAAGCACGTGTGGCCTTGCGTGGAGTGCCCCCGTGGCTGGCCTGCCCTTTAAGTCCTCCAGTCCTCAAGGAGATGACAACCATCCACACCACATGCAAGCATCAGAAAAGTTTCGGGTCCTCATTTTCCATTAGTATCTGGAACATAGGAGCGAGCAAACAAACAAGTGAAACAAATCTGAACATACCTTAAAGATGTTTCACTTACCCAAATATTTTTTGGACTTGGGCAGTGCACACTTTTTCTTATTCCTACAAAGAGATGTAATAGCATCTTCAATTTGTTGGTTTCCTTAACAATAGCTTTATATTCACATCAGGGAATATCCTCATTATATATCTTGAATAAATAATACACCATAAAAACAAAACAACTACGAAAACCCAAAATAAACACGTAAAAAGGGTAATGCAATGCAAAGTATCCCAGGCCTCCCTTCAGCCACCCAGTTCCCATCCCTAAAGACAAAGTTGTTTCTGGGTTTATTTATTTATGTTTTTAAAAAATCAACTCTATTGAGGCATAATTAACCTAAAACAAAACGAACACATGTACTGTTTGATGAGTATTGACATATGAATAAACCCATATAAGAAGCACCACAAAGTTACAAAAAAATTTTTTTTTAAATACAAAAATATTTGCATAAATTTAAAAGGTTTCCTTTTGCCCCTTCGGAGTTAATTCCCACCCCCACACAAGTGGTCACTGGCTGAAAATGAATATACATCCTTCTAGAGGCATTTTCTGCAAATTTAAGTATTATTATACATTAAAAAATATTGTTTTGTTTCCTCTTTTTCAGAGAGGAACTACCTTTTGCCGACGCCTTTGCATTTTTGACTTGACAGTTTTTGTTAACAGCTTCTTTTGGGTAAACCACTTTCTCCTGCTTTGGGGAGTCTATTTCTATAACCGAATTTATCCTGCGTCCGTAGGTGTGACCCGCTTTAAAACTCGTGTTAAGGTTGCCCAGATCGCTTTCAAACTTCCGTCGTCGTTTCTTGTTAATTTCGTGCTTTCTCCTCTGTCCGGCGGCCCCCCTCCTCCCCTCCCTGCTGCAAACCGCTCCAGCGAACACTGCGCGGAGCGGTGGAGAGAACCGAGACGCCGCTACAACTAGTGCCTCAGGATCGCATAGCTGAAGGGCACAGCAGGAAAAGTCAGGTGACGTTCGAGCTGGGTAGACAACGATTCGGAAAACCCTGAAGAAGGAAAATGGATTTACTAGGGCCGGGGCACACCTGCGCGGTAGGTGGGTGGACAGCTCGCGAGCCGCGGCTTTGGAAGAGCCTTTGGCAAGAACGCGAAGCTCTGGGAGGAAGCGCCCTGGGCGAAGCGGTGCCCGTTTTTGCCCAAAGCTCGGGGGTGGGGGAGCTTCGCGGGGTCAGCAGTGCTGGGGCTCCGGAGTGCTGGGGCAGTCAGCCGCAGCTTTCCGGGGAGGTCTTCGAGAGTCTGTGAGGCCTCCCTGGCTCGGGCTGACACCGCGGCCCCCGGAACTTCCACCCTGGATTGCTGCGGCCTGGTCAGTGTCGGACTGAGGCTGGAAATGGGCGATCGCCACCTTTCTAGGCCCGCCACCTTCCCTTTTTCCGCATCTTCCTTCCTTGTCCCGCCTTTAGCCTGCTCTGCGAAATGCGGCGACGTTTTCTCAGCCGAATAGAGCCTATTGCGAAAGCCTAGATTGCTAATTGCTGCATAGAAAAAAAAAAAAAAAATCGATTCCGTGAAATTCGGTTCAAGAGGTATTTCTTAAAAGCTTCCCTGGGGCATGGCGCAGGGGACCCGGAGGACAACAAACTTTGGGATTCCAGAGCAGATTCAGTGTCAGCAGAGGGGATATGGCTGATGGCATTCTGCGCTCCCAACAGATCGGCGAAATGCGGGAATTCAGACACAAGAAGAACACACGCTGAACTTTAGAGTCTAAAGGGTCGTGTTGACGCGTCCCCAGTCTTTAAGTGTACACATGACCGACTGTTGTAGACATTCAAGCACTTAGAAAGGGCACAATGGAGCGTTTACTTTTGAGACGTGTATAAACGGAATACGTTCCCAGAGATCAGTAAACCCGCTTTGGATGTGCTTACTGGTGCGCCTTCAATTTGCTGAAACGACGCGGGTACCCAGACACGTATTTTAAGTACATAGGCACTTTCTTTGTGTGTGTTCTAAGTGCACACGGTCACAACTATTTCAAAGGGTACAGCAGGCGATCCTGTGACGCCCCCCTTGCTCGCCTGTCCGCTCCGGCCCTCCAGAGCCGCTCTTGGCACACGCGCCGGGTCCGTGTGTCCCTGCGCCCTCACTGGGCGTCGCTTGTGCAGACCGACCCCGTGTGTGTGGAGGGCTGCAGCCTTGTATCTCTAGGTAGGGAACATCTTTTGTCTCTCGGCAAGAAGCTTTCCTCCGGGAAAGATAAAGTAATCGATAGGGTCTTTTAAATAGCTCCGCGTTTCCTGTCGGGAGAGGAGTCTCAGCGCGCGCACCAAATCTGCTCTGGTATGTCACCTTATCTCCCGTCCCTGCTGTTGTCCCCAAACGCCGCCTGTCAAGGGAGACGCCACCCGCATTAGGACCCAGACTGGGGCCCTTCCGCTCGGGGTCACGCGCAGCGCCCTCGGCCAGGCCCCGCCGCCCCTTCGGGGTCGGGGAGGGTGGGGAGAAGAGGCGGGGGCCAGGGTGAAGGTGCCGGGAAAGCGGGGGCTAGGACTCGGGCCCAGGACGAAACTGACAGGCTGAAACCGACCCGTCTGGGGGAAGCCTTGCGGTGCCTATTACTCGCGAGGGAGGGGATGGTTTCTTTTTTTTTTTTTTTTTCTAACCACGAAAATAGTTGTTGAGAGCAGCACTTTGGCGACTCGTGGGCAACCTTGCTTGCCCGCGTCCGGAGGAAAATCGGCTTTGTCACTTGGAGAAGGCCGCCTGGGCCTCATGGCGCGCCTGCCGCGCGTCCCGTTACCTCCGGGAGGCTCGTGAGGGGAGAGGCGGGGACCCCTCAAGCCCCGAGAGTGGGTGGGACCTCCGGATCCGGCCACCGTTTCTGCCTCTGGCGGCGGCGCCTCCCCAGCCTACAGTCGGGTCTGAGGACAGGGCTCAGAGGAAAGAGGCCACCCAGGTTGGTTGGTCTAGCCTTCGCAAAGGCCCTGGGGCCAGTCTCGGCTTTCCCATCTGACGGTGAACCCTGCGCGGAGATCTGCAGGCCAGGCTTGGGGGAGAAGTGTTTTGATGACCTGCCAGTAGGCCCTGACCCTCTGAGCCCCGTTACCCGAATCTCCTCATTTTTCTGTTTCTGTATCAAAGGCGGTTGTATCTGGCTTTTTTTTTTTTTAAGAAAAATAATCCAACAAAAATAACAAACACCTTTCGTCCCCTTAAGGATGCACACAATCACCAACCATCTAGATAATGTGAAATTCAGCCTCCCTTAATTTCCAGTCTCGCGATTCCTTACAGGGTTTCTTTCTTACCCTGGGGGTCTGGCGGAGGAGGGGGGACGGGGATTACTTCTTGGCTTCCATACAGACTTGCTCCCTTCCAGCTTGCCCAGGATCGTCAGGATTATCCCAACTGCTGAGAAAGGACCACCTACCAAACACATCAGGGGAAAAATACAGGCCTTGAGAAAATTTGGGTTCTCACTTATCAGGATTTATTTATCCAAATAAAAATTATTGTGGGGAAATTATGTAGGGGAAAACATCACCTTTCTTTCTCATGGAGAGGAGCAGGCATTTCTGAATCTTCCCGTTCTTTAAGGCTTTGGTCTAGGTTTTCCTAGTCCTTGTGGGCCTTTCCATTTTATTTTATATGTAATTTAAAAAATACCAAATTGATTATTATACATTTTGTTGGTGGCAATGGAGGGGAGACTCTAGCTGTGCATTCTTGCAGGGTGGGTCACTGGCTGTGTTGAAACTAACAGAATGTGAACTGGACCCTGCCACGACATCTTTGAACCAATGGCCCAATGCCCCCATCTATTGGTCATTTGAGTTACACTGGTGACCTAGTTATTCAATCCTGGGTTGACCTGTAGCTGGTCCTCCTGGATGGGGGGTGGGGTGGGGGAGAGGGCTGCTGCGGCGGGGGCCCTCACCAAAAGCTATTCTGAATGAACTTTCTGTAGCAGGAATCCAGGGTGCTTTGTTTCTTTTCTTCTGACAGAAATGTGTAGGATGAGAGCTGGGAAAGTTGGGATTTAGAATTGAGAGTGGTGAGATCTGCCAAGTGTAGATCAGGTGTGGATCCTCAGTACACTGCTCTCTTCCTGGATGTGGCCATCTTCTTCTAGAAACTTTAGGCAGTTTTCTTAAGGGGAAGCTGTATTCCTTGTCCGTGAGAAGTGGTGAGAGAGGCAGTGGGACCAGGCAGGCACTGGGGACAGTTCTCAGCCGGTTCCTGGGTCCTGAGCAGTGACTCAGTAGGCAGTGACTTTGGAGGACATTCTTGGGTAAGAAAGTGAGCTTTGCTTCTACAACAAACCCCGGGGGTGTCCTAAGCCCTGATCCATCCAGCAGTGCACATGCTGCCCCTCACTGAGCATGGGTGTGGCTTTGCAGGTGTCCAAGCTTTTGGAAACTTTTTATTTCAGCATCACACAGGAGTGAACAAAAGTAAACCAGCCCTGTGAATTTTTGTAAACTGAACATAGCTGTGTAACTAGAACCCAATTCAAGAAATGGGACATGACCAGTAAGCCCCTTCCATTTTACCACAGGATAATCACTATTCTGACTTCTAACAACATAGATTAGTTTTGCCTGTTTTTGAACGTCACAGGTAGCTAATTATGTAGTATGTATACTCTTTGTGTCTGGCTAGTTTTTACTCAATATATGTTTGTGAGATGCATCTACATTGCTTGTTGTAGTTAAGCTCATTTAATGTCTGTTTAACACTTCGTTGTATGAATCTACTACTATTGACACATTCTCTATCTCTCTCTCTTTTTAAAAAGTGTAACTTATTTGGCTGTGTCAGATCTTAGTTGCAGCTTGCAGGATCTCCATTGCGCCATGTGGGACCTTTCGTTGCCAGCGCACAGACTCCCTGGTTGTGGCACACGGGCTCCGGAGCACTCCGGCTTCCGTCATTGCAGCAGGTGGGCCTAGTGGCTCAGAGGCATGTGGGGTCTTAGTTCCCGGACCAGGGATCGAACCCCGGTCCTCCGCATTGCAAGGCACATTCTTTACCACTGGACTACGGGGGACGTTCCCCCCTCCCCCCTTCTCCCCCCTCTTTTAGTTGAAATATAGTTGATGTACAGTATTGTGTTAGTTTCAGCTGTATAGCAAAGTGATTTGGATATACATATGTTCTTTTAAAAAAAATTCTCCATTATAGATTATTACAAGATATCAAACACAGTTCCTTGGGCTGTACAGTAAATCCTTGTTTATCTGCTTTATATATGGTAGTATAGCTGTTAATCCCCTAATTTATCCCTCCCACTCTTTTCTCATTGGTAACCATAGTCTGTTTTCCATGTCTGTGAATTGGTTTCTATTTCATAAATAAGTTCATTTGTATTATTTTTTAGATTCCACATATAAGTGATATCATACATTTGTCTTTCTCTCTCTGGCTTACTTCATTTAGTATAATAATCCCTAGGTCCCTCCATGTTGTTGCAAATGGCAATATTTCATTCTTTTTTTAGACCTTTTCTCTCTTGCTTCCAGTTTTTGACTGTTATAATAGTGAGTGCTACTATGGACACCCTCATACATGTCTTTTGTTGAACATGTATACATTTCATGTATACATTTGCTGGCCCATAGGATACTCATAAATTCAGCATTAGTAGATTCTACTCAACAGTTTGCTGATTTACAATTGTACCAACTTATACTCATGCTGGTAGTGTTTGAGAATTACAGTTGCTCCACATTTTTGCCAACACTTGGTATTATCTGTTCTAATTTTAAGCCATTCTGGTTGGAGTGTAGGGCTTTCTCAGTGTGGTTTTATTTGCTTTTCTTACTGACTAATGAAACTGAGCAACTTTTCAAATGTTCATTGGCTTTTTTAACATCCTCTTTTGTGAATTAATTGTTTAAATCTTTTGTCTTTTTCTTGATTTGTGGGTAAAAATCTCTTGTTGGTTGGATATTCACTTATTGCAAATATCATCTCCCAGTTTGTGGTTTGCATTTTTACTCTCTTAATGCCACAGCATCTATTTTTGGCTCTGGCCTACTGACATGCTTCTGACCTTGAAGTAGTAGCACTGCTGGTTTATATGTCTGCAGTATCTGTGGCTTAGTACCTTTCTGAGTTCTGGGCAACCAGGTCTGCCATCCATGGTAAACTCCTTGGAGACATAACATATGTTTGATTCTGCTTGTTTTCCTCATAGTTGCTAGAGCATTGCTTTTTCTAAAAATATTTTAGTCATTCATTAGATAGGGGAGACTCCAATAAAACTCTTTGGATTTGAAGGAGAGAGCTGAATTCACTATTATGTATTTTTTTATATAAATAGTGGTGGACCAAATCTTTATATAGCAATTTAAGTGGAATAATTTAAGTTCCATGAGTTTCTAAAACATAGACAATGTCAATGTAGAGGTGTAGATGAGACATCCTATACCCCTTTAAGGACCCAATGCTTGCCTCGCCTCTCCCAGGTGGTTTTTGCTGATTACTGCAACTCGGGAACAGCTGCTCTCCTCTTGGAACATGGGTTACACATGAGTATAATTGTGTGTAAGCCTTCTGGAAAGCAACTTGTGAATTCTCATTTTGTGAATCTTTGTAAATATATGAGGTGAAGACGCCAGACTATAATTCTTTTAAATTATTTTCAAATGTTTGTAATCCATATTATTTTTCATTTAAAAATGTACCACCTATTTACATCTTCTATTTATCTATTGAGATCTTAGTTTTTACTTATTGATTTTTATGAGCTCTTTATATTAGTTAGTATCCCTTGGTAATTTTATCCTATCTACAAATATTTTTACCATTTTCCCTTTTGTCTTTCTAAAGCCTTCATTTTTAAATTTTAAGGCACCTGATATAATAATATATAAAGGGGATACTCAAATACTGGTGGGGTTTTGTTTCCCAGTTAGGATTGGTCATGAGCCAGTGGCTGAGTGAATGCCCGGGGCTCCAGCCCACCAAAGCAGCTGCCCTGAGGCAATGCGGATTCCACAGACAAAGGCCATCCCTCTTCTGGCCTAGCAGACCAGGAGGAGCCATAAGTAGCTGATACCACAGACTGGTCAAGTCTGGAGGGCTGCCTTTCTTGAAATTTCCATCTTGGGCTCTAGAGCTGGTGAAGATGGGATGGAGGTGGAAGTATCATTGCCTACTTCAGGACAGAAGGAAATTCAGAGCAAGTAACCCAACAGAAAGAGGTAAGGAAAGGAGGGTCCTGGAGTTTGGGCTGAGGGTGGTTTTGGGGAGCATCCAGAGCAAAGGAAGGCATCATAAATGCCAGGCAGTGAGTCTTAGGGGTATGATGTGGAGCTCAGGCTTTGGAGTACAGGTGTTTGGATTCTTAGCTTCCCTGAACCTCAATGTTCCCATCTGTAAAATGGGAATAATATTCATGCTTCCTCAAAAGATTACTGTTTGGGAATTAAAGAGGATAGTGTTATAAAGCAAAGATTCGCTGACATTTCCCCCATGGGGTTGGCTAGGAGGGTGATTATGTCATTTCCCTTTGACTATGGACAGGCTTGTCACTGCTTCAATCAATATAACCAGTAAAATACTCTAAAAGTGGTACCACATGACTTCTGTGGTAAGGTCAGAAAAAGCCACGTAGCTTTTGTTTTGCTGTTTGCTGGAACACCTGCTTTTGGAGCCATGTAAGAAGTCTGACTCCTCTGAGGCCACCATGCTGTGAGGAAGCCGGAGCCTTGGGAGGAGTCCTTGTGAAAGTGTTCTGATTGACAGTGCTGCATGAACCCGCCTCACAGTTACTCCAGGAGCCAGACCTGTGAATGATGACGTTTCCAGATGACTCCAGCACCCAGCTGTTCCAGCTTTCATAACTAAGGCCCCAGACCTCATAGAGCAGAGGCAGGCCCTCCCTGCTACATCCTGTCTAAGTTTCTAACTCAAAGCAGCAGCGAATATAATCAAATGGTTGTTTTCATACCACTAAGTTTTGGGATTTTTTTTTGTTGTTAGGCAGCTATAGATAACCAGAACTTTATTCAAGCAAAATGATTTAGCCTACTGTTTGCTTGGTAGTGGGTACTTAATAAGCAGCATCACCGATTCAATGCATGAACCTGGGCAAACTCCAGGAGATAGTGAGGGACAGGGAGGCCTGGCATCCTGCAGTCCACGTGAACAAAAAAACAATAAACAGTGATTCTTAGCAGTATTATTGGTGACAGGGTTATCCCAGCATGAAGAACACAAGGTGTGAAGGGAAACAGAGCTGGCAGGCCTGCTGTGGGACAGTTACCCAAGATGATTTCAGGCCTCCCTCCTGGACTGGGTCTTCATTTTGGCTCCAGTGTTAGGTCATTGCCCCCTCCCTCCAGAGTTCCAAGCTGCAAATAGCCACAAAATAAAGTGGCCGGAGGGCCTTAAAATTTTCTCTTTTTGCACCACTGCACCCTCCTCTTTAAAAAAAAAATTTTTTTTAGAGGAGTGTTCGCAGGGGTTGTAGGCTGGAGCGAAGCTTGGGGATTGTAGGGGTGAGGAGCAGAGGAGGTGTGAGAAATCTTTTGTTGCCTGAACTATAAAACCATAGTACCACGGTACGCATAAAAATAACTGTGCAGAGTTAAGAGTAACCTTTTGCCTCTGGGCGCTGCTTGTCATTTTATTAAGTCTCTGCATTGCCTTGTCTTCAGGTATTTGAAGGCAGAGAATACGTTCTAACACATTTCCGAGCAGGTTGTGGGTGTACAAAAAATACTTTCGGATTGGATTGGGCATTGGAAACCCAACGCGCAGTGACTTGAGAGCAACCCCAGACGCGTGCGCAGCCCCTCCTGCCTGGGAAGGGGATCTGTTTGTGGTTGGGAGTCTGAATTCCAGCGCGCCCCGGTCGGGTTTACCTGCTTACTTACGTCTCCCCGGGAGGGCTCAGGGAAAACAGCTCAGGGGTGTTCCATGTGGGGGCTCAGACCAGCAGAAGGGGAAGGCTCGGGTGAAGTGAGCGTGGCCACAGTTTGAGCAGCGCAGAACGGCTGGAGAAGGTGTCCAGGCCGCAGCAGCCTCGTGGGGAGAGGGGCTTTCCGAAGTGGGCCTGGGCCGGGAGTGCCGAGTCTTCCCGGTTTCCGCGGGGGGCGCCGCCCAGCACCCACAGATCAAAGAGGCGCTTCTCCCTCTGAAGAGCAGTAGGCGGAGCAGCGCCGAGAGGTGTTCCCGAAACCGCGACAGCCCGCGGACAGACGGTCACCGCGGCGCCGACCGCCCCGCTCCCGGTGTCCCCGGCGCGCCGGGGTCTCCTGCATCTCACCTGGTCCTTCCTTTCGGAGGCCGCCCCGACGAGGGTTCGCCTGCCGCTCTTCATTCTCCCGGCTGCCCGCGCTGCTGGTTGCTTTTCCTGCAGAAGCGGAAGAGAGAGAGAGGGAGATTGGACGAGAAAAGAGGGATCGGGAGAGAAGAGAGATGGTGATGATGGAGGTGGAGATGGGGGTGGGGTGGGCCGGGGCGGGGAGAAACTTCCAGGGAAAGGAGTTTCCAAGTGTGAAGAGATCTGTTGTGGGTGAGGGGAGAAGGAAGACTCTCTCCCTGTCATCTACACGGAGACGGACAGAGGCCAGGTGTCACGGAAGGAGAGTGGGCATCGGATTATTAAAGGGCATTTAGCTTTGATGAAAACGTTCATCTGCTTGTTTAACGATGATGAGAGGGCCTTTTAATCAGCTAAATGTGGCTGAGTGGGGGTGAAGTAGGCAGTAAATCATTTTATGTCCGAGGGAGCTGTTCTGTGTGAGGGGGGGTGGGGTAGGGGAGACCAGCACATAATCTGGCCCTCACCGGCTTCGCAAGGTCGCCATCTCAAGACTAAAGAGTGGAAAGGTTACTTTCTCCCCCCACACCTACCTCTGTGAACCCGCTCAGCCTCCTGTCTTTTTTATTTTTATTTTTTTTCCGTACAATGAGGATGATCACACCTCAGCTGACACCTCCCGTCAATTTCTGGTTATTGAGTTTTAGGAGAAAGATGTTATATACATGGAAGCAATAACTTTTCACTGTTGAGAATATACCTTTGAAGAAATTGTCTCGGGGCCCCCACCACCCCTTTTAATAGTGAATTGCACCTCTGGTATGTTTAAAAAGAAGACAGTAATGAGGACCCTATATGCAAGACAGCAAAAGAGACACAGATGTAAAGACTTTTGGACTATGTAGGAGAAGAGGAGCTTGGGATGGTATGAGAGAATAGCATTGAAACGTGTATATTACTATATGTAAAATAGATGACCAGTGCAAGATCGATGCATGAAGCAAGGCACCCAAAGCTGGTGCTCTGGGACAACCCTGAGGGATGGGGTGGGGAGGGAAGTGGGAGCAGGGTTCAGGGTCGGGGGCAGCAAACACATGTACACCCAGGCTGATTCATGTCGATGTATGGTAAAAACCACCACAATATTGTAAAGTAATGAGCCTCCAATTAAAATAAATAAATGAGCTAAAACAACAACAAAAACCACGTAGATAGGAGATCTCACCTTAAGGGAAAACCTTTCACCCAGATGTCCCAGTGTCATCACTTGGCTGGTGGAAGTGGAAAGAAGCAGCTTTTGCATTCCCTCGTCAGGCCCAGGGGCTGAGGGCAGGCACAGACCCCTCAGCCTCAGCTTTCTCTGCCTTGGAGAGTTAGAAGCAGGGCTAATTCTGGACAAGGTAGTCTTTACCAAGAGGTGGACTGTGTTTAAGTTGTGAGGTCTTTAGCACATCTTTCAGCACATGTGGAAGATGGTCTTCCTCCAGGGTGGGACAGGGTAAATTTTGAGTGGGTTTCCTGTCTTCCACCAGTTCTTGGCAGTATGTTCTAGGTGGAATCAGATTCTAGCCAGGAACCTGGCCGTGGAAATCCAGCTCGAAGAAAAGGATATCCTTTTGTGTCCTACTTGGGCCTAGAAGTCCCCTGGAGTTCTTGGGTTCAGCCTCAGAAACGCCTATTTTGTGGGCCACAAGACTCTGCATTTTAAAACAAGCACTCTAGGCTATTTTGATGGCACTGGTTTGCCTGTCGCCTCTTTGACAGAGCTTCAGCTTGAGTATTTGAGGGCACCGTACTGTTCCTCTGATGCGATAGACTCCTCAGGGAGGCACCATGGCTCCCCATCTCTAGATGGAGAAGCAACCAAGTTGGCGCTGAGGAAGCTGACTTATTGGGCAGGTTAGTGCAGCCCCACGGTCCCTGAGGCTGGTGGGGGTCAAATTTTTTAAAAAAATGGAAACACTTGTTGACTGATGAATTTATTTTAATAGTGTTTCTTCATAGCTCATTAGTAGATTTTATTAGTTTCACATCTCATGTTCTGGCTGCTTTAAAATTTTTTCCAGTTCTTGTTTTGTAAACTTATGTAAGCTCCAAAATCACTGCAGATGATGACTGCAGCCTTGAAATTAAAAGACGCTTGCTCCTTGGAAGAAAAGCTATGACCATCCTAGACAGCATATTGAAAAGCAGAGACATTACTTTGCCAACAAAGATCTGTCTAGTCAAAGCTATGGTTTTTCCAGTAGTCATGTGAGAGTTGGACTATAAAGAAAATTGAGCACTGAAGAATTGATGCTTTTGAACTGTGGTGTTGGAGAAGACTCTTGAGAGTCCCTTAGATTGAAAGGAGATCAAACCAGTCCATCCTAAAGGAAATCAGTCCTGAATATTCATTGGAAGGACTGATGCTGAAGCTGAAACCTCAATACTTTGGCCACCTGACTCATCAGGAAAGACCCTGATTCTGGGAAAGATTGAGGGCAGGAGGAGAGGGAGACAACAGAGGATGAGATGGTTGGATGGCATCACAGACTCAATGGATATGAGTTTGAGCAAGTTCCAGGAATCAGTGATAGACAGGGAAGCCTGGCATGCTGCAGTCCATGGGGTAGCGAAGAGTTGGACACTACTGAGTGACTGAGCTGAACTGAGGTATTGAATATGTTTTTATTGTAAAAAGCTTCAAAATCCTATACAAATCACTCCATTTTTCTAATTCCACTTTTCTCTCCATAGATAACTTGTTACCTGGTGTGCATCCTTCTAGCCTTGAGCTATCTTATTACCATAGCCATAAGCCACATGTGACTTTTGAGCCCTTGAAATGTGGCTTGTAAGAGCTGAGATTGCTGTAAGCACAAGTTTGAGAATTTAGTACAAAATAAATAAAGTTAATTATATTTTATGTTGATTTACATCATACTGTGGGTACATTGAGTTCTATAAAATAAATTTCACTTTGTAAAAATGTGGATCTAGAAAATTTTAAATTACATAGTGGCCCACATTATATTCCTGTTAGACAGTGTTCTAGATCTTTTGTACATCTGCATTCATAGTTACAAAGAAAAGAAAACTGGATCTTTCATGTTGCAATGATCAACCGTTTGCTATTTTTCTCTTACCAAACTGCTTAGAGAGCTTCCCTTGTTAGTATATATAGATCCACCTTTTTCTTTTAAATTGATGCAGAGTACTCCATATTACCAGCCTAGATTGATTAGACCATTTTCTATTGATGGACAGTTGGGTTGTTCCATGTTTCCCTGTTACAGTGAACATTGCTGTTCTTTGTTTTTTTTTTTTTAATTTATTTTTTTGAAATTTATTTTGTCTCTGTTTCTTTCTTCTTTTAATCCTCACATCTCTTGACTTGCAGTTCTATCTAGGGCTTTCCAGATAGCCCCCCATTTTTTAAAATCTTACTGAAGAGCATAGGGGTGACTAGGCCAGAGGTAGAGGGACCATCTAGGTTATTGTCCAAACAGGGACTTTTGAGAGGGAAAGGCAGTGATATCCGTAGCAATCCCGGGACAGTAGGAGAAACAAACTGGGACTGTCCAGCGCAGAGTAGGACATATAGTCACCAAGGCCATAGAAGTCCCAGTGTGTGTCTTTACAAGATAAGGATGGGATTCTCGTTTAAACCCCTCTTTCATACCAATGCTGAATTTTAGTCTCCAATTCTACCCTTTCCTCCTTTCTGATAATGGGTCAGCAGTCACTGGGGCCATCTTCTAAGGCTGGCGGTGAGAGAAGGATCAAAATCTCCAAAACGAAATGCTCCGTGAATGGGGAGGCCCCTCCGCTGGAGGCCCCTCCTCAAGGAAGCTCTTTGTACAAAGTTTTAATAGATGGTGGACAAATCAGCAGAGACTTTGCAGAGGTTGACTTTATTCTTGACCACTCAGTGCTAACTCAGGGACAGTCTGAGCTGTCATGACCTCGAGGTGAAACAGCCCAGATCTTGTTACTGATTCCTTCAGGAAACCTCCACTGTCTTCCCGCCCTCCTCTGTGTGACTAATTTCTGAAATCTCTGTAACTGAGAAGGCATTGGATGAGGTTTCCCACTCTGGGAGGTGGTGGGTGCCGGATGGGGGTGGGGTGGGGTGGCGTGATGGTGGGTGAGGGCTGAGACTCCTGTGTGCTCACATGTCCCTCAAGAGCAGAGGTGGAGGCCTCCGGATTGGGTGGCAGCAGCTGGTGGGGTGTTGGGATAATCTTGCTGATGACTGGGTAGATATGAACCTCTTGTGTTAGTAGATTCCAGAAAGCAACATGCTCCTTGATGAAAAGGCCATGGTCATTGTCTTGTGGAATTGGCCTGGCCTGGCTCTGACAGTTCTCAGCTGCTCTATAAATCTCGCATCAGTTCCATCTGGCCAAAAAGATGTCATCACCATTTTCTCATAGCGACAAAGAAGAAAAGGTAAATAATGAAACACCCTGCCACCCCTGTTCAAGCCAAGCAGGATGAACTTACTGTTTTCAGTGGAAGGGGAAGTCAGTGTTATGTTGGGTTGTTTATGCTGCAATGGTAATTTATATCCATATGTTAGAGATTATTATAGGGAGAGTGATTATAGTTTTAGGTATCATTGACTATATTCTGGGCACCCAGATACTTAACACACAAATTCGGGTGTCTGAAAGTTGGAAGGGACCTTGGCCATCATCCAGTTCAGTTGTTTTCAAAATTTTGCTTTAAAACAGTGGAACCTTTATTGCAAATGATCTTTTTATGCAGAATCCCAGTTCCTGAAACAGAAAGGCTGAGTGTAGGAGAGCCTTCTTGTCTTCATGGTGGCTCCTATTTCGAAACTGCTGTGTTTAAATTCTCTATCTAGTTCCTAAATCCCCTAGTAATTGGTTGTTAGTGTCCGAGCCCTTGCAGGCATAACTCCAGTGAGAGGGCTTCACCACTGTGGGAAGCTGCCTCTACAATGCTAAAATCCAGTCAGTTTTCCAGAAAGACCTATATTAATGCCAGTAAAGTCCTCTGACCTTCTCCTCTCCCAAATGTGTGCCCCTTAGGAGACTCTGGAGTCCTGCATTTAGTCCCTGACTTGGAGATGGTGAATATCCTAGGCTGCTGAGCCATTTTTTGTGCTAAACAAAGATGGGTCCTTTTGTTGCATCCTGGGCTTTATCTAGAATCTAGGAAAGTTCACCTTGACTGGGATTGAATGGACACTGTCAGACGTCTTACGTCTTGCTCCTCCATCAAGAGCTGGCCATGTGTGTGGGGGGAGGGAGGTGGGAGAGGCTCTGAGTCCCAGGCCCTGTTCTTGCAGTGACCCCTCTAGCCAGAGGCTCCCTGGTGCATGGGGACAGTGCAGAGTTTCGTGTTCCCCTGCCTAGCACTTGGCTGGCGGTATTCAGGCAGGTCACAAGCCATCCCACTAATTTCCAGAATAAACAAAAACTAAAAACCAGAGGTGTAGTCATTAGATGGGACTCAAGGGGAGCTTGGGAACTTAACTGTGTTCTGCCTCTGGTTTTGCCTAAGGGTTGCAGAGCATGGTGGGGTTGGAAGGTAGGCATTCTTATTGCCCTCTGCATGATTTTCAGTTAGCAGTATTGTCTCATTCTGCTTTTTTAAAAAAATTATACATTATTTTATTTTTAATTGAAGTATGATTGATTTGTGATGTTGTTCCTGGTGTATAGCAGTGTGATTCAGTTTTACATATATATATATATATATATATATATATATATATATATAGTGAAGTCGCTCAGTCGTGTCCAACTCTCTTTTTAGATTCCACATATAAACAATATCATATGATATTTACCATTCTGTTTATTTTTTCTTTTGGTCAGAGCCGTGTGGCATGCAGGATCTAGTTTCCTAACCAGGGATCAAACTGGTGCTCCCTGCAGTGGAGGTTTGAACTCCTAACCACTGGACCACCAGGAAATTCCCTACCATTTTGTTTCTTAATCAGTGATGCAAATTTAAGTTCTGGGCTGAGGATAAAAAACAAAACAAAACAAAAAACCCTCTAAATGGGCTCTGCTAGTATTTTTTTTAAGCCTTAAAAATATTTTATTTAATGTGAACCTCCCCCCTCTCTCCTGCTATTATTTTGAGTAACAAAAACAAAAATAAAAGAGTCCTCTGGTTCTTCTGGTCCTGCTCCCAAAAAAGGGCTTGCTGCCTTCCTGGCTTACTCCATGCCTGGCCTGCAGACTCTGTCAAGCAATACTAGCTACTCATGTTCCTGTCCCCTTGACGGCTGACGTTATTTTGTCAGGAATGTCAAGACTGTTTCTACCAAGTTCCTTTATGAAGGAGAGAGTTTTGTGTTCAGGTGAATGACCGGCAATGAGAGAGTGGTGAGATGGAGCAGGGAGGGGTATTTTGGCTTCCTTCAAGCCAGTGTCCTGGGCTTGTACGGACAACTAATCTGTTTGCTCCTTTTCGGCCAGGGATTCTTAAACATGAATGAGCAGAAGGATCACCTGGAGGGCTTGTTTAACACCAGATTGCTGGTCACCATTCCTGTGTTTCTGGTTCACTTGGATTGGTCAGGACCTGAGAGTTTGTGTTTCCAACAAGTTCTCGAGTGGCATTCATGCTGCAGGTCCGGAGACCACACTCTGAGAACCACTGGCTTAGAGCTGTCCCCTGAGCTATGGGGCTCAAGCTGAAAGATCTTTCATCTTATTTCTTGTAGTAGATTATGTAATAGTCGTAGATTCTTCCCACCCCCTTGACTGTGACCCTGCTCCTCCCCAGCAGAGGTGGAATCTTTTCCCCTGCTGCCTAGAATTTGGGCTGACCTTGTGACTTGTTGTGGCCAGTTGAACATGATGGAGGCAACCTTGGATGATTTCCAGAGTTCAGATCTCAAGAGGCCTTGCAGTTTCCACCCTCACCCTTTTGGGACTCTGCCTTGAGACTATGATGGTAGGAGGTTGGGCTAACCTTCTGGGGGATGAGAGGAGAGAGCTGAGGCCCCTGGCTGACTGCCAGCACCAATGCCAGGCACATGAGTGAGGGCATCTTGAATTACCTGGCTCAGCTGACCCTCTAGCTCGGGTTTCTCAGCCTCAGCACTATGGATATTTGGTTCCTGGGTACTATAGGATGTTATTCAGCATCCCCAGCCTCTGCCCACTAAATGAAGCTAATACCTACCAACAGTGTCTCTAGACATATCCAGGTGTCTCCCGGGTGCGTGGAAAGATCTCTCCTGGTTGAGAACTGCTGCTCTGGTTGAAAGCAGATACATAAATGAATTCAGGGGGAACCAGTAGAGGAACCACTTAGCCAGCCTACAGAGTCAGGAACAGTAATAAATCATTGCCTTCAGTCATTACACTTTAGGTGGTCTGTTTTTCAGGGGTAACGGAGCTACTTCGCTAGAAGTCATTCCCAGAGCTCTTTCTTTTTTGTAAGCCTTAGCATCATGTGCTAAGACTACTAATTACTTTTGCTGACCTGTTTGCTATTTTTTCATTCACCTTTTATATTTATCACTTGACGTTCCCTAAAGTGGTTGAACAGACATTTAAAAACCAATCATTAGAGAAAAAAGAGGAGCAAGACATGAAGTAACTTCTCAGTCACATAGCTCTTCAGAATAGCCAGCATCTCTGATTCCTAGCCCAGCATAATCCAGACCCTGAGGTGGGGCTCCCTGACAGGGACTTTACAGTAAATACCATCTTGAGCAAGCCACTTAATTTATCTGATCTTATTAGTTTCTTCATCTATAAAATGAGGAAAATAATATCACTTACCTCATGGGATTTTTAATTTTTAAATAATTTTTTTAACCTTAGGGGTTTTTAGGCATTTTTAATAAAATAGAGCACAGGTTGATAAACTTTTTCTATAAAGAGCCAGGTAGTAAGTATTCTTGGCTTTGCAGACTGTAAGGTTTCTGTTACAATTGCTCAGCTGCTGTTGTAGGTGAAGGCAGCCATAGCCAATGCATATTTGAATGAGTGTGGCTGAGCTCCATTAAGATTTTATTCACATGTCCAGCTGTGGGCCAGATTTGACCCATAGGCCATAGTCTGTCAACCTGTCCTTCCTCACAGCATGGAAGGATCTTGGCCTTTGTCTACTATAAGGGAAACACTCAATAAATAATAGCTATTATTATTATTATCCTATTACTATTACTTTATCCCTTTAGCAGTCCTGTTCTGCTTTATATTTTCATACTTTCTCTTTCAGCCTAGTTATTTGGTTTCATCTATTAGGAAGGGAGGGAAATTTCACCTGTGCTCTGGCCAGCCCTGGTAGCTGGTTCCCAAGATGGCCCTCAATGATCCTTGCTTCCTGGCATTCTGGAAAGACAAGAGGCCAAGTGGGGAAGAGCTGAGGCCCCTAGCCCTCCCCACAATGAGTAGGGCTGACCTGGCAACCAGTAAGCTATTAGAAATGACTGCATATGGTCCCCTATGCTAGGTCGTGAAAGACGCTGTGACTTTATCCTCTCTGTCAGATCACGTGCTCTGGGGGAGGCTGGCTGCCATGCTGTGAGGATGCTCAAGCAGCCCTGGGCTCTCTGTGGCAAGTGATTAAGGCCTCCTACCAGCAGCCAGCTTGAACTTGCCAGCCAGGTGAGCAGTGTTTCAGCCCCAGTCAAGCCTTCAGGTGGCTTCGCTGACTGCAGCTTCCTGAGAGACTCCCAAGCCAGAACACCCAGCTGAGTTGTTCCTATACTTCTGACCCACAGAAACTGTGTGAGGTAATAAATGTCCATTATTCTCTAAGCTGCCAAGGCTTGGGATAATTTGCCGCTGTCATGGCTGAGAAGTACCTGCATTAGCTGGCTGCCACACAGCCTGCACCAAGGCCTGCAGACCACAGTATGCTGAGCCCCTTTGACAGAGCAATTCGCAGAGCCGTGGTCATTTGGCCACTGATGCTACATGATTTTGAGGGTCCCCTGACCTCAAGTGTTCTGACTCCAACCTGACTATCTGGTCACCTTTTCCAGAAATTTCTCAAGCATCCCGTATTGTAGCCACATCAAGTGATTAAAATGGTTACTCATTATACATGTGTAATTGTAATGATTTCATATTAATAAAACTACCATTTATTTCATACACATAGGGTGCTTTGCCCATTCTCATTTAATTCTTCACACAGCCGTAAGAATGTAGTTGTATTAGTTCCATTTTTCTCAGATCAAGAAACTACTTTTCAAAAGATCATAGAGCTAGAGGCTGAGCTGGAATTTGAACACAGCAATCCTGACTTCTGAGTCTTGGCTGTTGACGATGTGTGTGCTCAGCTGTGTCCGATCTTGTGACCCCATGGACTGTAGCCCACCGGGCTCCTCTGTCCACAGGACTTTCCAGGCAATAATACTGGAGTGGGTTGCCATTTCCTTCTCCAGGGGATCTTCCTGACCCAGGGATCAAAGCCAGGTCTCACGTGTCTCCTGCATTGCACGTGGATTCTTTACCTCTTGAGCCATCAGGGACTCCACCCTTTTTATTGCTTCTCTCTCTATTTGAACTAGTCCCTCTTCTGGGTGTTCCCTTCCTCCTTCTCCAGTACGTGAACACTTACTACACAGCTCAAATATTACCCAACCTCTCCCCACTGACACCTTCCCTGACATTCTTAGCTGGTAACATGTATCGAAAACCTGTTCAGCGACAGTCACTGTCCCACAAGCTGAGATACAGTAGTGAAAATGAATCACATAGAAAGGAAAAGAACAACAAAGTTCCTGCATTTAGGAAGAAAGATTACTGGTGGAAGAAAATGAACTCACAGACTCAAACTTGTAAACAAGATCATTTTGGAAGTAGAGCCCAATGTGGTGGGGATGGGGTTTGGGGGGAATAAAGGAAAGAGAACTGAGGATAACACCTCAGTACTTCAGCACCTGGCTTAGGTAACTAGCAACATCTCCTGGGGTGGGGAAGACTTGAAGAAAATCAGGTTTGTGAGTGTATGTGTTTGAGAGTGAGGTATGGGATACGAAGCAGGCATTCAATAGTTCTCTTTTAGATGTGTTACTTTTTAGATTTTTGTAGACATCCAGGTCTCTAGTAGGCAGTTTTCAAACTCCAGGGTTTAGTGGACTGATCTGGGTTGGGTGTGATTTGGAGTCCGTCAGTATACCCGTGGTATTTAAAGCCGTGGCAAAGGGTGAGATTAAGAGGGAGCGTGTAGAGAGAGAAGAGGGCTCAGGACTAGTCTTTTCTTTGTTCACGTTAGTTTCCTCCTCCTTATAACTCCATCACACCTTACTTCGGTACTTGTTGAAATGGTTTGTTCCTCCAGAGACCGGGAGTGTCTTAGGGGTGGGCACCACGTCTCACCTCTCCACTGGCCCTGCTCAATGCACTGCCTGATCCGTGATAGGTTCTCACTGAGTGTTGGCTGGTGACCTGCAATCATATGACTGAGTGAGGAACTACTGTCTTCCTGGAGCGCTCGGTTTGCTACGCTCAAGTTCATACTTCTGGTCTTCTAAACTATAGCTACACTCCAAGCTTAAGGCAGTCGAGTATCTGATGCATCACTGCAGGAGAGAAAAGTCACCTCATATGCGTGGCAGTCAGGAGGTAGGGAGCCCAGATTGGTAAGTTCTGCTGTAGAGGGGCTACAATTGAGTGATCCAGACCAGGACTGAGAAGAAGAGCTCAGGAAGAAAGAACCAGTCAGGATGGTGAGATGGGGTAAAGCCCACAATTTTCCCAGGAAATTTAAATATGTGTAATAGAGCCATGGTTCAGCAAATCACTAGGACTTGAACTGCACAAGAATAAACCAGAGAAGGGGAAGAGTATTTGTTGATGGTGTTTATTTGAGGGGATGTCAGAGTCTCAGGGAGGAAGAAAGAAAATGAGGGAGCAGGAATTCACTTTTGTTGAGCTACTAAATGCCAGATGCTTGATATACATTTTCTATCAAATCCTACTCTTCTGCGTTGTGCAGAAAACTAGCAAAGACTTGACATCTAATGGCTAGCATTTGGACTCAGGTTTGTCGAGCACTAGAAGCCACTAAGGAATGAAAGATTGGGTTGGCAGCATAGTGTAGCAGAAAGAGGACTAGACTTGTAGTCAGGGGACATAAGCTCTTTGGGCCAGCTGAAGATGCAGTCTTCTTGCCCTCTTGTTTCCTTTGTTGCTGTCAGTTGACTGCCTGATTCCTGCTCCTTTTTTAGGTAATCCATCTTTTTCCTCCCTCTAGCTTCTTTTAGGATTTTCTCTTCATCCTTGGTTTTCAGCAGTCTTTTAAAACAGTGTCCAAAGTATGGATCTCTTTTTATTTATCATGCTTGGGATTTGTAAGGCCTTCTTGAATTTGTGGTATGATGATGTCTTTCATCACTTTAGGAAAATTCTCAGCTGTTATCTCTTCAAATATTGCTCCTGACATTTTCCCTCTCTCTTCTCCCTGGGCCCTTAATAACACACACGTTGGATCTCACTGTCTTTGACTTCTCTCGCCCTGGCTTCTGTATTGCTATCCATCTGTCTTTCTTACTCTTTTCTGATAATTTCTTCTGATCTAACATAGTTCACCATTTTTTTTATCCTTTGAGTTGTTACTTTTAGTTGTTATAGTTTCCAATTCTGACACATCTGTTTTTTTTTAAGTGTTCAGTTCTCTGCCAAAATTCTCAGTCTTATGTTTCATTCCTTTTATTTCCTAGACTGTGGTAGTACAATTACTTTAAAGTCTCTGGTAGTGACATTATCTAGAACTTCTGTGGGTCTCTTTCTACTGTGTGTTGATTTTTCTGTGTTTTTGTTTTTTTCAATACTGCTTTATATCCCTTTTGCCTTAGTATTTTTTATTGTGCTTTGGGCATCGTTTTTGCAAAATTGCTTGCAGAATCAATTTGAGACTTCCAATGAAATTGTTTTCCTTCTAAGAAGGTTTCTGTCTGCTTCTTCCAGGCTCCTGGGGCACCAACAACCCAGGATTACTTAAATCTAATTTCAGAGCTTTGGAATACTTAATGGTGAGTTGTAGTCTCTGCAATTGCCTGTCTACTTCTGGCTCACACTTACTTGGAGAGAGCATCCCTTTGTAGTTCCAGTCCAAAGCAAGTCCCAGTCCTACTCTTGGTGGGTCTCAGATTCCATCTCTGCCCTCTTTTCCCATTGAGGATGTCAGAAGTGCCACTCAGCCACTACTTGCAGAATTAGCAAATACCCCCAGGCCTTAAAGCAACTCAAAGAATGGACTTACTGCCGCCTTCCTCCTTTGTGTCCTGGCTGGTAATTCATTATTTTGTTAACTGTCTGATGTCTTTAAGCAGGTTTTTTTCGGTGTGTGTGTGTTGTTTGCTTGGTTTTTTTTTTTTGCTTTTTTACTTTGAATAATTACCAGTTTTATTAAAAGCATAAACAGATGTTTATGGACTTTCCAGGTGCTGCCATCATAAAGAATCTGCCTGCCAATGCAGGAGATGCAAGAGACACAGGTTCAATCCCTGGGTTAGGAAGATCCCCTGGAATAGGAATTGGTAACCATCTCCAGTATTCTTGCCTGGAAAATTCCATAGACAGAGGGGCCTGGTGAGACCCAGTTCATGGAGTTGCAAAGAGTTGGACACGACTGAACACACACACAAACAAATATTTATAAATAATAACAATGTAAGGTGACAATATATTTCACTGGATTTACCCTTTTCCTTTCTCAAAAGATATTCTGGCAGACAAAATTCTTACAATGAAACCACTTCTAAAACAAGTACATATAGATTTTTCTTTCCGTTTATTCTATCTTTGCATGCTTTAGTGATAAAGCCTTACTCCTGAGGCAAAGCCATCACTATTTAGGACTAATAGTAATAATAAAAATAATAATTATGGTTTGACATTTACCAAGAAGAGGGGCAGGGTAATTTTGTTACTGCCTTTGAGTCTATTAATAATCTTCTAATTTTAAATGTGCCAGGGAACATAACAGGCAGAGCTTTGCCATATTCTTCTTTTTTATATATTTCCAAAAAGTTTGTGAATTTCTCCCATTTGCTCAATTAAGAATTTGCTTGTTCCGCAGCTTTGCCATTTGTCCTCAGCAGAATGGCAGGTGGTCTGAATGGCCTAGTTCGCCATAACCAGTGACGAGCGTTCATTCCTCCAGATTTTAGCTGCAGTCTCAGCTCTGTCACAAAGTAGTTGTAGGACCATGGGGGCCCTGGGCTTTCCTTTCCTCTTCAGTTACAAGAAGACAATAAGGGAATTCTCTGGAAGCCCAGTGGTTAGGACTTGGTGCTCTCACTGTCGAGGGCCCAGGTTCTGTCCCTGGTCTGAGAGCTAAGATCCTGAAAGTTGCACAGTACAGCCAAAAAAAAAAAAAAAAGATAATAATAGCAGGCTTACTTGCCTCACAGATTACTGAGGGAACAAATGAGATAAGCTACATGGAAACGTGGGATCCAATATAAATGAAAAGTGCTAACGTCCATTTTGCCTTGATCCTCATCCTGAAATTTTCAGTGGTCTCTGAACTCTTCTGGAAGATGGGCCCACGCTGATTCCAAGCCAGGGGTGGTGGTACCCAAGCAGTTTGCATCAGGCAGGCCCTTCTGTGACTTTCCAAGCATCAGGTCAGTTAATGATATGCAGCTCATTACAGCAGTCAAATCTTAAATCTGGATCATCAGATGCGTTTTATTAAACGTTTCTTCATGCCTTTGAAAAAATAATTGTATTTCTGGAAGCATGTGTGGATTATAATTATTTTTCTTTCATTTTTATCCCTAGTAACTTTTCATGAGCGGATGCACAGCGTGCAACAGCAAGGAACCTTAGCTGAGAGCAAGCCTCTGTGTCGTGACCTCGCTCGGCCGGCCAGGTCTGCCAGCCGCAGGGGCCTCTCTGTGTCTCACTCTTGTTTTGGCCTTGGCGCACCGCGCAGAACCAGGACTGACCCTGCCCATCTGTGGACGTGTGGCCACGGCAGGTCCCAGCATTCTGCCGGGCTGTGCGTGTGAGGGGGGTCTGTGATGCACCGTGATGGCATTTGTGACAGGGTGAGGAAAAGAGATTGCTGGCTGGGGCTCTGAGGGGTGTGACTAGATTACAGCTGGAGTTGCTGTCTGGCAGAGATGGAAGACCTGGGCCTGTTGGTTTCATGTGCAGTGGAACCCACATTACATACCGGCCAGGAGGCAGTCGCCCAACAAGCACAGAGCTGGGAAGCTGATTCCACTGTGCTGCCCCATGCCTTTCCTTTTGAGCCTTTGCTTCTTTTCCTTCTCTTTCTTTTTTGGAGTTCATGTGTCTTCCCAGTGCTGAAATAGCTGGGGAGAAAGGTTATCAGTCACCTGGAATCTTGTCAACCTCAGCTCACGTTCCCTTCCTCCTCTTACCCCCTCAATGCTTTTCGTAAGTCTTTTCAGAGGCAAGGGGCAGTATAGTTTGGTGCAAAGACCTTGGGCTTGGGTGTCAGATTCAACAGGTCTTAATCTTTGCTTGACCACTTTTATCTGGATGACCTTGGACAAGTCTTTTAACCTCTCTGAGGCTCAGTTTTCTCACGTGAATAGACTGTCTAAAATCCACCTCTTAGTTGGGAGGGCTACAATACAGTGTAACCTGGAGAAGGAAATGGCAACCCACTCCAGTACTCTTGCCTGGAAAACCCCATGGACTGAGGATCCTGGCAGGCTGCAGTCCATGGGGTCGCAAAGAGTCAGACACGACTGAGCGACTTCACTTTGCTTCACTTCAATCTGTTTCTAGTATGCTTTTTGGTGCATCATGTGTGTTCAACAAATGGCATTTCCCTTTACCCTATTGTTATTTGGGGGTTTGTTTTCTGCTCAGTATGTAAAGAAAAACATTTTTGATGAGGAGCAAGAGATTTATATATAGTTAGGATGCACTATAGCTATGATCTCGAATGTCAACTTTTTTGGCCGTACCATGCGGCTTGTGGGATCTTCCTCAACCAGGGAATAAACCTGGACCACCACAGTGGAAGCCCGGAATCCTAACCCCTAGGCCACCAGGGAAGTCCCTCAAGTGTCATGTTTGATGTTGGTCTTCCGGGGGCTGTTCCCAAGGGCTATAGTGGATGTGAAGTTTGGGACCGAGCTTGAGGCTGACTGGGCCAGGCAGGGGCTCTAGCTGGAGCCTCATGGATTTACCCACGGTTGAAGAGGGAAGGGAGTGTTACCCCCTGTTTAGGAGCCTCTGGCCTTCCACGCTTACTGTGGAGCTCTGTCCATCCCTCTCAGTTTTTCTGTCAGTCCCTCTTTGAGGGCAGGAATCTCAGGAGTGGAAATGGATTATCCCTCACCAAGTCAGACATTGGTACATATTTTTAAATTTTTTTTCTTTTTAAAAATTAATACCTTATGTAGAGTTTCCTAAACATCGGTCGTTTGCCACAACTAGGCAAAATATTGTTTTTAATATTTTAATTTAATTTTGTTTAATATTTTAATTTGACTCTATTTTTTAACTTGAAAACTTTTTTTCAGCCTTAATCAAAGCAAATCATAGCCAGGAAATCATGGGTTTCTTTAATGCACAGATGACAGGCCCAGTGCTGCTTCTTTAGAAAGGAAAGAAACTGGGAGAAACCCACAGCATGATGGGTTTGTGTGATAGAAGAAAAAAATTATAATTTGATTACGCTAACAAAAAGCACAGAAAATGTTTAGTTGAGTGGCTCTGTTACCTTTTTACATGTGTATTTTAACATAATTGAGATCATATAATATGCAATTTTACCACTTAGTATAAAATTATAAACATTTCCCCATGTCATCAACTACTCTTCAAATTTGATCTTGGTGGCTGAACTTCCTGTGGTGGCCTTTCAGCCTCACAGGCCCTTCTTTCAAGGGTCTCCACCTTACACGGGCCTGGGGGCTCTGAGGTGGGCAAACCTTCCATCTGCTCTATTTGCTGTCTTGAGCTGGAAAATCACACACTTGCATAGCTCAGGGTCTGCTCTTCACTGAGACACTTGCGACTGGTCTTTATGATAGTATTCCGGGGAAAGAACACAGCCACTTCCTTCTGCAGTGACTATATGAAAGTGATAAAGGGTCATGAAACTCCAAACGAACATAACATTATTTGTGATAAGTTGAGTTCTCCAATCACGAGCATCAGAGAACAGCCTCTTGCAACCCCGTCAGACGGAGGAGTCTGGTTCGCTGTCAGCCCTGGATTGTGCAGAGATGACAAATGATTCCATTTCCCATTCTTTCTGGTTTGCTCTGGACTGTTCCTCTCTCTTCTTTTTGAATAGACAGAGGGGGGTAATGACGCTTACTGTAGTCTGCCAGGCTCCTCTGTCCATGGGATCCCCAGACAGGAATACTGGGTTGGGTTGCCATTTCCTTCTCTGGCGGATCTTCCTGACCCAGGTATCGAACCTGGATTTCCTGCATTCTCCTGAGGCTTCCTTACTGACTGACCCACCAGGGAAGCCCCATGACACTTCCATAAGGAATCAGATGGCTTGGGAGCTCACCAACACGGATCCTGGAGGCCCAGCCCCCACCCTACTTCTGAGCCCCTGTGTGGCCTCGCCCGTCAGAGTCCGTGCACAGCCGCCCAGGCCGAGCCGCCTGCAGGGCCTCTGGGCAGGCGCGTGCCTCACAAGGCTTAGAAGGGACCAACGTCCAGCGCCTTCAGAAGCACACTTGGGAAGCCAGGGCGAACCACAGAGAAGTGTGCGGACAGACGTGCAGACAGGCGTGACTGGTGGCTGGGGACGGCCTGTCCACCAGCCGGAGAATCAAGGAGCACAGTGGACAGGACAGGGCAGGCCTGAGCCGTTTGCATCATCTCAGCCAGCCCTAATTAAGTGTGCTGCTTGAGCAGAACGGCTGAGGACAGCAACCAGCAACTTCCCCCAGAGGGTTGGTTGGTGGTCTCCGTAGGAGCAGTGGCCGCACAGTTCGGAACCTCAGTGGTAACCCCTCGGGGCAGCCAGGGTGTCAGAACTGAGTTCAGGAGCCTGGGGTTGCCAACCACAGACCGACCACCCTGGCTCTCAGGACTGTGGGAGGGACATGGGAGAGGCCCTGACCTCCCAGATTGGAGAATCATAGTGACACCAGCCCTGATAATAATAACCCAGAAGTTAAAAAAACAAAAGCAAACCTAGATGATTCCATGTATATCATCACATGTCTCAACTAACACTGGGAGACCAGGTTCACATTGCTGCAAGCTCAGAATTTTCATGGTGCTTCTAGAAAAACCATCTCTTCCCAGGCAGAGTGGCGATTAGAGGTGTTTTTCATCAGGTCTCTGTCCTCCAGTTGCTCCCCGCCCCCCAGCTCCTGCTGGCTTACACTCTCAGACCGGGCCACCCAGGGGCAGTGGGCTGCTGAAGGGGGCAGGCCCTGCAGCTGCTCCCTCCAAATTCTCTGGGATTCCAGGCCGGGCGCTGGGTGATTACACTGCTGTTATCTGGGATTAGCTATTTTCGCTGCCTGTATTTATATCGTGGAAGCTGCAGCGTGATGCTGCCAGATGCCAACATAGGCGAACTGTGCCTTCCTGCGGGACCCACCTGCTGTTCTGCCCTCCCCCGGCAAGGTGGCAGTTGGTGGGGACCAGACCCGCCAAGCCCTCGCCCCCCCCACCCCCCCAAATGTCCGGAGTCGTGAACTGAGACGCACGGAGAAGCTGGGCTCTGGGGTAGCTGGCGAAGGGTGGACCGCGGGCTTGGGGGAGGTGGGGGTGGGGGCTGGCCGCGTTCCCTGCAGAAGACGCCTGTCACTGTCCTAATCCTCTGAAGTCTTCGAGTCTGGGAGGCCGCTCGCCTGCCCCCCACCCCCATTCCACTCCCACCCGTGTGTCCTCCCACACTTGCATGGGAGGAGTGCTGAAGGGCCCCATTGCAGGCAGCCCGGAAAAGTGCCAAGTGCCCGAGAGTCCCAAACTGAAGTGCAGGCGGATTAAAAGGCCTTGTTCTATTTAACTTGGTCCATCTTTGTTTCTGCCCCTCTCTTGGTACCCTCCACCTTGGAGAAGGTGGAGGAAATCCTCTTCTTTTCGGGAATGGAGAGCTTTTTCTAAAGTATGTTCTATCTCACTAGGATTGGACTGGATGACCTCAGCAAGTGACTTAAAAACACAATCTGTCATTTAGCAAGGGGAATCTACTCCTGGCCCTGGGGCGTGAGGAGGGGGCTTCTCCCACTGCCCCTGCAGGTTGCTTGCAGACTCACGCCCTCTCCTGGCTGAAAAGGGGACAACACCACGCCTTGGCTGCCCACCTTGGGCACTTGCATACCCCGTCAGGAAGATGCTCCGATAGACCCTGAGAAGCGGTACATTCAGTGTGGGCTCCCACACGCCCCCAGTGGGGTTTGCTCGTCTGCGCGTCTCTGCCCAGGCCCGCCTTTTCAGGGTGGGGATTTCAAGGATGACAACGAATTACCCCTCCCAGATAATGCATTAAAACACCAAAAGAAATTAATACCTTAATGTAGTTTCCTAAACCTTGCTGTTTTTTTGTAGCCAGGTAAGATAAATCATATATAAAGATGAACAAACATATTAAGTAAAATAATGTATTTATTAAAATAACATTTTTATTGACATGACCTACATTTTTTAACCTTAAAACTTAATTTAGCCTTGCCCCAAGTAATAATGTTCAAGAAATCATCGATTTCAGACCCTTGTTGTATTTTGTCTTAATATACTTTAAAGTCAGTACTTACTTTTTACTGATGTATAGGTGTATAGGTGAATTAAAATGTTGTATTACTTACCACTATACAGCAAAATGACCCACTTATACATAAGTATGATACATATCTATTCTTTTTCATATTCTTTTTTCTTTTTAATTAATTAATTAATTTATTTTTTCAGTGGGTTTTGTCATACATTGACATGAATCAGCAATAGATTTACACGTATTCCCCATCCCGATCCCCCCTCCCATCTTTTTCATATTCTTTTCCATTATGGTTTATTACAGGATATGGAATATAGTTCCCTGTGCTATACAATAGGACCTTGTTGCTTATCCAAAGTCAATTCTTACTAATTTTTAAAAATCCAAGTAATACTATGCATTGGAAAATTCTGGCCTAACTGAAAGAAAGGTGGGAAAATACAAAAGATTTATGGGGCCATTGTTGGGTTGGCACAGGGTGGGACATATCTGGATGGGGCTTAGTGGTGGATGTGAACTGGCCAGAAAGCTGAGCGGGTGGCGGCAAAGGAGACGACAGAGCAGCATTTTATTTGGGCAACATTCAGTCCTTGGGGTGAAAGGAGAGACACACTTAGAGCTCCAACCCTCTCCTGCAGAGGTGCAACCTCTGATGCCACTGCCTTAGCCTGGAACAGCAGTGAGTTCCCGGCTCAGCTGCACGGGGCCTGGAAATCACCAGGGAGCAAGCGGGAGGAGGGCAAACGAGACGGGAGCACTGGGGCCAAGGAATTCCATCAGAGGAATGGATTGTGCAGTTCAGCCCTGCTCTAACCCTCCCTGCCCAGAGTCACTGAGACGAACCACCTGCGCGGTACCTCTGGAAGGAGGTGAGGGGGTATGTCTGTCCCTCCCCTGTCCCATCCCCTCCCCTACTGTATAGAGGAATTACAAACTTGTCCTTATTCGGGGAAACAGAGAAGCAGAAGACAAAATAATTTCACCTACTGACAAACAGCACTACTGATATTTAGGTGTGGTACTTTCATTTTCTTTCTTTTTGAAACAGTATTGATTTATTTGTTGGCTGTGCCAGCCTGTCTAGCTGTGGTGCGTGGACTCTCGTTTGGCTCGCAGGCTCAGTAGTCGTGGTGTGCGGGCTCAGTTGCTGCAGCATGCAGGGTCTTAGTTCCCTGATCAGGGGTCACACTTGGGTCCCCTGCATTGCAAAGTGGATTCTTAACCAGTGGACCACCAGGGAAGTCCCTCCTTTCATTTTCTATACATGTCTTTTACATAGCTGAAGACACATTGTATTTCTGATCTGATTCTTCCACTTAATATAAAATCATAAGCATTTTCTCATGTCATGGAATACTTTCTGTAAATTTAACCTTCGTAGCTAAGCTTCCTGTTTTTGTGCATTAAGGGTTTCTTTCTTTAAAAAAAAAAAACTATAAATAATGCTGCAATTAATATCTCTGGTCATACAACAACATTTCTAGTTATTTTCTAAGAATAGATTCTTAAAAGTGGTACCACACTGTAGAATGTTGGGTGTAGAATGTAGACAACTACTTTGTGTAAATAAGAAGCAAATGTAAGGACCGATATTTATATGTGCATAAAGAAATTATTAAATTAAAAAGCAGAGACATTACTTTGCCAGCAAAGGTCTGTATAGTCAAAGCTGTGGTTTTTCCAGTAGTCATGTATGAATGTGAGAATTGGACCATAAAGCGGGCTGAGTGCCAAAGAATTGATGCTTTTAAACTGTGGTGTAGGAGAAGACTCTTGAGAGTCCCTTGGATTGCAAGGAGATCAAACCCAAAGGAAATCAACCCTGAATGTTCATTGGAAGGACTGATCCTAAGGCTGAAGTTCCATTATTTTGGCCACCTGATGTGAAGGGCTGACTCATTGGAAAAGACCCTAATGCTGGGAAAGATTGAAGGCAGGGGGAGAAGTGGATGATAGAGGATAAGATGGTTGGATGGCATCACCAACTCAATGGGCATGAGTTTGAGCAAGCTCCAGGAGATGGTGAAGGACAGGGAAGCCTGGCGTACTGCAGTTCATGGGGTCGCAAAGAGTCGGACATGACTGAGCGACTAAACAACAACAAAGAAATTATTGAAAGATCCACAAGAAACCAATAACAGTAGCTACCCAGGGACTGAGGGTAGGGTGGTATCTGGCCAGGTAAACTTAAAATCAAAGGAGAATTCTCATAATATGCATTTTAAAAATTAATTTGTTTTTAATTTTTTGGCTGTGCTGGGTCTTGTTGCTGTGTGCGGGCTTTCTCTAGCTGGGCTGAGTGGGGCTCCTCTGTAGCTGAGGCGCACGGGCTTCGCACAGTGGCGGCTCCTCTTGTTGCAGAGCATGGGTGCGTTGGCCTGAGTACAGAAGCTCGCAGGCTCTGGAGTGTGGACCCTATAGTTGTGGCACACAGGCTTTGTTGCTCCACAGCATGTGGAATTTTCCTGGACCAGGGATCGAATCCATGTCCCCTGCATTGGCAGGTGGATTCTTATCCTCTGTACCATCAAGGAAGTCCTTTGTAATATACATTTTTGCATATTTTGAGTTTTGAAGCATGTGTATGTATTACACAAATTAATTAAGGGCACACTTTCACTGGTGCTTGACTGTAGAACTGAATGAAGCAGGGAGTCCCTCTGTAATTGGCTCTTGTGTTTCCCCATCATATCCAGTGCCAGGCGTTTAGTAAACACTTGGGTAGGACAGACCAGGAGCTCAGGTAGGGAACCCTCCTCCCTGGACCATGGGGCAAGGAGGCAGCTCTGCTCACCTACATTATCTGTGGACTCAGATTCCTTCTGGCTTGTTGCTCATTGTGACCTTGAATCAGCCTGTGTGATGGGAGAAAGAGAGAGGAAGTAGAGTGGAGGCAGTTTTCTTTTGAGGAAGCGACGTGAAAGTTACACACAGCACATCTTCCTAAGTCTTTGCAAGCAATGGGTCAGCGGTCACCCCTGGCTGCAAAGGAGGCTGGGAAACATGGTCTTTACCTGGGCAGCTACAGTAGGGTGGGGTTCTGTGATTAAAAGAAAGAAGGGGAAAGAGACTGGTGGATAATTAGTGGCTTTGGCCACACGGGCTTTTATTAGAAAAGGAAGGCTAGAAATTACTGACCATACACGATTATTTTGATATCTTTTATTTTATCCAAACCCTTTGGCTAAAACTCTTTTACTGTGGGAGCAAATATTTGAAGTTTTCTTCTGAGCCCTGCATTATCTCTGCTCTGAGTTTCTTTCTTGTTTTTGTATATTTCTGTCTCTGTCGTTCATGGTCAAGATATTCTTCAAGATTCTGGTGACCCTTGTCTCCTGGTTCATATTTAAATCAGAAAAAGCCCTCTCTGTCTCTGTAGATTCCCTTGTTCTCAGCATTTTATCTAAATAGACTCACATAATATGTAACTTTTTGTGTCTGGCTTCTTTCAGTTAGCAAAATGTTTTCAAGTTTCATCTCTGTTGTAGCATGAATCCGTGCTTCATTTTTTGATAAGCTGAACAGTATTCCATTGTATGGATATATGACATCTTATTTGTCTATTCATCAGTTGATGGACTCTGTGTCTCTTTAAAGAGATTTTTTTCAAAAGTTTTCTATTTTCATTCCCTGTTCAACCTGTATCTAATGTGAGAACTTGAGGCTTCCTGCTCCTGAGCCTTTTCGGGTTCTATAAAGCAAAATGCAGGTCTCCCTAGCCCATCCTTTAGATTCTTGAGTTTGCCTTGCTTCCTCTCTGCTGGGTCATTTACATTTCTCTATGTACTCGAGCTTTTCTATATAGGAGTTAGGCTTACAGATGTTTCTTGGTTTATTGAAGATAGAGTTTGTATGTGTTTCTTTTTTGGTCCTTGGGTGATTTCTAAGAAGAAAATCTTCGTTCTTCCATCTTGAAACTGGGAGTCCACCCATGGCTGTGTAGCTTCATCAAAAGTACAGAACATGCTGGGACTTTCCTAGTGGTCCAGTGGTAAAGAATTCGCCTTTCAATGTAGGGGATGTGGGTTCAATCCCATGGAACTAAGATCCCACATGCTGCAGAGCTTCCATGCCGCAATGAAGACCCAGTGCAGTCGAAATAAAAAATAAGAAATTTTAAATCCCAGATAAAATATTTATAAAAGAGGAAGTACAGAATGTGGATCAGATGGTAAGTGCTAGTCATTCGTTATTTCAATTCATTCAACCAACACCACGATCATCTTCTATCTCTGGGCCCTGTGCTATGTCCTGGGGAATGGAAATACCAAGAGAGACGCATCCCTACCCCCAAGGAACTCATGCAATACCTAGATCAGTAGCCAGACAACTGCAGTGTAGTGTTAAGTCTGAGACGGAAGGGCAGAGGATGAGTGCACAGAGGGAGAAGCACTTAGCCCAGGTTTGGAGTGAAGATTTAACTTTCCAGGATACTTTCACACATTCAGAAGAATCCTGACAAGACAGCAACCCTGTGTGTGTTCTTCCCGCTGCCCATTAATGTCTTCCTCTGGTGGAGACGGCTCCCCGAGTGGTCCCAGTTCCCTGCAGCCTCCGGGAGATAAAGATACTTAAAAGGCCAGCTCTCCTTCTGTGAGAAGTTGGCCCAGAGCCTGGTTCTCCCCTGGGTGCAGGATGGACATGATGCCAGCGATGAACGCTGGTGGAGGAAGGCTCCAGGCAGGCCTGGCCCCCATGGCGTGTGTGGCCCTATGGACAGAAATGTGTTCTGACCCTAGCTGTATTTGCCTGGCTTATTCTCAGTGCTTGGGTGTGCTAGAAAAGGAAGGTTGCTTCATGGAAGCCCCTAGAACAGAAACCAGGACTAAGGCCGCACTCCAGGGAAGCTGTAGCAGTCAGCGAGAATGGGTTGGGGGCTGAAGCTGAGAAATTGGCAAGTGTCATGAACTGAGATTCATCACATCGTAAAGTGCCCCAGACACAACCGTCCTTTTTATGTTCAATATTATGCTGCTCATGTCTTTTCTTCTTCCAGTCTGTCAGTGTAAGGCAAAAGGGGATCACTTTTGCATTAATATTCCCCGGGGTCAGGGAGGTGGCAGGGTCCAGCTGGATGCCTGTATCCTGTTCTGGGCTTCCAGGGACAAGGATGCTGAGTGGAGAGGGGGCCTGGAGCAGGCATGGTGGGGAGGGCTCCGGGGGCCCAGGGGCAGGGGGCTCCTCCTCAGCTCGGAAGCATTGCCGAGGGAGGGACTGGCTTTATTCTGTCTCTCTTCCAGGGCAGAAATAGATCTGGGGGCGGATGTATGTCATGAGAACCAGAATTAGCCAAACACATTAGGAGGACATTTTTAATCATGAATGTCTTCATTAAAGAACAAGCCCCTCATGGAGCAAGGATGGCGTATTTGCAGTTTAAGCAACTGTAAGTTGTAAGGATGTCAGACCAGGTCACTTTGTTCCTTCCAAGTCTTGACTCTATAATCTCAATAATAGTTAAACAACAACTACTATCTGCTGAGTGAGGACATGTATAGATTTACACGTACGAACTTATTCTCACAACACTCTGAGGTAGGGATTGTTATTATTATTGGCCCATTTTACAGATGAAGAGCCCGAGGTGCAGAGAGATTGCCATGAAGTTTGTGTCCTCTTTTCCCCTAAGCGGTCTGGCTCGGCGGAAGGCATTACACTGCGGCAGTTTGGAGCAAGCTCCAGTGAGCTTGACTCTGGAGGCTGTCACACCTTCCCAGGCAGGGGGCCTTGCGGAAGTTCCTTCTAGTCCCAGGTTTCTCATCTGTGAAATGGACACACTAACATTGCCTCCTTTGTGAGTACCTGGACATACAGATGTTAGTTAAACCCAACCCAACCCAACCCAAGTTAGGTCTCATGAAAAACCATCTCTTTTAGCCCATTTGCATGTTGGCCAACATTGATTTCATGGGCTCTGCTCACCTGAGTCCTGGGAATATGTGGTTTGAATGGAACTTCATGTTTTTTTTTATGTGGATTATTTTTGAAGTCTTTACTGAATTTGTTACAATATCACTTCTGCTTTATGTTTTGCCTTTGCGGCTGGAAGGCGTGTGGGATCTTAGCTTCCCAACCAGGGATTGAACCCCCACCCCTGCCTTGGAAGGTGAGTCTTAACCAGGGAAGCCCCCTGAATGGAACTCTTTGAGCCTGGAGATTTCCCACATGTGCGGCACTCAGGGTTTTGTGCCAGTGGGCTGTGTACACTCACCCGTTGATGCTAAGAGGTGGGAAATCCAGAGGGATGGAACAGGAGGCAAGCAAAGGTGGAGACTAGGACCGCCAACGTCTTCTGACGCCGCCCCTGCCCTCCTGCCCCCCAAGTGCTTTCCTTTAATCCCACCCAGCAGCAAAAGATGCCATTTGTGCCATCATTAGGATGAAGACAAGTGTCTTTGGCAATACTTTCTGCTCCTTGCTTACTGCTCAAAGCCAAGCCCGGGGCCTGCCTGCTGGGGCCCCTCTCCCCTGGGTTTCCTCTGTCTGCCTCTCCGGGGAGCTCCGACTCCTTGTATGGGAAGCATAGGTTTCAGAAAGGGAGACCAACCTGGGTTCAATTCTGGCCCAGTCACAAACAAGCAACGCAACATTAGCAGAGGACCTCTCACAGCCTCCATTTTTTCAACTACAAAAGGTGGAAACTGAATCCTACTATCTCCTGAAATGGTTGAGTGTACGTCTCACACGGGGTAATATACATGAAGTGCCGTGGCTTGGCTCCTGCCACGTGGGGGTGCTTAATAAATGGTACGTCATTACTGAGACAAACCAGGTCTGCCCAAATTAGGGATGATTATTATGGAGTAGCATCTCTTTCCATTCTCCCCCCCTCACTTTGAAATCCTGCTTTTCTGTAGTAAAGAGAGAGAACCTGATAAATGCACACCTCCTTATTATTTATTTTTTTTACACCTCCTTATTTTCTGCTGGACGGCGCTGGTCTCCTCTCTCCAGTGGGGCAGTTTCTCAGCGACTCTCTGGAGAATATTTGTATCAATGCACAGGTGAGTCTGTGCGGTGGACGGTCTGTGACTTTAGTGGGCAGAAGCGTCAGGATTGTGTTATTACAGTGTGTGTTTTCTATTACACTAAGCTCCACCAACACCCATACAATAGTCCTGAATATTAAACAAAAGGAATAAACAACACAGTCGCACAACAGACTATCTGAAACCCCTAGTCCTCTCACCTCTGCAGTTTAATTTTTCATTTATTCTTGTTTTTTTTTCTACAAGCATATCTAATTTTTAGATGGCTGCAGTAAAAATATACAAAAAACATGCATTCTTCTTTCCACTTAGGGAATTGTCCCAAGTTGGTACATTATCTTCATCGTCAGAATTTTAAATGCTTATTCAAATGGACATGTTATAATTTACTTAGTTATCAGTCATTTACATTGCTTACAAGTTTTTATTAGTCATAGAAAGTGAAAGTGTGTTAGTTGCTCAGTCGTGTCTGACTCTTTGTGACCCCATGGACCATAGCCCATCAGGCTCCTCCATCGACGGATGTAGATAAGTCTGCAAAGCCATACATAGGTCCCCCCTGTTCATCTCATTTTTGCTCCTTATCTGCTGAAACCCCTTTATATTTTCAGCCAGTGCCACATTTAGGTGATGGGAAGCAGCATGTCTTTTGTCTCTAGAATTGCTCTGTGTTGTGAGCAGCCTAATTCTATTGGTCTGGAGGCTACAGAATTGAGGAGGATGAGTGCTCCTAGGCAGGTTGAAATTCGAAGCTCAATATTGCCTTCAAGTGAGAACTTGTAGGAACTGCAGGGTTGGAAGCTGGGCCTGTGCCTTGGATGGGGGCGGTGGATGAGGGTGGGCAGAGGCCAGGGTTTGGCTTCAGATGTAGGGTTGAGAGAAGAGCAGCGTCCTCAGCAGTCGTAAGATGCTGATTTGATTCAGAGATGGACCAGATTCATAGTCACCAGGCTGGAGAGTTTCTGGATTCAGTTTTCATTCCATTCAGTCTGATGGTTGATTTTCCTTCTAGGAGGAGGAGAAGAAGGTAGTAATGATGGTGATTAGTGTGGTCACCGTTCATCAGATATCTTCTATATGCTGATCTCTTCTTAGGAGTTTGTGCATATCAGTTCTCCCCCCTCTTTTTTCCTTTTAAATTTTTATTGAAGTTGATTTAAAATGCCGTGTTAATTTCTGCCATACAGCAGAGTGATTCAGATATATATATATATATATATATATATTTTTTTTTTTTTTTTTCTCTTGGGGCTTTCCAGGTGGTTCAGTGGTTAAGAATCCATCTGTCAGTGCAGGAGCTGCAGAAGAGACAGGTTCGATCCTTGGGTTGGGAAGATCCCTGGAGGAGGAAATGGTAACCCACTCCAGTACTCTTGCCTGAAAAATCCGATGGACAGACGAGCCTGGCAGGCTACAGTCCATAGAGTCGCAAAGAGTTGGACACGGCTGAAGCACCTGAGCATGTGCGCATGTGTTCTCTGTCCTGTCCTTTTCTGTCCTGGTTTATCACAGGACAGTGAGTGTAGTCCCCTCTGCTGCACAGTGGGACCTTGTTGTTTGTCCATCCTGTACACTGGTTTCTATCTGCTGACCCCAGACTTCCAATCCTTCCCTTCGCTGCTCTCTCCTCCTTGGCAACTACAAGTCTATTCATTTTGTCTGTGAGTCTGATCAGTGCTCACTTTTATAACAGTGCTCTTATAACTGCTATTTGACAAATGAGAAAATTGAGGCTCAGAGAGGTCAAATCTGTTGCCCAAAGTCGCCCAGCCGTGAGATGCAGGAGCCAGATTCAACGTCAAGTCTACTGGGTTCTGGAGCCCCACCCACCTTACTACACCCGGCCCATCTGCTGTTGAAACTGCTAGAACAGCATGGGCCTGAGCCAAGGTTGGATCGACACATCCCCAGGTCATGCCTGCTGCTCTCATAACTCCATGGGCCCTGCTCTTCACCCTCAGCTCTGCTTCAAAGGCCCTGCTGCAAAGCTTCATCTTCTGCATCAGGGGGCCAGGGGCCTTACCTGCAGGATTCGAGCACCCAGCCCTCAGTAGCCTAGTGGGCTGTCGTGATTCCTCAAAGGCAGCCTTGAAAAAATTAGATGGTGCCGGCCTCCCTGTCGTTCGGGGTGCCTGAGCCCAGTGCTCCAGGGGTGGACCTGCACCCTGCCCTGGAGAGAGGGCACCCTGCAGCTGGGTCCTGCCAACTGGGCCTCCTGCGGGGCGGTGTGGGGGAGTGGGGGATGGTTAAGGGGGCAGGGCCAGCAGCAAGCCCTAAACTGCTCTCCTCCTCCTGATTAAGCTAAAGAACCAAGAAAGTGTAAAAAAACAAAAAGCAAACAAGCAGAAGTCTCCACAGATCCCAATTTCTGGAGAACCTGTTAATTAAAAAGAATCATCAATACATTCCAATGGCCAAAAAAGTAATTCAAACAGCGTGGAAAGGCTGAAAAGAAAAAGTGCAAGCTACTTCCAGATTTACACAGCTGTGTGGAATTTCTTCAAGATTTGTGTTATGCATAGATCACACAAATAACACACTGACATTGCACAAATAACACACGCACTGATCTACACGTATTTCCAGTCACACAGACGAGGTTGCCCTGCCCGCACGTTCAGCCTGCCGCTTTTTCTCACTTGGGGTGCTGGGGACTCTCCCCATCGGGCAGGAGCCGCAGGCTTCGCAAGGGCCGCTCAGGGCTGAGCTGTATGTTTTAAGCTGCCCTCTAAAGGGCAGCGGTTTTGGTCGTGGCAGTGCGTTCTTCAGCACTCCCAGCCATGGCCCCCGCGCCCCAACAGCCCGTGCAGGGTGGGCGGGTGCAGGGAGATGCTGCCCCCTTGTGGCCTGGTGAGGAGGCGCCTCCTGTGTCATCCTGCGTGAAAGGGAAAGCAGCTCAGTGACCCCCGGGACCGAAGCCCTTCAGGCTCCTCTGTCCATAGGATTTTCCAGGCAGTAATACTGGAGTGGGTTGCTATTCCCCCCTCCAGGGGATCTTCCTGATTCAGGGATCGAACCCCCGGAGAGACAACTCTTCAGTCAGCTTTGGAAGATGCAGATTGCTAAACAGAAGATGGGGGAGTGTTTCAGGCTTCCCTGGCGGCTCAGACGGTAAAGCGTCTGCCTGCAATATGGGCAGGAAGATCCTCTGGAGAAGGAAATGGCAACCCACTCCAGTACCCTTGCCAGGAAAATACTGGATGGAGGAGCTGGGTATGCTACAGTCCATGGGGTCGCAAAGAGTTGGACACGACTGGGCGACTTCACTTTCCTTTTCAGGATAAAGGGACCTCACAAGCAAAAATAGCTTTCTTTCACAAAAGTGCCATGCTATGGTTTTACTTACATCTCCGGCATGTTAGCCAGTGCACCTGCCTAGAAAACAATAGCAGGCCTTGTTAAGACAATCTGTTAATATATCCTAGGGCAGTGAAACAGCCAGCCTATTCTGAGATCAAAATCAGTCACAGCCGTTTTTACTGCCCTCATCAGTCAACTGATAAAGAAATTAACTCAATGGCCTGTGTTAGTCACTCAGTCGTGTCCAACTCTTTGCCACCCCATGGACTGTAGCTCACCAGGCTCCTTTGTCCATGGAATTCTCCAGGCAAGAATACTGGAGCAGGTTGCCATTCTCTTCTCCAGGGGATCTTCCCGACCGAGGGGTGGAACCCTGGTCTCCTGCATTGCAGGTTGATTCTTTTTTTTTTTTTTAATTTCATTTTTTTCCATTTATTTTTATTAGTTGGAGGCTAATTACTTTACAATATTTTACTGGTTTTTGCCATACATTTACATGAATCAGCCATGGATTTACATGTATTTCCCATCCCGATCCCCCCTCCCGCCTCCCTCCCCATCTCATCCCTCTGGGACTTCCCAGTGCACCAGCCCTGAGCACTTGTCTCATGCATCCAGCCTGGGCTGGTGATCTGTTTCACACTTGATAGTATACTTGCTTCAATGCTGTTCTCTCAGAACATCCCACCCTTGCCTTCTCCCACAGAGTCCAAAAGTCTGTTCTGTACATCTGTGTCTCTTTTTCTCTTTTGCATATAGGGTTATCATTACCATCTTTTTAAATTCCATATATAGGCGTTAGTATACTGTATTAGTCTTTATCTTTCTGGCTTACTTCACTCTGTATAATGGCCTCCAGTTTCATCCATCTCATCAGACCTGATTCATGAATTCTTTTTAATGGCTGAGTAATATTCCACTGTGTATATGTACTACAGCTTCCTTATCCATTCATCTACTGATGGGCATCTAGGTTGCTTCCATGTCCTGGCTATTATAAACAGTGCTGCGATGAACATTGGGGTGCACGTGTCTCTTTCAGATCTGGTTTCCTCAGTGTGTATGCCCAGGAGTGGGATTGCTGGGTCATATGGCAGTTCTATTTCCAGTTTTTTAAGGAATCTCCACACTGTTCTCCATAGTGGCTGTACTAGTTTGCATTCCCATCAACAGTGTAAGAGGGTTCCCTTTTCTCCACACCCTCTCCAGCATTTATTGCTTGTGGACTTTTGGATAGCAGCCATTCTGACTGGCGTGTAATGGTACCTCATTGAGGTTTTGATTTGCATTTCTCTGATAATGAGTGATGTTGAGCATCTTTTCATGTGTTTGTTAGCCATCTGTATGTGTTCTTTGGAGAAATGTCTGCTTAGTTCTTTGGCGCATTTTTTGATTGGGTCTTTTATTTTTCTGGAATTGAGCTGCAGGAGTTGCTTGCGTATTTTTGAGGTTAATCCTTTGTCTGTTTCTTCATTTGCCATTATTTTCTCCAAATCTGAGGGCTGTCTTTTCACCTTGCTTATAGTTTCCTTTGTTGTGCAAAAGCTTTTAATTTTAATTAGGTCCCATTTGTTTATTTTTGCTTTTATTTCCAATATTCTGGGAGGTGGGTCATAGAGGATCTTGCTTTGATTTATGTCGGAGAGTGTTTTGCCTATGTTCTCCTCTAGGAGTTTTATAGTTTCTGGTCTTACATTTAGATCTTTAATCCATTTTGAGTTTATTTTTGTGTATGGTGTTAGAAAGTGTTCTAGTTTCATTCTTTTACAAGTGGTTGACCAGTTTTCCCAGCACCACTTGTTAAAGAGGTTGTCTTTTTTCCATTGTATATCCTTGCCTCCTTTGTCAAAGATAAGGTGTCCGTAGGTACGTGGGTTTATCTCTGGGCTTTCTATTCTGTCCCATTGATCTATATTTCTGTCTTTGTGCCAGTACCATACTGTCTTGATGACTGTGGCTTTGTAGTAGAGTCTGAAGTCAGGCAGGTTGATTCCTCCAGTTCCAGTCTTCTTTCTCAAGATTGCTTGCAGGTCGATTCTTTACCATCTGAGTAATCCCTCATGAACTCACAGGATTTATGAGACTGATTACAGAGGGAATTTTCTGGATTCCTATTTAACCAATGAGTTTGGACACTTACATGCCATGCATCAAGCTGGATTCTTCACGTGCCTGTGAAGTCAGACTACTACATCCATTCCAGAGGAAGAGATGGAGGGTCAGAGACCACAGAGGTAGTAGATAAAGAGTCAAGATCCCAGCTAGGCCTCCGGATTCATCGGTTTCCCCTTCCATCTCCTCTGTCCATGGCCACATGCTCTCCTGGAGTTTAGCTCCAGTTACCAACTTCTTTCCCATAATTCAGTCTCCCACGTTGTTGGCCTGAGTCTCCCTCCCCACCAGGGAGGACACAGGGACCGCTCCCCATCCAGAGTAATTGGAAGGGACTCAAGAAAACCCCTAGGGGTCTTCCCTCTGTTTAAAAAGTAAACTCTAAGTGCAAGCTCTGAATTTTAGTCCCAGTCTTTAAAGTAACTACACCCAACCTATAGTGATAAATGATATCTGAGTGGGTCACCAGGGTGATTTTGATAGTTGGTGTCTACTTTTGGTTTATTCACTTTCCTTAGCAAATACATTGAAAAAATTAAGATAGCTTGTGTAAGTCAAAGAAAATGAAAGGACTCAAGTTCTACCAGCCATTCTGATTCAGCATTTCCACAGCTAAGAATTAGCCAAACGTGAACATCTACCCCCACCCCTAATGACTGAGGTTATAGGTGCCGGGACACTCGTGGTGGTTCTGCTTGTGTCCAAAAAGGAACTAGAAGAAATGTCCACCCACAGGAGACTACTTTAAAAAATAACAAAACTCTGTGGCACCACTCATAAGAATATGGTATATATGCTAACATACAGAAAGACATCCAAGACAGAGTGAATAAAAAAGCTAGCTGCCATGTACATCTGGTTCCCATTTCATAAAAAGCATACTGTACATAGTTTCTGTTTTGATGTATAAAAATACTTAGTCAAATATGCACCAAATTATTTATGGAGATAGGGATGGTCGTGTGCTATCTACATTAAATTTTTTTATTAACGTATAGTTACTTTACAGTGATGTGTTATTTTCTGCCGTACGGCAAAGTAAATCAGTTACGTTAGTTGCTCAGTCGTGTCTGACTCTTTGTGACTCCATGGACTGTAGCCCGCCAGGCTCCTCTGTTCATGGAATTTTCCAGGCAAGAATACTGGAGTGGGTTGCCATTCCCTTCTCCAAGGAATCTTCCTGACCCAGGAATCGAACCCGGGTCTCCTGCATTGAAGGCCGGTTCTTTACCAGCTGAGCCACCAGGGAAGCCTGTTTGGGGCTTCCTTCGCACTTGGGTCACCCCAGATCACTGTGCAGTGCGGCGGGTTCTCACTGGTTTTCTGTTTCATATGCAGGATCAGTGTGCATGGGCTTCCCTGCTGACGCCGTGGTAAAGAACCTGCCTGCCAACGCAGGAGATGCAGGTTCGATCTCTGGGACCGGAAGATCCTCTGAAGAAGGAAATGGCCATCCCCTCCAGGATTCTTGCCTGGGAAATCCCATGGACAGAGGAGCCTGGTGGGCTACACGCCATGGGGTCGCAACGAGTCAGGCATACTGAGTGACTAGAAACAATCAGTAGCGTGGATGTGTCAGTCCCGCTCTCCCAGCCCCTCCTAGCCCCCGTTTCCCTCCTGGTGTCCATACCTTCATTCATTATGTCTATGTCTCTGTTTCTGCTTTGCAAATAGGTTCGTCTGTAATTAATTTTAAAATTCTGTGTCGCGTGAGAGGCTGGCCTGCAATCTCTCCTGGTCCAGGCAGGACCGCCCGGGCAGGCTCCATCCTAGAAGGTGTGGGGACAAGGTCAGGAGGGACTGGGGTGTGTGGGCTCCGTGGTGCGTGCTTGTCCTGCCGTCACAGGCTGTGTGAGTGGGCGGGCAGGATGTGGGGCAGCAGGGGTGAGAGGGACAGTGGGCTGCGTGGGATGGGGGTCCTTCCCTCTGGCCTGTCCTGGCAGACCACAGGTGAGACAACCGGTGTGAGGAAGTCCCCACATCTTGGAGGCACCTTGGTGGTGGTGCTTTAGTTGCTAAGTTGTGTCCGACTCTTGTGACCCCAGGCTACAGTTCTCGGGATTTTCCAGGCAAGAATACTGGAGTGGGTTGCCATTTCCTTCTCCAGGGGATCTTCCTAACCCAGAGATCAAACCAGGTTCTTCTGCATTGCAGGCAAATTCTTTACCAACTGGGCTACAAGGGAGGTGACTTATAGTCTATCTATAGGCTTGGTCCTTGCATTCTTTTCATCCAGACCCCCAGTAACCCTGTGACACGGGAACTATCACCTCTAGTTAACAATTGAGAAAATTAGTGTCCAGAGTGGGGAAGTGACTTGTCCAGAGTCACGCAGCTGTTGGCAGAGCCCAGCCTGGGATGGTGGATTGTCACCTCTCTCTCTGTCTCTCACTTTCTCTCAGTGGAAAGGTGCCTGGCAGAGTCAAGAGGCTGGACTTCACTGAGGCGGAATCCCAGGGAGGCCAGAGGTGGGGCCAGAGAGTCAGGAGCATCGCTCCGCATCAGAATTGCCAAGTGGTGCCTCAAAGAGGTGCCTTGTTTCTGCAATGTTTTTAAGAGTTTTGAATTAGTTGCCAGCATTTGAAAATCAAATTTCATGTTTAAATTTAGACTTCCAGCTTCTCTTGGAAAAAATCAGCATCTCGGTCCCTGTGAGGCAGCCCGTCAGCAGCCACGTCCTCCATTAGTCTGGGCGTGCTGTTCCAGGGCAGTTCAGGACCCACTGCCCCTGCCTGACTCCCACCCCCAGCCTGCGGCACTCCTCGACTAAAACATAGGCCGTAGAGATAGTAGTTAAGAGCCATGGACTTGAGCCAGAGTAGGGTTGAATTTTACCTCCTGGCCATGAGACTTGGACAAGTTATCAAAACTGTTCGCTGCCTAAATTTATGAATCTGTCAAATGGGAATAATGACAGTACCTATCTCATAGGTTTGGGGAAGCTTAAGTGAGAAATGAGTTAATATATAAAAAGGGCCTGGGGACTTCCATGGTGGCCCAGTGGCTAAGACTCCTCGCTTTTAATGAAGGAGGTCCACGTTCAATCCCTGGTCAGGGAACTAGATCCCACACGCCACAAATAAGACCCAGTACAGACAAATAAATGAACAACAACATAAAGCACGTAGTGTATTGAAACATATAATTTAATCATTATTGTAATTTGCATTTTTGTAACTGCAGCTCACAGTGACAAATGCCTTTCCTTCTTGAACTATCAAACCCTTTTTCGATCTGATCTCACATAAGAGTTTGCAAAGAGGGTTCTGAACTTGCCCGAGATGCTGGACGAAGCAAGACAAGCAGAGGAAGGGTCCCACTGTGAACCCGAGCTGCCTCCCTCCCTGGCTGGGGTTTGGGGGCCGTCACTCCCGCTGAGAGCCCGAGCTGACCTGGGGAATCACCAAGCAGGCTGTCACTCGGCGTCCCCAACACCGGGGCCTGTCAGGCTGAGCCCAGTCCCTTCTGCTCAGCACCAGACACCTCCAGACCCCGGAGTCAGGAGGCCACGGAGACAAAGGCCTTTATCTCGGCGGGCTCTCGTGTGGCGCAGTGGGGCGGCGGCCCAGCTCTGGACAGCATAAAAAGTCAGGCCCGGATGACAGGCAGAATTTAGAGCCCTTTTGGATGGCAGCTGGGATTCAAGCTGTCAGCTGGAGGCAAGTGATCACAGTCGGGCTGGTGGGGACTCTGGTGCGTGCAGAGGGCAGGGGTGACGCTGCGCAGAGCTGCCCCGCGCCTCCTTCTATTTATAATTCCCCCTGATAATAGGGCCCATTCATTCCCCCTGCAGGCCGCTAATTGCTCTGGAGCGGAGGGATGACAGCCTAATTATTAACTTCACAAAAATTAAAGTTGGGCCGTGTCAACAGGGTCCATTTGCTGTCACCCAGATGCAATTCGTTGCCCTTCATTGTGGCAAAGGGCAGTTAGAAAAAAACCGAAAACCTTGGCCTGGTTCCAGTTCCAGCAGACTTTTATTTTCTGGCCTCAAATTATCGTGGGGAGGTTCTGCTTCGAGGAGACAGAATGCCTCTTTCCTCTTGGCCGTAAACTGCGGTGAGCCTGCCACTGCTCCTCTGACAGGAGTTGACATTTTTTGTCCCTGGAAATATGGGATCTGAGGGTTAGAAGGGACCTTAGCCAGATTAAAAACCAGCAACTACTGGGTGCAGTTCAGCCTGTGGATGTGTTTTACTTGGCTAGCAGAATGTTTTAAAAACTTACACAAAATTGAGGTAAGATTCCTGTTATATAAAATTAACCATTTTAACGTGTACAATTCCGTGGCATTCAGTGTGGTCACCATGTTGTACAATTCTTACCGCTATCTGATTCCAAAACAGTCTGATCTTTCCAGAAGGAAACTTGTCCCTCCCCACTTCCCTCTCCCCCTGGCCACTACCAGCATCAGGCTTTCTAAAAAAACTGAAGTGTAGTTAATTTACTATGTTGCGTTAGTTTCTGCTGTAAGCAAAGGGATTCAGATAAATGTATATATATGCATTTATATTAAATATATTTTTTCATATTTTTTCCATCATGGTTTATCACAGAATATCGAATATAGTTCCCTGTCCTACATAGTAGGACCTTGTTGTTTATCCAGTCTGTGTGTAATAGTTTGCAACAATCAATGCTCTTTGCCTATTCTGGGTCTTTCATATGAAGGGAATCACATGACAGATGACCTTTTGTGATCGCTGCTCTCACTTTGCATAATGATTTTGAGCTTCCTCCGTGCTGCAGTAGATATGCAGGCTTCATTCTTTTAAAGGCTTCTGTCACTAATTTTAGAAAGCTTTTGAATTCATTTACAACAGCTGTCTTGAGAAGAAATCCACATTCCATCCAGTTCACCCCCTGGAGCATACAGTTTCATGGCCCTCACAGTCGTGGGCGTAGCTCCAGAGGTGCGCAGCCATCACCTCGATTAAGTTAGTTTTCAACACTGCCAAGTCAGGAGATTTCACAGAAAACCTTGAAAAACCAGACAAGCTGGGCCCACGGGGCCTCCCTCACAGCACACGAGGCCTGGCCTTCCAATGGACGTGTGCTCACAAGGGGCCCCAGAGCTGGCCCTTCACTCATTTGCTACCTGCCTGGGTCTGGAGGCATGTGAGTCTGTCCTAGCCCGGCACCCTGCCTCCACAGCTGGAGAGCCTGAGGCCCACCCGGGTTCCTCCAGGTCGCGTAGGCCAGGCTGGAAGGAGAGCGCATGCCTTCCGGGTCCCAGCCCGGGCTCCTTCCACTCCAAGGTAGCGCTTGGCATAAGTGTCGAAGCTAATTATCAGAATCTCTCTCTTAAGAGAGGCGGGACCCTATGTTCAAGGCAGCCTTTGTGCTGTGTTACCGACGCAGATGTGTATTGGGGAAGTCTGCCATTTCTTTCTTTCTGGAGTAACTCTACCCAAAGTTTCCCTTGGGTAAACTCATGGTTTGGGTAGGGCGGCCGCTGACTGCCTTTCCCAGAGGAGTTCTTATGACTTCCCAGGCCTGACAGTCACTCTTGCCTCAGTGTTTGGATGAGGGCTGAGGAACTTTGGTCGGAGTTCCCAGGAGATAGAAGCACTCTCTCTGCTAAGGGTCCTAGGACCTGAGATGAAGAGATGTGGGCTGAAGCTGGCGGAGGGTTTCTTGCCACTTCCCGGGAAAGCCTGTCTGAGATTTGAGCCAGTACAACGGAAAGAAGAACTGAGAGAGAGAAAGCAGATCTCTAAAGACACTTTTTGAGCAACCTGATACAGCTGTGCCTGAAACCCTCTTCTTCTCATTTTTGTGACTTAACAAATTCTGTCTTCTTATTTTTCTTAAACTGGATTGAGGTGGGTTTCTGTCACTTGCACTGAACTGCTCGATACTAACTATACAAAACACTATTCACTCAAAGAACACTCATTAAGCCTCACTTCATACCAGAATTTTCATATACAAGATCTCCTTCAGCCCTCAGACTAACACTGTAAGGTAGGTAGCCAAATTATTTCTAGTTTACGGGGGAGACATCAGGGTTAAGGCGGTGGCTTGTCCAAGGACACCCAGCCTGTGAGTGGATGACCTGGGCTTTTGGCCTCCAGTTCAAGGCACATTCCTACTGTGTCTCACAAGAACAACTCCACTATGCATCACAGGAAACGCCTCCCATTTTCCAAAGAGCATAAATGAACGTCTTCCATGTTGCCCTCTCCCCCTTCTATCCATGAAAAAGGTATTCCAGGATAATTGTGAAAATGTTGGAATATATAGAAAAGTATATTAAAAACCCCACTACTCACAAATAACCCTCATTAACATTTAACATACTTCCAGATTTTTGGTGCAGTTTTGTAACATGTGACTGTTTAGGTAAAAAGAAGAAAGGTCATCCAGTCCGTCAGTGTTATATTTGCATTTATCACTGGAAACGAGGTCATAAGAATGAGGACTGTTCTTCACATGTTTCTCCCTGAGTGAGAGGAAAGACATCCCTGGGGCTCTGGGGCAGATCTAGGCATAAGCTCTCCACTGGTCACTTTAGCTCTGCGTCTGGTGCCTCTGCTGGGGTGGCCTTCCCCGTCTGGGGCCTGACAGAGCCCTGGGACCCCACCGAAGGGCGGGAGTCCTCTTTGTACTTAACTGTGCTCAGCGGCTGTCAAACCCTCAGGAGACCTCCTGGTGATGAGGGGAAGCCTTCCGGGTCTGTTTCCTACATGGGCAGGCTGGGCTGTAATGGAGTCAGTGCAAGTGTGAGTTCCTTCGGGAGGTGGATCAGGCTGTGCTGGAAACACTGGTTTTGCTATTGGTGTGCCAGACAGAATATCTCCCGACCAAGAGAAAGCTGAGCGCCGAAGAATTGATGCTTTTGAACTGTGGTGTTGGAGAAGACTCTTGAGAGTCCCTTGGACTGCAAGGAGATCCAACCAGTCCATCCTAAAGGAGATCAGTCCTGGGTGTTCATTGGAAGGACTGATGCTGAAGCTGAAGCTCCAATACTTTGGCCACCTGATGCAAAGAACTGACTCATTTGAAAAGACCCTGATGCTGGGAGGGATTGGAGGCAGGAGAAAGGGACGACAGAGGATGAGATGGTTGGATGGCGTCACCGACTTAATGGACATGAGTTTGAGTAAACTCCGGGAGTTGGAGATGGGCAGGGAGGTCTGGCGTGCTGCGACTCATGGGGTCGCAAAGAGTCGGACAGGACTGAGCGACTGAACTGAACTGAACTGAACTGAGAGGGCGGCGAGGCGTCCTCCGCTGGCCCACTTGATCAAAACGCGCTGTTTTTTCCATGACCGCAAGGTGGCGCTATGGAATCGGAAACGAACTCGCCGCTTACGGAAGAAGAAGGAAGTCACAGACGGCGACGTTTAGAGAGAAGGAAGCAAAGTGAAAAGGCACAGCTATTTAAGGGTGTGTGCCGCACGCAGGGCGAGGACTGAGGGGATCCCAGGAAAAAGCAGAAAACCACTGGGGAAGAAAGATACAGCACCAGACTTCCCTGGTGGGCCAGGGGTTAAGATGGCTCCAGGCTTCCAGCGCAGCGGGTGTGGGCTCCATTCCTGGTCAGGAAATTAAGATCCCACTTGCCATGTTGTAGTTCAGTCCCTAAGTCGTGTCCGACTCTTTGCGACCCCATGGACTGCAGCACGCCAGGCTTCCCTGTCCCTCACCGTCTCCTGGAGTTTGCTCAAGTTCATGTCCATCGAGCCGGTGATGCCATCCAACCATCTCATCCGCTGCTGCCCTCTTCTCCCTCTGCCCTCACTCTTTTCCAGCATCGGGGTCTTTTCCAATGAGTCGGCTCTTCACATCAGCGGGCCAAAGTACTGGAGCTGGCCATGCATGCCCTCCCCGCCCCCCCCCCCCCGCCCCCCCAAATAGCACGAATGGGGCAATTAATATGCTGTTGTTGACACCTAATATGAGAGCTAGTGTGATGCAGAGGGAATTCCTGTGGGTTCTGGGGCCACACAGGCTGACTGTGGATCCAGGGTCAGGCACTTATGAGTGGCATGTTCATAGCTAGCTGCTTAGTTTCTGAGCCTCAGTTTCCCCACCTGTAAAATGGGTGGTCCTTGGGATGTTGTCAGGGTAGGTTCTTGGCTCTAAAAGGCCAGGCTGCAGGGCAGATGAGGAAAGGAGGCAGGGGGTCTTATCTGGATGGCTCCCACAGTCTGCCGGGAAGGTGCAGTGAGCTCAAGTCCTATACAGTGTTCCACCCTAGTGGAACTGGGGGTTAGGGGCCTGTCATCTTTCACTATATCTGTCTTGCTCTCTACAGAGAAAGTGCCCAATGAAAAGAAAAGAAAGTGAAGTTGCTTAGTCGTGTCCGACTCTTTGCGACCTCATGAACTGTAGCCTACCAGGCTTCTCCGTCCATGGAATTTTCCAGGCAAGAATACTGGAGTGGGTTGCCATTTCCTTCTCCAGGGGTTCTTCCTGACCCAGGGATCGAACCTGGGTCTCCTGCATTGCAAGCAGGCACTTTACCATCTGAGCCACCTGGGAAGCCCAAAAAAGTGTAAAGTGGAAGTCGCTCAGTTGTGTCTGCCTCTTTGTGACCCCATGGACTATACAGTGCATGGAATTCTCCAGACCAGAATACTGGAATGGGTAGCCTTTCCCTTCCCCAAGGTATCATCCCAACCCAGGGATCGAACCCAGGTCTCCTGCATTGCAGGTGGATTCTTCACCAGCTGAGCCACCAGGGAAGCCCAAGAATACTGGAGTGGGTAGCCTATCCCTTCTTCAGCAGATCTTCCCAACCCAGGAATTGAACCGGGGTCTCCCGCATTGCAGGTGGATTCTTTACCAACTGAGCTGTCAGGGAAGCCCAAGAATAACTAGAGACACCATTTATCAAAGGGTTTCCCAGGTGGTGCAGTGGTAAAGAATCTGCCTCCAGTGCAGGAGACTCAGGCTTGATCCCTGGGTCAGGAAGATATCCTGGAGGATGAAATGGCATCCCACTCCAGTCTTCCTGCCTGGAGAATCCCATGGACAGAGGAGCCCGGCGGGCTACAGTCCATGGGGTTGCAAAGAGTTGGACACGACTGAGCAACTGAGCACGCACAGCATATTGAGTCAGTTGAGCAAATGTACACTCCAGAACATGGCCACAGGTTTCAGCTTGTGAGAGGGATAATCGATACTACAGGCCATCAGATTAGGTGTCCAGGAATGCTTCTTGGAGCAGGGGAGGTATGAGTCAGGCCTTGAACACAGCTGAGGATTGAATAGGGAGATTGGAATCCCGGTCAACGGGGCTCAGGGGACTGCAAGGGCAAGGCCAGGAGGCGGGAAAGAGGACTGGAGGAGGTGTATGGACCCGCCTCGCTGGTGTGGGGAGGAGGGGGAGGCTGGAGAGTGAGGAGGGAGGGGTGCCACTCAGGAAGCCCCAGGAGCCCAGCTGAAGCACTGGGACTCGTACGGGCCACTGGGCATGCAGGCCCAAGATGCCCGTCCTTGGGGCAGCCACGAAAGCAAGCCTGCCTTGGTTCTAGCCCCTCCTGATGTGTCCAGCTGCAGAGGCTCGGGGGCCTGGAGGAGCGGCTCCCTGCATAGGCATCTGCCAGGTCTGAAGGATGCCAGCATGGGCAGTGAGGGCTGGACGCCCAGGGGTGCTTGAGGTTCAAGGCCTCCTGCTCTCTGAAGTCTCATCTGCAAGGAGAGGGGAGGGGGAGTTGCCGGCCAGCCATACAGGTTTGGAGGGACTGATCTAGCCCAACACACTGCCCACTCCTCCATCAGATGGCCTCATGGAACGAGAGAGATCACGACTGTCTCCCTCCTCTTGGGGTGTGTGGCAAGGAGCCAGGAACCTGGGCTGGGCACCTGGCCATCAGAGCACTAAGTCTGTCTAAACCGCAGGGCTCGGGGTACACTTGTTAGCAGGCAGCTCCCCAGACCCTGGCTGTGTCTGTGCCAGTCCAGGGGCTTGCTGGAAGGACCTCAGTGCTTCTGATGGAAGTGGTCACCGACTATACTTGGAACAAGAACCTGGACTCTCTGTGAATGGTGGAGGGAAGCCACTCCATGGCCAAACCACAGGGGTCCCCTGAGCAGGGGAACTGACATTTATTGTATGCCCATTCTGGGCCAGGAACACACACACTATCTTATTTAATCCTTTTCAAGCCCTGTGAGTTAGATATGATTCTCTTGGGTATGGACCTGGGTTCAGTCCCTGGGTTGGGAAGATTCCCTGGAGAAGGAAATGGCAATCCACTCCAGTACTTTTTCCTGGAGAATTCCATGGACAGAATAGTCCATGGGGTTGCAAAGAGCTGGACATGACTGAACAACTAACATTTTCCATTTTCAAGCTGAAACAGGGCTCAGAGAGGGTAAGTGACTCACCTAAAATCACACAGCTAGTAAGTGGCAGAGGCAAAATTCTAACCCAGGCCTGCCTGTTCCAAAACCTTTTATCATCACAATAATGATTTTGATAACAATGAATATACAGACACATATATATGTATATACACTACATACATATGTATTAAATGATTTTTATGTCATTGTTTTTTGAATCATACATATCAAACAATTCATTCCTTTGAAGTATAAAGATCCACAACAATTTATATATTTTTTCAACGTGCCTCCCCATCCAGAGATGATTTTAGTGATAATGCTAACTGACATTTACTGAGCACTTTAAATACACAAAATGCCTTTGCTTGTCCTCTCTTGTCTAGGTTCCATTCTGATATCCTATGAGCAAATAAGGCAATGTAAAAAATCACCCTTACTTTACAGACAAGGAAACAGAGGTCCAGAAAGGTTGTGGCTTGTCTAGGAGACAGCTGACTGATGAACAGAGGGGACAGAATGAGTTGGAGTCCATGGACCCTAGGTTGGCTAGTGGTCATCCCACCCTCTACAGGCAAAGCAGGCTGGAGTTTCTTTTCCAGTGGGGGTGGGCAGGTGCCTGAGATACTAAGAAGGGTACGTGTGTGAGGTCTGGCTGCTGGGTAAGGGCACCCCAAGCCTGGCCAGGGTGACTGGAGAGGGACTTGCTGATTGTTGTACCGTCTAGGCTGCTTTTGGTTGCAAGTGCAGGAAACCCCACTATCAATGGCTTAAGTCATAGAAACGTTTAATTATTTCACCAATAAAGAATCTGGAGAGGGCAGTTCCAGGTTTGGCTCAGCAATCTCACGATGGCTACATGAGAGCAACACGTGTTCTTTCGGTCTACTCTGCCATCTTTAGCATTGGCATTTTGGCTTTAAGTTTGTCTTCTAGGTCACAAGGTGGCTGCTGATGCTCCCGGTCTCACGTCTTCACACAGAGCAGGAAAGATGGCAAAGAGGACATTTCTCCACAGTGTTCTTTTTTTAGTCAGCAACCTCAGAAAATCTTGGCAGACTTCTTACATCTCATTGACCAGAGCTGAGTCACATGCTCATTCCTGGACTCTCACTGGCAAGGAGGAACAGGATGACCAAGGTTGGCATAGAGCAAGCATAATTTATCCCCTAAGTCTGGGAGAGAGAGTCTGGCTTCACACAGCAAGATGTCTAAACAATGTCCATTTTTTTTTTTCCCCGGCTGGGCCGAATGACACGTGGAATCTTAGTTCCCCAACTGGAGATCAAACCTGTATCCCGTGTATTGGAAGCATGCAGTTTTAATCCCTGCATTACTAGGGAAGTCTCAATGTCCATTTTAATTACTCTAACAAAAATGGGGCAGGCAGGTTGGAAGGTGATTTAGGGGAATGCTTTTTGGGTAAGACACTACCAGTGTCCTCCAAGATTGTGGTGGGGCTGGGTCTAGCGTGGCCTAGGGGTGGGGTCTAGTTCGGGGCAGGAGGGGAGGCTGCCATGGCACGTGTGTACATGGAGGAGGTGGGCCCACCTGTGAGTGATGGCCTGGAAGCTCCTATCTCAGCAGCCAGCAGGATGCCACAGGTGGGAGCAGCTGGGTGCAGGCAGCCTTACCTTCCGGTGGATTCAACAAGACTATTATTTGTTTGGCTTCCCTGGTAGTTCAGATGGTAAAGAATCTGCCTGCAATGTGGGAGACCTGGGTTTGATCCCTGGGCTGGGAAGATCCCCTGGAGAAGGGCATGGCAACCCATTCCATTATTCTTTTTTTTTTTTTTTTCATTCCATTATTCTTGTCTGGAGAATTCCATGAACAGAGGAGCCTAGTGGGCCATATAGTCCATGGGCTCATAAAGAGTTGGACACGACAGAACGACTAGCACACAGCACACGTTTGGCCCTTTTAACGGACAGAGAGTAGGTCTAGTATTCTTTTTCTTTGTCCCATGTGACTGTTCTGGCGACAGTGGTTTTTTTTTTTTTTTTTTTTAATATTTATTTATTTGACTGTGCCATGTCTTAGCTGTGGCATTCAAGATCTTTAATTGTGGCATGTGGGCACTATTTCCCTGACCAGGCATCAAACCTGGGCCCCTCTGTTAGGAGCTTGGAGTCCTAGCCACTGGACGGCCAGGGCAGTTCCAGGTCTAATGTTTCCGGCTCTTCCCCCTGCTCTGGGCTCTTGCCTTTGTGGTCACTCTGCATCCTCACCACCTGTCAGGGGCATAGCTGGGGTGCAGGCTGCCAAGGTCAGAGAGGTGGAGCTGGAGGAGAGCATGCAGCAGGGATGGCTGCCTCCCAGGGCATGGCACGGGGCTGCCCCGGCTATTTACCACACAACCCATGGGCCCACCGCTGGCGTCCAGGCACTCAGGGGCCCCCTGGAGCTGTGCAAGCTCATTCTGTAAGCCTGACAAGGACCATACACAGGATCTGCAGTGTGTGGACATCGGGCACCCAGGGGCTTGTCCTTGGCTTAGATTTGGGACAGCTGGGGACACCTGTGTAGCCCATCAGGTGGGCAGGGGGAGTCAGCATGGAACAAGACAGCTACCTTCTCTCCCACCCCCACCCCCAAGCTGGTTGCACCCTCAGGCTCTCCTCTTCTCCCCATCTGTCCTTTTGCCCTTCCCTGCCTCTCATTACCTTCCCTGTTGCCTCTGTTTTCTTGCTTTTCTCTTCCACTTCCTGAGCTACCTTCACACCTGAGGAAAGGCTCTGCTGCTGGAACCCAGCTCCAGGGTCCACTAGTGTGAAAATCTGGATCGTTTAGGGAAGGCCTGCCTGGCCTTGCTCCCTTTGTCCATGCCCCAGCACCCTTCCCTCCCACCGCCTGCTATCTTTGGCATCAGCCGCTGCGCTGGAGGGGTCCTGCTTCATTTTAACTTCAGCTGAATCAAAGTCTTGGAGAGGGAGTGGGTATCACTGAGGGTGAGGTGAGGCTCCTTCCTCCTTGGACCCTCTAGATTTCTCTCTCCATCTCAGGTCAGGGATGTGCCCTCAATTTCTCTGTGACCCACAGATGGGCAGCTTGGTTCTTGGGCAAATGCGGAGGAGGGAAGAGGAGGAGCAAGCAAGGAGGCAAGGAGACATGGGAGAGAATCCATGCAAATCTTCCCCAGGGCTTGCTGAGGCTCTGGTGCTTGTGATTGCAAACCATGGTAGCCTTTTTCTATAGGAGGAAGGACATACTGATGGGCTTCCCTGGTGACTTGGAAGGTAAAGAATCCGCCTGCAGTGTGGGAGACCTGGCTTCGATCCCTGGGTCAGGAAGATCCCCTGGAGAAGGAAATGGCAACCCACTCCAGTATTCTTACCTGGAGAATCCCATGGACAGAGGAGCCTGGTGGGCTACAGTCCATAGCATTGAAAAGAGTTGGACACAACTGAGCAACTAACACTTTGACTCTTTCACGTCCTTCTTCTGTAGGGAGAATGGCACATGGTCACCGCGTGGCTCCTGGGCCCTGACCTGGTCTGCAAGCCCCCATGGGAAATTGAGTGTGCGATCTGTGTCTGACAGCCACACTACTGCCACCCACACCCGTGACCGAGTGCTCCCTGGGCACCCACTCAGTTATCAAGTGCCAACATTGCAGGTCAGTTCAGTTTTCAAGCTGGGATATTAGCTTTTTGTGTTTGCTTGTCTGGATTTCTTACCATCTACTTCTGGACTGCTGATGGACAAAGGCAGATGTTTGGGTGATCTTGCAAAGAAGGGGCCTGGAGACAAGAAAGCAGAACAGTAGTTAAAGGAGCAATAAAACTTAATTTTAGGTTCTGAGTCACCTCTCTTGAATCTGTGAATTTTGAGATGTTTTTGCTGGAGACCTCTTTTCTTCCCCCCTAAGCCTAACAACAACAATCAATCATAGTAGTTTACCATGACTGAGTGATTTTTATGTGCCAGTCACAAAGCTCATGTCATTCAACATAGAGACTGTCATCACCATTTTACAGATTGTAAAACTGAGGCCCAGGAAGGGGAAATGACTCGCCCAAAGTTACAAAGCTAATAAGGCTTAGAGCCAGTATTTGAATGCAGCCAAGATAACTCCAAAATGCAGGTGCATTGTCGCTTCCAAGCAAGCTTACTGCTGATCAGATCAGGAATTCTGATTTAGAGAAGGCCAGTGATGTGCCAAGGTTGGCTGCCAGGGTTGGGCTTGAAGGGGAAGAGCTAGAGGTCTTTTAAAAATTGCCCTCAGCCCCCACGCTGGGTGTTCTTGATCCAGGAGGCCTGCTGGCTGGTGGATGGAGTGAGGAGGGCCCCTGAAGCTTCCCCCAGGCTCATAGCTCTCCCACTGCTTTCCCTCCTTCATCCTGCCCCTGTCTGGGTCCAGCCCTGAGCAGAGGTGACTGGTGGTTATTCCAACTTCCTGGACTAGGAAATGGGACTTGTCCAGGGTCCCTCAATCCAGGAATGATAGAAACCCAGCATCATCTGCTCACATTCACTCTCCTGCAAGTGCTCTGATGGAGCCCACCTCCCCCGCTCAGGACTCTTACTACCCTTGGGAAGGTCTGGAGGAAGGTTCTCCACAAAAAGAATCTTTTTTTTTTTTTTTTAAAAGAAAATGTTTATGTATTTATTTATTGTGGCCACGCCGAGTGGCATGTGAGATTTAGTTCCTCCACTAGGGACTGAGCCTGTACCCCCTGCAGTAGAAGGGGACCACTGGACCTCCAGGGAAGTCCTGGAAAGAATCTCTTAAAAAGGCAAAGGCCAAGGGAAGGCAGGATGGCTGGGGTTGGGGGAGAGCCTCCCCAAATCAGTGGCCTGCTTTTTATTCCTTGTAACCCACATCTGGGCCAGGATTGCTGGTGTCATCCTGGGGCCCCCTTCCAGGAACAGTGGGTGGGGTTACCCTGATGTTTTTCTGAATTCATAGAATTTCTCCAATCACTTAGAACTTGGGGATGGCCTTGACTTGGCCCTGGAGCTGCCAGGCTGTGTTTTCCCGGCCTTTGGCGAGTGGTTGGATTCCTTGGGTCACTTCTCTGCCTCTCATCTTTGGTTCCCTTTCCTGTTTCCACTCACTCGACCCAGCAGTCCCAACCCCATTCCTGCCGTGATGTACCAGAGGTGCATTCTTGGAGGCTCTGCCTTTTGCTCTCCCTACAGGGGCCCTGTAGTTTTGATAGTTTGCGATGTCTCAGGTAGAACTCCCTGCTCTAGCCCTGACATCCTGGCTGGCACCTGGCATGGCCAATCCCCCTCTCCCAGCCCACAGCTGCAAGATGAAGCATGCCAAAGGGAACAGAGGGGTAGTTGTAATAAGGCCTGGCAGCCCAGGCCCCTCCTCTCTCAGGAGGCCCCCTCCTCTCCCAGCTCTTCCCAGGACTGAGTAGTGCCGAAGAGTGAGCCTCCAGCAGTCTGAAGGTAGAAACAGGGAGGGGGAAACTCAAGTGAGAAACAAATAGAAAAAGGAATGTGTGCTGTACTAAGTCACCTCAGTCGTGTCCGACTCTTTGTGACTCCAGGGACTGTAGCCCACCAGGCTCCTCTGTCCATAGGATTCTCCAGGCAAGAGTACTGGTGTGGGTTGCCGTGCCCTCTTCCAGGGGATCTTCCCAACCCAGGGATCAAATCTGCATCTCTTATGTCTCCTGCATTGGCAGGCGGGTTCTTTACCACCAGCACCACCTGGGAAACCCAGGAAAAAAGAATAGTAGCCACCATCTGTTGAATGTTCTGTGCTAGGTAATTCACGTAAGTTCCCTTGGTTGATCTCCACAGCAGCCATCTGCAGTAGATATTGTTATTTATTTACAGGAGAGGAAACAAAGGCTGACAGTGGGATACTGGGCTGCCCGAGGCCCTGCAACCCACTAATAGCAGAACTGGTAACATCTCTATCCCAATGAGTCCTTTTTTTTAATCTCCAGACCAGGCTTTTCTCATAAAGTTCCAGACCCTTGTATGAAACTCTGTACATGGCTGCAGTCTCACCAATCAATGGACCCTTCTCCCTGCACATGGACACAAAAGGGGTCCATGAAGGCCCGTGGGAAGGAGCAGCTCTTTTTCCTCTGCGATGGCCAGCAGGAAGGAGGTTGTAAGCCTTCAGCCTCCAGGGGATGCCACATAGCATCTTAGAATGAAGCTGGCATGGAGGGAAGCAGGGCTGAGAGAAGGGGGCTGAGTCCTCATGGCACTGTCTGAGCCTGGATCCAACTATGCCTGAAGCTGAAACCCGTGGTTTTTTTTTTTTTTTTTTAGTCCAGTGAGGCAATAAATTCCCAATGTTGGCTTAAGACAGTTGAAATTGGATGGCTGCCACTGGCAACCAAAATCCTCTAATACAATCGCCAGGACTTGGCCTAATTTCCATTTAAGTGATTTTGTTATATGTGTCCTTTGGAAGCACCATACAAGTGCCTTACAAGTCTTGCCCCCCAAGTGGGCTCTGCCCTTTATACTTAGCTGTATGCTCCCTAGCCTAGTACACAGAGGTGTTTTATTCAGATTAAAATTTTTTTTCTACTGCTTCTAAAAATAACAATAATTTTGAGTTCTAGACTAACAGCCAGGAGCCACCTTCTCTCTTGCCTGTTCTGATCTAGTCATGTATTTAGTTCTCTTCAACCCCGTCCCAAAGTTTGCAGCCCCTCCATCTCTCTGGTTCCTGTTGCCTTTATAAATCCATGTAATGCTGGGAGTGGTAGGTTGTGAGTTCTCAGAAGTCTCTTTTACTTTGGTGCTCCCAGGAAAAATGTAGGAGCACAGGTTCTAGGGACTGCGACACTTTTGTCTGCCTTCCTTCTGGCCCTCTGCCAGTCTTCCATCGCCTGAGAGAGATGCTTGGGGGCCTTAAGCCATCAACTGGTGGTTCAGCCTTCCAGATTTCTGCTTCATCCAGTGTACAGTGCAGACCAAGAATTGAAGATGCAAGCTCAGCTGGATTCTGTGCACCTAGGGTGGGTTTGGCAGTCTAGAAAGTTCTCTACAAAATAGTGTTGGCTTGGTTTTGGGCGACTTGGAACCCGGGTGAAATTCCTACTTTATCATACACCGGCTCATTTCCCGGAAACGATCCCCTCTCCCCACATTTTAGCAACAGGAAAACTGAGGCAAAACCCCCAAGGCTGACCTCCTCAAAATCATAATTGAGCATCTGACCTTTGGACCTGGAATCCCACGCTGAGCAGTTCTGCACCACGTAATTCCTCCTGCTGCTTTATTTGGTTCCTTCCCTTCCGAGCCAGGGGGAAACACAGCTGCTGAAGCTTTGGGGGAGGATGTCATGCTTATTAGGACCACGGCTCCCCAGGCAAACGGTTCAGCGGGTGAACTCCTGACCCTTGGGCTGCTGCAGGAAGTGTGACGTAGCGACTCCGGCTGGATTCTCAATTCTGCGGAGAGGCAACAAGCCGGACTGAATTCTTTCGTCCAGGAGGTTAAAAGTCTGTAAGGGAATGACAGAGCTAAAAGTGCTGACTGATGCACTGCGCTCAGCTCCCCGAGGAGTCGGCCCCGCTGGAACGCCGTGTGAGCATCCGCGGGCCTGCTGCTGGGAGAGTCCCGGCAGGATTTGATGGGGCCCTCAGAGGCTGCAGGTGTGGGCGCTGGGCCTCCAGGCCGCCGTTGGATGCCTGCAGTCTCCCTGCACTACCTGGAGCTTTCACAGCTGGGAGTGGGCCAGAGCAGGTGGTGAGCTGCAAAGATGGGGTGAAGGGATACACCTGTCCCTTCTCTGGGGGCCGCAAGTTCTCTTCCGAAACCCAGCTTTCGTTTGGGGACTCTCTTGCGGGGAGACAGGGAGTGTCTTGGAGGGAGGGGGATCATCCGACAGAATAGTGGGCCCCAGATGCAGGAATCGTGGTTGTGAAGTATGCCCAGCCTCCTTTCACCTTTCTGCCAAGTGTGTATTAAGCGCTTTAGATTTTTTGCTGCCCAGTGAATATTCCCCTTTCTTTTTGGTAACAGGATCTTGATTTTCCTGCGAGGAAATCTCAGACCACATGATTAAGGTGGGCCTGGCCTCAGTTCCCTGGTTCCCCTGTGGGTGTTCAGCTCAGCCTGGCCAATCAGAGCACCAGACCCTACTTCAGCCTGGCCAATCAGAGCACCAGACCCTGCTTCAGCCTGGCCAATCAGAGCACCAGACCCTACTTCAGCCTGGCCAATCAGAGCACCATACCCTGACTTCAGCCTGGCCAATCAGAGCACTACACCCTGACTTCAGCCTGGCCAATCAGAGCACCGTACCCTGCCTCAGCCTGGCCAATCAGAGCACCATACCCTGCTTAGCCTGGCCAATCAGAGCACCGTACCCTGCTTCAGCCTGGTCAATCAGGTCAGCATTTTCTGCTGACTATAGGGGTGTGTCTGTTTCCCAGGCTAGACATACAGGGCATGTGTTAGTCAGGATAGACCAAGTTAAGCTGCAAAAACAAATAAACCCTCAGAATCTCTTTACAACAAAAGTTTTTTGTTTTGTTTTGAGTACCTCTAAGCTATTGAAAAGAGAAGCTTTCTCTTCCTCCTGAGGTTGCTAAGCTGTAGGGTCCATGTCTAGGGAGCCACACTAGAGGAAGCTGGCCTTGGAATGACACTATCACAGAGGAAACCAGAACAGACAACGGTGGATTCCTGATAATATTATCTGAGCACCTGGATCCAGCCATGCCTACATTTCATTACGTGAGTCAAAGCAGTTCCCCTGTATTTTTTCTCCTTGACTCCTTCCCTCCCCCTTCCTACTTTTTCTTGTCTTTTTTGGCTTAAGCTACTTTGAATTAGATTGCTGATGCTTGCAAACAAAATAATTCTAATATATTCTCTATTTCTCTTAGTAACTGGTTCAAAACTCACCTTCTCTAAGAAGCCCTCCCAGATTAATGGCCCCTGTCTCTGATTTACTTATTTTTTTCAATGCTCCCTCAGGATTTATGACTTTTGTTTTCATAGCATCATTTTGTCCTTATATTGTCACTTTCTCATGAAGTTCTTTTTTAATCTCCTTAAATAGATTATTTTCAAGTGTAGTCAAAGACAAAGATATTTACTAAGCTCTTCTGAGTACCCTGCATTGTGCTGGGATAGAGTGAGAGTCAGTCATTTTAAAATAACAATGTGTGCTCAGTTGCTCAGTCATGCCCAACTCTTTGCAACCCTGTGGACCATATCCCACCAGGCTCCTCTGTCTATGGGATTTTTCAGGCAAGAATACTGGAGTAGGTTGCCATTTCCTACTCCAGGGGATCTTTCCTATCCAGGGATTAAACCTGCATCTCCTGCATTGGCAGGTGGATTCTTTACTGCTGAGCCAATAGCAATAGAAGATTAGAATTGACTCAGAGATAAAATGCGTGGTTGGGAATGTCCATTCAAACTGGAGGTGTCCAAGAAGAGGTCATGGATAAGCAAGACATTGTTCTGAGTGTTGTCACAGAGTCCTGCGGCTGCTTTGAAGGCTGCCTGCTTGGCTGTGATGATTTGGAGGAGCAGGTTCTTCTGAGCAGGTGGACAGGAGGGAGGTGGCCAAGCACGTGCTGCTTCCTGAATTGCCTCTGGGGCTTCCCTGTCCTCTCATCCCCAAATATTCGATGTTGCCTCAATTGCAGACTCTGGCATCAGCTCCGTGACTGATTAGGGAGAGTGAAAATTTCCTCTTAAGTTCTCTCTGGCTGAATCAGCATTATGTCACCTCACTCTGACCTACAGTCCAGCAAGCCTATCTCTTGTCATATTTCCTGATGACCAAGCCTCAAGGCTCTACTTGGATCTTTCATTTGACAGTAGATTTCTTCTCGTGGCCTGAGTCTTTGCAGGACTGAACCCTGGGCTGGGTCCCTCCTGCTGGCCTCTGCACTCTCTGCTCCGCCCTTCCTGACTACCTGCCACTTTGCTGTTGGGCCATCTGGGCTTTGTGCTTTGACTGGTCCCATGAGCCTGTCGTGTCCAGACAGATCTGGTTGGCTGGGTGCTGGGGGCAATAAGCTCCTTCTGCCCTCTGTCAGATCACCTTCGTCTCCCTGAGAGCCATCTTATTCTCCCCTGAGAGCTGGGGTGCAGGAAGAGGAAATGGTTGCCCCAAGGTCACTTGGAGGGTCTGCAGTTTTATCCAGAAACACTGGTTAAACATTTTGGGATTCTCGGAAGGGATGCAGTAGAGAACTCACTTTAGATCAGCGCAGACGGACCTTCCCTTCTGGTTTTGGAGAAATTTGAGGGGAAAGGCTTGGAATTCTATATGCTCAGGCTCGTGGCCTGGGCTTGACAAAAGCCCTTTCAGGATTGAAATAACTCACGGCTCCCAGCTCTGCCACCCATCTCCAGGACCAGCAGTGCTTTTTCTTTGTCTGCAAACTGCTGCGCTGATGTTTGCAGAAGAGGTTCCTGCCTGCTGACTGTGTACTCTTTCAGCCCTGCAGAAGGCAACTTCCTAGGAAACAGGGCCTCTCATCCCACCGGGCCTCCCTGTTGTTTATCTTGTCTTCAGATGAGTCATGGCGTCTTGTGACTTATTGACAGGCCTGATGTGGCTCTGCAGAGAATCCAAAAGCTTCGGGTGGCCGCCCAGACCCCTTGGAGGAGTGCCCGTGTCATGGAGGAGAGAAACCAGGACTCTGTCTTGGGGATTCCTGAGGTCAAGTCCTAGCCTTTCCAGATATGACCTGCAGGAAGTTACTCAACCTCTGGGAGTCTGTTTATCTGTAAAGGAGGAGTAACAGTTTCTACCTTTCTGGGGTCTTGTGCGATTTTTATCTTTTTAAAAGCTGGTCTAAATGTGGAAGGCTAGGAAAGGTTTCAGAGTTTGGGGCTATCTGAAAGGTTGTCATTGTGGAGTCACTTGGCTCTCGGATGGATTCTTGCTCTGGCGTGCACCACCCAATACTTTAATTCCATATATCACCTCCTTAGTTTTCCTTCTGGGCCCCCTCTGGCTCCCTTGCTGTGGTGGGAAGACTGAGGTGGTGGTTATGCATCATTAGGTATTTTCTACTGCCTGCCGGGGACTGATGCAGCCTGCAGTACAATAATGCAGCAGAACTGTTCTTCACTTTGTCTGTTGCCTGCTCATGCGACTTCTTTTTGTTCACAGTTTTATTTTTAAATCAAAGTGATACCTATATAGTTAAAAATTTTAAACACAGGTCCTAATGACAGAGACTACCCTCTTCCATGGTTGGCACATGGCTGTTCAGATTAGAGAAGATTTGTTCCAGCCTCCCTTGCAGCTAGGAGTGACCATGGGACTCAGTTCTGACCAGTGAGATTTAGACAGAAGTGTTGTGGGGTTGCTTTGGGGAAATATAGGCACCCTTTTTAGTCTTTATCTCTTTTTCCATCCCACTGGTTAAAATGTGGATTTGATGGCTGGAGCTGGAGCAGCCATATTGAAAAGCATAAGGTGGTCTTGAAACTGGAGCCAGTGTATGGTATAGCAGTGAGAAAAAGGAGCCTGAATCTTTGAGACCTTTGTGGAGTAGTCCTGGGTTGTCTATCTCCAGACTTTTACATTTCTGTTTTAATTAAGGGATTTTGTTTCGGGTTCCTATTTCTTTTTGCCAAACCTAACTCTAGCAGATTCAAATGATCTGGCCCACATGTCCCCACCGCTGAATGCTACTCCCCAGAGACAACCACTTGCTGCTCTTTAGCTATTTCTTCTTGTATTTACCTTCAGAAGCCCGAAGAACACATCTCACTGCTATTTCTTGTTTATTTGTATATTTGATTTTACACATGATCTGTTGATTTCCTACTATAAAATATTATGAAATTTACTATCCCCAACCCTCTGCAATACATAAACACTGCCCTTCTGCTCATCCTGCCAATAGAGATTTCTGGTTGAATCTGTATATAGTATATTTATCTACTAGAACTGTGTTCACAGCTCACAGCCAAACTAGGTCCATATTACATGGAGTGTCCTATGGTAGCATTTTCTTTTTTAATATGTTTTTATTTTTCATGAAATTAATAATTTTTTAATTTATTTCATTTTCTTTTTTTCCCCCAGTACTTTTTTGGGGAATAAATTAACACATAATAAAGTGTATTTTAAGTTCCCTGATTAATGACTTTTAAATACAATATGCGTGTGACACCAGGACATATCTGTCATTCTAGACATTTCCCTTTTGTCCTTGTCAGTTAATATCTGTCAGTCTTGATCCCCTAGAAATAATACTATGTTGAGTTCTCACCCCATAGATTAGCATTTCCTGGGTGTGAACTTCTGTAAGGAGCTTCAGTGTCTTTTCTGTCGCCTTCCTCTCTTCGTCCACATGGTTGTGTGTGTCACTCATTCCTTTTGATTGCCAACTCATATTCCTGGATGGAAGAATCACGCTTCATTTATCCGTCTCCAGTTGGATGGACATTAGGGCTGGTTTCAGTTTTTGGCTATTATGCATGAAGTTACTCAACATTCTTGTACTAGTATTATTGTGGCTCTGTTTGTGTTCATTCCTCTGGATTTATTCCTAGGAGTGGAGTTTCTGGGACATAGGATGGGCATATGTTTAACTTTCTCAGAAACTGCCAAAGAGTTTCCCAAAGTGTTTGGGCCACTGGTGCCCCACTAGTAACGTATGAGAGCCAGTTGCTTCATTGCCTCGCCAGTGCTTGGGACTCTGTTATTCTTTGTTTGATCTATTCAGCTGGATAGACAGCGATGATCATAGGTGTTTTAATTTGTATCTTCCTACTGACTGATGGTGTGAGGCCTTTTTCATGTGCTTATTGGCTATTTGGAGATCTTTTGTGAAATGCCCATTCAAGTCTTTCACTTATTTTTGGTTTGCTTAGTTTCCTGTGAGTTATTTAACCATCAACAACTTACCCCTCAAGACCTCTGGCCAAACCATGAAGTGATCCTCTGCAGTCCCCATGGTCCCCTGCTCCCAGGGGCGCTGGCTGCTCAACTGTCAGCCTGGACTTTTTTTTTTTTTTTGGCATGCCATGTGGCATGTGGGATCTTACTTCCCAGACCAGGGAATTGAACCCCCACCCCCTGGACTGGAAGCATGGTGTCTTAACCACTGGGCTACCCGGGAAGTCCTTGGACTCTTCTTACCATCATCCAGGGAAGCCCCTTCTCTCTCTCCTGGGCTAGGTCTCTGCTTCCTGGATCTGATTATGTCTTTGTTCTAATTTTACTCCCTCATTTTGGCAGCATGCAGCCTTCAGGAGCTTCCTGTGAAAGGATATTTCAGAAGGAAAATTTTTGAGACCTGGCATGTTTGAAAAATATCTGGATTGTACTCCACTTAATTGATAATCTGACTAGGGATAGAGTTACTTTCCCACAGGATGCTGAAGCATGGCTCCTTTGTCTTTTGGCTTCCAAAGTTGCTGGTGAGAAGTCTGAGGCCTTACAGATTCTTTTTTTAAAAACCTTTTAATTCTGTACTGGGCTATAGGCGATTAACAATGTTGTGGTAATTTCAGCTGAACAGCAAAGGGGCTCAGCCACGCATGTACATGTATCCATTCTCCCCCAAAGTCCCCTTGCATCCAGGCTGGCAGATAACATTGAGCAGAGTTCCCTATGCTATATAGCAGGTCATTGCTGGTTATCTGTTTTAAATATAGCAGTGTGTACATGTTGATCTTGATTCCTTGTATTTCTTTTCCACTCTTTGGAAGCATTTGGGCTTTTCCCCTTTCCCCTTAGGAATTTTGAACTTTCACAAGGATGCATATGATTGGGGAGTTTTTCATTCACTATCTTGGGTCCTTTTTAGGCCTCTTCAGTCTGAAAGCTCTTGTGCTTCAATTCTGTATTATTTCTTAGACAATTTTCTCCCTACTATTTTCTCATTCCCTTATTCTGGAAGTCCTCCTGATTGGATAAATCTCCTAGATTGATCTTCTTTTTCTTCCATAATTAGTCTCTTTCTGAAGGATTTTCTTAAATTTACCTCCCAGTTGTTTTATTGATTTTTTTCCCCATTTTTCTCTGGTATATTTTAATTACCCAGAGCTCTTTTTATTTATTTAAAAAATTTTTTTCAAAGCTCTTTTTAGATGTTCTGAATGTTCCTCTTTGTATTCCCCTAGGAAATGGAATGGCCATGAATGGCAGAGATGCATCCGTGAGTGTAGGCAGGAAGCCTGCAGAAGCCAGTCTGGTCAAGGACTGAGGGAAGCAGGTAAGGAGTAAGACAGTAGGGAGTGATAAGAACTGTGGTGAGCTGGAATGTGGGCTCAGGATTGATGGATATAATTTTTTAAATTTATTTGGTTGCATTGGGTCTTTTTAGTTGTAGTGAGTGGGATCTGCATTGCAGTGCTTGGGCTTAGTTGCCCTTGGTATTTGGGATTTTAGTTCCCTGCTCAGGGATCAAACCTGTGTCCCCTACACTGGAAGGTGGAGTTTTAACTCCTGGATCACCAGGGAAGTCTCAGGATTGATGGATGTATTATATTTGAAGGGAAGCTGGAAATTTAGATTTTGATGGCTTCTCTGTGCTGGCAACTAATTTAATTAAAAAAAAATCAGTGTGTGAGTCAAACAAAACCTCAGGCTATATGTGACCTGTGAGCCTTCGTTTTGTGAACTTCTAGTGGGGGCCTTCTAGTTTGCCGGTCAGTGTTACCTTCATTCTTGGACTTGTTTTGCACAACAACCTGGTAAGGCCTCTTACGAAAGGGCTGGTAGAACCTGTTTCAAGAACTGAATGCTCTGCTAAAGGATTTATTTTTGTTGTTTTGTTTTTTAATTATTTTTTTGCAGTATAGTTGATTTACAATGTTGTGTTAATTTCATGTGTAAAGTGATTCATATATATACACATATGTGATATGAAAAGTGAAAGATAAAAGAATCTGAAAACGAACATATATATATATATTTCAGATTTTCAGATTCTTTCCCCACATAGGTTATTACAAAATATTGTGTGCTGTACAGTGCTATATCCCATGCTATACTACAGGTCTTTGTTTATCTACTTCATATATATCCCTAAATCCCTAATTTATGCCCCTCTCAGCTTTCCCCAAGTTTGTTTTCTGTCTGTGAGTCTGTTTCTGTTTTGTAAATAAGTTCATTTGTATCATTTTTATATTCCACGTATAAGAGACATGTTTGCCTTTCTCTGTCTGACTTACTTCACCTAGCACCAAGTAAGTTTAAAAAAAAGCGGGAGCGGTTCAGTTCTGTCTGACTCTTTGCAACCCCATGGGCTGTAGCCTGCTAGGTGCCTCTGTCCATGGAATTCTCCAGGCAAGGATACTAGAGTGGGTAGCCATCCCCTTCTCCTAGGGAATATTCCCTACCCAGGGATCAAACCCAGGTCTCCTGCATTGCAGGCAGATTCTTTACCATCTGAGCAGCAGGGAAGGCTTATTTTAAAACAGGTGTTGGCTAAAGTTTAAGAAGGCATTGGCTGTTAGATAGCTGTGGGAGGGTGCTGCTCATACCTCCCTGCTGCGAAAAATGTAACTGGTTCAGCCTCTGCCTGACACTCCTTCCAGCCCATCACTCTGTTCATGCCGAGTCACCCTCTTTGCAGGCTGCTCCTGGCAATGACTGAGCTCATGGTGGGGGTTGGGGCAGAGCCTGCCACTCCTGCCCACACAGAGCAGCATCCCTGGGCTCCCCACCCTCTTGGCTGAGACTTTCTCAGATCTGCCCTGCAGTCCTACTCAGCGCTCCTTCCTTCCCTCTCTCCCTTCCCAGATGTCAGCCCTGCACTTCGGTCTGAGGCACCACCTGCCTGCTTCTTCTTTTCACCTGACCTTTCACACTGTTTCTCTTAACAGATCTCTCACACTTTTAATTCTGTCTCTGCTTTCCCTCACCAAACCAGTTTCCAAGGTCCCGGGCCCTGGAAAGACAGGTGTGGTTGTGCTTCCCACGCTGCCTGTGGTTGTCTGTGGAGCAGGTCCCAGGCTGGTAAAGGAACGTCAGGGCGGCCACAGCTAGTGGGAGCGAGCTCAGAGGGCAGCCGGTTGGCCCCATGCTTTCAGTTTCTAGGTGCCTGAAACCCCCTGCCAGGTGCTGGCAGCCCTTTGAATGGACCAGAGGGACAGCTTCTAGTCTCGGAGGTGCTGGGATAACCCAGCATGTGGAGGGCCAGGAATTCTCTGCTGGTTTCCTGTTTTCTGCTAGAATGTAGGGCTACTGTCAGAGAGCTCTCTTACAAGTCAGGGGAGGCTTCCCACCCCAGCCTAGCTTCTGGACAGTGGGACAGCTGGCTTTGGTCTGTCGACCCCCTCCCGGTCCTCCCCTGCATGTGTTGTTGTGCTCCCCGGCAGGCTGGCCTCCCTGCTTCGTGTCCTCCTGGAAGGACACATGATGTTTTCTCCAGGAACAGGAGCCTCTGGGTAAATGCCGAGCAACTCGGAAAGGTTGACAGGGCTGATAGGCTTGTGCGAGGGGTTCACAGTTCTTCGGCCATGCTGAGCTGACCTCTTCTTCCTAATTTCTCCTCTTCTAGAAATGTGAGTTCCATGCTGGGGGTGGTGGACCCCAGCATGAACCCAGTGCTGGGTGAGCTGGGACATGGAGATGCAGAGTTGTCAGCCAGCGGCTTCTCTATCTCTCTCTCTTTTTTTTTTAATGACCACCCTGCTCCCCCCGTTTGGCCACACCACGTGGCCTGTGGGATCTTATTTCCCCAAACTAGGGATGGAACCAGTCCCCTAACCACGGGACCACCAGGGAAGTCCCAACAGCTTCTCTTTATTCTCATATCTCTTCGCAGTCTCCATTGACACTTCTGCAATCAAGGCCATCTGCCCTTGGCTGTTGGGGGCAGGGGGTTCGTGTTGAGAGTTGCATCAGCTTCTAGGGAGGGAGCCTGCTTCCATGCCTCCCCCACCCCCCAGGGTTTGGCGGATGGAATGAAGCCAGGGAAGAGTTGAAGGGCATCGTAGCCCCTCCTCCCAGCCTTGCCCTGCTGGGTGAGTGTGAGCCTGAATGTGAAATGAGTTTCTATCTAACTCCTCTGTGCAAAAAGTCAAGAGCACAGAGAGGATGAGCCACCCCAACCTTTCCATTGTCCTGGTGGTTCTCTGAGGCAGGTACAAGGTCTTCTACAGCCAGGATAGAGGGTCAGCCCCCGTCTTCAAAGTTAAAACTGTGGAGGAGCTTCTGCGCTGCTGGGTCAACCACAGCCTTTCTCCTGAGGAGGTGGGCACCAGCCCCTGGGGACCCCGGACCTGGAGGGTCCAGGCCCCGAGGTCTGGCAAGCCTGGAAGATGCTCTTCATTTTCGAGGTGTTATTCTTGGTCTGGAAGCCCTCGTGAGCTTGTTAGCGTTTTGCAGATTGGCCCCGCTTTGTCTGAGAAGGCATCTGGACCCTGTCCTGGGGCTCCATCTCATTCCTTTGTGCCTCTCATCGTTTCCCTTTTTAAAAATACATTTCTCTTTATTTCAGCTGAGTCATTTTCCTCCCCCTCCTTCTCTTCTTGACAGTCCCGGGAGCCGGAAGGAGTCCTGTCCCAAATCCTTGGCTCCTCCAGGCCAGATCTTTTCCAAATGTCAAACTCTCAGGAACCTTGGCACCCAGTGGAGTGGGCTCTGGCCCCGAATCTCTTTCCTCCCTCATCTCTGTCAGTCTCTGCTTTCCTTTCTCATTAAGGAGCTTATGAACTGGCTTTTTTGTGGGTCCCTTGCCTTGAGATTTGCAGAGGGAGAGCCTGGCAGGAAGGCCCTCTGCTCCCCAGCCTGTTGGTGGCTCCCCAGCCCAGTCTGCACTGGGGAGTGGCTCAGGGGCTGCTCTCACCCCTCTGGTTAGGCTCTGCTCCCTCATACCTGGTTCAGATTCCCACTGTGTGGGGCTGACCCTCTATCCTGGCTGTAGAAGACCTTGTACCTGCCTCAGAGAACCACCAGGACAATGGAAAGGTTGGGGTGGCTCGTCCTCTCTGCGCTCTTGACTTTAGACACAAGCCTTTCAAAATGGCCAGGAGAAATAATCCCCACCATTGACATGGCACCCACGCTCTTCAAAGCATCTCCTGTGTATTGTCACTTTCATATAGCTTCAGAAATTTTCTCCTTACTACCCCTTGTGAGGGAAGTAGAGTGTCTGTCAGTTTCCTTATTTTGTAGCTGAGAAAGTTTACCTGATTTGCCAGGATCTCAGGGCCAGTCCTGACTTTTTTCAGTTGTTATTTAAAAAGAATAAAAAGATTTACCAGGTGCAAGACAAATGAATGGTTGGATTAATAGTCTGTCTCCTGACTCCAAAATTATTAGACTTCCCTGTGACCTTTAGTTCTGACACCCACCCACTGACTCACTGACATGTCCTTACAAGGACACATGTCCTTACAAGGACACAAGGATACATTTCCTTTAGGAGTTAAAGTGAATAGAAACTTATCTGATTTGACAATTTGGCATCCTTTTGGACAAGAGGTTTCATTCATTCATTCATTCTAGCTGTGTGATGGCAGGGTCACTGCAGGGACATGAAATTGTGTGCAGAAGTGACAGTCTCTGCCCTTGTGACACTGATTTCCAAGGATGAAGTCCAAACCCTAGTTTATATCTGCAGAGTGTGCTGTAAAATTCTCCAGCCAATCTTGGGGAAGCCGGTCACCATGAAAGAAGGGAGACTAACCACCCTGAAATGGCCATACTTTGCAAGGACTCACTGGTGAGATGTCCCGTGGAGAAAGAGCAAGAAGCAGGGGCGGGGAGGGGGGGCGGGGGAGGGTCTGGGAGCACTGAGTAGTTATCTTGAAGGGCACGTCCATCCATCTGGGAAGACAGCTAACACCATCTGGGGAAGAGACCAACCACTCAGCAGAGCCCTTTCTAAGTTTCTGACCCACAAAACTGTGAGCAAAATAAAATCATTGTCTCAATCTACTAAGTTTTGGGGTTGTTAACACAGCAAAAAATGATCAGGACAAAGTCCCCGGGCCTAGTTATTCTCCCTGCACAAAGCCCTCTGTGGTGCCCTACTCCTCTGCCGAGTATTCGTCATGACTTGTGAGGGTGAGCAAGCTGGTGGTCCCCATGCTTGTCAGTGTGACACTGCTTGTTACCTGGGCACTCCTGTGCTTTAAGAACCACAGAAAGCTCTGGAAACTCTCCAGTGGAACATGGAACTGGCCAGTTCTCCTCTGTACCTTGTGAACAATTGACCTGCCTCGGAATTCCTGGAGGGTGTCTGTTGTCTCTCCCAAGCTTTAGCTCACCCAGGCAGACCTGATGTTCAATGCGGTGGGCACATGCCCAGGTCCCGTGGGACAGCAGGGTTCATCTTGCTGAGTGAAACAGGGCCCATTTCATGCACCAGCTTAGGTTGGCTTTGTGGCTTTCCCCCGGATTTCTCTTTAGGGAGTGACTTTTGAGTTGTATGTTCTTTCTGTGGAGTGATAGAAACTGAACTTCTTATGCTAGCAGCCTCATATGACTCCTAGCCCTAGGCTTGTATTGATCTTTTCTCTGACCCCACAGAACAATTTCACATGAAACTTGTTCTCTGGCCAAGACTTGTTCCCTCTTCAGTAGGAGCTTTCTTTCTTTTCTTTTTTTTTTTTGGAGGCTTTCTTTTTTGTCAACTTTAGAATAAATTCAGATTTCTGTCTCCAGATTGTGGGACCCACGGCTCCAGCTTCCTTTGAAAACTTTGCTTAAATCCAGCATGTTTGGAAGATCTTCTAGCCCTCCCACAGCCTCATCATCCCTGAACCAGTGGACTGGAGCAGTTCTGAGGGTTGGGGGGAGGGAGGTAGCTGCGTTTCTGAACACTGGGTGTATTTAACCCACATTTTCACATCAGGGATGTAATCGACAGATAGCAGACAATGCTGACTGAGCCCTGCCACCCCCTGCAGCTTGCTAGCCTTGTGATGGCTCTAGGCAAATGAAGATGCCTTTGGGCTTCAGTTTTTTCATATGTAAAACGAAGCTCAGACGTGGTATCTGTGAAGCACCAAGCAGCACGGGGGCACATAAACTCCAGCCATCGTAATGAGGGCGATGGCAGTGGTGAAGAGTTCAGCAATGCCTGACGTCTCAAGACAGGGCTGGCAATTGGGTGGGTTTAGTGGTGAAAACTCAGTCTGCAGGGTCACTCCAGCCAGCCACTCCCCAAAGGCTTTCCTAAGGAACACTTAAGCAGCATCCTAAAAAAAAAAATATCACTCATATGCATTGAAAAGCGATCAGACTCCGTGATTTTCCTCCCCTCCCTTAATCTGAACTAAAATCTGAGTCTTTGCAGAGAGGAAAGGTGAGAGCATCAATTTTCCTTTCCGTTCTAAAGCAGAATTCCTTGGAGGCCTGGTGCTATAAATATAAGAGTATAATTATTCTTTCTTTAAGCTCTGTGTAAAATAGAATCATACTGATTGGTTTAAATTAAAAATAAATTGTATGTGAAGAATCTGGGCCTGAGTAGGGGAAAGCATGTGGGCTTAGAGTCATAGATCCGGGTCCGAGTTCAGATGTCCCCCCCCCACCCCGCCACTGGTCACACGGTTTGGGAGAAGTTGCTTTACTTTCCTGTACCTTGGTTTCTTCACCTGTAAAGTGGGGATAATACCTGCTGCCTGTGGGACATAGTGGGGATGAGGTTACGTATGTAAGATGCCTGGCATGGTGCTGAGAACATAGTAGGTATGCTGATGGTGGAGTAAACCATAGGATTAATAAGTCAGGGGCTCCAGCTCTCCAGCAGTGTTGAGGAAGGAAGAGGTGAGGAGGAGGCTTCCTTGCCTGTGCAGGGCCCCTGGCCCCTGAGCTGTTTTCTGGCCAAGACTTAATTGTGTCCTCTGTAGGCTCCATCTGCAAGAAAGGGTAGCTGACTTCAAGGTCTGTGGACTCCACAAGGAGCTGTGAGGACCACCCTGATGGCCCTGGGATAGGAGCTTTCAGGCTGGCCACAGAGGCTCAGCCTCCTCTTTGGTGGTTCAGGCAGGGTTTTGGACAGAGGCCCTGTGATGGAAGAAAAGCCCAGAGTAGTCTTCTTCCCTGAGTTCCTCTCCCTGTAAACTGAATGCTCACTGTTAAATTTTTTAAACTGACATGAGATTGATTTACAATGTTGTATTATCTTTTGCTGTATAGCAAAGTGACTCAATTATACACACACACACACACACACACACACACACACATATTCTTTTTCATCACGACTTATCATAGGATATTGAAAATAGTTCCCTGTGTTATACAGTAGGTCCTTGTTGTTTTTTCTTTTGGTTATATCATGTGGCTTGTGAGATCTTCTCCAACCAGGAATTGAACCTGGACCACCACAGTGAAAGCCCAGAATCTTAACCACAAGGCCACCAGGGACGTCCTGGGGCCTTGTTTATCCATCCTATATGTAACAGTTTGCCTCTGTTAGGCCCAAGCTCCCAGCCCTCCGCCAGCCCCCTCCCCTTTGGCAGCCACACCTCTGTTCTCTTTGTCTGTGAGCCTGTTTCTGTTTCGTAGGTATCTGAACATCCAGCATTTTAAATGGACTCAAAGCCCACTGGCTCACAGCCATCCCCTTGGCCCATCCAAAGCTCTCTCAGACAAAAATGCTACTCAAGAGGAAGTCAGTTATTTAAAACCTTTATTAAGGCTTGGAGAAAGATAATGCAATGTGACAACATACAGGTCCTGCTGCTTAAATCCGTAACAGAAACAGATCTTATAACCTAGCCAGCCCACATGGTGCCGATGCTGAGATCACATGAGGGTTGCTCTTCCTTAGGAAATGGGCCCTGGAAGCGTTGTTTGGCCTTGTTGTTCTAAATGAAGCCTTTCCCTAAGTTCGAGCTGAAATTTCTGTGTGTGTCTGTGTCTGTGTGTGAAAGTACAGCTACAGCTCTGGGCTAGCATTTTCTATTTATTTAGTTTTGAGTGTCAGCATTTCACTCTACTAAGGCCTCTCACTTCAGAATAACAGGGCTATTTATTGATACAAAGGAGAGGTGTTCGGATCATCTTGTTAAGATGCAGGGCTCAAAATAAACATCATATCTTTATTTGGAAATCCACATCCTTCCTCAAAGGAAGGCTCAGGAGTAAATTTGTATGAAGTATGAAGCCCCAAGTGGAGGGTCTATTTTTAAGGACAACTTTGCTTACATTTTAGACTGTACAAATGCCTAAGTCCATGCTTACAGGAATTTGGATGTTCCTCAGTTTTGAGATAAAGAATCTCAGCAATAAATACTACTGTAGGCTTCAAAACATTAGGAACCAGAATGCAAGGATTTCTACCTGACTTTTGAGAAGAGACGAAGCAGTGGCATGAAAAAATATACAACAGCGATCAATGAGGGGGTTCAGATCAACACAGTAAAGCGATTTTATGCCTCGGGGGAAAACACCGAGATAATAAATACAAATGACAAATATTTACAACAGAAGCAACACATGGGGCATCAGTAGCGAACATGTAAAACATTTACACTGAGAAAAATATAAAAGTGATGCCTTTCACCCACCCAGCCCAGAAGCGGGCGAACAAATGAGCAGCTGACCCAGCAATGCAACAGAATGTTATTGCTTCAGCTTTTGAGTGATGTAAGGAAAACAGTCCACGTGCTGTGTGGCTTCAGACAGCCATGGTTTACGTTCAGTTGCCATGGAAGAGTCTGACACACCGGTCCTTCTCTCTCCGAGGGCAGAGCCGGATCAAGTGCAACATTTCCTCTGTTTTCTGCAACTCCAGCTCTTTCTAGGTGCTTCTCCCAGCCTCTTGTACCCCTCCCCCCAACAGATGGTTTCTTTCCAACATGGATCGTGAAAGATTGGGAAAACGACGCTCTGGCACCCTGTCCTGGCAGCAGTGAGACTGGATTTAGGTTATATAAACACTAGCTGGGCTTTGGGTAAGGGCATTCTGTGGAACAAATCATTTTTGAGTAGATAAATTTAGCCTCTTTATCTCTGGCCTCAGGTTGCTTGGAGGGAGAGCTATGAGTTGACATAAATGGAGGATGCATACTTTTTTGCCCAGTCACTAGGACAGCAGTCAGCAAACTCAGGCCCAAGAGCCAAATCCAGTTGGGCGCTTGTTAAATAAAAATTTAATGGAGTGGAGCCAAGCCTATTTGTTATGTGTTGTCTGTGTATGTTTCTGCTTTCAGGCAACAAAGGCTGAGTTGAGTAGCTGCAACAAAAACCATACAACCTGCCAAACTGAAAATAGTATATTCACTATCTGGGCCTTTACAGACAAGGTTTGCTGACCCCTGTTCTAGAAGGACCTGGCCCAGAACATCCATCCATTCCTTGCAATACTGGGGCTCCTATTTGAGTACTGGCTGCAAGAAAGGATAAGCTTTGTCAGGAAAGAGAAGAAAAGGCCTATCTCTGAGACCTCTTCAGTAACCACAAGACACCGGTTGCCAGTGCTTTCTGTTCTAATCCTTTCCCTGTTCTCAGTTCTGTCTCTCCTCCCTGCTTTTCTTTGTCCACTCTGACTCCTTTTCTCATTGCTAAATTTTCATTCTGGATCTGGGAAATCTTGTCCCCCAGTGATGTGCAGCAGTCTCCTCCATTTACATAAAAGGTCAGCGTTCCCTGGTGAAAATTAGAGTAGTCCTTCTGGGTTCCCCTTTTCCAGCCTCTAGCATGGACAGGCCAGCTTTCCAACTCGGCCCAATGGAACCCAGGGTCCACCCTGGCTGAGGGTCAAGGCGAGGTACCGAAAGGCAAAGGGAACTCTGTCAAATGCACTCCTGGGTGCATTTTTTTCCAGGGTGGGCTTTGCGCTAGTGGCAATGAGCCCATGTCAGGCAGTCAGACATAAAGCTACATCACTTTTTGATTCCTTTAAAAATAGCACTTAAAAAAAAAAATTCAGCCCCCAAAGATGGGTTGCTTTTTGCTTTCTTTTGAGCTGGTTTTAATGACCCAGTTGCTTGTTTGAAAGCTATTTATTTAGACGACAGATACGGAGATGTAACTGGATAAATAAAAAAAAGTGAAATTGAGGCTCGAAGCAGTGGTTAAAATACAAACACACAGGGGCCACTCCTTGCAGCAGGGTCCCCCAGACAGAACAATGGCTCAGAAATTACACTTAGAATCCTCGCCACCCCCACAACCCCCTGCCCCATCCCAAGTTACTCCAAACCTCAAGGTCCCATGCAAGAAACTGGATTTCCGTTTGGCACCAGGCACCCACACGGCCCTGCCCCCGCTCCACCCTTCTCCTGATTCCCAGCGAGGTTTGCACACCCACTCCTGCGCGGGAATCCAGCTGCGCTCCGCTAGGACCGCACAGAAGCTGGGGGCGGGGGCCCAGCACCAAGCACTCAGTCTGGCCCCCGGGGGTCACCCCGCCCCTCTTGTCACCTCCCACGGCAAAGGGAGCCGCAAGCCACAGCCCAGGGTCTCCGCGGATGGGAAGAAGGCAAAGTTGCGAGGAGGGCGACCTCCCGTTGGATCGTGTGGGTGTGGGACACACCAGGCACCACCGGCCCTCGCTGCTGCCCAGGGGGCCTCCGCCTCACCTGTTCATGCCGCTAACATACACCTAAGTCCGCACTCCCCATCACATCCTGCGAGTGATAGCCCCCCTCTTTAATGGCAAATGTTTTGGAATGTCCAGAGAGAAGAAAATGGACGGCGTGGAGGAAAAGATTTCCCGGCCGGGCCTTTCGTTTCACCTCCGGATATCGGAATACTCAGACTGTTCATCCTCCCACTCGCTGCTTCCAGAAGTTCCCTGGGCCCCGGGGCCGGCCGCTCTGCCCCGGGCGTGGGCGTTGGGGTGGCTCTTGCTACCTCGCTCACCCTTGGCACCTCGGCCGGTCTCCCGACTGCTGGGCTCCGCGAGGTGGTGCCCCATTTCCGCGGGGTGGCCCCTGGAGAGCTTGGCCCTGTCGCTCTGGAGCTGGCGCTCGGGCGGCGCCGTGGGGGGTCTCTGGATGGCCGAGGTGCAGAAACTCAGGATGGAGCACAGGCTTCCCCAGCTCTGCTCACACTGAGCCTGGACGCTGTGGGTGATGGCCTCCTTCACCTCCTCCCCACAGGTCAGCAGCAGGTTCACTAGGTCCACGTAGGGTCTGGGGATTGAGAGAGACACCAGGGCTGGAGAAGGCCTCCTGTGGGCTGCGGAGGGCAGGACCCACACGAGGAGAGAGACCTGGCTGATGCTTCACTTGGGTTTGGTTTGGCAAAAGATGTTCCTGGAATTACTGCTAGTCTTTACCTGGATTCTGTGGAGTACTGGGCTGCCTGCCAGGCACTGGAGGGCACTGGAGCCTGGGAGAGGGAGCCTGCCACAAGAAAAAGGGCCCCTGACAATACACAGGTGTCTGTGCTAGAAGCCTAGAAGCCCTGAGGAGTGAGGCACACAGCTGTGGGAATGGGGCGGGCCTGCCCGTTTCTGCTGTGCTCCGTGTCTCTGACTCTTTGTGATTCCCGTGGACTGCAGCCTGCCAGGCTCCTCTGTCCATGGGGATTCTCCAGGCAAAAATACTGGAGTGGGTTGACATGCCCTCCTCCGGGGGATCTTCCCAACCCAGGGACCAAACCCAGGTCTCCTACTTTGCAGGAGGATTCTTTACTGTCTGAGCCAGCAGGGAAGTCCCCCGGCCTGTTTAGGGTGTGCTAGCTAGGAGGATTTTAGCAGGAGGGGAAATGGGTCTTGGAGCCGGTGGAATATTACTTACGCAAATAGTGAAGGGCCTTGAATACTAAACTGAGGAGGCTTTATGGCAGGGAAGCGAGACTGGCTCGTTTTGCACTGGGTGTCCTTCTCCTTGATAAGCCTAATCTAAGTGACGCTCCCAAAAATCAACTTTCCCCCTGTGTGTATTTGCCCCTGGTTTGGGCTCATGATAATGAAGGGTGTTTGGGGAAGTTTCTGGATGCATTCTCCTTTGTATCTGGAGGCGTCTGGAGCAGGTGAAGGGCGGGGCTGGGGTGTAGATTCCAACCAAAATTTCCCTTCCTTGGTGGCAGAGGCTGAGGTGGGGGAGTGGCTGTCTGAACAGCTCTATTCTTTGGGTCTGGGCTTCCCCACAAAGGGAGGTGAGGGCTGGTCTGGCAGAGAGGGGCCTCTGTGCTTGGGACGAGAGCCAGCTGTCTGTGAAATATGCATGCTTGGTTCCCAGGGGGAGGACCAGTTGCTCAGGCCATCTTTAGGAAATGTGCTGAAGGAGGAATGACTACGTACCTTCCTCCTGGGGGTGGAGATGTGTGCAGAAAGCTGGAGCAGTGTGCCTATTTTGGGGCCCATCTGGCAAAAGGTGCCCCCTGCAATGGGATCTCCTGGCCAACTCACCAAGCCTTTCTTACATCTCACTGGACTCTTAAAATCCCCAAGGTGTGGGGAGGGGTATGGCATGTTCCAGATGGCTAACAAGCTTTCTTAAGCAGCTCTCACTGGCAGAATTTCTGGGTCTATCTGACCATGCATTGGGCCATCCCCTTGGGCAGGAAATCAGTCTGGCACGTAAGATCACTTATAAGAACAAGACTTTTTTCCCTCCGTGAGCCTGCACCATGGGAGGCTGCGCTATAGTCCATTTGAATCTTTTCTCTGCATGTTGGCAGTTGTTGCCTAGCAGGAAGGGCAGATTGTTTTAAGACTTGTGAAGCAGTTTGCTGCCATTTTTATGAATTAGTCAAGTTGTAATTGAGTGAACTGCCCTCATTTCATAGCTAGAAGAGCAGAGACATGGTGGGGGAGAAAGTGGCTTTTGGAAGCTTCTGGGCCGAGAAGGCCTGGGGCTGGGCTGAGAGCGGAGAGGAGGAATGTTCCGACTGACAGAGATCAAGCTGCCTTTTAAGGCTTACTTGATGCCTTTGGAGTCGGAGAGTCTGGGCTCAGCTGATGAGCAGGGTGCTGAAAGTCTTGAAGACAGGCCCCTAACCGTGACAAGGACAGTGATGACCCAAGTTGACTTCAGCTAAGAGAGGGGGGCGTGGGCACACGAGGGAAGTGCTCCATGCATGTCTGTTTCCTTCCATCTTTTGAAAACTAGCAACTGACAGCCTCAGGGACAAGTTTACCGAGTGTCTGCTAGAGCACCATTGGGATTTTAGCACCTGAGCCTGCCTACCACCTCCTGCGGCTAGATAAGCAGATCATGGAGACTAAGCATCTGTCTTTTGGGGATGCTTTTTTCCAAGTTTCTTTCCCTAGAGTAAGGAGAGGAAGGGCCCTCCTGGGAATCCACGGACTGCCTCTTGGCCTCCTTCAGCAGGGCATCCTGCCTGCCAGACGAGCTTGCTGAATCCCAAGGCGGATCCCAGAAGGCTGGACTACCCCACGCTCTTTTCTGCCCTTGGCGCTCTCTGCCGAGGAGAAAGCTGTGAACCATGGGGAGGGGTGTGTTCATCTAAGCTGTGTTTCAAGCTGGAATGGTGCCTTCTCAGGCTGCTAGCTCAGCCCGTGTCTAATGACAAAGCCCAGCTCTCTCCACTGGGCGTCAGCAAGGCTAAAGGGTTTTTAAAAATACTTGGAGGGGGATGTGCCTGGAGGCTGCCAGCACCCAGTGACAGGGTGTCTGACGGCCAGGCTGGTGATAGGGAGAAAGTGGGAGGGAAGGGGCGAGGGGAGCAGAGTGTGTGAAGGAAGTCACTAACCGAATGTGAGCATTTTAGGGATTAAGGAAGGGTCAGGTTGAGGGATGGGGATGATATGGATTCTAGGATGACTATGATTTCCTTCTCTCTAGAGGGGAGAGCAAATTCAGTTTTCATTTTCTTATCTGTGGCCAAGGTCATACATTCTTAAATGGCCTTCTTGATATTGGGGACTGATGGGATTTTTGGTGCCCAAATCAGTTAAGATAGTTAAGAAAAACTAAAAAAAAATTCAGTTCAGCTTTAAATACTAGTTGACAGAGTGTGCAGTTGCAGCTTCAGAAGGGAAGGCAGTGGGATTTTGTGGGGAGCTTGAATTGCTGGCTTAGCAAGAGAAATTGCATGTAGCCACATTGAGTATTTAAGAAAAAGGTCCAGGTTTGCTTTTGGGGTAGACCACCTGCATTTCCAGGGCAGGGTGGGGTGGGCTCTAAGTGATGCACGGAGCCTTTTGGAAGTAAGGGTCCCATGGACGATGTTTCCATGGAGGAGACAAAAGACAGCCATAGTGCTTTCTGTCTTCTTAAATGCAAAGGTGGGGTGGGGGGGGCAAAACCCCTCAAAACCTTCAGTTTTCCCAAAGAAACAAAAGTCTTCTTGGCTCCAGGAATGTGTTACAGAATTAAAAACTAGGGGCCCGTCACCCATTTTTGAGGCCAACAAACTATCTCTGATGGAGGAGAGTAAGTCGAAGACAAATGAACTTCATGCGTTTCTCGGCAGTGGAGTGTCTGCCTCTTGCAGGGCCACCTTGAAGGAAGGAAACTTCAGTGTTCTGCTTGTGTAACAGGACTGTTTTTGAAAAAAGGGGAAAAAGTCCTGCTGCATTTGGGGACCAATGAGCCTTTAGTTGGTCTAGTGGGGAGAATGGAGGCCAGGACAAGGAGGTTTGAGGTCCATTCCTGACAACTGGCTTCAGAATCACCAATTCCCAAGTTGGAAATTAGGAATTGAACCTCAGAGCAAGATCTTTAACTTCTTAGCTTCACTTTCTTTGTTGCACGGGGTTAGTATTCTCTTGCTTGTAGCACTGTTGGGAAAGGTAAATGAGATTATCTAGGCCAAGTCCCTGGCCAAGGGCCTGGCCCACTCAGAAAATGAGAGTTATTGTTATTGCTATTGTTGTTGATGCAATTGTTGGTTTGATTCTTTACAGAAATTTGGAAGAATAGAAAATATTTTATTGGGCATTAGTATAACTCAGGCTTCCTAGGTGGTGCTGGTGGTAAAGAATTCGACTGCCAATGAAGGAAATGCAAGAGATGTGGGTTCGATCCCTAGGTCAGGAAAATCCCCTGGAGTAGGAAATGGCAACCTGCTCCAGTATTCTTGCCTGGAAAATCCATGACAGAGGAGCCTAGTGGGCTACAATCCATTGGGTCACAAAGACTCAGACATGACTGAGTGACTGAGAACACAGTGTAACTCAAGGCAAAGGCAACATCACTTTGCTCCTGGCAAGAAGAGCCTATAGAGATTCATGGTGAATCTAATAATTCTAACACAGTACCAGGGATGTTGCAAGGTACCTAGAGCCTTATAACCAAGTGGAAAGTGACAGGTGATGGTTGCTCTTCTCTGTGGTCTAAGTGGTGTGGGTGGGATGGGGAGTGGCCTGTTTAGTGACATAGTTGAGGGAGGCTATGGCACGAACTAAGGAGTAAGGGTTGATAAAATTGTACTGATTTGGCCCAGTGAGTCACTGGGCAAAGACTAACAGCGCAGTAACTTGTACTGGGCTGCTTAGCTAGTACCTTGCTTTCTGCCCTGAGGTGCCCAAGGAAGGAGCCATTGTAACTGTCATGGGTTACTCTGTTAGGAGCCAACTATGCTTTCATCTGCTTTACTACTCTGCAAAAATTTAGGATCCTGTAGGGATGTTTTTAAAGGAAGATGGCCTGGGTTTATGATTGAATTACAAGTCTTCCAAAGAGTATGTTCCTATCCCCTCATTTTGGCATAAAGGTGTTTAGCTGATTAAAGTTTTTATCATTTGTTTTGCATTTTCTCTGGGAGGGCATGAATGTTGAAGGTGAATTGGACATTCTAAGGGAAAGCAGAGCTTATGGAGACAAGGGAAAAAGCTATTGGTATTTAAGAGTATAAGTCCTGGAGCTGGACTGCAGGCTCCTCATCATTGTCTGTGTGACCTTCACCACAGTGAATCTCAGTTTTTTCATCTGTAAAATGGAGATGAAAATGGTACCTAGCTCATGGTGCTGTCATGAAGATCAAGTGAAAAATTCATATGAAGCCTTAGCACAATGCCTGGCACTCAGTACATACTCAGTATATATTACCAGCCCTTGGCCATATGCTGGGGCACCTACATGGCAACTCGGAACACTCAGGACTATTGGGGTCCTGGCTGACGGAAAGGCGAAAGGTATTCCTGAATTCCACACGTTTCACGCTCAGTGAAATAGATTTGCCATTGCTTAGGATTTTGAAACTGATGGTGGAAATTTCTTTTGCTTTTCCTGAAGGCCAGCCGGAAAGGGACTCTGAGGGGAGTCAGTGCAGCTTTCTGTGGTAAACCACAACCTCCCCATTTAATAGGAGAGTTCAGCCTCTACTAGTCAACCCATCAAACTGAAGAAGACTGTCTCTGGACCGCAGCAGACCTCTCCTCCCTCCGTCCACGTTGCAGCATCACCCCAGCCCGCCCCCGCCCCACCCCACAGGGCAGCACTCACTCATGCAGCAGCAAGTCCTTGAAGTGAATCATCTCCACCATCACCCGGATGTTCTCCTGTGCCGCAGAGCACAGGTCGTGCTTGAGGTAGCATTCCCGCTGTAGCTGGGACACCATCTCCTTGATGGCTGGACACTTCCGGCTTATGCAGCTGAATCTGTGCCGCAGAGCATGGGCCTTACACTTCAGGGCATCTTTGATGAACGACTTGCCCTGAGAGGGGAGGGGACGGGGAGGGAGACAGGGGTGGAAGAGACCAGTCCTTATTACACGCTTTGACATTCTGAGCCTTGTTGGGCTTACATGGGGTTTTTCTGACAACCGAACCTCACGGCCCCATCCAGACGGACATCCTTGCAGGAGACAGGCTGAGGCTACATCAGGAGGCCTGTCCACAGTGATGTGAGACCTCTGCCTTCCGTCCCAAAGGATGTTACCTGGGAGACTGACATGGTTGCTTCCTTCCTCCCAAACGCCTCTACTAGCCTCCCTCGTCCTGGGGCTCCCGTGGCCCTCTGTCCTCAAGGAAGCCCAGTATTGACTGTATGGTGGCAACATTTCTGAAATTTTCTGAGGGAAATTTGGGCAGGCATAAGCCCAGAGCTCCTTGGCGGTGTGTGGCAAGAATTTTTCCCAGGTGCCTTCATGTCCAGATCTCGAATCTTTCCTGCTCCTTCTAGTGATGTCAAGGTCGGGTGTGAGCTGGGCCGGCCTTTCCTGCCTCAGTGCCTCCTGCCGACCCCAACCCGAACTCTCTCTCTCCTCCTCCTAGCCTTTAAGGAGGAGCATTCTTTTCCTTTTTGAAAGCAATTTGACTCCTTTAAACTGTTAGGATTACTGCCTCTAAAAGGCCCGCCTGGCACACTGCCTGCCAGCATCTGGAGCCTGAACTGCCCGGCTGACGGCCCCTCCCCCTCACCCCAGGCCTCCGAGTGGCGAAGGCAGCCAGGCATACATCTGGCCTGCAGTTCTCTTTCCTGGCAACCCCGCGAGATTGTTCTCATCCTAGAGAGGAGACAGCTGTTGGGGGTGTGGAGGCGAGCCCCGGCCGTTGGCTTCCTTATCAACCTCGCGGGGCACAGAGGCACCGTGGGATACCCATCCAGGGATCCTCACACCCCATCTTCTATAGAAGTGAGCTGTCATTGGAGAGGTCACCCCTGTTTTTTAGACAGGCCTGGAAGTAACGGAGTTGAGAAAGTAAATGGGTTTAGGTTGGAATTGGGACGCCGGCCAGCACGTTTATTTCAGTCCTCTTCTGTAGAAGCAGCTGAAAGGTTTACAGATAGAGTCTGATCACTAAAAAGCCACCTCATGGTGATTCCCTTTCCTCTGACGTGCCAGTGGGAGCCAAATAGGATGGAGGATAGGGCGTGCCGGTTGATTAAGTAGTTATGGGCTGAGACCTGACTTGAAAGGGATGCTTCTAACTTGAGAACATACTCCTGTTGGTTGAGGAAAAAAAGGAAGATGAATGTATGCGAGGGCTGCAGCAGTCTGTTCTCAGTATTCTTCCCTGACATCCTGTGGGATTGCCCTGAAATACACATCTTTCCTCCGGATTTCCTATTACGTTTCCTAATTCCAGTTAATCCAGAAGGGATGCTTTATTAGGGCATCTCAAGGAGTTCAAACACTTTCCTCCTCTTTCCTTCCTGGTTTCCCCTGCTGGCACCCCACATCCTCTGCAGGGGAGGCTGCCAGCCCTGTCGCATCCCTTCCTGGTTCCCAGGCGTTGCCTTGTCAGGCTGTCTGCAGGATGTCAGCGCATGGTAACTGGTGATGTTCCTAAGTCACACCTCAACTGTTGGCCTCATCCAAACAGTCATGGCTCTCCCATGAAACGACAACAGGGTACTTCACAGTGCAGATACAGGCTGGGGAGGACACGAAGGAGATGAGCCTGATGCTCCGCTCCACCTGAAACGTGTTCGAACGGTGTGCACTGGAGCCGTAAGGTTACTTGTTGGGTTCTTTTCCTACCCATGCAGCATCTAGGCTTTTACCCTGGGGACCCTGGGATAAGTGAAGTGGGTCAGGCCCTGACTATATTTGTTATATAGAGCGGGACTCACTCAGGGTTCCAACTTTTCAGGTTGGGAGAGGAGGATCTGCTACTTAGGAGGAAGAAAAACCTGCTCTCTGGAGGCCCTGATTTATCCATGCTGCCTGCCCACATGTCCTCTAGGAGATGATGAATTTCTACAAATTTCAAGTCTGTTTTATTCTTGCCTATTAGGTGCAAATAGCTTTTGGCATGTTTAATTGGAGTCCCTGACCTTCCCTGCCCTACCCCCAGCCTAATGCTATGGTCCTTGCAGACTGGGTTCTGGGTAGCCAGACTGTATGTGCCTTATTATTTATTGTGAGTTTTCTCTGCTAAGAATCCTCAAACAATTGTTCAGCTTGGTCTCCATCCCACTTTGTGTGTGCACACACAGGTGAAGAGTGGAGGAAGACTCGGCCGATAAGACAGGTCCAGAAAGCTGAACCCCAGGAGTTGGAGTGGGGAGTCCCTGGCACCCTGCTGCATACCTGGAGGTCTCTGGCAAGTACGAAAACCCACCATGACGATCAGCTAGGAAACTCTGTTAACAGGTTTTTCCAGTGAACATTTCAGTCATGCTCTGCTAACCCAAAACATTCTTGGTGCTCAATATGGTTTTTACCTGGGCATCAAATTTTCCAGCGTTGTGCAGAAAAGTCATGCAAATTCCATGTAAGCCCCGAATCTCACAAGAGTTGTTCTCGAAACATTCAAACACGCCACACCCCACATCGCCAGCGCTGACCAAACAGTGCTGGATTTCCGCTAAAATGAGAATTACATACAATCATATACAAAATGCTGGGGAATGCAGAGAGATGCCGGTGGAAATAAAAGTAATAACTAAAAGGAAAATTAAGAAAGAGTGTTAGAAATGACTGTTTCGGGATCCAAAAACCAAGGAAAGAAAATTTCATCACTTAATCTACTTATGAAGATAACTAGTATTTGTAATATTTGTAAAAATTAGCTAGACCTACATTACAAAAGTCACAAGAGAAGTTAGGTCAGAACACTCCATTTTTTCGTCCTTCTCATCTTATTAAAGTATTTGTGGGAATACTTAGTTTGACAGCTGCAGATATTTCAGCTTTCTAAACCCACTGACGAAAATAAAATTTCAACCCATTAGCTTGGTCTTTCCCGTCTGTCCTTCATCAATGAAATACTCTTCTGTACTTGGATGAAGCTGCTGCTATTAAATCACGGCCATTTCCTTCCTGACCCCCAAATGAGAGCGTCCAAAAAGCAGTTTCAATTTAGCTTTATGATTCAACACCTAAAAATCAAAACAAAATTCCTATTAAGGCAGCGCCTCCAAACCATTCGCATTAAAAATACCAGGCTAGGGAAACTGCGGTTTGCTTGCAAGCAGGCTCAGGAGTCGAGTCAGATAGGGGTTAGTCTGCAGAAACGCAACCTTTGCAGTTCGAGGTTCCTTTTTAATAGCGATCTGGGGTGAGATGTCGCTTAATTCCCTAGACTTCTTGCGACCCGGGTGTCCGCTGCCCTTCTCCGTAGAATGTGGCCCTAATTCGTCTCTCTGAAAGGACAGGCTGAGAGGGAGTTAACTGTCAGGCTGCAAAGCCTCTCTCCCTTCCCTCCCCCTACCCAATTCCCTGACTTAAACCAACCACAAAATTACATCAGAAGAGTGTATTTTGGAAGAAGGGCGGGTCGGAGGAGATAATCCGCATTCAGATTAAATCTGCCGAGAGAAAGAGGGGAGTGCATTTGTTGAGGGTCACCAACTAGCGAAAATCACGTTTGATTCTCAGGGAAAGCTCTGGGAGGGGGAAAGGTGGGTGAGATTCCTAGGACGAGCGGGGCGCGAGCCGGGGGTGCTGGCATCCGCCTACGGAGGTGGAGGACTCCCGGACGGTCCCATGCGCGGCCCCGGCGCGCCGGCCAGGAGCGCGCAGGGCCGCGGTTCACTCGCTCCCGGCGCCCCTAATGGGCACTCGTGCATTCCTGCTCGTGCGGTGAGCGCACGCACGGCACCGCCGGGTTCGCAGGCCCCCTGAATAAAGGGAGGGCCGTGAAGAGCGAAGAAGCGCTAGGCAGATTTTCTTCCTCTCCCGGGGGCTGGGAAAAGGGCCAGCCCCGTGCCCTGCACGCCTGGTTGTGCTTGGCAGCTCGGGGGTAAGCGGAGAGCCGGTCGAGCAGCTGCCGCGCACGGTTCGGGCCGTGTCACCATTTCTTCTCTTGCTGACCTGCCCTGGAGCCAGGGACGGAGGCAGCACCGCAGAGGTACGCTTTACTCCACCCGCCCCTGCCCCTTCCGAAAGGAATGCCCCACAAGGGGGAAAGTTCGCCATGCCATTTGTCTCGCCTACAAAGTTCTTGGATGTCGGGCATCTTTTGAGGAGGGGGAGAAGCAGTCCTGCCGCGGCCGGCCGGCTGGGAAGAGAACTTCTTCGGTTCAGGGCGCAGCCCGGTAGCGGGGACGCTCCGTGCCGCCTGCAAGCCGGTTAGGATGGAGCAGGGAGGTTTGAACCGGTCCGGGGACGCTGAAGCTGGCATTGGCCGCGTCATGCGGTGCTTCATTTACCCTCGATCACGGGAGGACAGCAACAAGTCCTGCCCCAGCCATTTCATCACCCGGCCAGCACGTGCGGATTCCGGGCGCGCGGAGCCCGGTGTGGACCTCGCGCTTTCCTCTTCACGCCCCGCTCCACCCCAAGAGTTTGAGCGGCCCAGGGTGGGCGCCCAGTTTTGGGCGAAGCGCCCGGGGCGCGCGTTGGTGAGGGATGTCTTCTCCCAGCAGCTCCCCGCCGCCGGGGCTCACGCGCTTACCTGTGTTCTGCAAGGACAGACGGCCTTTCTGCTGGGAGCCCCTGTCTTGGGGACCTTCGGGGGGGTTGGTGGCGTCGGTCCCTCGAGCTGGATCGAAGGTAACCAGCACCAAAGCCAGGGTCACGAACTGGCCCAGCCGCTCGGCACACATGGTTCTTGGTGTAAATCTCCAGCCCGGAGACCTGGATTCTTTGTGGTGCCCTCCGCCTCTTCCTCCTCCTTCGCCGCTTCCCCTCCTCCTCCCACTCTTCCTCCCGGCTCGCCTTTTCCCTCCTCGCGGCCGCGGCTCGGATAGAGGTTACCCAGCGCCCTCCCGTAGCTCTCCGGAGAGCATGTGACCAGGCCGTTAGCAGCGCCGCGAGTGCCGGGCAATGGCAGGGACGGTGCCTCAAATATCCCTGGAAGCTCTGGTGTCACTTGAATGAAGGAGTCGAGCAGGTGTTGTCCCGGCGGCTGGACCAATCCGAGACCCCCGCCCGTTTGACAACACGGCTGGGAGGCGGGGCCTGCGCCCAACTACTACTGGAGGAAGCCGAGCGCCGCTGGGAGCGCCCGACAAAGTTGCCGACCTGGCGGTGGCCACGCTTTTGCGTGCGTGTGTGTGTGTGTGAGAAAGCGCGGCCGGAGATACATGCGCGTGTGCGGGTGCTCCAGGGCAATGGCCGAACGGACTTAACTAAAAGGGAATCCTAGCTCCGGTTGCAGCTAAAGAAAGGCGAGAGGGGATGGTCTGCGCTGGGACAGCGTCCCCCGTCCCCTCCAGCCCCCTCGGGCTCCTGGCTCGCATCACACCCGCAACGGGCTGGCAAAGTTTCCTCTTTCTGCCTTTTGTAATTTAGTTAAGATTCCCAGCCCCAAGGCTTTGACAGATTGGAGAAGTTTCCTGGACACAGTGGTGCAGGGGGCAAGCTGGGCACAGATGGGAATTCCTGGCGGTGTGATGCTTTGCATTAAAAACAAAAAAATCCTCCAAACTATTTTAAGATAGGAGCAGAAGCACTAGATACAGGACTCCGCTTGAGCGGTTGCCCCATCTTCCTCTTTTCTCCCCGCCGTGGTGGGCCTTGCCACACCTTAGGTGCCAGATTCTTGCCCCTCCCTCAATCCAGACGGATTCTGGGCTGGGCTGCAGGGATCCAGGTGAGAGACTGGACTTGCATCATTTACAGGCGGGTGGCAGGGAGGCCCAGGCAGCCCTGAGTCAGCCCGCGGCGGAGCATCGCGTGCCCCAGAGGCTGGAGCTTGAAAGGCAACTTTACGCGTCTCCAAACATACTCTTCCATTTTCCCAAAGCGCTACTCGCCGCCGCGTTCTGTGTTCCCTTTACTCTTCATTCATCGGATGGTAAAGGTCAAAAAAAAAAAAAAAAAAAAAAAAAAATATTCTCCCCAAACCCTAAAAACAGAACGCAAGGAAATTCTCTCCATCTCTTCTCCTTTCTTGCTCGAGCTCCCTCCCCAAGCACGGCCGGCGCTGGGTTGCCCTCGACTGCTTTCTCGCCCCGGCTTGCGGAAGCAGGGAGAAAGTTGGGCGCCGCTCGGAGCGCCTCTTCCCTCGCTGTGTGTGTACGTGTGCACGCTCACGTCTCCCCCGCGCCGAGGCCGGGGACAGGAACTGCTCCGGGCACCGTCAGTCCGACGGCGCAGCTCTGGGGGCTCGTAGGGCAGGGGGAGGGCGGGGACGCGAGCGCCGCGCCGCTCACCCGGGTCGCCGCGCTTTCGCCCCTCCCCCGCCGTCTCCACCCTCCTGCAGAACAGGTGAGCTTGGGTACCAGCTCCAAACCCCCACCCTCGCCCCGCTCCCAGCCCGCGCCCTCTGCGGTAATGCGCCCCGGAGGTTTCATCACCCACTGCCCGCGGCGACGCGGCGCTGGGTCTCCGCGGCGGGGCGCATCGAGCGCCTCGTTGGGGCAGCGTTGTGACACAGTTGGGGGAGGGGGTGCGGAGACGCTGGGGCCAGGTCGTCCTCTGTCAACCGTTCGGCTTCCCAAGCTCCCCTCCCGAGGTCCCGGATGCAGGAGGGCGTTAGGAACCGGGATGGGGGCAGGGTGGGCACCAGTGGCTGCGTCTGTCCAGTGTCCAGCGGCCCAGAGGTGGGAAGAATGATAGGAGGGGGTGGGAAAGGCACCTTCGAGTAGGCCCTCCCAGGGGTTGCAGCGCCTGGGAGCTAGCTGCTGTCCACCATCCCCACCCGATTCAGAACTCCAGGAAAGGATCACTTTGAATGAGTTTGTGTCGTGACAAAGAAACTGACCACTCATGCTACGGTGATTCCAATAACAATTACATCTTACAGCCTCAAGAGTTTGAGGGGAAGGAGGTGGGGTACAAGTCCATTATATTAATAATAGGTGGTGCGCACTTCCCACTCTGCTTTTGTTTGGGTATTTGTTTCCTTTATTGGTTTATGAAACACCATCTCCTGTAGATTCTTAAGAGACAAAACATAACAAAAAACCAACGGCAGTCTGGCCTCCCACGAAGTCCATAAGCCTTTGAATTTCCTGGGTAGGATTTCTTTCCTTGGAGAGCCTCTTTTGTAGGTGAGAACATGAGTAATATTGGCATTAAAAAGGGCATCTGATTTCTTGGCTCTTTGAGCAACAGAAACAGGAGAGGTCTAGCGGGTGGGAGCAAGCCCACCTTTGTGGGATGCAGTCACTCTGAGTCTTCTTGTTAGAAGGCTGGGCTGCCACCTGGAGCGGGGGCCAGGCAGATGCAGGTCTCTGCCTCCCAGACCTGGGGCACAGCCTTCTGCCACCACAAGGCCCTGGGACTGCCCTCAGAGGACCTGCATAATAGAAAAATTCATCTTGAAGCTATTTGCTCCAGTTTCACAGGAGACATTCGTGCCTGCTACCTGAGCCACCTGCCCCTTTTAGAACTAAAAAAAAAAAAAAGCTGTGGTTGGATTTGAGGTATAGCAAGTACAGTTACCAGTTCTTAAGAGTTATATATTCGGACCACTTGGCCAGAGCCAGACATCCAGAGAAGAATGCCCATCCCAGTCTGTCCCATCAGGGCTGAGAAAATTCTGCAGAAGCAGGAGGCAGTGTACTGGGATTACCAGTCGAGGCCACGGGCCTGGGGTCAGAGTAGGGAGAAGAGCTCAGGCTGGTGACTGTGCTGTGATCTTCCCTTTCTCCTTCTAGCCTTATAACTCAGGCCTGGTTTGGCAGCCTGTGGCTGGTCACAGTAGGGAGTAGGTAAGGGGTAGTAATAATGATAGTAAGTATTATTATTACTGTAAAGGAAACATGAATGGGGAACAGACACTGGACCATGCATTGTGCTTGCAGATTTGATCTCTCACTAGATGGGAATTGAGACTTTGGAGATGTAAGGACAGTCCAGCTGGTATTGCCCTGAGACTCAGCAAGGGTTCTTGGCTGGATGGGCCCTCCTTCTCAGTTTAAGACCCAACTGGCAGTGGGAAGGAGGAGGCAGGCTCCCTTCGTGACATCTGGGAGCTTCTGTGGTTAATGCGTGGAACCCGTTTTCCTCTCTCACTCCAATTTGCCAATTAAATCCAAACAGTGAGTGGGTTACTTCGGGTCTGAGTTTGAAAGGGGAGAGGATACTAACAAGTGGAACAGGAACAGAAGGTATCGTAGGAGGGAGGACCAGCAGGGGTAAATGACCAGAGGGGATGTCATGCGTTTCATATGAGGACTAGGAGCTGCCCAGTTAGGTATTCAAATGCAAGATAAACCTGTCAAGGGCGTTTGGGGCCTTGTTGCAGGGCCTTTGTGAACAAATCTGTGCTCACCAGAGAAGATTTTGTTATTTCATCCTGGTGGCATTTAAGGATGAAACTCCAGGATGCTCTCAGACTAGATTCCCTTTTAGGTCAGCAGCCCAGAGCTGACACTGTGAAGGGTGAGAGGAATGGTAAATAATTAGTTGGAATCTTGACGTGGATTGCTATGCCTAGAAGGATGTTCTTGCTTGGGTGTGAGCAGGTGGTGCCTTGGAGGATTGGAAGTTGTTGAATGATGAGGCGGTGTTGTGTAGGTTCATGTTAATACTTGGTGGCTGGTCCAGGCTTTCTGAGTTCTAAAGCCAGAGTGGAAAACGTGGCTTCCACGTGTGGAGCTCCTCCTCCTGCAAGCCACGCCCCCTTGGGGGCCGACTGTCTGGACTGATGGCACCACCTTATGGTCAGAGGGGGAACTGCCTGTCCAAATAGTGGACTCGCCTCTTCCAGACTCAGACCTGATACTAGGTCTTCCACCTTCTCCTCAATTTCCCTAGTAAATAAGTTAATACAGAGTTAGACAGTCTCCTCCTTGCAACCACATGCTTCAGTCACCCCATCAAGGAAATCTCATTCAAACTTCTTGCTTTTCCTCCCCCATCCTTTGATGTGAGCCTCAAATGTATTCTCATCACGACTCCTTTGTATCATGTCTCTATGAGGAAACATGGCAAAAAAGGTGCCCACGTGATACTGGCCAGACAGAATAACAATAAAATGCTGCTATCAGCCTCCCAAATAAGTGGAGGGCTCTCCCTAAAAAGTCTCTATCTTTCCCTTTGTTTTCTTTCATTAAACCAGTTGTTTCATTAAGTGGAATTCAAGAGAAGGGAGTCTGTATCATCCATCTTTGAGTCTGTATATTGGTGTTACAACAAAATTGCTCTCTACTCATTTTCACAGTAAATGTCCGGGGCCTCAATAACATTATGAGTTAAGAAGACTTTTGTGGGGCTGCTCTGGAAACCTCATCATCATTTATAGTATTGTTTATTGGAGGAAAAACCATTCCTAGTTCCCAAAATAACCAACTCCCAAAGGTTTGGAGTACACCACTTTTGTGAATTGAACATTTCCTCTATGTTCATAGATTAATAGTCAAACCATAGTTTTGGATTGACTGGAAACAAAAGATGAATGAGGATTTAAAAAAACTCCAAGAGAATAATAACACTGTCTCCTCACTGTAAAGAATCAAAAGCCGTAATCATCAGGCATCCGATCATGGTCTGAATTTTGTTTGTGCCTTGCTCTGAAGACTGCATGGTAGTCCACTTGGCATCTCTGTTTTCCTAGGGTCATGATTTTTGCTTCCTCACTGTGTGCAGACAAAACTCCAGGAGGAACTGTCCCAGGCCAGGATCTGCCTGATCTCTACAGGGAGGCTCCTGGGGCCCCGAGCGGAGCCCCTCTGGCCTTGGAGCACTGTGGCGCTTTCTCTCTGATGGGTTTGGTCCGAAAACTGTGAGTAAACGAAGAGCTGTTGTTGCTTTTTTGCGTGTGTGTGTGGGGGGGCAATTTTCTAGTGAGCCAGATTTTGAAAATCTTCATGAAATGATCAAATCTGTTAATGTGATTTAACCAGGAGTGTGCCATCAGGGTCCATGGAACTAAATTTTCATTTTTGAAATTTTTTTTTTCTGAGGAGTTCTAACTATTTGTAAAGGTTAATATTTCATAGTTTTGGTCCTTTTTTAAAAGAAATCTTGCCAAGATCGAAGAGAACATTTACTTTTTAAACAAAAACAGAATAAAACCCGTTCTATCTTGAATGTACCATGTGGGACCATTGGGGCCATTTATAAATCTAAGACTTTGTGGAATCTGATTTTTGTTATATCTTGAAACACTTTTCGTTTTATCATCCTTGGAATTATTTTATCATTACCCATCAATTATTACCAATTATACTAAAAAATACTAAAATAATAAGAAAATGAAAGAATGATGGCATCACCATCCAGAAAGATGATGCAATAGTGAAATAAATCATCATGATTGCATCACCCTTCAGTTTTCTTATTACATTGCTTAGATTATTACATCATCTTTCAAGAAAGTTTAAAAGAGGATAGAAGATACCATCTTTGTAGTTTTATTATTACTGCTTTCATTGCAGGCCATTGAGAATAGAGAATTTTTTATTGCCTGCATAAAATGGCAAAGAGAAGAAAAGTGACAAAAGAAAATGCTTTTACAGTAGTTAGAACAAATCGGAAGAGACAATAGCGATGTTGACGCTAATGGTAATAGTAAAATTCACTTTGTATGCAAACTCATAGACTCTGAATTTTACCATACAATGATCTAGATGAGTTTTCTCACACTCCAGAATTGAAGGATAAACAATATATTTTTGAGGACAAAGAGAAAATATGATATTTTCGTCCAGTTAGTCGTTAAACAAGAATGATTTCATCACCCAATATTTTGCAACAAGAACTGGGACCATCCTGTTTTGCTGGAAGAAGCAGGAACCAAAGTTCTTTTACCTTTTGTGGTGTTTTTTTAACAAAATTTTCTTGATACAGTTTGAAGGGGACAAATGACAAAATCAGGTATGTTTGCAAAAGTGATCCAAAGAATACTCTTACCAGTGTTTATAAATGTAAAAATGAAAATGCTTTGCAATTATGGAGAAAGATGACCATCTTCTCTTTAGCAGACTTATGACCCATCAGAGGTTTCAAAAGTACTAGTTTTATAATGCAAGAAGAACCAGAAATGGTAATAAATTAGAACTTATTGGAGAATTACTTGAAATATGGAATTAGTATTTGTGAGATGGATCTGCCCCAGGTTCACATTTGACAGCTCATGAATAGTTAGTTGCGTGTAGAGAATATTTCTCATTTTGAGTTTATATACCTTCAAAGTCAGGAGAATAGGGAATGAAAATGTGCTATATTTAAATGATTGAACGAATTTTGTAGTAAAAATGTAAAAACTATCCTTTTATTATTACTTCTGTAAATTACTCGGAGAAATAAAAAGACTTCATTGGACCAAATGATGATGACAACTTTTTCTTGCTGTGCATACAGCAGGACCTGAGGTTACATACATAGAATATTAAAAAAAAAAAGTCAAATAAACTCCTTTAGGTAAGCAGGAGCTAGTGTAGAAGACTCTGTCCATCTGTCCATTCTCAGCCCTTCCCCCACCCCACTTTCCTTAAAGCTTACCTTTGGGGATTAATGACTGTTTTACAGCAGGGTGATTTGAGTGAAAGACATTGTCATACAGCCTCTTCGTTTATTCTCCCCTTTAGTGGGACTCTATTTCTCAAAATTCAGTGGGGATAAGAATCGCTGTACATGACATAAAATGTGGATACTGTATTTTAGTGTATGGTAGGTAGGATTTTTAAGGTTCATTTAGACCATTCAAGAACTTTTACTTTGAAGACTTTAGAACCCACCTGCCTTAGTCCACGGACGTGGCTGTAACAGAATACCATTGTCTGGGTGGCTTAAATAACAATTTTATTTTGGCCTGCTTGTATGGCTTGCATGGTTCTTAGTTCCCTGATAAGGGATTGAAATTGTGCCCTTGGCAGTGAAAGTGCAGAGTCCTAACCACTGGACTACCAGGGAATTCCCACAGATATTTATTTTTCATAGTTCTGGAATCTGGAAGCCTGAGATCAGAGCGCCAGCTTGGTTGGGTTCTTGGTGGAGGCCTGCTTCCTTGATTACACATAAAAAGAGGGAGAGAGAGGCTGAGAGAGAGCTCCATGTTTATAAGGGCATTAATCCCATCATGAGGGTCTCAACCTCATAAACTATCTAACCCTAACTACCTCCTAGAGACCCCACATCCAATTCCCATCACACTGGGGGTTAGGCTTTCAACTTATGAATTCAGGGAGGACACAGACATTCAGTCTATAGCACTAAGCCACTCTGACATTGGTTCATTCAGTAAACTCTCGCGTGTGGCTATGTTTTAGACCTGGTGTTACACACCAGGCAGGAAGGAAGATCTAAACCCAGGCACTGCCCTTCTGGCTTCCCTGGGGACTCAGATGGTAAAGAATCTGCCTGCACTGTGGGAGACCTGGGTTCGATCCCTGGGTTGGGAAGATCCACTGGAGAAGGGAATGGCAACCCACTCCAGTATTCTTGCCTGAAGAATCCCATGGACAGAGGAGCCTGGAGGGCTACTATTCATGGGGTTGCAGAGTCAGACACGACTGAGCGAGTCACGACTGCCCTTATAGCAGCATCAATCTAGAGAGGAGGAAGCAATAATTTTTCCAGCACTGTGTGGTCAGAATTACCATGGAAATGAGATCAGGGTGTCCTGGGAACCAAGAGAATGGTTGCCTTCAACCATTGACACCTCAGTGGTTGACGCCTTACGAAAGGTACCAAAGATGAACATTACTAGTTTTTACATTCACTTAAAAAACAGGAATTGAAGAGGAGAATGTTTAGGAGGCATTTGGAGGGTGGAAACAGGAAGAAAAAGCCTCCCAGGTGGCAGGGCCAACATATGCAGAGGCCCAGAGGAGTGAGAGAGACCAGGCAGGGTGGAGAGCTGGGTGGTCTGGTGTGGCCAGGCAGGATGGTGTTTGTGGAGGAGGGGACTCTCGGCTGGACACTGACTGGGTTTAGACCCTGAGGGCCGATTGTGTCTGTCCTCATCTGCAAGTAACAGAAAACCCTGAGCAAAAACCTTATTACTCCCCATTCCAGAAAGTGGACTGGAGATGGAAACGTCCGCAGGGGGAACACACTGTGAGGTCAGGTGGCAAGTGTAGAGGTGATTTTGAGAAGCTTGTGGGGGACAGACGGACAGGATAACCAGCTTTTGCGCTGGACGGGTAGGTGGGAACAATGGGGGCAGCTTAGGCCTCTCTTTGCCCGCTTTCTTTACCTGCCCTGTGCCCCCCTTCCACTCCCCACCCCCATCTCCCGGTCAGTGCTGTCACTGCCTTTCTGGGGTGTGTGTGTGTGTGTGTGTGTGTGTGTGTGTGTGTGTGAGTCGCTCAGTCGTGTCCAACTCTCTGCCCACTAGGCTTGTAGCCCACTCGGCTCCTCTGTCCGTGGAATTCTCCAGGCAAGAATATTGGAGTGGGTTACCATTCCCTTCTCCAAAGGATCTTCCTGACCCAGGGATTGAACCCAGGTCTCCTGTATTGCAGGTGGATTCTTTTACTGTCTGAGCACAAAAACCCAGGAGTAATCTTCCATATGAAAACGAATAATTTTCTCCTTCCCTTTGCATGCCTCTGTGTGAAACTTATCATCAATTCATGTTTCTGACTCCAAAATACCTGTCAGTTCTGTTCACCTCTCTATGTGTCTCCCATCCAAGCCTCAGTCATCTCTGTCTTGTCCTACTGCGGAGCTGACCATCTGCTCTCTTGATTCTACTTATGCTCACCAACACTCTATCTAGTCCTAATTCTCTGCACTATAGCCAGACTGATAAAATAAAACAAAACAAGTAGCCAACAAAAATAAACCCCGAACCCGATCCTATCACTCTGTTGCATAACTCCAGAGGCCTCCTTAAAATCCAGGTCACACTCCTGACCGTGGACTGGAAGGCCTGGTAAGATCTGGCTCTGCTGGTTTTGCAGACCTCAGGGGACTCACTCCCTCAATCGCTTCCTTCCAGCACCTTGTTTTTATGCTACTATTAGGCCAAGCTCTCTCCTGCATTAGGGCCTTCATACAGGCTGTTCCTATAAATTAGAGGCCTTGATCAGTTACTGCACTGTTGCCTTATTTTCATTGTTTGCTGTCTTACTCTTTCTCCCACCCAAAATGTATTACAAGGGTCCTGAAGGACAGGGTATTGTCCAGCAAGTTCAATGTCCAGTCCCCAGCACCAACTACCCTGACTCACAGCAGATTGTGTGTGTGTGTCTGTTTGTGTGTGTGGTTGTTGCGTGATGAAATGCCTCCTGATTCCATTAGAAGAACTAGGACTTCCAGGGGGAAACCCAGTTTGGGGTAAAGACGGTGTCTATAAAAGGTTAGTAGGTCATCAAGGTGTGATATGCAATGCACAATTCGACAGCATCCTCCTATTCTCCTGCATTTCATAGTTCAGCCAGGACCCTGATTCCATACTGCTTTATGCTGAAATAATTTCTAGGTTAAAAGTACTCTCATATACAGGGCCCCTTTAAACCTCTCTACAACCTTGGGAGGGAGTAGCATTATTATTCCTTTACAGATGAAATCCTCAAACTGAGAGATTCTTATCCAAAAATCACATATAGCTGCAAGGGTTCATGTCCAGATTTAAATGTGGGTATTTAGATTCCTAGATCTTTGTATTTTATTGTTGTTCTGAGTTCATAATCTACTTCTCCATCCCCAGCAGTGACAATAAGGCTTGTAGATCATGTTGCAGAATATTTTAATTTTGATGATGAGCAAAGTGAACTTAGCTTGATGGCCAGAGGAATCCGATGGCCAGAGTAATCCAGTGGCCATGTATGTGCATATATGTATGTGTATTTTTTCTCCCTAAGACCTTAAAACCTCGAGAGAGACAGAAGAACTAGGAAAAGAGAAAAACAAAGAGAAGAGAAAAACAAAGAGAAAAGTAAAAGCAAGTCTTCAGAAGAAAGAAATGAACAACAACTAAGATAAGATGATAATCTAAAAGAAAGTCACAGAATGTGTTTTAGACTCTTCTTGTTCTTTGGCTAGGTTACAAGCAAAAAGATGTGGATAACAAGATAAGCTAGACATACAAAACTAAAGCAAGAGGGCTGCTAATTGACAAGAAAAGAGCCCCCATGTATATGTGTGTGGAGGTGGCCGAGGGAGGGAGAGGCAGACCAGAAGGGGATGCTCTGCAAGCAGCCTGGGTTCATTGTTACCAGCCGTGTGATGTTCACTGCAGGCTGGCAGGTGTTTAGGAGAGACAGAAAAGAGGACGGTGCTGGGCCCTTGACATTAGTTACAGACGGTGGAGAAGAAGACGGGAAAGGAGAGCTAATCTGTGGTGTGGAGACTGGGGCAGCTTCTCGGGGGTGGGGATTTAGATGCTGCGAACTTCAAATCTTAGCCTTGATGCTAATTTGCTGTCTTCTCAGCTCGGTTACTTAGGCTCCCTGTGCTTCAGTCTGCTCAACCTCAGTTTCAGGATAACACTGTGTGCTTCATAGGCTGCGGTAGGATTAAATGAGACGGTGTCAAAGGCCTTGCTTGGTGCTTGTTTTCCCTGGTTTCTCCCCTGGTGATCAAAGCTAGTGGTGGGGGCTGTGGCAACTCTCTGACCCACATCCGGGTGTGAGTAAGAACCACGACCTTCTGTTGCTTGGGACACTATCAGATCCTCCGAAGGCAGGGAACAGAGTTGGTGAGCTACCCCCACTCCTGCCTTGATTGATAGAGAGATTGGGGTGGGTTTCATCTGGGGGCTGCTGTGTAGGTAGCAACTGGATCCATTTATATTCGCAGGTTACTCTGTGCCGTTACTTAGCAAATTTGCTTTTTCAAAATGCCTTAATGGACCGCTATAGTAAAAAGAGAAAAATCTTTTCATTCGTATGTGTGTGTCGTCCAAATGATATTTTTAGAGATTTATTTTTGTGTGTTCACGATGTTCTTGAATAATGTTTCCACAAGTACGGTCAAAGATAAAACACGCAGTGCACAAAATCTGGCCGTGCATATTTTAGCGTGCGACTGTCTTTTGACCAGCCCTGGGCTCCGTGTCCCCGAGCTCTGCACTGACCGTGCTTCCTTAGGGGTCTTGTGTGAGCTGGCTGGCCGGGGCCAAGCTGGTCCTCGTCCAGCGCCGCCCCTTCCCCTTTTCCACCCACAACGGGGCTCTCTGTCTGGACTCGTGGAGACCAGGCTTTTGAGTCTCAGTCATCTATCTAACAGATATCTGGTGAACACCTTCCTGTGCCGGGGACTGGGCTGGACTTTGTGGTGGCTCGCTTGGTGAAGAATCCGCCTGCAGTAGCAGGAGACCCAGGCTCGGTCCCTGGGTGGGGAAGGTCCCCTGGAGAAGGGCATGGCAACCCACTCTTGCCTGGAGAATCCCATGGACCGAGGAGTCTGGCCGGCTGCACAGAGCTGGGTACAGCTGAAGCCACTGGTCACAAGCACACATGTGGCGAATGAGATGGGCGAGGTAGCGTGACACAAAGTCCTGGGAAAATAAGAGTGTCCGAGGGCCTGTGTCAGCAAGCGTGGTCTGGGAAGGCCGCCCTGAATAGGGATCATTTCTAGACAAATCCGAATGACATGCAAAAGCCTGCTGTCTCAAGACTGAGGGGGGCTGCTTCCAGGCAGAAGTACAGTATTAAGTACAGAGGCCGAGGGTTGGAATTAAGCTTGACTTGTTCAAAGAACTGAAAGATGGTTGGTGTGGCCAGGGTCTAGGGAGTGATGTGGAAAGTGGAAGTAGGGGAGTTGAAGGCCGATGGCTCAGGGCAAGAAGTCTGGATGTCTTGGCTTGGCTTGCTAGAAACGAAATGCCATAGACGGGGCCACTTGAACAGCAGACTTCTCTTCTTTCATGGTTCTGGAGGCTGGGAGGCCTGAGGTCAGGGCGCCAGCTCGGCTGGGTTCTGGTGAGGGTCCTCTTCCTGGCTTGCAGATGGCGGTCTTCTTGCTGGGTTTTCACAGGGTGGTGAGAGAAAGAGGGAAGCTCTCGGGTCTTTTCTTTAAGGACATTAATCCCATCATGGGGTGCTTCACTCCCGTGACCTCATCTAACCCAGTTCTCTCTCAAAGGTCCCACCTCTAAAACCTTTACACCAAGGGGTTAGGGCTTCCACATATAAGTACTGGGGGGTGCAAGTATTCTGTCTGTAACAATGGGTTTTACTGTTAAGTGTGATGGAAGCTGGGAGGCCTGGGCAGTCACCTTGGATAGGGAGGAAGCAGAGGGCATTGGGATAGCGACATTTGAAAGGCTGAGGGAGAGCATAGCTCGTTAGGACTTACCTCTTCTTGTCTTATTTCTCTGTTTCTCACTGCAGATCCACTTTGCCTGCGTCTCTGGGCCATGTGGCAGAAGACGGCCTCCCGTAACTGCGGAGTTTCGCATCTCTACCCTCGAGAGACCCGCCCAGCGTAAGCTGGAGCCTCTCTGCTGTAATTCTAAATTCTGAATAGCTCCCAGCTCCAGAGGGGGGATCTGATTGGCTCAGGTGTCTGCTCTGATGCTTTGTGGTCGGGGGGTGGGGCCGTGCGCTGTGATCTCATGGATGGGGGCCCACCATGGGACTCTGTGGGCGGGCTGGGGGGGCAGCCGTTCCCTAAGGTGGGACCTCATGGTAGACAGGGCACCAGGAGGCACCCAGAAGGGTCAGCTCTCGAGATCTGGAGGGAAATTCGGCACTTGTGAATCTGCCTCTGTTCCCGCTCAGCTACGCCCAGCTTTCTGGGTTCCTAGGTTGGCGTAGGACTGGGCAGGGAGATGGCTCTCGCACCCACCACAGAGAGGGCAGCACCAAGAGTTTGGGAGGCAGGAGAGCCATCCCAGGAAGCAGAGAACTGAAGAGTTCTAGACCTGTGAGTCTAGGCGGAGCCTGGCTGGAGGGTGCTGGGATCCTCGGCAGAAGAGCCTTGCCGTCAGGCTTCGGGGGTGGCCGTCAGGATGACAGCTGCCCGGGACGTGACCTGCCGGCGTCTGCCCCTTTCTCACAGCCTCTCGAAGTGAGGTCCTCTGGTGACTTGCTGCCGTAAGGTCATCAGAGCCTGGAGTGGCTTCTTGGGATCCAGGTGACGAAGTCAGAGTGGAAGGAGCATTCTAAGCACCTTGGAACTGATGAGGGTCTCCATGACCCTTCCTGAGCCCCACCCTGGGGTCCCTGCAGCCAGTCATGGGCTCCCTTGTCCTGTCTCCCCGCTGCTGAAGTCAATTTGTCTCTCTTACAGACTTTCATTCCATTCTCTCCCAGTTTCCTTGTTCTTTCCAACAAGTTAATGGAAAACTTCCTGAAGTCAGGGGTGGCTGTGGGCGTTCTCTTTTCTCTGTAACTCTCACAGTCCTGGACACAGCAGAGGCTCTCCGTGAATATTTGTCCACTGAATTGAAAGTAGTTTGTGAGTCTGATCTGTTCTCACTTAACCAAGGAACAAACTGGACCTGTGGGTTGGGCCCATATCTACGCAGTTAATGTCAGCATCACCAGTCATGAATCATTTGCTTATTGCCTTTGTGGCTTTTACCATACCTGCATTCTACCCATGTGTTTACTACTGTCTACTTTTCTTTAAAGTAGCTTATGTTTTTCACTTAGAAAGTTAATTTTAAATTTTAACAGGAAACTTTATTCCATAACTGTGCCTTAAAACCAGGTTTTATCTTCCTGTAAATGGAAGTTGATTGTAAAAACAGATACGCATCTCTGAAATAGAAAGCATGTGTCCATCACCCAGTGAGTGATCTAGAGGGGTCCAGTAGCACACATGGTCACACTTTGGGGAATTCTGGTTTATATGATGGGTGAGGATGCATTCAGAAGAATACCCGCTGGCCCTGGGCACACTTCTGGATCTGGGACGACTTGCCATTCTGTGATCTGTGGTCACAGCAGCTAGGCGCTGCCACCTGCTGTGGCTCTCGCTGAAAAGGCAGCTTTGGTGACCGTGGAGTGGGCCCATGGAAGGGCTCTGGTGCCTTTCTCTCATCTCTAGGGACCCCCTGCTCTTTGCCCCCCTGCCCTATTGCAGGTTCCTCCTGCCAGAGTAGAAGCCACTCTTTTATCCCCATCATGGGAACAGCTATGGTGGAGGAGGTGAGGTAGATGGAGGAGGCGGGGGAGGGAATGAGGAGAAGGAGGAGACAGAGGAGGACAGGAAGGAAGAAGAGGAGGAGGGTGAGGATGACGGGGAGGAGGCGAGAGAGAGAAGGAGGAGGAGGAAGAGGCCAGGCTGTGTGGCTTGGGAAGGGAACTGGGCTTATGGAACAAAGCCTGGGCAGTTGTCCTGGAGAGGAGACAATGGGATGAGAGGTTGGCCAGTGGAGGACGGGGGCGGAGAGGTATGGAGGATTGGCCGTAATACTTTGCAGCAGGAAAATGGTTTTGGCTGAGAGCGAGAAAATAGCACAATGTGTATTTGTCTCTTGAGCCTTAAGGCCCTGACTGGGTGGAGAAGCACAAAATCAACATTTTGGTTCTTGTTGAATGGGTAACCCTTCTGTAGGGTGAAAGGTTTTATCAGTAAAAGGCAAGGTACAACTGTAAATGCAATAGGTAATGTTTTAGGGCAAAGATGGGCTCTCTCTGTGTTGGATGTTTGGACTTGCCTTCATTACCAGTTTGGATTTTGGCAGGTTAAGAGGTCAAGTGACACAGCAGTTCATCAGTACACCTCCAGGTTCCAAATCTGTGTTCTGGCTCAGCGTAGACTCAGAGGCTCCTAGAGCCGACAGGGACCTTGGTGTGAAGCATCTCCTAGACCCCCTTGGCTGAGCTACTTCCAGCATACTCAGCACCTCTGGAATCTGACTGTGAGCCTGGTGGGGAACTTGCCTGGCAGGTGAAGCCCTGGCTTCTCCGGGCCCCTCCAGTATTGTCCAAGCTGTGATGCTGGCAGCTGCAGCCCCTGTCTTCTGGACCCTGGACCTCTGGCTCCTGGGCACAGATCATGGTGGTTTAGGACAAGTCTTTGCAAGGATGTTCAGAACCAGTGTGCCTGGCTAAGGACTGGAGGGGGCGTTGCAAGCTTCTGGCGAGTGTTTTTCTTCTGCCTCCGGATCAGGGTACCCAGAGGATGCCCCAGGCTGTGTGCATCTGGGTGGGTAAACCAGCCACCATATGTGTATGCTTGTGGAGTTCTACATTTATCTTCTTGCTTTATTTCAGACAAGGCTTTTAGCCTCTCCCACCTAGGTTGACTGTCTAGTTTGAATCCCAGTTCTGCCACATCCTAACTGTGTGACCTTGGGCAGGTTCTTAACCTCTCTGTTCCTCTACTTCTCTGTAAATGGTGGTAATTATTGTACTGCATCTCTTTAGGGTTGTGGTGATTCAGAGACTTGACATACATTAGCATACAGAGCTCGAGTTGTGTCTGATGGTCAGTAAGCGCCATGGAGAAGTGTGAGCTGCTGACATCATCTGGGGCTGCTGCCTCTGCCATCTCTTGTTTAAAGTAGTCTTTTATTTTTTCAAGATCCAGTTGTACCTCTTTTTCCACCACCCCTTTTGTACCAGGCAGGTGTCTGAAGCAGTGTTGGTTGGTGCCCACCTACTGATGCTACGCTGCCTTCCATCCTTGCCTTAAGCCTCAGTATCCTGTAAACCGCGGTGTGTGAACCATCTAATTTGTCTGTCAAGGAACAAGGTGCCTGCTCCTCCTCCCCCCACCCCCGTGGTCACCTGCCCCATCTTTCCCCCAGTTTACTCTCTCGCAGCTGTCTTTATCCCTGTTACCTGCTCCCCCACTTTCAGTAACCTGTCCCCACCTCCAGCCTACTAGGCTAAGTAGACTTCCACTGAAGTCTAGCACATATCCACCCGTCTTCTCCTGGGGATCCTCTGCTCACCGCTTCGGGGCTCATAAGGGCTGAGGAGAATTTCAGGGAGAAACTCTCTCTGCTCCAGCCTCCCCCTTTGATCACATGGCCCGTGCCCCAGGCTGTAGATTCTTCTCTCAGGGTCCCTTGCATGGGGGAGAGGCCCTGAGGGCAGGTTACGTTTCTTCCTGGGGTCATGCCTAGCTGCTGGGTCACTGTGTTGCTTCTGCCATTTGAAAGCTTCTGCTTATACCCTGGTCTGCACGATGGCCCTGCACTCCTTCTGTGGCCTGGTTGGCATCGGGTGATGGCCCGTCTGACCTTCTGGTTCCGTCCCCTTGCTTTCTGGGCTCTTTGGAGCCACCCTCCGAGGCTCAACTCTCAGAACTGTTCTTTTCGGTCTCTCCGTGGGAGATGTCACCAGGTGACTTAGCGCTGGCCCGTTTCTCTCTGTGGTGCCCTTGAGCTCTGCGCTGTGTGTGGTTGTGTCCCCTGGGGGCTCAGTGAGCACACCCTCAAGACACTGAGACCCAGGACCCCCAGCCTGACCTCCAAGCTGGCTGCTGCTCTTGATCCCCACTGCTGCCCGTGGGGATGCGGTGTCCTTTGTGGCTCAGGCCCCAGCCCTGCGTCTGTCCCTTGCATCTGTCTGGGCCACCTGCCTCTTGTAGCCATTCATCCTTCCCCTCAGCTCCTCTCACCAGTCTGGGATCTGGTCCTTCCCTTGGGTGGATTCATGCAGATTTCTCAGGGGTCTGTTCTTCCCGGTTTATCCTCAGGCTCCCTGCAGACTGCAGCATTGCTTGTATCATGGGAAACCTTTAGTGACTCCAGAGGCTGGGACATGCGCCCCGAACCTCTGAGCACACAGTTCAGAACCCTGAGCTGACCCCCAAGCAGCAGTTTCTGCCCCGTGATCCTGTTTTCCGCTCACTGCCTTCAGCTCTCTGACCCACCATTCTCTCCTCGGCCCAGCTGGGCTCCACAGTCCACAGCCTGCCCCTTCTTGCTTCTCTCCAGAGGCCTCCTGGGAGCTTAGTTTTATGTGTCAACTTGGCTGGGTCATAGGCCCAGCTGGTCAATCAAATGGGAAGCTAAGTATTGCTGCTAAGGTATTTTGTGGATGTAGTTAACATCTACAGTCAGTTGACTGTAAGTAAAGAAGATTGCCCTGTATGATGTGGGTTGTTCCCATATAGTCCGCTGAGGTGTCCCAGAGAAGGGACTCTGCCTGCAGAATGCAGTATCAACTCCTCCTATGTTTTCAGCCTACATTCTGTCCTAAAAATTCAGACTTGTCAGCCCCCATGATCACAGGAGCCAGTTCCTTACAAAAAATCATCCTCTGTGTGTGTGTGTGTATGTGTGTGTGTGTGTGTGTGTGTGTGTGTGTGTGCAGTTGTGTCCGACTCTTTGCGACCCCATGAACTGTAGCCCACCCGGCTCCTCTGTCCATGGGATTTTCCAGGCCAGAATACTGGAGTGGGTTGCCTCCAGGGGATCCTCTAGGGAATCTTCGCGACCCAGGGATGGGACCCGCATCTCTTGCGTCTCCTGTATTGCAGGTGGATTATTTACCACTGTGCCGCCTGGGAAGCGTGTGTATATGTGTGTGAATATACATACACACAGATACGTATGTATATAGTCCTGGTTCTGTTTCTCTGTGAACCCTCACTGTGAATGCCTCTTGTGGCTTGGCCCAGACCTCCCTTTCTGGACCCCTTCTCTGAGTAGCCAGCCTTCAGAAGCCGTGCTTTCCCACCTGCTCCGAGTGCCCTGACTGGATCCCTGCTTGGTTTTGCTCACCTAGTGCCTGATAGGGTTATGCAGCTCTAAGGCTGTGCACCCACAGTTCCACTGTTGAGGAGAGGTATCCATTCTGTGTTTTTTTTTTAATTGAAGTATAGTTGATTTACAGTGTTGTGTTGGTTTCAGGTAGATAGTAAAGTGACTTAGTTAATCATACATATTACCTATTGTTTTCAGATGCTTTTCCCTTATAGGTTATTACAAAATATTGAGTATAGTTCCCTGTGTTATACAGTAGAACCTCGTTGATTATCTATTTTACTTATACTAGAGTGTATGTGTTAATCCCTAATTCCTGATTTATCCCTTCCCCCCTCCCTTTTCCGCTTGGTAACCATAAATTTGTTTTCTATGTCTATGGGTCTATTTCTGTTTTATATTTAAGTTCATTTGTATAATTTTTTTTTAAGATTCCACATGTAAGCAATATCATATGACGCTTGTCTTTGGCTGGCTTGCTTTGCTTAGTATGGTAATCTCTGGGTCCATTTCATGCTTCTCTGGCCCTGCCTCAGCTCCAAGAACTGGGCACATAGTAGGTGGTCACCAGGTTTTCGCTGGATGCATGCATGTGGGGAATCGGTGAGTTGGGGACGGGGGTGACTCTAAGCTTATTACAAGCACTCTCCTGGATTTTTGGTGGGGGTAATCAAGGGTCTCTAACCCAAGGTCATTTTTCAAAGAGTTGGTTTATTCCTTTTTTTTTCTTTAATATTTATTTGGCTTCTCTAGGTCTTACTTACAGCATGCAGGATCTTTAGTTGTGGCATGTGAACTCAGGTGTGGCATGTGGGATCTAGCTCCCTGACCAGTTATCGGACTGGGGCTCCCTGCATTGGGAGCAAGGAGTCTTAGCCACTGGACCACTAGGGATGTCCTAGTTTATTCTTTGTGTTTGTGACCTGAGGCTCTAAAACATACCCAGGCTACATTTCTCCCCCCTTGTTCTCTGATTCTACGCCCAGCAGTGGTTTCCAGATCATAAGATATTACACAAATTCAAATATAGCAGAGGAGACTAAGCCTTGAATCTCTTGAGTTTCCAGGTGATCATTTGGTTGGTGGATACACCTTGATTTTTGTGTTGCTTAGAACTGCATCTTGCTGGTGGTTGAACATCCTTCTTGGATTTGTCTCCTAAGTGGCCAAGCCTTGGGTATCTCTAAGGGGTTTCAAGTGGAAAACCACGGAAGTGGCTCTATGCATTCAGACAGCTGGGTAACCTGCAGGACGGGTGCCTCCTCAGGGCCGGGGGCCCAGCCTCCGCCATCAAGCTCAGTCCTTCTGTGTCCCTGGTGATGTGACACCACATTCATTCAGGAAGTTCCTTGAACTTTTCAGTTTTAACAGAAGTCGTGGCCTTCCTGGACTTCTGTTTTATAGACCTAGTACAGAACCCTGCTTTACGTCTGCTGGGATGTTTTGAAATTGACAGCCCTCCTGCTTTCTCTTTTAACCAAACCCCACTCCTGTTGGTGGGCGAGCTGGAGTTAATGAGCCTGTGGACAACATGGCAAGTAACTTTTGAAATGACCCAAATTCCTTTAATTTTGTTATTTTTAAGGAAAGGTCAAATAATTGGGGAAAAAAAACTTTCGATGAGGAGTTATACTTAGGGTTTACAAAAAAGCACACTTTGTTGATAAAATATGAACTGTTTGAAAGATTTATAAGAGTCTAAAAATCCTGCATAGCCCTTCAGAATTTGAAGCAGCAGGAAACCACTGTGATATTTTTAAAGCAAGTATTTATAAAAGTAATTGGGTACTCTTGATGTGGAATAAGGAGGAAAAAAATAACGGTAAGGAAGCTATATTGGACTTGACATAAAAGTGAGGTATGTAATTTGGGAGCAGAAGTAAGGGCAAGTGACGCGTACACACAGTACCTGCGGGCCTCTTGCCCTGCAGAGCTGGAGGCAGGACGGAATGGTGCTGGGAGGGAGGAGGGCTCTTCAGGGCCCACGAGCAGTGCTCAGGTATTGCCGCTAATGTCTGTAAAACTCCGAGGCCCTCTAAAACAGATTCCATGCAAATGCGACAGAAAACACATGTTTCTGAGAATTTTGGTTAAAATTAAAAATGTGGCAGAGATCGTGCCAATAATTTACTTGAGAATATCTGAACCAGATGCTGCTAGCCCGTAATTCCAAGTAATTTGCCAAAATTATGTATTTACTTTAATCCTAGAGATGAAGTTAAAATATGCATGGTTTTTGTTATTTGTGATGTAGGAAAAAAAAAATCTGATGTGACTTCAGCTAATACGGGATAGAAGACAAAGAAATGGGCAAGGTATGTCTATTAACTGCTGCTCAAACCCATAGTGGAGCAAAAATGCTGAAAAAACAGTTCCTCAAAAAGTGCAAGGCTTTGGGAAGTTAGGCAAACATTTTTGGGTAGGATGTTAATTCATGAAACAACAATCTTGCATTAAGACAGTGTTTCTACTGGTAACAGTTCTAATTCCTGAGTGACTCCCACTCACGGACATACTGTATTATGGATGCCAAACATTTGGATGAAAATGGAAAAAAAGTTCACTCATCTCTCTGATTTCTTTTCTCTGTAAAGCCAGATAATCATATACTGGAACTAGCTGGTCAGCAGACATTTTTGGGTTCCTATTTAGATATTTAGCTTCTATCTGGACAGAGGCAATTTAGTTTAGTAGGTCAACATGCAGGCTCTGAAGTCAGACTGCTGCTGCTAAGTCGCCTCAGTCGTGTCTGACTCCGTGCGACCCCATAGACGGCAGCCCACCAGGCTCCCCCGTCCCTGGGATTCTCCAGGCAAAAATACTGGAGTGGGTTGCCATTTACTGTTCCAATTGATGAAAGTGAAAAGTGAAAGTGAAGTCGCTCAGTCGTGTCCGACTCCTAGCGACCCCATGGATTGCAGCCCACCAGGCTCCTCCGTCCAGCTAGATGGGTTCAAATTCTACGTTGTCATATATGAGCTGTGGGGTAGTTATTTAAGTTCTCTGTGTTTAGTTTTCTCATCTCTAAAATGAGTGTAGTAACAGTATCTACCTTGGAGAGTTGTTCTGAGGGTTAAATCAGTTAGTACTTGGTATAGTATTTAGTATAACACCGGAACACAGAAAAGCCCTAAAAAAAATACTACTCATCTTCATTCTTCATGACCTGGTAGCAGGCTTCCTGTTCCATCAAATTTGTTTGTGGCTCTAGACTAGTCCTTCTAAGATGCACGTCTGATCTCTGTCAGTCCTTTGGGGTCTTTCCACAGGGCCCCCCAGCCCCTAACTTGTTCCTACAGGGTGAACCCTGGCTCACTAGCGTAGCATGTAAAACTTCCTGCCCAGTGGACCTTGGCACACAGGCTCCAAGAAGTGTTTGGAGGTTTCTGAAATGTGCTGCCTATTCAGATAAGGGATGAGGGATCCAGGCACCATGCCCATTTTATGGATGAGTAGTGGTGTGGGCTTCAGTCTGAGATGGAACCCCATTTCTGACTGGGTGCTGTTTGGGGTCTGTCTTATTGTGCATAGTTTGAGGGGCACTGGGAACCAGGCAGCACCCTCTGCTTCCAGATTCCTGCTTGGGTTTGGGTCTATGCATGTGAGATGGTGCCACCAATGAGTCAGGTCCGAGGAGATCAGGGTTCCTGTCCTGCCTTTGCCCCTCATTTGTGGGTGGACCTGATTGGTTTTCTGTCCTCTCTAAAGTGAGGTTGGGCCCTATTGGTCTCTGTGGAAGTGGATGAGGCCTGTCGGGGGTGGGGGCGTGGCTTCCCTCCAAAGGGTAGAGAAACACAATCAGAGGGAGGAGGAGGGGCCTCCCTACTTTTCACTCTGCCTGGCGAGCTGCCTGGCTCTTGGCACCTGCTCATGTTCGGGAAATGTGCCGCCCAGGCCTGGTCCACAGGAGACCACAGTCCGGTATTCATGGATTGAAGAAATTATTTCTGTGGTTGGTGACACCTTGGATAGTCCTTCACTCATGAGCAGTACTCTCTTCCCTTCGGGTCTGATAATCAGCTTCTCCACCCGGGCGCCCTCTGCATTAGCCGGCATGATCCTGCAGTTCACCTCGGGGAATTGACCTGTCTTCTGGATGCTTCAAAAAATAACCTACGTGCTCACCAGGCTCCACTCCTGCAGTTTGCCTCCTGTTTCTTACCCCTTTGCTTTGGAAATGATCCGGGAGCTCTCTGGCTTTACAGAAGGGACATGGATCTCCCTGGAGGACTGCAACTTCTCTACAGCTGCCCCACCCCCAAATCTGTAGAGAGCCTGCTCTTCAGGGCACCTCCCTTATTGACCTGTTTTCTTCCAGATTCTCCTCCTCACATTCATGTGAGAGTATCGTGCAGGCTGCCCCCCGGGGAGGGCTCTGCTTATTGTCTTGAGTTGAGAAGCAGTTGCAAAACTGCTGGCTTCTAGTACTTGCAGTATGCTCTGAGGGTATTGATGATGTTAGCCTTAGGCAAGGAAGATCCCTGCCGGCTAAGAAGTTTCCATCAAGTCTCACTTCTTTGCTATTTTCCTAGTTTCAAGAAAGGTTCAAAAAGTAAGACACCTCCTCCGCCACCACCCCCACTGCCTTGGGGGCAAGAACCGTACCAGCTATCAGACACACTTGAGACTGTGGTCATTGTCCCAGCCAGAAGAGCCCAGCCCAAGAATGTGTGGGTTAACGCGTGCGCCCCGCCAGGAGGGGGGTTTGGGGCGGTGACCGGTGCTCGGGCGGCGGGCCACACGGCGCTGCTTGCTCCGTACAGTGCTGGTCATTGACACCCTGTGCATCTGCAGGGAGAGCAGACTAAGCAGCCCTTTTTCTTCTTTAAATCCGAGGAATGTGTGAAAGGCAGGCGTGTCCAGCCAGAAAGGAGTGGCCACGGACTGTGCCTTTGGCACTCCAACCCCCGCCCCCTCGCCCCCGCTCTCCCGGCCCTTCCCCAGCCACAGCCTTGCTTGCTGTGTTTGTCAACAGCTCGGACTGAGGTGCTCTGTCTTGGGGCTCTGTGGGTGCAGGGCAGACAGTGGAGGAGGCATCTGCTGCTGCTTCAAGCAAGGGGTGGAGGGTCGGCTTCCCCAGGAGGCTGTTCATTTCTGTTGAGGAATTCTGCTGGCAGTTAGGCCAGGTTGCCGCTGGGCAAACACAAGTGTGTTGGTGATGGTCTGGTGCTCATATGCACACGCATGCACACATCCTCGGCCCTGCGGACACACACGTGCTCCCGTGCATTCACACGCACACACTTACAGGCCCTTGTGCCCCCTCCCCCCAGGCATGCCTCCGCCATTCATGCAGGAGCATGAGCACACACTCACACACACATGTGGACACACACTCACTTCACAGATCCTTTATTAAGCAGGAGCACATAAACATCAAACACCACCCTATTTATAGAAGCAGTAAACCTAGCAGAAACTAGTACGGTCCATGCCAACCCCCAATCTCATGCTTTTCTCTCTACTCTTTTTAACTGGTAATGCTTCATCTGTTTCCTTCCCTCTTTCTCATTCCGCTTTAGAGAAGAGAGGCCGCTGCTCCTGCCCACACTTTGGCTTTGAAAGATGCCCTTGAGCCTTATTTTCGGCTTTGACCAGGATGAAAGTGCTCACTCTGCCTTTTCTGGGTGTGGTGGTGTTTCGTGGCCTCTGGGATCAGGCTGCCTGGGTCTGTAGGGCGACTCTGACACTTTCTGGCTGTGTAAACCGGGACAAGTCACTCTTTGTGCCTCAGTTTCCTTTTCTGGAAGATGGGGATAGTCACAGCACCATTTTTTGGGGGTGTTTTGAGACTTAAACGCTGAGCCCAGTGTCTGGCACAGAGATACATCCGATAAATAGTAGTGATGATTTGTTTCCTCCTGCCCCTGACTAGTCTTCGGAGAGGCTCTTGGCTGTCTTGGGCTCTGATCCTCAACTACCTAACTGTTTGTGCTTTGCGGGAACAAACGGTCCTTCTTTCCCACCTGAGCTGGAAGAGAAAGAGCCAGCATGGTTAGACACATTTTTCATGATTTCCGTCTTTAATCCATAGGCTTCTGGTACCTGACTGTCCCTGTTTTCGCCCTTTTGAGCTACAGTCGGGATTATTCCTAATTTGCATCACACGGTTCCTTAGCAACCATCACTAATATAGGATCAGGTACAAAAATACTTTTGGTTAGAATTTCAAACATCTTAGTTTATTGTAGACCATCGCTTTAAAAAATATTTACTTTGATTCTTTTCCTACATTATTTTAAAAGTAATGTGAATTCATTGTAAACTATTTAGAATGCCCAGATAATCAGAACAAAAATCACCCTTCTGTCAGCATCCTTCCAGTTTTAAACATGTATATATTTGTACCAAACAGGAATTGTTGGACACATTCTTTTTGCAAACAGCCCCCACCTCCATTGCACACTGTCCATCTGTCCATAATGTTTTTAAATGATTTTTTAAATTAAAAAAATTTTATTGAAGTATAGTGGATTTACAACATTGTGTTAATTTCTGCTGTACAGCAGAGTGATTCAGTTATGCATACATAGACCTTTTTTTTTTCAAAAAATATTCTTTCCCTTTATGGTTTATCATAAGATACCAAATATAGTTCCCTGTGTTATACTGTAGGAACTTGTTATTCATTCTATCTATGATAGTTTTCATCTGCTAACCCCAAACTCCCACTGCATCCCTCCCCCACTTCAATATGATTTTTTTTTTTAAAAGATAGTATTTTAAATCAGATGAAATGTGGCTTCTCTAAGAGAAGCGACATTCCTGCGTGTGTGCTCAGTGGAGAGCGGGTGGCTGTGTGGTGGCCGTGAGCTGGATTGGCTACATCCAGGGGCGGCCCCGCTGTGCACTCTTGTGGGAAGGGCAGTGAGGATGCAGTTAGAATGTGGGTAGGGAAAGCACCTCCCCATCCTGACTTTGTTCTTGCAACCATAGATGGCTTTCAGCCCTGGTGTGAGTAGATGGATGGACAGCCAGCCTGCTGCCATTGGCATTTACTGACACCAGGGCAGTTACAGGGAAATATGGACTCCTTGGGACCTGGCCATGGAGCAGAGGGATGTAGGGCTCGCCTCCCAGGGAAGCAGGCAGTGGTTCACAGAGACGCGGGAGCCAAATTGTCTGCATTCAAGTCCCATTACTGCTGCTTGCATGTTGGGCAAATCTTTCTCTGTGCCTCAGTGTCCTCAGCTGTGAAATGAAGATCATCTCTTAATGCAGTTACATGGACTAAGTTAATATGCACAGACAAAACACTTAGTGTCTGATCTATAAGTACAGAATGAACATTGCTCGCAGGTATTACTGTTGTAGGGTAGTGATTCTTAACCTTGGTTGCACAAACATCCCGGGCAGCTTAAAACATCACTGGTTGCTCTGTCCCACCCAGATCAATGGAATTTGAACCTTTGTCAACATAGTGGGCCTCAGGCAGAGAGCTTTTTTTTTTTTTTTCCCCTCCCTCGAGTGATTCTAATCTGCAGCCAAGGCTGAGAACCGTATAGTGGAGGAGGAGCTGGTGCCTCCAGTCTTTGATTGACAACAGCACATCGCTGTTAATGAGGGCAGGTGACAGTACTTGGGACCTGTCTGTGGCTCGGGTAGTTAGATAAGGAGGCTGTTAGACGGGGGTAGGCCTAGTGACCTTGGCACCCTGTGTAAGCAAACCCAAGCCTAAACCAGAGTCAGTGCACTCAAATGTAAGAAAACAAAACTCAAGAATGACTAATTATAAACAGCTAACTAGATTTACTCGAATCTGAGAAAAGGAAACTCAAGAACAACTGTCCTGTCGGCCAAATAGATTTGTCCAGTTAAGGTAACTGTTTAAGCTACAGACAATTAAATGATTGCTTTGCTTTGCTTTGCTTCTGTCTCTTCACCATAAAAGCCTCCACCCTCGCCACTGCCTTCCTTGTTCCAATAAAGCCTTCAAAATTTCACATGTCTGAGTTTACCTTTTCTCACTTTGCAGCTCTAAGCAGCCCTGTGCAGTGGTGCTCAAGCCTACCCTCAAGGAACTCGGGAGCAGAGATTCTTGGGTTTGATTTGAACTTGGAGATTCCTGGAGATTCTTATTCAGAGGGTCTGCAGTTCCATCATCCACTATGGGTTTCCCTGGGTACAATCAAGGCGTCAGCATGTCTGTGTTCTCTGTGTGTGCTGGTTGCTCAGTCGTGTCCGACTCTTTGTGACCCCATGGACTGTAGCCCACCAGGCTCCTCTGTCCATGGGATTCTCCAGGCAGAATACTGGAGTGTATTGCCATTCCCTTCTCCAGAGGATCTTCCTGACTCAGGGATTGAACCCACATCTCCAGTGCCTACTGCATTAGCAGGCAGATTCTTTACCACTGAGCCACCTGTTCCCTATGGAGGCTTTAAAGGTGAATGAGTTGCTTTGCCTCTTGCAGCTTAGAGAGGCTACCTTTTTCCACCTTTAGAGCCAGCAGGGGCAGTTTGGGTCCTTCCTTTGAGAGCATCACTCTGACCTAGTCTTCTTACTCCCTCTTCCACTCTAAGGATGCTGGGGACTCTGTTAGGCCCTCCTGGAAATCCAGAATGATCACCTTATTTTAAGGTCAGCTAATTATCAGCCTTCATTCCCATTTGCCATGGAAGGTAACATTTTCATAGGTTCTGGGGGTTAGGATGTGGACATCTTTGGGGGCCATTCTGCTGCCCACCACTTCTATTGTCTTGAACAATTTTTTTTAGATCGTTTGCTGTTGTAAATCTCAGGTGGAGGTTCATCTCATCACCCTCTCCAGGTGTAAACTCCTCAAAGACTGAAATTGTGTCTTGCTTCTCCGTGAATTGCCTATAACTTGAATTTTAAACCCGAGTTTCTGTTATCCCTGGGGGTATGGAAGAGCTTTCCATGGGGATGTGAGCAACGGTAGATCCAAATGAATCCACTCCAGCATCCTTTGCTCAGACACATCTGCCTGAGAGCACACCTGCTGTGACGGCCAGTTCTCCTTTGTCCTCTTCTTTCCAGATGCTTTTCTCTCACTTTTTCAGAGGAAGTGGTAGTTCTTCCCCACCCTAAAGTGCCAAACAGAGACATTAAAAACGCCCATGTCTGTGAAACCCTCATATTTATTTATTTGGCTGCGCCGGATCTTAGTTGTGGCATGTGAACTCTTAGTTGCAGGATGGATCTAGTGGGATCTAGTTCCCTGACTAGGGATCAAACTCAGGCCCCCTGCATTGGGAGCTCTGAGTCTTAGCCCCTGAACCACCAGGGAAGTCCCTCTGGAACCCTCATATTGATTAAGACTTGTATTTTCAACAAATTGTATTATGTATATTTAACATGTATACACCAATATTTTTAATATATCTACAGTGCCTTGATCAAATGTATAGACTCCAAAGGAAAAAATTTTAACATTCGGAGCCTAACATGCAGAAATCAAAAAGTAAATTACAATTTCAGTTAATTATGTTTTTCCTGCATAAAATTTTGATTAGGATGATTAATAAAAGACTTTATAGCATAAAAATTACAAGTACAATAAAATTATGCTAAGAAAAGTAAATATAATTTCAAGGAGGAAAAAGGAAAATGTAAACCTTTCTGACTCATAAAGAAGAGTTTGTTTATGTAGTTTTTAAAATAGCTGATGGTGGGTATCAAATTGCTATGGCATTTGGATTCCTTTGGAAACTTTAAAAGAGTGATGTAACAGTTTTATATTTTATAAAATGTCAATATTTACAATACAGTGGGAAGTGCATGGTTTATACTATTTAAGTTTACGATGAAAATGTGCAGGGGCTTATATACAGCATCAGAATTCTTTTAGGAGTAGTATGGGCTTGAAAGTTTGAAGACCATCTACCCTATGGCACTTTACACATGATGGGTGCTTAAAAATGTTTATATTTGAAGAGGGATTTAAGTGGCGTTTGTAAAACATTAGAAGAAAGAAAAGTGAAAGTGATGTTGCTCAGTCGTGTCTGACTCTTTGCAACCCCATGGACTGTAGCCTACCAGGTTCCACCGTCCATGGGATTTTCCAGGCATTAGAAAGAGTATAGTTAAAGTGGTCATACGAGTTCAAAATGAGAACATTTCATGAATAAGATCCTCTGATGGATGGCTGGGATGTGCACCCTTTGACAGCTAGTGAGCATCTTTGGAATCTCGGTTTCATTTTTCCAGTAGCAACTGCTTCTTTCCTTGCCTGCCACCAGTTGCTCTGCAGTTCCATTCAGTTCTGACACTCAGTACCTGGAGCTGGCACAGAGCCCACAGGTCAGGATCTGAGTCTCCTAAGACTGCTTCCCCCCTCCAGATGCCAGTTGCAAATAGGGTCCCCAAGCTACCTACACTTCTGTCTGGCCAGCTACAGAATGGTGATTCCCATGACTCCTAACCCCACTCAGGTTCCATAATTTGCTAGAATGACTCAAAACTCCAGAAAGTGCTATGCTTAGCAGTAATAGTTTTATTATGAAGGATACATCTCAGGAACAGCCAAACAGAAGAGATGCGTAGGATGAAGTTGAGGGGAGAGGGAACTTCCGTGCCTTCTCTGAGGTGCCAGCTTCCTATCACATCCGTGAGCTCACCAACCTGAAAACTCCCCCAGCTTCGTGGTTTCATCATACAGGCACAGTTGATTAAATCACTGGCCACTGTTGACTAGGCTCAGTCTCTAGCCTTTCTCCTCTCTCCAGAGATCAAGGCCGTGCAGAGAGCGGTGGGGTGGGGCTGAAATTTCCAACCTGTGGTCCACTCCTGCGGTTGGTTTCTCTGGCATTCTGCTGCCATCCTGAAACTATCCAGTGGGTCTGCCAAAGTTCATGTCATTAGCATAATTTCTGGTGCCGTCAAAAGAAATCATTACGATTAACAAGACATTCTCATCACTCAGAAAACTCCAAGGTTTTAGGAGCTCTGTGCCAGTCACCCGGGACAAAGACCAACTACTGTGTGCGTGTGTGTGTAAAATACATGTCATATATCTTCATTTATTTATTATACCACATTGACATTCTCAGAAATCAGGAATCTTCTTTCTCAGTCTGGGAAGATCGGGGGTTGGCTTAAGGGGGCAGAAGCAAGTGTAACTTTATGGCCTTTGCCAAGTCTCAGAGGAATAGCACTTGGCAAGGCTCTTGTTAGAGACTTTAATTGCTCACTTAGCTAACCACCCAGCCACCCTAGCAACTTCACAGTGTGCTAGATCCGAGGCTAGGAGCCTAGGAGCCAGGAGGTGGAGGGTGGAGGGGAGGCAGGAGATACAAAGTTGACTTAAGCACAGTTTCTGGCCTGGAGGAGCCTGCAGTCCATGGTGAACTGCCCATCTTTCTCTGCTGTCCTCTGCTATCCTCTTGGGTCGTGTCTCACTGGTAGAAGATGCTGCTGGTAGAAGGGGATTGGGCCGTCCACACCGCCTGCCATTGGGAGCCTGCCAGGGTCTCCAGTGTGGCAGCTGCTTAGCTCCCTGCCCCATTGCCTTGCACATCCCCCTGGGTGACCCCTGCAACCTCCCTCACCTATGCTCCAGTCTGCCTTAGTCTGTTCATTCCTCCTTAGCAGGTTTGAGTCCATTTTTAGGGGTGGTGAGTGGACGGAAAAATGTCACTAATCACTTATGACAGATGTCGCCACAGCTTAATTAAGACCAGACAGTTTCAGCTCAGGAACTTCATAGATGATGTGGGAAGAATGTTTGATCACAGAGCAAGGATTCAGGGTCTCCGGCAAACTCCTGTTATCAGTCTGTCTCACCTTTCTGCAAAGAGATTAATTCTACAATGTAGGAGATACAAAATGTGTGAACTGTAGTTTCCATCCTCATGGAGGTTTTAATTAAAAATTAAAAGTTTGTGTGTGAAAAGAAAGAAGGCATAAAACTGTATTTAGTGCCAACACCTCCTCAGAGAGAGAGAAACTGGATTTTGGAGTCTGTCCCTGGCTGCTTGGGTTCTGCCTCCTCTCTCTGCTAAGGGAGGCTGTGTGTCTGTTTGCTGGATCAGTGGTGAAGGAGTCAAGAACCTTAGGCTAGGTTTTGGGGAGAGATTTTGATGGGGAATTAGTCAAGACTGGGCAAGAGGAAGCTGTGGGTTAGAAGAGATAAGAGATATGAAGGAGAGCAGTGGGGAAAGAGGGTTTGATTAAGTGTTGGTATAGATTATGAATTAGATCCCCTTTGATGTTCTAGAAGAGGTGCCAGCAAAGATTGGAATTCTCACTATTTTTGATCTCTAAACTGTGCTTCCTAAAATGGAATATCAGACAGACACTGGACCACATGACACTCTGGTTTGTATTTGGTTTATATGCATTTTTTAATTAAAGGAATTAATGCATCTAGTGGTGTAAATGATAAAATAGGATGCATTTGTTATTACCAAGATGCCAGTAAAAATAGTAACTCCCAGTTTAAACTGAGGCTAGCTGTGCTTTTGAAAATACCTTCAGGATGAAATGTAAATTTAATCATGCTAGTCTTATGCTTAAGACTCTTCAAGGGATCCCCCTTACACTTCAAGTGAAATCCCATCTCCTTACTATAACTTCAAGCTAGGCCTCTGCCCATCCCTCTCAAGATACCTCAGGCCATTTTCCTCACTCTTCTCTGGCCCTGCTAGCCTTCTTTCAGTTTCTAGAGGACTGTAAGCTCAGCAGCTTTGGGGGCCTTTGCATAGCTTGGGCGCTCAGTCAGCAATGCTTTTCTCCTTGTCCCTATGCACGGTATGGGGATACCATACTCTCCTCTACTGTGCGTGATATGTTCCTCTTCATCCTTCAAGTCTTGATTAAATCTCACCTCCTCAGAGAACCTTCTGTGACTCCGCCCACCTTCTGATCTAAAATAAGTCATGCCATTGTTGTTTCCTATAGTTGAATGGTGACTCCCAAGTTCTGGGTTGCACAACCCCTTAGAACCTATGAACTGTGACCTTATTTTGAAAAATGGTCTTTGCAGATATATGCCATTAAATGAAGGATCTCAAAATGAGATCATCCTGGACTATCTGAGTGGGCTCTGAATCCAACAACAAATGTCCTTTAAGAGATACACAGACAAGACCTACGTGGGGAGAAGAGGAGATGGCCACATGAAGATGGAGGGAGAGATTGGAATGATGCAGCCGTAAGCCAGTGAGCACCGGGCCACCAGGAGATGAAAGAGGCAAGGAGTGATGCCCTCCTAGAGCTTTTGGAGGGAGCGTGGCCCTGTCCACACCTTGATTTTGGCTTGTAGCCTCCAGAACTGCGGGAGAACACATTTTTGTTGCGTTCAGTTGCCCAGTGTGTGGTGCTTTGTTACCGCAGCCACAGGGAGCTCATACACGCAGCGTTCTGTTCTTCTCCATCACATTGCTTACGACAAGTTGCTTTCATGTCGTGAACTTGGTGATCTATTTATTACATGCTTCCAACTCCTCTTCAACATCGCTTGTCGCTGTCACATTTGGATCTTTTCCATTTCCTGCTCTATCTGCAGTGCCTGGCGTAGTAGCTGACACACAGCAGATGCTGAATAGATATTTCTTGAATGAATGAAAAGAAATAACATGACTCCCTTTTTAGAACTGCTAAAGAAGGTACCACCTTCTGGAGAGCATTGGACTTGTTGAGGTTGGAAAGTGTGCTTCTCAAGTGCTTGCATCACCTGAAGATGTCAGATGATAAAGAGCTACTGCCCTTTGTAAGGGTTATAACCGTTTCCTCTCAAGTTGAGCCCATGCTTATAATTCTCTTTGCTGATCCTTTCTTTATGGAAAGGGAAGACACTTAGCTTTCTTGTGGTCTTTGAACGACCCCAGGTACCGATGGGGCCAGAGGCAGCCTCACTCGGAGCCTGATGCAGAAGTCTTGGGCACATCAGGTTTCAGAGGCCATCAGTGCCAAAGAAAACACATTCTTTAAAGAGAAGGGTAATTGCTGAAGGCTTTGTCTAATGTTAAGGCAGAGGGGATGGACCATTTGAACTGGTTTAGTATTCATGATAATATATGGTTTAGGACTCAATAAAAGGGTATAATTCTATTCAGGGATTCCACTGAGCTCATAAACCACGGGAGTGTGGCTCGTCAGCAGAATGTAGAGATTGGGTTACCACGGAGCTTGTCAACAGGGACCACTCAGGGCTGTTGATCACTCTTGAGAAAGAATTATCATGGGGCTCCTCTGGACTGCATGCCTAGAAAGATTTGTGCCCAGATAATTCCATTAAACTGTGTGTCTGTGGTCCCAAAGTATACCAAGGATCACAGTGGAACAGTTTCATTGCATGGTAAATAATGAAATTTATGTACAAAAAAGTTTGTCCCAAAAGATGCCATAAATAAGCAAGTGGGTGTTCTCTAGAACTCTGGATGAGACAGTCTTTACCTTTGCTTGAGAGTTATGACTGTAAAAGTGAGTGTGGCATAGTGTGGGACAATAGGGGATAGTGGGGACTGTGCTCAGTTAGAAAGTGAATGTCTTGCTTAGACCCGGGGTTTGCCAAACAAAACATGTCTGCAGGACAGTGTGAGATCTTGGTTTACATACTTATCTTTCCATTAGACTAGGGGTTCACAAACTATAGCCCTTGGGTGAAATATGGCCCACTACTTCTATCAATAAAGTTTTATTGGAGCACAGTCCATTTGTTTACATACTATCTGTGGTTGCTTTTGAGCTGCACTGGAAAAGCTTCATTGGAAAAGCATGAGAACAAATGACCTTCAGAGACTGAAATATTTATCATCTGACCTTTTACAGAAAAAGTTTGCCAACTCTTGCGCTAGGCTGTGAGCTTCTAGAGGGCAGCTTGGCACATATACTAAACTCGGTAATGTAAACTTGTTTACTTTGAGGGGGAGATTTTATATTATCTATGGCAGGTGCTGGGTGCTGTTTTCCCAGCAGCAGTTTCCCTCTTCTTACTTGCTAATGGGGTAGCCTTGGGCTTTAAGAGTAGGGTATCGGCTTCTCCCCAGTCCCAGAGGGTGAATTTTGGTTAGATCAAGACAATTATGGTTATTCCACTCCTCCTACTAATTCTGTACATAGGCATAGGTTTGTGATGGGATTATGGCCACTGAGACGCAGGAAGTGTAGATTTCTCCAATGACTGAACTCTACTGGGGGTTCCTGAGAAGGGAAGTCCTAAGGGATGGTTTCACATCCTTCAAAAAGGACCCATGGAGGAATTCCCTGGTTGTCCAGTGGTTAGGACGCTGCGTGTTCGCTGTTGAGGGCATGGGTTTGATCCCTGGTTGAGAAATTAACACCCTGAAAGCCGAGTCAAAACCACCCCCCCAAAAAAACCCAACAACAACAATAAAACCAGAGCAAAAGGGCCCCAAGGAGCGCTGTTTTCCCTTTTCCTCTGGACATTGTTGAGGGAGGCTGTTGCACTTGGATCAAGTGGAGCGTTTTGGGACAAGCCCAAGGGCAAAAGCCAAAGCTGAGGATTGCAGAGTGAAACATATAGAGCCTAGGATCTCAGTGGCCGAAAGCCAGATTAATCAACCCAGGGTCTATCTTACTCTTTTTGGTGGTTAAATGTCCTTATTGCTTATTCACTTTTAATTGAATTAAGAAGCTTGCACCCAAAAAATATTATATTGTTGTATCTGCCTATTCTTTATTTTGGAGCTATATATTTATGCTTGTTTACTAGGAAGGCCTCCTATAGATTTTATAAAAATGTTCTTCTAATATTATTTTTCATTTAGAACTTTATTAAGAATTAATTTTTTTATGTGGTATGAAGCAAGGGTCTAACTTTGTTTTTATTCCAGATGGAGAAATCATTTTTTGAGTATATGATGGGGAATGAAATCCAGTGTGCTCATAGAATTTTCATTAAGATAATATGATACTTTCTGCATTGAAAACTAATACAAGATTGTTTTCTTAAAAATGTCTTAGGAAAGGGCTAACTTAATTGATGATTTTTAAGTGTGATATTAATGTAACCAGAATGTTCTCTGATTTCCAAGAAGGAACTTAAAATAGCATGCAGATCTTTGCCAGAAGTTATGAATTTCAGACAGACCATATCATGTCAGAGAAACACCCATCCTGTTAAATTTATCCAATCTGGCCCATCCCAAGGAAAGATACTGGGCTTTTTCCTAGTGCTGATTTAGAAAGTTGAAGAAAAAAGTCAGAGTGAAAATTTATCAGTATCTTGCATTGATGTAAAGGAAAGTGATTTTGAACTGCAGAAAGTCCTTGAAGCTAATTATACTGGGAAACAACCTTTCAGGTAAATCTGCTTAAAATAGGGGTTAATATTTCTCATTGAATCTAAAACAAACAAACAAAGCCCTTTGATATATGCTTTGTTAATTAAAAAATACCTTCAATAAACTGAACTGATAACTTAATAGGAGAAGATATTTGCAATACATACAACCAGAGATTAGTATCAACATTATAAAAGGAACACCTACAAGTCAATAAGAAAACAAAATAGAAACATGGCAAAGACATGAACATATGTTTCTCAGAAGAGGGAAGAAAAAGTCAGTAAATTTATGAATTCTTGTTTGTATTATTTGTGTTAGGGTCAAAACCTCAATGAAATTCCTCTTCACACCCATTTAATTAGGAAAAATGAACCATATACTTAACCATATTTAGTTTTTAATTGCAATTATGCACTAATTGGTGGAATGTACAAAGTACAAGTCAGATGTTTATCTTTTTGGTGTAATTAAAAAAAATTCAGCTCATAAGATGCATTACTGGATACCCAGAATCTTATTGTAAAAAGGATCAATGTTGACAAAAAAAATTGAGGACATCAAATTTTCTGTTTAAATCATTCTTTTTGAAACGCTTACTTTTGCATCATCCCTGCAGACTTTTCCTTTTCAGTTATAAGCTGTTTGACTTTGGCCATATCCTCCTTTGCCAATAGTCTTACATTTGGCTTGAGCAGCTCTCCCATCATCACTCATGTGTAATTCATGACTTCTTGCATCTTTGGGATGACTTAGGGTCACTGTGAAATCTGTTTGCACTGAAATGGCAGTGCTTTGTAGTGCCGTTGTAGTTCCCTTGGATGTTGACAAAAGATTTCATTTAGAACTGAGATTGGAGTGATGGAAGCATGTTTGCAGCTGGAGTGGCTTCCAGCTTCTTTTGTCTCTCTAGCAATCATTTCCACCTTTTGGACATAGCATTCTAACTTTCTTGCAGAGACTTACCCCCTCCCATCTCTTAGTCCATGTGATTTGACTCTGTCTCCAGAGGTGGGCATGATCCCAGGACTGGCCACTCAGGACAGTTGCATTTCCGTGGCCACAAAGGTTGGTTCAGAGGTGAGCATGTGACTGAAATGAGGCCAGTGAAATTTCATTCTATGACTTTTGATGGAGCCCTTGGAAAAGAGGGTGTCCCTTTCTCCCAGAGTTGCTGAGCTGCTGAAAGGTAAGCCTGGACATGCTGTGGTCATCCTTGCTGCCACTTGGGAGAAGCAGAGCTGAGATCAGAGCCAGCAGCAAAAAGGCAACAATATGCTGTCATGGAGGCAGATATTCTCTTCTTGACATTTTTTGAGAACCTGGAAAGGTTTTTATTTTCTAGTGTTCTTATAAATTGTGTAAATTGGGTTTCTTTCACTTGCCCTCAAATAAGGCTGGTGGACAAATATGATATCAGAATTGGGATTGGATTCTTAGTCTTAGTTCATTGTATTCTCTACTTGGGTGCTTTTGCCACAGTCACTTATTCAGTTTACCTTGCCTCTGGATTTGTGGTCTAGTGAGAGGTAATGTTATCACATGTGGAAGAAATTGCCCTCTATGTTGATGGAATCTTGTTCACATCAGCCAAGCTAGATATCTAGGAAAACATTTGTTCCATAGAAGGGTGGACCAAACTTCACTCCCCATCAGTAACCTTGTATAATACCTTCAAAAAGAAACTTCATAGCAGAAGGTGATTGGGAACTAGAAATGATATGGAAAAGTGTAGGTATTTGTAGAGTGTGAGGAGGAACTGCTCCATGGATCCCACATCAGCTCATATGCGGCTCAGTAAGAAGCAAAGAAATACACTTGGCCTTTCTTTCTCTTCTTCCTGTTTAACCAAATTCCGTGCCACTGAACATGACCAGAAATGACAGAAGAACACTAACATATTAGTCTTAGGTTTGGGGGAGAAAATAAGCAACTTGACAAAACACTTGTCTAGTTCTTCCACCCTCCAGAGTGCTGAGGGGTAAAGTAGATGAAACTCGGGTATACGTATCAGGCGGGTTAGGCTAGGCTTTGCTGCGGTAATGAACAATTTTTAAATCCCAGTGGCTTTTAACAACATAAGTTGATTTTTTGTTCATGGTACATGTTCATTGTTGGGTTGGCAAGGGCTCCGAGACAGATAGAACAGCCACCATCTTCATTATGGTCAGTCACCATCCCAGATGGGAAACAGAAATTAAATGACTCATCGCTTTCACTCACAACTCATGGGCCAACCACAGGGGACCAGATTGTACAGTCTTACCATGTGTTGGAGGGGTAACACGGGAAGCAGCATTGTTGATGTCCACGGTAGCTAAGTTCCAGCCTTGTGTTTGATGGATGGGGGAATAACATGTAGAGGGAGAATAAAAAGGACGCCAATCTCAGGGAGGTGGAAAGGAAGACGGGGTGAGATGATGCTGGGGTGGGATGAACGAGCCTAAACGTCCCATGAGTATATGATTCAGTCTTCTGAAACTTGAGTTGCCATTTGTTGCTTAAAAATACAGAATTTCAGATCTCACCCCAAACTGGACAGAGTTAGAATCTGCATTTTAACAAGATCCCCAGCTGATTTATATGCGTTAAAGTCTTCCCTGATGGCTCAGTTGGTAAAGAATCCTCGTGCAATGCAGGAGACCCCGGTTCAATTCCTGGGTCGGGAAGATCCCCTGGAGAAGGGATAGGCTACCCACTCCAGTGTTCTTGGCCTTTCCTTGTGGCTTAGCTGGTAACGAATCCACCTGCAATGCGGGAGACCTGGGTTTGATCCCTGGGCTGGGAAGATCCGCTGGAGAAGGGAAAGGTTACCCACTCCAGTATTCTGGCCTAGAGAATTCCATGGACTATACAGTCCATGGGGTCACAAAGAGTCAGACATAACTGAGCGACTTTCATTTTCACTTTCAAAGTGTGAAAAGCTCTGATATGTATGACAATTTTAGGTGGCATATGGATATACTTTTATCTTAATAATTCTTAAACAATAAGTAGTTTCAATAATATTTGATGATTTTTAGTTTTATTGCATTCTTTCTATTTTTTATGGAATTAATTTCAGATGAAACAACTTATTTTACCAAAAGTTAGTCAATTTAAGAAAATATTAATTTAAGAGTAGCACAGGTAAGATACCAATATAGGACTAAGTATTAAAAATGGTACCTGGATGCCTGAAGTCTGGGGAACTCTGCTCCACTGGAGATTGTTCCCAGCTTCCCGTTTTCCAAATTCTCTTGCCCTCCTCAGCTCCCCGTCTGCTTGTAGAGTTCCCAGGGAGCAGCCTCCTAGTAGTCATAGGTAGGCAGAGACACGACAAAGACACCGTTAGGCTGTGTGTGGAAGGGAAATGGTCAAAATATCTGAGTGAGAGAGGGGTTTATCTGGAATAATAGGACTAATATGTATTAGGGCCCTGAATCACACAGGTAATTTCTTCTTTTTCCCAGTCTTTGAATATGTGTGTGTGTGTGTGTGTGCACGCGCACGTGTGTGTGTGTGGGCTAAGTTGCCAAGGAATGTGGGCAGCCTCTAGAAGCTGGAAAAGACAAGGAAACCGATTTCCCCCTAGAGCCTCCGAGCACAAGTCCAACATCACAGAACCCAGGTCCACTGAAACCATGCATCATCATCCAGAGCTTCCAGAAGAAACAGCCTTGACGACACCTCGCTTTTAGCCCCATAAGACTCATTTTGGACTTCTGACTTGCAGAGCTGCTGGATAACAAATTTGTATTGTTTGAAGCCGCTATGTTCATGGAGCTTTGTTATAGCAACAAGAGCAGACCAGTTCACTGCAATCCTCACTGCAGGGGTAGTGAAGTAGGTGTGGACTCCAGCAGCCTGTAGGAATGGCCACAGAGACAGCTTCTCTATTAAGACCCCCGGATGGCTATTATCCCGTGAGTCTTGTTGACTGAGTGGCTCCCCGGCCCCGCCCAATCACCTGTGCAGTCAAGTGCCCTTCACGAGCACAACTGACTCTAGTGTCATGTTCATTTAAGTGCTGTAAATTCCAACCAGGATGACAGACAGGCTGGACCAAAAGATACCTCCTATTCAAAGGAGGTATCTTTTTTCATGTTAGCTTAAAACAACCTCTTAAAGTCACTCTCGTAGTAGTGTACACACATGACAGGCTAGCCCTGGGTTGGGGGGGAGGGGTTCCCACCTTCCTGCCCCAAATCTAAGTAGGATTTTGTGTGTTTAGGAAGAATGTATGGTGGCTTCCTCCTAATCACCACAATTCTTCTGGTTCCACTTTGCACTTTATTTTTAAATTTTAACAATTTTTTTGTGTGTGTATGTGTGTTTTTCTCCCCATGGGCCCAGAGGCTGAAGGTCATTTATTTCCTGCTTTCCGACAATGGTATTAGAGCCGCGTGAAATTAACTCACACATCCTACTTTTGTTTCTCGAAGTATAATAAGCAAGATGTTGTGCTGGGGCTTCTTGTACACAGAAGTCCGAGTTTGTTGTCCTCTTCTATCTCTCTCAGCTGTGTGCACGGTACTGCTCAAAGCCTTGTTTCTCAGCTATAAAATAGGAGTATAAACTCTGAATTCTAAGGACTGGTGTGAGGATTAAACGGTTAAACGGCATAATGCAGGGAAAGTACCTATCTCCATGTTCAATTGATGTTGCTCAGTAAATAGTAACTATTGTGACACTTTTTTCTTAAATTCAGTGTGTTGATCTCATATTAGACTTTTGACTTAAGAGATTTGACATCTTATAAGAGTTCCCCCCTGGATTCCTAGGCACAGTACTTTCTTACTGTATGTCCCCTGCCCTCCACCATCCTTGTGGGATGGGCTTTGTTAACTGAGTACTTAGCACCTACTTTTTGTTTCTCCATCCCAATAGAGCCTGGCTTTCTGGTTTCCACTCCTCCCCTGAGGCCCCTGGGTCCCACAGAATCTGAGTCCATCCTCATTTCAAGGCCCTGATTGGCCTGAAGGTGATTGTTAATAACTGATTCAGGGATTTGAATTTGATCCAATGATCACATGATGTTGCCCCAGCAACTGTTATTAGGTTGGGGTGGGCGTGTGGCCCAGGATGGAATGAGGCAGTCTTCTTTCTCTGCCGAGATATGGAGAGTAAGCAGGTCCCTTTGTACAGGCTGCCATATGCCCCCATGAAGTTCAGAGTCAATGTGTGGAGGAAGGCTGAGCCCAGAGAGCCTGAGGAGTTCAGATAGAGCCCTGATCATATCATACCTGCAGCCTATACCATCTCTTGACTCCCTGTTAGAAGAGATAGTAGTGTGTCTTTTGATTGTTCAAATAAGTTTGTGTCAGGGTCAAGCTAGAGATTCTTTGTGGAAGAATTTTCTCCTCTAGGTAAGTGGGCATTTGCCGTGTAAAAACACTATTCCCTTTGTTGTTCCCAAGCTCACAGAGCATCCTTTAAGGAGTCAAGGCAGATCTGAGAAGTTCAAGGCTAGGTTACTTTAAGGAAAAAAAAAAAAATTAATCTAAGGGAATCTTAGGAGAGCTTCAATGGAAAGTGAAATAAGACACAAATTTACCTGTATCTACCAGAAACTCCAAGCCCCTCCTTTGTGTGATTGATACCCTGTGAGAGGTAGCATGGCTCTGAGAGGCAGCATAGCATGGTGGGAAGAATCATTTAGAATCTAGACTCTGATCTGGGGCTGGATCCTGACTCCCCTACTAGCTAGCTCTCTACCTTTGGACAAGTCACTCAGTCTCTGATTTATTATTTATCTGAGTGCTTCCAAAAGTCTCCTATGTGCTGAGCACTGTTCTAGGTTCTTTTCATGGATTAGCTCACTTTATCTTTGTGCCCACAAAGTAGGTATGTTTTACTAATGGGGATATGGACTCAGAGAAGTGAATAACTCAAAATCACAGAGCAGAAAATGATGATACTGAGATTTGGAGCCAGATAATGGGATGCTAGAGACATCTGGTCAACCCAAACCACCATATCGTACTGCCTCCAAGTTTCAAAGGAACAGGAGGAACTGGTTACACGCAGGCAAGAAGATGAAGGTAGTGACAGGGAAGCTTTAATACCCATAGCTCCTTTCTTCTTTTATTTTTAACTCACTTCTACAGGCATCCCGAAGGCTATGAAGACTAGCTTTTCAGTTTGTTTTACTGCATGGAACATCTGCTAGGGGCCTCCTCAGTCAAGTCTGTTAGGGATGCAGGAAGGGTTAGGAGCCAAGCTTCCTTACAGTTGCGCTTCCCTAATTCCACTACCCCCACTAAGTAAGACCCACATGCACTTGACAATGGAGAACTCCCCTGAGAGGCTCCTGGCGAGACTGAGACCAGGCTCTTGCTTCAGATGCTCTGGCTTCGCACACACCTCATGTGCCTGGTCATTTCCAACCACAGTCCTGCCCTCTGGCCCCAAGCTGACCATAACCTGCCAGCCCCACACCACAGACCAGCAAACTAAGTCTCACACCTGCCAGGAAAGCTCCAAGCCATCCCCTCCAACTGGAAACAAGACCTAGAAATGCGTGACCCACTTGAACCCCACATCTTCATCCAGTTAATGAGATGGGTGATAGAGGGTCTGCCCACCTCACACTGTGTAAGAGTAAGGAGGTCATATATATGAAAATACTTTGTAGATGGTAAAGTGTTCTACAGACGTGATGGTCACATGATTAGTAGTAATGTGGCCATTTTGTACTCCTTCTCCTTATTTTAATGTGTAATGATAAATGGCGACAAAAAGGCCACCAGATCAGTGTGAGATAGTAGATAACGATGGTAAAGGTACAGACAGTGGGGTCCCCACAGCATCAGGCTTCTGACACTTACTAGCTGTGTGATGCTGGGACATTCCTTATGCGCTAAGGCTCAGCTTCTTCTTGTGTAAATGGGGGGGTAATACCCATGTTATGGTTGTGATAATCCATTTGGATTTAAAGTGTTGTTAGGAACATCTGCTTTGCCTGAGCCATCACTGATCACCCCCTTGTCCTGGAAGCAGCACCTTGATTTCCCTCGGCAGGGTCCCTGCCTCACAGCACCTTAATGTGGCTGGCCTTCCTTCTCCAATCTGCACCAGAACCCAAGCCATGCCTTAGCCTCTCTGCCGGGAACATGCCTGACATGAAGGCAGGACACATTTGGAGCTGATGAGGCTGTGGTTTAGTCTTGCTGTCGAGAACCCTGGAGCTGGTTTGATTTCTGTTGGAAAGCCTACTTCATCTACTTTCCCTCCAGTTCTGTGAGCTCCTCTGGAGCCTTCTGTTATCACCCATCTTTGGCCAGAGTGAAAGTCTTTGCTAACCTGAGCATTCTAACTGATCCAAAAGCTTATTAGCACATGTATTTACCAAGTACACATACACATGTTGGAGAAGGAAATGGCAGCCCACTCCAGTGTTCTTGCCTAGAGAATCCCATGGACAGAGGAGCCTGGTGGGCTGCTGACAATGGTGTCGCACAGGGTCAGACACGACTGAAGCGACTTAGCAGCAGCAGCAGCATGACACATGTTACAGACAATGGCTCTAGATTCAGTGACTGAATCACACATTCATGGGATGCTGGGGCCTACTTATTCCATGCTAGCATTTCCCACCCTCACCTTTCTTTCTTTCTTTTTATGATTGATGTCCTTTTTATTCCTCCCGTAAATGTCATTCTTCCTCCATCAAAGTCTAAGGCCCATAACCTACCTATTATGGGTCTCATGAGTGCTGCTCGTCAAATATTTCCAGTTCCACCTCTTCCAACACATGGCAGGATTGTATTTTCTGGGTCCCTTATGATCGGGTGGGACCTGGTTCCGGCAAATGAGTTGTGGGTGGAACTGATTTGTGCATTTAACCGCCAGTACCTGATGCCCCAGAGTTTTTATGCCCTCTTGAATGCCGACTGACCATATTTGTGATGGTCAGATGCTCTATCAGCCTGGGTACCCTTGTCAAACCCACAGTGGTCAATGAGCAAGAAATAAACTTGTGTTGTTAAAAGTCACTAGGATTTAGGGATTGTCTGTTACTGCAGCAAAACCTAGGCTAATCTGACTGATACATATACTCACTTTTCCTATCAGCTTTTTGCATGTTGGGAGCACTTAGGAAGTGGTTTCTTAAGTTGCTTATTTCCTTCCTCATATTTACAACTACCATACTGGCACTCTGATACCATTGTGGGCCATGTTCAATGGCACAGAGTTTGGTAAAACAAGAGTAGGAAAGTCCAATCTTGTGTCCTTGCTTCTTACTCAGGGTCATGAGGGTGTACACCACACTTCAGGAAGTACCGAAGTGGGGTCATGAGGATGACAAGGTCCTTGAGTGTAGATGTGTATCCCATCATTCTAGGGAGGACTCATTCAGCCAACATGTGCTGAGCTGGAACTCTGTGTTGGATGCTGTGCTAGGTGTAGGCAGGTGGGAAAAGATGTGGATGAGAAAGCCAACAATCTCAGCCCGGCACTCTTCTGGATGTGAGCCAAATTGCCTGGGAGTAGAAAGGCAGGAATGACAAAGCCCGGTTTTGGAGATTCACGTGTACTTGAGTCCAGTCATTAAAGAGAGCAGGACTTACCCGGGTCCAAAATAGCTTGAGAGCAAAGCCAAGGGCACCAAGTGTGTTGGTGGGGAAAATTCTTGGCCCCTAGCTTCCCAGGCACATTAAACAGCAACCCCCCTGGAACCGTGGTGTTCAGAAAATCTATGCAGAAAAGTTGGTAGGTGAGCTGTCCCAGCACTTTGTTGTTGAGGGATGGGGATTTGGGCAGCTGAGGGAGCAAGTTTCCATCAAGTATGTAGAAAAGAGCAGGGACTGGATCCAACATGATGCCAAAACAAATGGGAACAGCTAAAGCCAGACTTTCTCCTTGGTGCTTGAAGGCAATCTAACAGCCCCAGGAGTCAAGAGGGTGTTAGGTGGGGACTTGGGGGTGAAGACTTTGTGAGATGAAAGGGCTTGGGTGTTGCTGCGGTTTCAGTTTTCAGATGGAGTTGAGTGTGGGTATGGAAACATTGAAGTTACTATTTTAACAGAATGCTTCAGGAGACCAACAGATCATCAGAGTGAAAGTCTTCTGCCCAAAAGGGTTGTTGTTGTTCAGTTGCTAAGTTGTGTCCAACTGTTTGCTACCCCATGGACTATAGCATGCCGGGCTTTTGCATCCTCCCATTTGCTCAAGTTCATGTCGATTGAGTTGGTGATGCTATCGAACGATCTCATCTTCTGCCACTCAAAAGGGAGAAGCCTCTAATTTTGGCAGATCCAGGACACCCCCTTCAGTAAACCAGAAAATAAATGCTTTTCTCCTACTATACATAATAAACATGAAGCTTTTCAGTAAAATGATGAATGCCATTTAATGAATGCCTTTAATGATATGAATGCCATGAAAATGAGAATGTGCTCAACCTTGTCAGTAATCAGTAAAATGAAGAGCAATGATTTGTATTGGTGTTATCAGACTGAATTCCCAAGTTTGTGCAGGCTCTACTGAAGTATAAGCTACATTTTTTCCTGCTGGACTTAAACCTGGACGGATAGAGGGTGATGCTGTTACCATCTTGCCACCATGAAGGGAAAGCCTGTCTGAGAAGGGAGCCACACCAGCGGAAGGAGACACTAGATGGAGAGGGGGAGGGGGAGGGGGAGGGGGAGAGAGATCGGGGCCTGACAATACCATTGCAGCCCAGGATCAAGCTACACCTGAGGCTGGTACTCCTCTGGACTTTGCAGTTAAGTGAGCTAAGTTTGAGACTGATTTTCTACCTCTGGCAAGAGTTCTAGCCAACAAAAGCATAGTAATAGGGGAGAAGAGGTTCATGATATTTGTCACTTACGAGTGTTTACTGCATGCTGTTATAAGCACTTTATGTGTATTACTTCATTTAATCCTCCCAACAAGCCCATGAGGTAGGGTACTGTTGTTGTTTTGGTTGCGTTGGGTTCTTTGTGGCGACATGTGGGCCTAGTTGCCCCTCGCAGCATGTGGGATCCTAGTTCCCTGACCAGGGATCGAACCCGTGTGCTCTGCATTGGAAGGCAGATTCCTAACCACTGGATCAGTGGGGAGGTCTCAAGGTAGGCCTCTCTTGTCGTCATTTTACAGACAAGGAAACTGAAGGGGCTGAAGGTTCAAGATCACACAGCCAGGTTTGGACTGAGCTAGTCTGGCCCCAGAGCTTGTACTCTTAACTGCTGTCTCATCAGAACTCTTGCTGCTTTCTCTGCAGTTGATCAAGGCTCGCTTTGCCTGAAGGTCTGTGTGCAGAGCCAGTGGGATCCTGGACATTCAGTCTACGAGGAAAACCCACATGGTGTTTTCAGATTCATTGTCTTTCTACATTTAGAAGCTGATGATGATTTTCCATTCTTCAGTAAAATGCTATGGGATTATTTTGGTAATCAAATGTTTGTTGTTGGGAATGAATAAATTGTTCTCATCACCAGATTTGGTCATCTCACTTTGAAGTTGCAGAAGCAGGGCGCCGGCTTGTTCACAGTGGCATTCACTTCCACTTTGTAACCTCATATAATATATGCTGACGGTCTTTCCCCATTTGTAGTCTCTGGGAAGATGTTATTTATGATCCCTGATGCTAGAGGAAAAAAATTAGGTCACTACCTCACACATCTTCCTTTAACCATCCAAACACGTGGTTCACTAGGCAGAGATGCATTTTCTGAAGAAGAGAAAACTGGCTCTCTCTATTTTTTCCTCTTCTAGTCTAACTTTTCTAAACCAAGACTGCCGTGTTCTCAGTTGTTTGCAGATAGCATTTTGAAATGTCAAATGTGTTTCTTTTTCTTTCATGAAGTAGGTGAGCTGCAGCCTCTGTTCAGTGGTAGCTTCATTATATTTTTTATAAAGTCCTAAAGTTCTTTAAAGGGCTTCCCAGGTGGCTCAGTGGTAAAGAATCCACCTGCCAAGCAGGAGACACGGGTTTGATCCCTGGGTCAGGAAGATCCCCTGGAGAAGGAAATGGCAACCCACTCCAGCATTCTTGCCTGGGAAATCCCACAGACAGAGGAGCCTGGCGGGCTGCAGTCCATGGGCTTGCAAAGAGTCAGACGTGACTTAGCAACTAAGCGCAAAGCTCTTTAACCCCTGAAGCACTGACTCCCTGCACCTCATCTCCCTCTTGCCATTGGAGGACATCCAAGATGCCAGGTGGCCTGCTCCTCCCGCTGGGGGCCATCCCCTAGATGCCCAGGGTTTGCACTGCATGTCGCACACAGCGTGGGCAGACAGACCTGTGCATGTGAGCTGTTTGGAAAGCTCCATCTCAAACACTGATGTTTCGTGGTTGACACCTCATGAAGAGAGTCACGGGTCCACCTTGTTCCTGCCAAATTATATCAGTGTGGAATTAAGCTTTTTTGTTTGTTTGTTTGTGTTTGGTTTGGGGGAAGTCATAGTCTTTTTGAAATAATATACTTTGTTGTTTTTTTTACAAAATACACAGACCCCATGGAATGTATTTTTTTTGCTTCTTATTATACCCTAAAATTATGTGGAATTTTCATCTCTTGTGAATTAAAAACCCCTGTTACATGAAGATCAATTGTTAAGCCCTTTTAGAGACCCATGCAACATTTATTCTCAAAATATTTTACATGGGGGATACTGAGGGAGCATGTAGGTAGACTTTTGAGTTGGATGGAGGTCAAATCCAAGGGGTTTACTTAGTAGTTGTGAGACTTTGGGCAAAATACTCCATGTTTTTGAACCTCAGTTTCCCTCCTCTGTAAAATGAGGAAAATAATACCTCTGTGCAAGGGATGAGAAATGTAAGTATCTGAGGTGTTGTTGTTTAGTTGCTAAGTTGTGTCAGATTCTTTGCAACTCCATGGACTGTAGCCTGCCAGGCCCCTCTGTCCATGGGATTTCCCAGGCTAGAATACTGGAGTGGGTAGCTGTTTCCCTCTCCAAAGGATCTTCCCGACATGGGGATCAAACCCAGGTCTCCTGCATTGGCAGGCACATTCTTTACCACTGAGCCACTAGGGAAGCCCATCTGAGACATAGGAAGCATTCATTAAGTGATAATTGCTTTTTTATTTTTTATTGACACATAATTAATTTACAGTATTGTGTTAGTTTCTGCCATACAGCAAAAAAATTCAGTCATACCTATGTATTAATTCCCTTTAAAAATATTCTTTTCCATTATGGTTTATCACAGGATGTTGAATATAGTTCCCTGTGCTATCCAGTAGGACTGTGTTGTTTATCCATACTCTGTATAAATAGTTTGTATCTGCTAACCCCAAAGTCCCAGTGCTTCCCTCCCCCACCCCTCAGATAACTGCTTTTATTATTACCCTCTCTTGTGGCTTTTCCCTTTACGTGCGATTCCCATAAGAACTCAAGTACCAACCATTGGCTTAAGATGGGGAAGCAGGGGTAGATGTAATATGACGCCCGGGGATACACTGTGTCAGGCAAAACTTGATCAAAGTTAGGACTCAAACCCACACCAAGAACAAACAGATACTGGAAGCATTCATTTACTTTCAGAAAGATTCATCTTTAAACTATAAACTTCCTTCATTCATTCACAACTTCCAGTTTAGGCTGCTTTGGGGAATTTATTCCAGACAGTTTGGGATCTGTTCTCCAGGACCTTGTCCTAGACACGGAGGAGATGGGGCTTCTTTTGAAAAGTGAATTTAAGGTAGAAGTCAGGATGTAGCTAGTCCATTAGAGGAGCCAGAAGACAGAGGAGAGGTGGAGGGGAGAGGGGTGGGGAGCGGGATTGGGGAGGGGCAGCCTCGGAAAGCAAGGAATGTTCCCTTAAGGGGAAGGGGTACTGCCTAAGAGGAAGGCACATGTCAGGGTGGGAGAGGAGAGGAGAGAGGGACCCCCAGCTGCTCGATGAGGAAGGCCACGAGCAAATGGTTAAAATATCGCTCACTTCTATTATATCATGAAAAAATGGCAGTGACCAGAGCTGCCTGGATTAGGAAAGAAGGCTGTAATTCCATCTTGGGGCTTCTGGTGAATTGAGCTTGTGGTTCTGTGGTTTATGATGTCACCAGAACCCCTGGCTGGAATTACAGCCTTTTAATTTACAACTTGGTAAGAGGGGAGGCCGAGGGTCCATCATCCCTGTTTGAAATATGGTGGGGACCCCAGGGTCAAGGTCCACCAGGGAATCCAGACTGACCCCTTCGCCTTTGGTGGGCAGGTGGTCTCAGTTAAGCCCCTTTTCCTGTTCTGTCCTCTGTCTTTCATCCATTCCCCATCCCTCCCGCCTCGTTTCTGTGAGTTGCACAGCTTGATTTTCCCATGATTTATTTTCTAAAAAACCCATGTTAGCTAGATTCCTCTGGCCTTCATGCTCATTACCCCTGCAGTGAGTTGGGGAGCTCATTTCTGTCTTTCCTTCTGCCCCCAGCCTCCCACTTCAGCATACATGCCCAGGTCTGAAAGTGATGGAGCGCGTGGTCCTGCTGGTCCAGTGGTGATGCCTTAAGAGTGACTGTTCTTAGCCTCCTCAAACATGGTGCCATCTGGTACCCCAGTGTCTTTGGTTAACCTAGTTCCTCAGCCTCCATTTACTATTCTTCAACATTTAACAAAGGTTTTCTGAATATTTATTATGTATCAAGAAGCCCTGGCCTCAGATCTGGGGATATAATGGAAAGCAAGATAGATATGGCTGCTATCCTCTGGAAGGCTCCTCCTGCCTGCTTGACATTATAATTTTGAAGTTGCAGAGATCTCAAAGTTATAACATCCCAGCCCTTATTTCCAAATCCATCCCTCCTTAAGGATTCCGTTTCAGTGTCCGCCACTATCAAGCCAGAGATCTAGGAGTGTCTGATTTTTCTTTTTCCCTCATCCCCAATATCCAAGCTATTGGCTAGTCCTGTCCATGGTACCTCCAGGATATAACTCTTCTGGATCACTTTTCTCCATTTCACTGACATCATTTTACTCCATCAGCTCTTAATGATTGCAATAGCATCCCAGTGGCATCTCCCGCTTCTTTATTATTCTAATTCAAGAGTTCTCAAAGTGGGGTCCCCAGACCAGCAGTAGCATCAGCTCCTCAGAACTTGTTAGCATTTCATATTCTTGGACCTCCCTCAGACATACTGAATCAGAGTCTCTGGGAGTGGGGCCCAGCAATCTTGAGTTTTACAAGCACCCCAGGTGATTTTGGGGCAAGCTTGTGTTTCAGAACATCTTCAATCCATCCTCTGACCAGAACTCTGGTCCTCTGACTAGGACTTTTTTTTTTTTTTAATGCATTCTCTTCTTTTTAAAAATTTATTTTATTCAAGTATAGTTGATTTACAATGGTGTGTGAATTTCTGCTGTACAGAGAAGTTATTCAATTATATATATACATATATACACATTCTTTTTCATTCTCTTTTCCATTACGGTTTATCACAGGATACTGGATATAGTTTCCTGAGCTGTACAGTAGAATCTTGCTTTTTTATACCTTCTTTATGTTGTAATGGTTTGCTGATTCCAAACTCCCAATTCACCCCTCCCGACCCCCCTGACTTGGCAACCACTAGTCTGTTCTCTATATTTGTGAGTCTGTTTCATAGATAAGTTAATTCGTATCGTATTTTAGATTCCATCTGTAAGTGATATCATATGGCATTTGTCTTTCTCTTCCTGATTTACTTCACTTAGCATGGTCCATCCAGGTTGCTGCAAATGGCATAACTTCATTCTTTTTAATGCCTGAGTAATATTCCATTATATATACATATACATTTATTTACCACATCTTCTTTATCCATTCATCTGTCAATGAACATTTACATTGTTTCGATGTCACAGTTCACTGTTGTGAGCAGTGCTGCTATGAAGAGAGGAGTGCATGTATCTTTGAATTACAGCTTTCTTCAGATATGTGCCCTGGAGTGGGGTTGCTGGATCACATGGTAGTTCTATTTTTAGTTTTTGAGGAGCCTCCATACTGTTCTCCATAATGGCTGTACCGGTTTACATTCCCACCACCAGTGCAGGTGCGTGCAAGCAAGCTAAGTTGCTTCAGTTGTGTCCGACTCTTTGCGACCCCATGGACTGTAGCCCGCCAGGCTCCTCTGTCCATGGGGTTCTCCAGGTGAGAATACTGCAGTGGGTTGCCATGTCCTCCTCCAGGGGATCGTCCTGACCCAGGGGTGGAACCCATGTCTCTTGCGTCTCCTGCTTTGGCAGGTGGTTCTTTACCACTAGCAGTGTAGGAGGGTTCCCTTTTCTCCACATCCTCTCCAGCGTTTATTGTTTTTAGACTTCTTAATGATGGCCATTCTGACTGGTGCAGAGTGGTACCTCTTGTAGTTTTGATTTGCATTTCTCTATGCAGTCTCTTATTTACTCACATCTTACAGATGAGGGAGCTGAGGCCTGACCTTAGAAGGTAAATTGGATTGTCTAACTTTCAAGCTGAATACCCTTCAGGAACTTCCCACTGCACTTAGAACAAACCCTGCATCATCTGACTCTGGCCTCTCTCCCCAGCCTCCCATGAGCGATGCTTTTCCTTGGACTCACTTGTTTTCAGACATTGTCATCTTTAAGTTCCATGAACACACAACTCCCTTTCCAGCCTCAAGGCCTTTGCACATGCTGTTCCCTCTGCCTGGAACACTCACTCTCACTTACATGAATAGCAGCATCACCTCACTGTTTTTGCTCAGCAAAAATGTCACCTCCTTAGAAAGACCTCCCCTGACTATCTTAAAATAGATTTCCCCATTATTATTTCAGTCCTTCATTTCATCTCTTCACAGCACAGTTGGTGGCAACTTTATTCATTCTCTTTTTTTTTTTTGGTCTCCTCAAATAGGAAGGCAGGAGCTGTGTCTTTTCACCATCAAATTCCTAGTACCTAAGCAGTTAGTCCTGGAAATATAGCATGGAATGAATGAATGAACATAGTGTAGATTATTTTAGTTTTCTGACAACATCTTTAAGATCTCAGCTCAAATATGACCTTCTCTGCGGGGCCTTCCCTTGTTGCCCTAAAAGTGAAAGTCACTCAGTCGTGTGTGACTCTTTGCGACCCCATGGACTGTACAGTCCCTGGAATCCTTCAGGCCAGAATACTGGAATGGGCAGCCATTCCCTTCTCCAGGGGATCATCCCAAGCCAAGGATCGAACCCACGTCTCCTGCATTGCAGGCAGATTCTTTACCAGCCGAACCACCAGGGAAGCCTTGTTGCCCTCGGCAGGATGAAACCTGTGTCCGCTCAGCACCCTGGTGGCAACATCGTGACACCCGGCTCTTCCCGAGGCGGGGAGGGGAGGCAGCGGGCTGGAAGAGTGTGGCCTTGGCCGCACAAAGGCCTGGGCCCACAGAGCAGCCCATGGCACGTCCGGGCTGCTGCAGTTTCCCCTGAGTTTCCTCACCTGTGAGGCGGGGAGTTTCTCGTGAGGATGAGATAATGTGTCTGGCATAGGGCAGGTCCCTCCAAAGTGGTAGCTGTTAGGTTTTAGAATGAGTTATTCATATAACTCTCTTGCTCAAGAGCCTGGAGGCCCTTGGAGAGCTGGCCTGTGTCTGGTTACCTGTTCTGGTTAGGGAGGAGAGATGGTGAGTCCCCCTGCACGCCCTCCACATGCGTGTCCAGGGCATGGTTTTGCTGACTAGTTGGCCAGAGGACAGTGAGAAGGTGGTCTCTGTGGGTGAGCCTGGCCTACAAGTTCCAGGGAACAGGAACAGAACTGGTCTGAAAAGCAAGCAGATGTTTTCACTGATGCCCCCGTCCCATGAACGGCACAAATGGGTGAACCAGGGACACAAGAAAAATCATGGGATCATAGCTCGAGCTGGGTATCCTATTGCCCAGAGACGCCATCGAGTTGTTTTGCAACACTGCTTGGAAAGGACTGGTTGGCCATTTTTCAACCTGAATCCTCTTCCTTCCAGCGTTGGTCCTCTGTTGCATGGGTGACAGGGACTGCAGGACACATCAGATTCCTGGGAAGTGCATCGAAGGTCATTGCCTGACCCTCACTTGGTCATAAGTGAAGTCTACTCTTTTCTGAGACTCTTGGTGTCAGTAGATGCTGAAGCTGCCTGTCCAGTCCACCCTCTTCCATGGAGCTTCTCAAACCGCTCCACCCACTGCGGACCTTCCCCCAGGCCTATGAGCAGGAGACTCCCCTCTAAGTGAAGCAGTGTCCGCCATCTCGTACTGTGTTCTGTCTCAGGGACTCGGGGTCCTGGCTTCCTCTGGAGGCAGGACGTTGCCACCGGTCAGCTTCCTGAGCACTTCTGGGAGCAGCCCACACCAGGGGAGCCTCTACTCCAAGGCCTTCCTTAGTATATATCAATATTTCCCGCACTTGAGGCACTTGGGTCTCACCTTCACGACTTTTGCTGTAGTATGTTTGCAACTACAGTTGTCCTTTGGTGTCTGAGGGAGGTGGGGGCCAGGACCCCCACAGATACCAAAATCCAAGAATGCTCAAGTCTTTTATTTTGATGAAATGGCATAGTACACTTGGCCCTCTGTATCCATGGGGTCTGCCTCTGTGTATTCACCCAGTCTATCCCCGGCTGGTTGACTTCTTAGATGCAAAACCCGTGGATGCTGAGGGTCGACTATACTTACATTGTTGTCTCATATTTTTCTTTAAACCTACTCACTTTTTCATATCAATAGATTTATTTAAAATGGAAAATTTATACCACTGTCTGCTTTATTTCAACTGCCGGTGTCAGCTGCCACGAAATGATACAAATAATACAAAACAAAACAAAGTCACTTTAGGCGTTTCCACTAGATCTACCTGAGATTTGAACTTGAGGCCTTCTTTCTCTTTGTTGAAAGACAGAAGAGCAAGTTTAGAGATGTGTTAAACTGTGACTTTTTCCTCGAAAATAACCAGGAAGTTTGAAAGAGAGGTGAGAACAAATGATTGATTTGAATGAATGGTCTTAAGGCTATGTCTGAGTACCACCTAAACCATAAAGGTATGGTGACTAAAGTTACTTTATACAGTACTTCAACATTTCTGAGAGACTGAATTTTAAATGTTCTCAGCACAGAAGAGAATTGTTAATTATGTGACGTGATCGAGTTGTTACCTAAAACTCTGGTGATAATCATATAAATGTATGAAATCAACACATCGTATAGCTTTAACTTACCAGTCATAAGCAAGTTTATCTCAAAAACTAACTAATACACAGTGAAGGCACAAAGTGTTTTACCGAGATTCACTTACCTATCTTCACAATAATCTTATGGTGTTGGGTTCTGATTACCCCCCTTTCACAGTTTAGGATGTCAAGGCATCAGGAGGTGAACTTGCCCACGTTCACGCAGCTGTTCAGTGGTGGAGGCTGAATTTGAACCTAGCCGCCTGGTTCGGAATGCCTTCATCTCAAAGGCTACTTTCAGCAGGCTCTTGGAGATCCCCATGCATCTTAACACTTTGGGGATGCTGGCCATGTGAAGGGCTGCAGAGAGTGAGGCCCGACCGCCTCATCCCTGGGTGTGGTGGGTCTGCCACAGACAGAGCTAAATAACCCATCATCCGAGCTGCTTCCTCTTAGGGCCTGGAGCTATAGTCATCATTGTGGCAGTGGCGCTTCTGTCTTTAGCTCTGTTCTCTTCCGTGAGTGCCTGTGGGGGACCGGGGACGTGGACACAGATATGTCCCTTGCTTTCCAGGCACTCCCAGTGGTCCAGTGGGGGGCATGAGGCTGGACTCTGAAAGACCTGCATGATGGAGTGCTACTCTGGAGTGGGGCACGACGGGGTGGGCTGGGCTGCAGGCACCTCACTCAGGTTGGGAGAGGTCGGTGGGGGTTAGAGAGCGCCTCCTGGAATGAGGAAGGAAAGAAGGGAGGTGCAGAGCAGGGGGGAAGCGGGAGAGAAGACACAGGGCGGAGCAGCTGGCTGTGGGCAGGGCAGCATGCTTCTCAGCTCCCTTGGAAAGCCCGGGCAAGTCTGGGTTCCCCAGACTTGCTTGCTTGGAAAGCCCTGGGCCGCCCTGCGGGGAAGAACCTGAGCTGACGCTCCTTTGTTTTTGCTCTTTCCAAGGGACACGGATTTGCAAAGTGTGCTCAGCAGCCAGTGACAGCCTCCCACTCGAAGAGAGAAATGGACGGTTTGGTGCCCGGCCATTCTGCCAGAGAACCGAAGGTCGCTGCAGTTTGATTTTTACAGAATCTGTACCACTCTTGCACTCTGAGGTGCAAGCTTGGCCAGCGCAGCGAGGTCATTTTCGGGGTGAGTTTGTTTATTTTAAACCCCGTACTGCCAGTTGGGTCAGATTTTTACGTGATGATTTTGTGTTCTGCATATAAGGAAGTACTACTGCTTGTTGACCTCTGTGAATATGCCCAAAACATCTTGCTCCAGAATAAACTCGTGCTTTGCTGATGAAATGAAACATACTGGGGCCACACTTAGAATAGAATGTCCTTGGCCTGGTGATCCCTTGTGAGCCGCTGACAAGAGTTGGAGAGCGGGCACTGCCACGCTCTGCACTTGGAGCTCCTGACTGAGGGCAAGAGCCTTCAGAACATGAAGCCGAAGGACTGTGCTGAGGGACAGGCTGTGGGGGCATGCTCAGGCTCCCTGGACTATTTAAAGCGAGTACACACTCTTGTTCAGCATTTGAGAAGTGGCGGTGGAGGACCAGTTTGGCCCAGGAGGGGAGGAAAAACAGTCACAACTCAGACCTTCTACCCAGAGCAGTTTAGGTTGTATCTACGTGGAAAATGGAAGTTGTTTGAAAATCTGCTCAGGACACACAGGCGGGCTGACCGTCACTAGTGAACTGTGTGGCCCAAGTATCCTTTTCATGTGGAATGTGGAGGTTAAGCTGTCAGGGGAGCTTTCAGGTCACTTTCAGATTTTAAGTCCAAGTAGAGGAGAGGTAGGAGCTTCCCAAGTGGTGCTAGTAGTAAAGAACCTGCCTGCCAGTGGAGGGGATGTAAGAGATGGGAGTTTGATCTCTGCTTTGGCAAGATCCCCTGGAGGAGGGCATGGAACCCACTTCAGTATTCTTGCTTGGAGAAACTCATGGACAGAGGAGCCTAGCGGGCTATAGTGCATGGCGTTGCCAAGAGTTGGACATAACTTGCTGAGAGTATTTTACTCAGTGTATTGAGCCATGTTCTTCAGCTGCAAGTAATGGAAACTCTCTGGAAATTTGTTAGCAGGATGTTGGGGGCAGTCATGTTGTAGGAACCGTGATGGTGGAAGGATACAAGTGCCACTTGGAGATGCAGAACAGTAGGGTTTATTCAGCACCAGTGCGGGTGCAGCGGAGTTGCCTCCAGAGGCTGAGTGCCCACGCTTTGTTCTGGGTATCTTCTGTACACCACAAACTTCCAAGTCTTTAGGGTTTTCCCAAACAGCTCAGATTCTTCCCCTCCTCAGGCAGCCCAAGTTCCCGCCAAGCAATCAAGATCACAGAAGTGAAAGTGGGGAATGATGAGCTGCAGCTGTTAAAGCAAGATAACAGAAGCGGAAAGCAAAAGGTTGTTACTCTGATTGGGGTCTTTGATCTTACTCCCATCTCAGAGGATTGGAAGAAAAGCTGAATTTCTGCAAAGGAGGGGACCCAGGACAACTCTGGGGACCTGGGTGCTTGCTTAGTCACTCAGTTGTGTCCGACTCTTTGCAACCCCATGGACTGAAGCCTGCAAGGCTGCTCTGTCCATGGGGATTCTTCAGGCAAGAATACTGGAGTGGGTTGCCATGCCCTCCTCCAGGGGATCTTCCCAACCCAGGCATCGAACCTAGGTCTCCCACATAGCAGGCAGATTCTTTACCATCTGAGCCACCAGGGAAGCCTGGGGACCTGGGTAACATCACTTAAATGCTGTCTCTGGAGCCTTACCAACATGTCCATCAAAGTCTAACCTTTTTTTGGCCTTGTATCACCCTATTCTGGGCTTCTGCAATGGCTCATAATGGCTTGTCGGGTAAAGAATCCACCTACAATGCAGGAGACACAGAAAATGCAGGTTTGATCCCTGGGTCAGGAAGATGCCCTGGAGAAGGAAATGGCAACCTACTCCAGTATTCTTGCCTAGAGAATTCCATAGACAGAGGAGCCTGGCAGACTACAGTTCATGCAGTTGCAAAGAGTCAGACGTGAAAGAGTGCATGAGGGCATGCCCTATTTTAGCTTTGAAATTTCTGGGTGCCCTGGGGTCTGACTGACTGTATCTTGGGTGCAGTGCCCACTCGTTGTGCGATGGAGCACAGGGCCTGGACTAACAGGCCCATCAAGGCATGCAGTGTTGGGTGGGGGTAGGGAGAAAAGGGGAAGAACAGCTCTCCAAAAGAAAGATGTGTTGTTATCCGAAAAGGGGGGCATAAATGCTACATGGCCTAATGTAACAGATTTCTCTTACTCAGAGATAGTAAATAAAAAGGTGACACTTGGGACTGTCACATTGCCTCTTTGTTGAGGTCATAATGAGCATGAGTATGACTTTTGGCCTTCCTAGCCCCATCCTATGGAACATTTGCTTAACTATTCCAGTTGGCTGGTGTAGGGACAAGCGTTTCCATGTGTGGTCCATGACTTGACTGTAGTGCAAAATCCTGGCTATTTAAGTCATTTTTCCTATCTGCTGTTTGGGTAGAGTGGAATGAACAAGATTAAGTGAAGCCGTAAGGACTGGAATGATGATACTGGGGTCTGTCTTTTCAGTTTGGGAGTCATAAATATAACCATCCTTTTTTTTTTTGGTCAGGGTTCTTTGCACATGTTTCTTGGACCAGCGGAGCAAAGGAACAGGAGAAATACGAGGGACATTGACAGTGAACCTTAAAAATGTCCTGGTTAATTCTTAACCTAGTTAACTCCTTTGCCCTCTTGGGTTAGGTAGGCAAGTTATATTGTTAAATTTCCACGAAGTAGTATTCTTACTATGCACTGACAGTGGAGAAACAACTCTAAGCAGTATTTTCCAAAGCATATTTTCATTTCAGTTCAGTCGCTCAGTCATGTCTGACTCTTTGCAACCCCATGAACTGCAGCACGCAGTCTTCCCTGTGCATCACCAACTCCTGGAGCTTGCTCAAACTCCTGTCCATCGAGTCGGTGATGCCATCCAACCATCTCATCCTCTGTCGTCTTCTTCTCCTCCTGCCTTCAATCTTGCCCACCATCAGGGTCTTTTCCAATGGGTCAGTTCTTCACATCAGGTGGCCAATGTATTGGAGTTTCTGCTTCAGCATCAGTCCTTCCAATGAACACCCAGGACTGATCTCCTCTAGGATGCACTGGTTGGATCTCCTTGCAGTCCAAGGGACGCTCAAGAGTCTTTTCTAATATCACAGTTCAGAAGCATCAATTCTTCGGCACTCAGCTTTCTTTATAGTCCAACTCTCACATCCATACATGACTAGTGGAAAAACCATAGCTTTGACTAGACGGACTTTTGTTGGCCAAGTAATGTCTCTGCTTTACATGCTGTCTAGGTTGGTTATAACTTTTCTTTCAAGGAGCAAGCATCTTTTAATTTCATGGCTGCAGTCACCATCTGCAGTGATTTTGGAGCCCCCCAAAATAAAGTCTGTCACTGTTTCCATTGTTTCCCCATCTATTTGCCATGAAGTGATGGGACTGGATGCCATGATCTTAGTTTTATGAATATTGAGTGTTAAGCCAACTTTTTCACTCTCCTCTTTCACTTTCATCAAGAGGCTCTTTAGTTCTTCTTCACTTCCTGACATAAGGGTGGTGTCATCTGCATATCTGAGGTTATTGATATTTCTCCTGGCAATCTTGATTCCAGCTTGTGCTTCATCCAGCCCAGCGTTTCTCATGACGTACTCTGCATATACTTTAAATAAGCAGGGTTGCAGTATACAGCTTTGACGTACTCCTTTCCCGATTTGGAACCAGTCTGTTGTTCCATGTTGGGTTCTAACTGTTGCTTCTTGATCTGCATACAGATTTCTCAGGAGGCAGGTCAAGTGGTCTGGTATTCCCATCTTTTTCAGAATTTTCCAAGTTTGTTGTGATCCATACAGTCAAAGGCTTTGGCTTAGTCAGTAAAACAGAAGTAGATGTTTTTCTGGAACTCTCTTGCTTTTTTGATGATCCAACAGATGTTGGCAATTTGATCTCTAGTTCCTCTGGCTTTTCTAAATCCAACTTGAACATCTGGAAGTTCATGGGTCACGTTCTGTTGAAGCCTGACTTGGAGAATTTTGAAATTACTAGTGTGTGAGATGTGTGCCATTGTGTGGTAGTTTGAACATTCTTTGGCATTGCCCTTCTTTGGGATTGGAGTGAAAACTGAATTTTTCCAGTCCTGTGGCCACTGCTGAGTTTTCCAAATTTGCTGGCATATTGAGTGCAGCACTTTCCCAGCATCGTCTTTTAGGATTTGAGATAGCTCAGCTGGAATTCCATCACCGCCACTAGCTTTGTTCATAGTCCCTAAGGCCCACTTGACTTTCCATTCCAGCAACTCCGTTGCTCTGGAACATATGAGGCTCAGGGTAAGTGATCACACCATCATGGTTATCTGGGTCATGAAGATCTTTTTTGTATAGCTCTGCTGTGTATTCTTGCCACCTCTTCTTAATATCTTCTGCTTCTGTTAGGTCCATACCATTTCTGTCCTTTATTATGCCCATCTTTGCATGAAATGTTCCATTGGTACCTCCAATTTTCTTGACGAGATCTCTAGTCTTTCCCATTCTGTTGTTTTTATTTTTTTGCATTGATCACTGAGGAGGGCTTTCTCATCTCTCCTTGTTACTCTTTGGAACTCTGCATTCAAATGGGTGTGTCTTTCCTTTTCTCCTTTGCCTTTAGCCTCTCTTCTTTCTTCAGCTATTTGTAGACAACCATTTTGCCTCTTTGCATTTCTTTTTCTTGGGGGTGGTCTTGATCACTGCCTCCTGTACAATGTCATGAACCTCCATCCATAGTTCTTCAGGCACTCTGTCTATCAGATCTAATCCCTTGAATCTCTTTGTCATTTCCACTGTATGATCATAAGGGATTTGATTTAGGTCCTGAATGGTCTAGTGGTTTTCCCTACTTTCTTCAATTTAAGTCTGAATTTGGCAATAAGGAGTTCATGATCTGAGCCACAGTCAGCTCCAGCTCAGCTGACTGATGTGAGCCACAGTCAGAAAGAATATTTTATGGGATCTAAACACTGAGATCCTTTAAAAAAAGGGGGGGCGGGTTTCAAATATGCTTGTAATGTAATGCAAATTACATTGTTGGATATTCATGGAACATATTAGCATATAAAAGGAGGTGATAAGTCCTGCAGTAAATAGCCCATTTAGTTTTATCTAATTTGGCATTTCTTCAACATTTTTGACCACAGAATATTTAAAAATAATACCTGTTACTGAATACCTGTTACACCTCTGGTTTGGAGGAGTGTTCACTGCTCTTTCACCTCCGTTGCTCTGGAACATATGAGGTCATTGGTCATGTCTTCATCTTCTTGGCACTTACAGATTTCTACACAGTGACTTCAGAAGTCGTGTTTCCTACATTTGATAATTGTAAACCTGAAGCCTTAGCATACTTCCGTGTTGCTCCAGATGTGTGGCGCTAGGGTTTATTTACCCTGCCACCAAGTGCTTGTCAGGTGCCAATGTACAGAGTGAAGCACATTTGGGAGTAGAGAACGAGTAAGGGGATGGATCCTTCTTTAAAGAGCTACTGGGCTCACAGGGGAAGAGGACAAGCAAGCAGATCACTAAGAAAGGTAGAATAAGTAACAACAAACAGATGCTCAGTGCCAGCCCCAGGATGGGCTTGGCATTCTATGTGCATGGTAAGGACACATGCATTAAGTATGTTGTACATAAAGCCCAGTCACTCTGCTCTAGAAGCATTCTTTCCTCTTGAACAGGTGAGGGAACGGAGGTCCCTGGAGGGCTGTCTCTTGCTTAATCTTGCACTATTGGCGAGTGATGGAGGGAAGGGTTCAAACTAGTTCTGTTTGATTCTGAAGTCTTTCCAGACACTCCATGCTGTTGCCATTTCCTGACCAGATTTCTCAAACTCCAAAGCTGGAGGTTTTCTGAGACTGTTGTATGTGCTAGTGGGCCCAGATATTTAAATGAGAACTGTCTCGGAAAACTTGAGCCATGATCCTTGTCAACAGTGAGAATTGAGAACAAGGCAACTTTAGCCTTTAAAAAAAAAAAAGTTATTTGTTAGAACTGGTCATAACCCAGCAATCCCACTCCTGGGCATACACACTGAGGAAACCAGATCTCAAAGAGACACGTACACCCCAATGTTCATTGCAGCACTGTTTATAATAGCCAGGACATGGAAGCAACCTAGATGCCCATCAGCAGACGAATGGATAAGGAAGCTATGGTACATATACACAATGGAATATTACTCAGCCATTAAAAAGAATTCATTTGAATCAGTTCTAATGAGATGGATGAAACTGGAGCCCATTATACAGAGTGAAGTAAGTCAGAAAGATAAAGACCAATACAGTATACTGATGCATATATATGGAATTTAAAAAGATGGTAACGATAACCCTATATGCAAAACAGAAAAGGAGACACAGATGTACAGAACAGACTTTTGGACTCTGTGGGAGAAGGCGAGGGTGGGATGTTTCGAGAGAACAGCATCAAAACATGTATATTATCTATGGTGAAACAGATCACCAGCCTAGGTTGGATGCATGAGACAAGTGCTCAGGGCTGGTACACTGGGAAGACCAAGAGGGATGGGATGGAGAGGGAGGTGGGAGGGGGGTATCGGGATGGGGAACACATGTAAATCCATGGCTGATTCATGTCAATGTATGGCAAAAACCACTACAGTATTGTAAAGTAATTAGCCTCCAACTAATAAAAATAAATGGAAAAAAAAATAAAAATAAATTTTAACAAAAAGATTTTAAAAAGTTATTTCTAATTGCATAAGCAATTCATAAATGAAAGTGAAAAGTCACTCAGTTGTGTCTGACTCTTTGTGACCCCATGGACTATACAGTTCATGAAATTCTCCAGGCCAGAAAACTGGAGTGGGTAGCCTTTCCCTTCTCCACGGGATCTTCCTGACCCAGGAATTGAACTGGGGTCTCCTGCATTGCAGGTGGATTCTTTAGCAGCTGAGCCACAGGCAAGCCCAAGAATATTGGAGTGGGTAAGCTATCCCTTCTCCAGCGGATCATTCTGATTCAGGATTCGAACTGGAGTCTCCTGCACTGGAGGCAGATTCTTTACCAACTGACCTATCAGGGAAGCCCAATTCATAAACAAATTCTCTTAAAAAGTAAAGATATTGCAGATGAGCTATTCTTTATTTTATTGATTGACTTATTTGGCTGTGCCCTGTCTTCATTGTGGCGGCCTGTGGGATCTCGTTCTCTGGCTAGGGATCGAACCTGGGCCCTCTGTTTTGGGAGTGCAGAGTCTTAGCCCCTGGGCCTACCAGGGAAGTCCCCAGGTGAGCTGTTCTACAAGAGCTACCCTGGTCTCCTAGTCTCTTCCCCAAAGGTAAACTACGTAATCAATTTGGTAGGTATTTCTCCAGACCTTTCTTTATGAATTACTTATGTACAAATGGATATAATTTGGGAACTTATCACACTGAGTGAGTTATCTTGCAAATTTTCTTTTTTCACTCAGCAGTATATTTGGAGCTCTATGCTAGTACATATAGCTACATAATTTTTTTCCAAACTTTTTAGTCTGAAACAACAACTTCTTTTTATACACAAAAGTTACAAGAATAATAGTTCAAAGAATCTTCAGATAACCTTTCTCCACATTTAATATTTGTTATATATGTGTGTATATACATATATGTATATACACACATTATATATATAATGTAATCTTTGTTGTTCAGTAGCTATGTTGAGTCCAACTCTTTGCAACCACATGGACTGCAGCACACCAGGCTTCCCTATCCTTCAGTGTCTCCTGGCGTTTGCTCAAACTCATGTCCATTGAAATGTAGCCTTATTATACAGATAAAATGTAATTTTCTTTTTGAATCATCTGAAAGTAGTGTACATCATGTCCCCGCTCCCATAAATTCTTCACTGTATAAAAGTAAAGATATTCTCTTAAATAGGCATAGCAGTTATCAGCTCCTCTAAATATGGTATTGACTTGCTAATTTGATCTAGTCTACCATCTGTATTCCATTTTTGTCAATTAATTGATTAATGTCCTTTGTAGGATTTTCCCCTCCAATCTAGGATCAAATATTGCCTTTAGTTGTCATGACTTTTTTGTTCTATTAATATGGACCATTTTTTTTTACAGTCTTTCTTTGTACTTTATGATGGTGACACTTCTAAAAAATATTTATTTGTTTGGCTGCATCAGGTCATAGTTTCATCATGTGGGATCTAGTTCTCTAGCTCGGGATCGAACCCAGGGCCCCTGCATTGGAAGCATGGAGTCTTAACTGCTGGACCACCAGGGAAGTCCGAATATGGACACTTTTGAAGAATACAGTCACTTTTTATAAAATGAACTGTTTCTTATTTTGGGTTTTCTATTGTTTTCTCATGATTAGGTTGATGATTAGGTTCAAGTTAGGCATTTTCAGCCAGAAAATATAGGGGACAGGGGACCACATATGCACAATCACAGTGCTCATTTGCCCCTTGTTGGTGATGCTAATTTTGATCACCTGGACAAGATGTGGTCTGCGTTGTCCACTGTAAAGCTATTATGCTTTTTCCCTTGCAACTAATATGTGGTCTTTTGAAGGCACTTAAGATCATGCACATAGCCTGCTCCTTGTCAACATTTCCTCCCAGATTTAGCATCCTTTGATGATTCATATCTGAGCCAATCTCTGTTGAGATGGTTGCAAAATGATGATTTGCTAGCTGTAACGATCCTTCCCCATATACCAGGGGACTTCTCATTCTCTGGTAAGCTAGGACCCTCCCTTCTCCCTTTTTGTTTATTTATCTGTTTATTATTGACTCACAGGTTTGGCCAGTAGAAGCCCTTTCCTGTGTCTTTGTGACACACACCTTTTTTTGGAATATTTCATTACTTTCTGGCATTACAAAATGTTCCAGGCTCATCTTGTACCTACCCTGTCCATCCCTGGAATCATTTCTCCGAGGACCTCTGGCTTCTTTTAGTAGGGATGGTGTCAGCGCAAGATCTGCTCGCTGGCATGTTTGCCGCTTCTTGGCCCCCTTGCCTCTCTCTAGTGGAGTCTTTTCAACTGCTGCCTGCTGGCTTGTAGGATGGCTGCGCCATGGTCTATTGCTTGCTCTGGTAATGCATGTTCAGATTGCTTCCAGTGTGGCCCTATTTACCTCAGAAAGCGTTCTTTTGCATGCTTTTTGCTGGTGTATGGAAGTAGTCTCTCTCCAAAGGTGGGTGATGGGAAGTGAAAGTGCTTGCTCATAAGGTGTGCATGTTTAAAATGTTACTAGATATTTCCAATTGATTCTCCATAGAGGCTCCACCAACTTAGAGCCCAACCAACAGGATACGAGAATCTTTCTTTTTCCACACTGTTTCAGATGCTTGGTATTATCATTTTGTTTCTACATAATCTGAGGAGTGTGACATTACTGTCTTAATGTTCATTTTCCTGATGGTGAAGAGGAACATCTTTTCACGTGTTTATTGGCTGATGGGTCATCTGTGTTTGCCCCGGAGGAAGCAGAGGGGTATAATGGTTGTGCCAGACCTCACTGGATGGGAAGACGTTTAGTAGGCAGGCAAGACAGGGAGGCTGTTTCAGACATAGGAAACAGCAGGGCAAACCACAGAGCAGTGCAGGCCAAATGGTCGTAGACTTTGGATACCCCACTTTCCTGGGGGTGGGGCCCGCTATTTAATCCCAGCGCTGCCTCTTTCACAGTCATCTCTATGACAAGCTTTAAAAAGAGCCTCCAGAGATTGGCAGGTGACTCCCTGGCCTTCTATTTTAAGACCATGTTAGAATTCACACACACCTTCCTTGTCTGAGTGAAATTTAATTGGAGCTGAGGTAGCCAGTGTTTTTCTTAAGGCAGTAAAACTAGCTTGTGCTCACCAAAAACTGGCACAGTAGAAGGTGCAGCCAGCAAAGGAAAGAATACAGGGAAATGACCTGCACTGGGATACAGACTGATGGATCAGAGGTATTAAGCAAACAAACCTCTGTCTGGAAACAACAGATAGAAGCCCAGTGCAACGTGGGATATAGTGATCAGGACCAAAAGAGAGGCCAGCTTTTCATTGTGGCTCAGTGGTCAGAGACTTGGAGGAAAAGCAAAGTAGTGTTTAAGAAATAATGATGTCTGGGCTTCCCTGGTGGCTCAGTGGTGAGGAATCCACCGCCAGTGCAGGAGACTCGGGTCTGATCCCTGGTCCGGGAGGGTCCCGCATGCCGTGCAGCAGCTTGCAACTACTGAGCCTGTGCCCTAGAGCTCGGGAACCGCAACTACTGGAGCCTGCGCGCCCTGGAGCCCATGCTGCACAACAGGAGAAACTACTGCAGCGAGAAATCACACACGACACTGAAGAGTAACCCCCATTGCCGCAACGAAAGACTGTGCAGCAAGGAAGACCCAGCACAGACAAAAACAAATAAATAGAAAGAAATAGCAATGTCTTACGGCAGGAATCATTTTGTATGTTGTATACATACATCAAATCAATATGTTGTATACCTTAAGCTAATGTCATGTTAGATGTCAGCTGTATCTCACTGAGACTAGACCCAAAGAAATTTTGAAAAAAGAAAGAACAAGGAAGATGGTTAAAGAGTTTGGATGACATTCTGCCAAGAGATGGGTGCAAGGTCATTTAATAAGGTATAGGAGAGGCCTTCTTTCATAGTAAAATGGGATTTTGTGAGAGGAAAAAGTGGCTTCATCTGGAACATGAGGGGTTCAGGTCAAAGGTTTAGAATTGATGGGGACGATCATAATTGTTGATGTGATTTCTTAGGAAAGTTTCTGAAATGCCCTCTTTGTCTTCGACTTAAAGGCACAGATTTTTCTTCTGCTGTAATCATCTGACATGACCTGTGAAATCCCCCCAGGGCCGGATTCTCTGTCAAGTCAGGGCCTCGGCAGATGACTGCAGGTGCAGCCGCTGTTGGCAGGTGCTGGTTTAAGGCTCACATACCCACCTGCTTCCTCTGTTCCAGGAAGGCCAAACCAGCAGGACCCAGACTTCTCGGGGTGCATGGCTTTGGGGGCTGCAGATGTACTTGGGAAAGGAGAAAACTTTTTTTTTTTTTTCTAATAAGTATCTCAACTGACTTCTAACAGTATCATGAGTTAGGTATTATTGTCCTTATTTTCTCTCTCTCTCTCTTTTTTTTTTTTTTTTTTTTACCATGCTGCGTGGCTTGTGGGATCTTAGTTCTCCAGTTAAGAACTGAACTCAGGCACTCTGCAGTGAATGCATGGAGTCCTAACCACAGGACTGCCAGGGAAATCCTTAGCATGACAAATTTCATGGTCACAGAAAAGTGAAGGTAGGTCAAATACAATGAACACTCCTGTACTTACCACCTAGATTCAACACTTTTGTCTCTTTCCTTTGTCTCAATATATGCTTCTCTGTGTATGTAATATCTATACATATATCTATATGTTTTTTCCTTTAGACTGAATCTTTTTAAAGCAAGTAGCAAACATTATTGCACTTCACCTGGTCAGGAAACAGAAACCAACCTGCTATTTGAGTGGAGAGAATTTACTTTAATGACTTAACTGTGCTGTGTGTGCTAAGTCGCATCAGTTGTGTCTGACTCTTTGCGACCCTATGGACTGTAGGCTCCTCTGTCCAGGCAAGAGTACTGGAGTGGGTTGCCATTTCCCCCTCCAGTAGATCTTCCCCACCCAGGGATTGAACCCAGGTCTCTTATGTCTCCTGCATTGGCAGGCAGGTTTTTTACCGCTTGTGGCCACCTGGGAAACCCGTACTAAATATGTTATTAACTGGGTAACCAGAAAAATAACATGAGGACTCCTGGAGATTATGGAGGAGGCAGTTTCAGGAAGCAGCTACTGTCCTTTAGGCTGGTGGCCTAAGGGACAAAGATTAGGGTTGTTAAACCAGATTTCTACAAGAGGGCTCCCTGTTGCTGAGAGTCTCCTGTCTGAAGTCAGACAGGTGCTGGTGCTGGCCCTGGGAGCCAGACCTCTGAGTGGGGGCTGGTTCAAAAGTGCTGGTGTCTCTGTGGGGCTGGATTTCGTGGCTGCTGTAGGAAGGCAGTCCTGTATGGAGATGAAGAAGCAGTGCTGAGGGGCAGTACTGGAATGGGAAGCAGATGGGAAGCAGCAAGTCCCTTCCTCCTCCAGCCTTTCATGCTCTCTCTCTAGGATCCCCTTTTGGCAGATCCTTTCATGTGGTTTGCAGTGTCCGAAACCCAGTGTCACAAGGCCAAGAGGGTGAGTTTGGGGCCAAGAGACAATATTTTTAACGACTGGCACAAACCTTAAATATTCTATCATTCATCTCCTAAGTTAAGAAGTTTCTCCTGCATGTATACAATATCATTGTCATGCCTAAGAAATATCATTATTATCATTAATATGCAATCATTTAATAGTAATAATATAATTTAATATCCAATGCACGTTATTCCCCCAAATGTGTTTTATGGCTGGGATTTTAATTCTCTAGGGATTAGAATCCAATCAGTGTTCCTGCATTGCATTTGCTTGATATATCTCTTTAGTTTCATTCTAGAACATTTACTGCATCCCTTCTTTTTAAATAACCATGACAAAAAAAAAAAAAAATAACCATGACAAGATAGGCCAATTGCGTCTTACAAATTCTGAATGTCTGAGTGTTTCTTCATGGTGTTGCTTTACCTGTTCCTTTCTCCCCAGTAGTTCCTGTATTCTACAAGTGAAGTGTAAAGACTTGATTAGATTCATTCATTTTTGTCGAGAATACGGCATTGGGGGTGATGTGCATTTCAGGGCAATGTGAGTTTTAGCATATGAATTCTTGTCTCATTTTAAGACATTTATTAATTTCAGACATACTTTTGTATCCTTGGGAACCAAAGCTGCACAATTCTCATGAAAGGGGGGAAGGGCAACCATTTTCACCGTAACAGTTGCTGCCTGTTAATTCCGGTGGAACTTGCCCTTGTCCCCCTTGTGCACCGAGCCCTCCCCAGTCACCCTCTTGTGTCATCTGGAGACGTCCTGTACTGTGTCCGGGAACGTCTACTCACTGAGACTCAAGCATCCTGTTTTGCAATCTTCTGGGTCCCCCACGAGCCCTCCAGGGTAGAGTGCAGGGCACCAGCACTTCCCGGACACACCAGGCTTGGCTCTCTGCCGCCTCTGAATGCTCTGTTGCAGAGCCAGTTTGCCGAGAATTGACTCTGAAAAAGGAGTTTTCTCTTCTTTTCTGTTTGCAGTTGTCCTCTTTGTGAGTTCTTCCAGGGGCTGCCTTGTAAACCTTGTCATGCGTCATGCCCTCACCCTCGACCATCATGTCTTTCTTGCCTGACGCTCTGGTCTGTCTCAGCATTCCTGATGCTCTCCCGGCTTTGTTCAGCACCTGAGGTCCTGACCATCCTGGTCTTTCTTTGGCATCACTGAGCAGAGTCACCTACTTTGGATCCTCTTTCTGGGTTTTATTTTCATCCAATCTATTTCATTTTCCCGTGTGCATGAGTGAAGGGTCAGGCATTCTTGTTCAGAGCCAAGTTAAAAGATAAGAGTTCTAGGCTTAGTTCCTGAAGTTGGATGCCTACAGGGCTCCAGGCAGAGTGAAGTTTTGAGGAAGATCAGATGTAAGGAAACCAGCAGCTCAGGTTCAAGAAGAAGTGACCCCTGGTTTCTGCAGGTTTCTGCATGGTTGGGGTTCTGGTGAACTGGAGAGCTCTTGAAAAAATAACCACATATTCTTTGTAGCTTATCTCCTATCAGGAGGTAAAAATCTATTTCCCTGATCTTGAATCTGGTTGATCTTGCGTCTTGCTTTAAGCAACTGGACGTTAATACAAGGCATGTAGGCAGATGCTGGAAAAATGCTTGCCTATTGAGGCTTGTCCTCTTTTGCTGATGGAGAAGCACTGAGCTAACCTACTTGACAGGCCATGTGGAGGACAGTCTAACGCCTGTCAGCCTCTGGTTGCAGCCATGGATGCAAGTCTAGAGGAGACCAACTGAAGAAACACTAGCTGGGCCCAGGCCAAACTGCTGACATCCAGAATGGTAGCTAATAAACAATTGTTTTAAGCCACTAAGCTTTGGGGTGGTTTCTTATGGAGCAAAGGCTAACTGGTACATGTACCCTTTGATGGGGGCAGCTCCTACAGGGCTCCAGGTAGAGTGAAGATATGAGGAAGAGCAGCTCCAGCCTAGAGCTGCCAGGCTAGAGTATGGTACCACTATTTTGGGCTTCCCTGGTGGCTCAGATGGTAAAGAGCCTGCCTGTAATGCAGGAGACCTGGGTTTGATCCCTGGGCTGGCAAGATCCCCTGGACAAGGGAATAGTTACCCACTCCAATATTCTTGCCTGGAGAATTCCGTGGACAGAGGAGCCTGGTGGGCTACAAAGAGTTGGACACGACTGAACGAGTAATATTTTTTTTAAACATCACCATACCTTCCAGGTTTTTTTTTTTTCAGAGAAGAGAAAAATTCAAGGTAATTTTTATGTGAAATAGTCCAACTTTTAAATGATAGCACTAATTTAAAAATGTTCTAGAGGGGAGGGAGATGCAAGGAGGAGGAGATTATGTATACGTATAGTTGATTCATTTCATTGTATAGCAGAAACAAATACAACATTGTAAAATGATTATACCCCAAATTATACTCCAATAAAAATGTTCTAGAGACTCTCCCAAACATCTGGGGTCTGGACTTGGTGCCCTGGGGCCATCCTCCTTCTTGCTAGTGGCTCCATTGCTTGCCTCATCTCTCTCCCTGATCTAGGGGAAGTGGACTCAGGAAGGGGGCACCCTGGAACCAAAGGCTTCCTCTTGGCCTGCCATGGAGCACTGAGTCTGTTAGGGATATTTATGGAAGGATGAGGGTACCTCTAAAAAAAATCCCGAGGAGATTTCTTCTGCTCCTTCTTCGAGACTCTGAACAAAATGCCACCCCCTCTGAACTTCCCACCGTGCAGTTCACTCCTGGACTGGGGAAAGTCACAAATGCAGCCGTCCTTTTAATTTTTTTCCTCTCATTTGTCTCCTGCACTAGACCAGGGGAGCATCTGTGGGGGCCAGGTCTGGGGGGCTTACCTACCTTTCCGTCCCAGGCCAGTGATTCATGTCAGAGGAACAGGTGACCCTGGCGAATGCCTGGAATGTTCTTCTGTGCCTCTCCTCCGTGTGGGACAGGCTGCCTCATCCTAGCCCCAATCACCTTTCCTCGAAACTCTGTATCAGAGTGAGTCAGGGAGCACAAATGTTCATCTAGCTAAGGCATTCTAAATGGAATTTTCTTATATTTTGGTCAGTGTACAGGAATTCAACAGACAAACTAAAAGCTGCCCCCTGCACCAAACACAGATTCCTCCCCATAAGCTGCAAAGCTGGGGTGTTAGGCTGACTCCGCCAGGAGAGCGCTTTGCCTTCTCGGAGCCTCAGAACTGCTGGGGCCACAGGGCATCCTGTCGGGGCCCTGAGGGCCGGGGCCGGGTTTAACTCCAGTCGGGCCTGCGGGGTTTATGGGGCCTGTGCTCTCCAGGCTGGGCCAAACATCTGGCTGATGAGGGAAGAATAAGGCCGCCCAGTGTCTGGGAGTCCCCTAACTCCTGGTATTCCCGCTGAGAGTGTGAGTTTATGGACACACGTTCCATTTTTATTCACATTTGACTGCTCACAATCTGAGCCTTGGCGTGGATGGGGTAGGCCAGAAAGCTCTGAGTGCAGGCCATCAGAGGCCCTGGGGGAGCGCGGGGAGCAGCCCCTGTGCCCCGTGGGCCTCCGCTCCTTTCCAGGCAGGCTCGCTGAACCCAGCCGCTGGAGGCCGCAGGGTCCGGGCGGCGGCTGCGGGAGGCGCGCGGCTGGCTGTCTCCACTAGGGGGTGGGGCAGTTGGGAGTCCCGCGCCGAGGCTGTGGACTGGAAACTCACCAGGCAAGGAAATCTGGAGGCGCAGAGAGCTTGAGCCCCAGGCTCCCGCTGCAGGCCGGCCTTCTGATGGGCCACCTGTCGGAGGCAGGTCTGGGTTCCCGGGGAAGGGTGAACCGTTGGGTCTGGTGCAGTGTGGCCCAGGTGGGCCAGTGAGGGCAGCCCCTCTGGGCTGCAACCCTTGCGGTTCTGAGCTGCAGACCCTTCCCCAGGTTCTTCCCCATGAGTGACGGCTCTCTCAGTCACAGACCAGTCATCAAAGGTGACTGGGCCCTGGTGGAGGACATGGGGGTGGGCCTCCTCGTTTTCACACGGCTTCAGGCTTTCCCAGGGCAAGGGGAGTCAGGACTCCTGGAAGCCTGCTGCAGCTTGGAATATTGCCTCAATTTCCTGCTTGAAAGTGAAGTGAAGGGGAGGGGAAAATGGAATAGAAAGGGGAGTTTTAGAATGAAAGAAGGGAGCTGAAGAAAGAGGGAGCAGGGACATCAAATAAATAGTCCATCAGTTTATTTCATGCTCCCTTGTGCCCGAGCTCCTTCACACTGAAAGTGTGAGCTCCGTAAGCTCACACTCTCAACGGGAATACAAGGAGTCATGGAATCAGACACAGGGTGGCCTTATTCTTCCCTCATCAGCCAGATGTTTGGCCCAGCCTGGAGAACACAGATCCCATAAACCCCACAGGCCCGACTGGAGGTAAACCCGACCCCGCCCCTCGGGGGCCCCCGTCACGCTGCCCTGTGGCCCCAACAGCTCTAACTGAAACTCACGACTGAGTTAGTTGCTCAGTCATGCCTGCCTGACTCTTTTCAACCCCAAGGCCTGCAGCCCGCCAGGCTCCTCTGTCCATGGAATTCTCCAGGCAAGAATACTGGAGTGGGTTGCCATTCCCTTCTCCAGGCAAGAATACTGGAGTGGGTTGCCATTCCCTTCTCCAGGCAAGAATACTGGAGTGGGTTGCCATTCCTTTCTCCAGGGGATCTTCCTAACCTAGGGATCAAACCTGAGTCTCATGCATTTCAGGCAGATTCTTTACCGTCAAGGTGTGGCTGCCATGGTCTTTTTTAAAAATGCAAATCTTTCAGAGAGAAAACGTTCATTAAGAAAAGGATACTGTATGTGTTCTTTGGAGAAATGTTCCTTTAGATCTTCTGCCCATTTTTGCTTGTTTTTTTCTGTGATAGGAATGAACTTATGCATGTATATGTATAACTGAGTCACTTTGCTGTACGGCTGAAACTAACCCAACATTGTAAATCAACTAATGCTCCAATAAAATTTAAAATAAAGTAATATTAGGGAAAAAAGAAAAAGGGTTATTGTAGTAGACTTAACCTATCACACTGCTCTCCCACCAAAGCCCTTGAGCTTGAAGCAGAGAGTGGAAAGAAAGGACAGGGACTGTGGCTGAGAGAGAAAGATGTATTAGGAGGTCTGGAGTCAGAGGAGAAGAGTGACAGTTAAGGCCTCTTGCTAGATTTCTGGGGAGGGGAAAATGGAATAGAAAGGGGAGTTTTAGAATGAAAGAAGGGAGCTGAAGAAAGAGCGGGCAGGGACATCGAAGAAATAGTCCATGAGTTAATTTCATGCTGCCTTCTACCTGAGCTCCTTGACTTCTGAGCTAAATTTTTAGTTTCTCACCCTTTCCAACTTCCCTGATATTTACTGCGGGATTGACAAAAAGAGGAAATGCAAACTCAAGCTCCTGAACTGTCCAAGTCTGGATTTTCTTCTTGGCCATTGGAGGTAACTGTACTCACCTTTACTTGTTCAGTTCAGTTCAGTTCAGTCGCTCAGTCGTGTCTGACTCTGCGACCTCATGGACCGCAGAACCCCAGGCCTCCCTGTGCATCATCAACTCCCGGAGTCCACACAAACCCATGTCCATTGAGTCGGTGATGCCATCCAACCATCTCATCCTCTGTCATCCCTTTCTCCTCCTGCCCTCAATCTTTCCCAGCATCAGGGACTTTTCAAATAAGTCAGGTCTTCGCATCAGGTGGCCAAAGTATTGGAGTTTCAGCTTCAACATCAGTCCTTCCAATGAACACCCAAGACTTATCTCCTTTAGGATGGACTGGTTGGATCTTCTTGCAGTCCAAGGGACTCTCAAGAGTCTTCTCCAACACCACAGTTCAAAAGCATCAATTCTTTGGCGCTCAGCTTTCTTTATAGTCCAACTCTCACATCCATACATGACCACTGGGAAAACCAGAGCCTTGACTAGATGGACCTTTGTTGGCAAAGTAATGTCTCTGCTTTTTAATATGCATCTGAGTTAAATTCATCCATTCCAGTCCATCTTAGTTCACTGATTCCTAGAATGTCAGTGTTCACTCTTGCCATCTCCTGTTTGACCACTTCCAATTTGCCTTGATTCATGAACCTAACATTCCAGGTTCCTATGCAGTATTGCTCTTTATGGCATTGAACCCTGCTTCCATCACCAGTCCCATTCACAACTGGGTGCTGTTTTTGCTTTGGCTCCATCCCTTCATTCTTTCTGAAGTTATTTCTCCACTGATCTCCACTAGCATATTGGGCACCTACCGACCTGGGGAGTTCATCTTTCAGTGTCCTATCTTTTTGCCTTTTCATACTGTTCATGGGATTCTCAAGGCAAGAATACTGAAGTGGTTTGCCATTCCCTGCTCCGGTGGACCACATTCTGTCAGACCTCTCCACCGTGACCTGGCCGTCTTGGGTGGCCCCACATGGCATGGCTTAGTTTCATTGAGTTAGACAAGGCTGTGGTCATGGAAGGAACCAAACACAGTCTCTGTAAGGAAATACTCTCTCAGTGTTTTTTTTTTTTTTTGGTCGTGCTGCACAGCATACAAGATCTTAGTTCCCTGGCCAAGGATCAAACTTGTGCCCCTGCAGTGGAAACGCAAAGTCTTAACCACTGGACCGGCAGGGCAGTCCCAATACTAGCCTATTGATTGCATAAAAGATTAGATGTATACCTTCACGCCTTCTATGGGGTGGTACATAAATGGTAAAACTGCCACAGTTGCTGGGAGCTGAGGGTTCTGGTGAGAACACAAGGCCAGGAGGACGTCTCAGCCTGTGCTCCACGTTTCACTTGTGTCAGATGTTGCCATCGGCTGAAAATAGGGAAGAGGGGCCAGATTGGCTTCTGAGATCTTCAGAGAGGTAGCCTAACTATTTTTATTTGCAGGGCAGGTAGGCTACATGTAGATTCAGGCTCTAAGTACTCAAGAATATTTTTTTAAAGCTAAAATAGACAAGCAGTGTACAAACAGCACTTTCAGTGATTTACACCCAAACAAATAATTTCGGAAAACCACAATCTACCAAAAGTATAAAAAGTAAACCATGTAAAAATGCAAAATGTTTCTCCATGGAACAAACAGGATGTTTGTCTTCCTATCTGCAGACAGGCCTTTCCCATCCCGGGGCCCAGATGCTCTTCCCTGCTCGGTCTTCATGGAGTGAAACGAGGGTCAAACCATGTATGAATCCACCCCTTCTGTATCTAGGACACCTTGTAGCAAACACATAGAAAATGGTAGGACAACCTATGTAAATAAGGATTGCGGGGTGAAGAGGAACAAGGGTAAGACGATAAGAACATGTCTGAGATAGACTTGGCAAAGACATTTGAGTTTTGAAGTTCTGCACAGTTTCTGAAGGTGGACTACAGGTTTGGCTTTGAGCTTTGTGGTGGTCGAAGCAAAGAGGGAAATAAGGGCCACAAGACGACTCATGCTGTCCATCATTAGACCATGTCAGCACACTTAAGAGAAGCACAGGACTTACTGGAACTGAGGCTAGGCTGGTTTCTACCCTAGGTTTTCATGGAGGAAACATGGTATGATGGTTGAAGACTTCCTTTCCCCAGCACTGCTGTACACGGAGCAGTGCGTTCATATTGATATTTGGCGGAAAACAGCAAAGTTCTGTAAAGCAGTTATCCTTAATTATGGAAATAACTTTATCTGCAATAAAGATTAAGGAAAAAAAAAAAAAAAACCTCCATTGAAGCAGTTTCCATGTAAGCACGGCCCATCCTGTAAAAACGATTATCCAAACACCCCAAACACTCTGGCCCACACTGTCAGCTTTCTTATGGTCAGATTTTACCCCAAAGTAAGTAGACTTTAGAAAATGTGGAGCTGTCACTTGCAAGTTGTGTCCAGTGGGATAATAATATTGTTGTTTTGTTGTTGTTTAGTCGCTAAGTTGTGTCCAACTCTTTTACCACCCCATGGACTATATAGCCCACCAGGCTCCTCTGTCCATGATAATAATATGCAAGATGTGAAAAAAAGGTGAAACCAAGATAAACGGGCTGTTTTTGTAAACCACAAACCCTCTCGGAGCCTTCACGCGCTGCTCTACTTATACCTCTATGGTTTGTAGTCTCTCCCAAACCTATGTACTGGCTTAACTCCATGCTGTCTGTAGGATCTTGGGGGTCTGGAGGGGGGGGAGGACTGACAGAACCAAAGACCCCAAAGCCCCAAAGCTGGGGATGTAGAGTTCTGTTCCCAACTGCACCTTGGCCTCGAACACACTTTTGAAAGAGATGCTGGTGGAGTGTCATCTTCGATGGTGCTCTTCTGAAGCAGTGTTTCCTGGATTAGCTATAATTTTCCTGGAGAATATAAATTAATAATATAAAGAAAGTGTATAATTGCTTTAACAGTAAATGTGCAGTGAAGCTCCACCTAAAATGATGTTGCATCTGTCCAGTGGAGAGCCTGCCTGTCACCACAGGGAATCCAGCTTTGCCCTGGAGATGTGGATTGCCACCTGTCCTTCCACTGACCCTCTGTGCATCTGGAGTGTCATCCCTGAGATGTGATGAGAAGTGGGCCAAGAGAAGTCAGTGGTTATTCTGTGGCGTGGCCCTCAACCACCACCATGGTCCTCTATTTGATGTGCCGGCTAAGGGCTGACCCTCTCACTCGGGCCCTCCACCGAGCACAGGGTGGGGTTTGGAGAGAGGTCCAAGGACCCTTTTGGATGTGAGCTGGAAGAAAGTGAACATTATTCCTAATTTCTGAAACTTACCAGTAGGTCCACTTCTTTTTTCTGCTTTGTTTATGTACTTTTTGGTCTTCTCGAGGGGAGGTTTCCAGATGGGATCCTTCAGGTTGTATGAAAGTGGATCAGGTTCATAGCCTATCAGATCATCAGCAATTCCCCCAGTTTTGTGGCCAAATGTTTGGAAATGTTTGCTTTCCGAAGGCAGCCATTCATTTATCTCTTTCTACAGCAAACATATATTCAGTGCTGGCCATATGCAAAACAAGAGGGAACAGACACACACAAATATATACAAAAGTCATCTGAAAGTTACATAAATCTCTGTTTAAATAGCATAAACCAGATTTCCAGCCGAAAATGGCAAGCATCATGGGTTGGACAAAGGACATGTATACAACAAACTCTATTCTTTTAGTAAAATGGTTTTTAAACAGTTTACAGTCAATGATTGTTGCTTACCAAAACAAGTCTGATCACTAAATATGGGCATCACAGTTTGGGACAGAGAGATGTGGATGAAGTTTTAACTTTTTGATTTTGAATGTCCTCCCTCGGCTCTGATCACAGGTCTTTATCTGTCCTCTTCCTCAATACCACTGCTCAAGACCGAGACCTTTAATATACTAGTGTGATCCCATTCTGCAGGCATTTACTAGCAGTAGTGTCTTAACATCTTCATGTTGGAGAAACTTTCATCTGATCTCCTCCAAAGGCCTTCTGAAACCCACCTTATGTACAAAAACTTTCCCTTGGGAAGTTTTCTCTTTAACTATCTGCCAAGCAGAACTCTAAAAAGAAAACAAAACACCTCCTTCTCTGAGAATTATGGTTAAGAGAGGTCCTGCTGCAGATCATTTCCAAGTGAGGTGATGTACTGTGTTCATCAGCCATCTGAACTGTCTGTGGTTTGGTTGGTAGGAAATGCACAAACAGTGGAAGAAAATCCCCAGGGTGGTTAAAAGCCAGTGAAGAGAAATTTCTTTTACAGTCCCATTATTCATAAAAAATTGATAATGTTAGACATGAAATTCTTTCTACATGTTAGGTCAAAGTTCAAAAGGAGCTGTTATCTGAATTCGGAGAAAGATCAATGACACAATATTAAGGGAGGCTGCCATTCTGGAATGCGGACAATCTTCATTAGATTACAATAAAAAGTCATATATAAATGAAAACTGTGTCCTTCTGACTTGCCCCAAAGACTTGAATGAACCAAGGAGACCTTCTTTCTAGCACATGGATGTATCTACAAGGAGTATTCATGGATTTGTCAATTGTAATTTCTGGAAGTTAGCGCCTGTTTAGGAGGATCTCCTGAGAGACAGTGGAGAAGTAATGTTAGTGGATTAATCCATTAGCATCCTGTTTATACTTTCTCATACGTCTAACTCTCCCCTTAACTGAGCTGCTGTGTTGTCCTCAAAGTCATAGTTCTGTGGCCTAAATGTCTTGTGCTGGCCCTCACTGAGAGGGAAGATATTTCTGGCTAAAGAGCGTGGTCAAAGAGAAGTTAAGAAGCTAGTGACATTCACCTCCAACATTATCCAGTCAGTATTTACTGAGCAACTCCTATGTGCCAGGTGTGTGTGTGTGTGTTCCAGCCTCAGAAGAGATAGGCAGAACACCACAGATAAGTCTCCCCAGTTGCTATTTGATCTCTTTTCCTAGCATTGCACATCAGTATTTCACAGCTTGTGACTAGCATTTGCTCTTCAAGTATACCTCTTCCTTTCTCCGAAACTCTGAATTTCACACTGGCATGAAGCAATGCTATAGGAGAACCAAACCATCCTGGTCCTAGAACCCTGTGAAATCTGGCTTCAGCCTTTCCATCTTGAGTTTTCAAGATGCAATTGTTTTCTTCTAAGAAAACAAGGGAGCAAGCTTCTTGTCTTCTTTTCTGTGGGTGAGAGTAGGTTATGACTCTAGAATGTTGTCCTGGTCCAGCAAGTTTTGCAATGCAATGACTTCATCTATGAACTCAGATTCTGTGGTCTTAAAAAAGGCATAGAAGATTAATTGGAGGGGTTATTTGGAACAATTGATACTACTTTATCTTATTTGATATGTCTTTGGTTCTTAACTTGTTGAGTTAAAGATGTTTGCTTCCTAATTGATTACTTAAAAATGATTCTTGGATGTGTGTCGGCACTGGCTATTTTTTATTTAAAAAATACAGATTTTTAATTCCAAAAAATGCAGAAAGGAGAAAATTAAAATAGCCTATGATCAGATATTTAAACATTCAATGTGGATATATAGCTCTATTTATTTATAAATGGGGGTTCATATTGTACAAACCGTTTGTAACCAGTGTTTTTCACTTCATATATCAAGAACATTTTCATGTTGTTTCATATTTTTCTCTATCATCATTTTAATATTTGCATGGTTATTCCCTCTGTATAATGCCATAATATATTAAACCAATTCTTCATTGTTTGGACAGTGAGGCTATTTCCAACTTTTTGCTTTTATAAACAGTGCTTCACTGGATATCCAAATACATGTATCTTTGGCCATGATGATTTTCCTTAGGGATAAATGCTTAGAAGTAGATTAGCCATATTAAAGTTTATGCATATTTTAAAAATTATTAATAGGCTTTGCAATATTGCTTTCCTAAAAGGTTTTATCAGTTTACCCTCCTATGGATGGTGTATGAGGCTCTTTACCTGTCTGTCCTCTTATCAGTAAGTATAAAATTTTTGACACATATTTGATAGTTTGATAGGAAAAGAATGTTAACTGACTTTTCATTGTGTGTCCTCAATTATTAGTAGTAGTGCAGATTTTATGTTTATTAGCCACTTGTATTTCTTCTTTCGTGAATTGCTTATTTATGTCCTTTGCTAATTTTTTTTTAAAGTTTGGTTTTTCTTCGAGTACTTTTTATATGTTAGGATAGTAAATATTTACTGTTATTAATATTGTAAGTATTTCTCCCCCAACGTAATTTAAGATTATTTTTTTGTTGTTGTTTTACAAATATATTCTTCAGTTTTGTGCAGTTAAACCCATCAATCTTTCCCTCTGTGGTTTCTGCCTTTATCATATACTTAGCTTTTAGCCTTTATTTTAAACACTATAATTGCAATGCATGCATGCTTCTTATGAAGGCCCCAAATGATGGATATGAGTGTAAAGAGTTCTGTCTCCTGCTCTTGGTTCCTGTACCCCAAAGTAACTACTGTTAGCCATTTGGATGCCCTTGGTCTTTATAAAACAGAAGTAGTTGATCTTCGGTCAATGGGATGACCATTTTCACTTGTTTATGCTGTGACAGTACATTGAGCTGTTGGTAGTGGTGTCAGCCCCCCATCCTCTGCGTGGCATTCTCTTTCTTTAGGCTCCAGGACTGGTGTAGTCTGCATGTGTTTATGGCTGGGGGGCTCTGAGACTCTTGGTTCCTGCTTGGGACCCTGTGAGTAGCAAGGACAGAGTCTGGGGTGGAATTAGATTGGACAGTCCAGTGCTGTCTCCTCTGGGGCATGAGATCTGGAGTCAGATGCTTTTGTGGGGGTCAGGCCTTCTTAAAGGGGACACTCCCAAGGGGCCCCTCGATGCTCTTGACTTCTGGGAACCACAGCTCCAGAGTCCCGTGCCCGGAGTCACCTGGTCCGTTGAACCCAGGACTCAAGACTCCGTCCTCTTCCATGAGGCTTTTAGGCTATGCTGTTATAATGGATTCATCTTGAACTTTTATCAATCCGTTCAATAGAGAGAACTGAACACTCTGAAAATTTCTGATTCTTGTTTTTAGAAGGTTAAAATAAAATAACATTTTTTAAAACCATAGTTAAAAGAAGCCAGCCTCTATGCTTCACACCAAATTCCCAAGAACGCAATTACACACTCTACAGAATCACGCAGGGAGGAGAAAAGCCCCTGCCTGAGTCAAGAATTTGGATTGGATGAATATAGGTTTCATTCACAGAACATTTTGATGTCTGATTTTTGTCCCTGTTCAGTAGTCTTCGAAAATATACAGGTTAAACTCAGGATCAGACTAGTCTGTTATTTTTTTTTTCCTGGGGAAAAACACTTTGGTTTGTTTCACTGCTTGATAACAAAATTAACACGTGGGTCCAGCTCAGGGTTTGGGTAGCAGGGAGTGGGTTGTCTGGGTCCCAGATTGACATCTCATTGTGAGGGTTAGGGTTAGGGTCTCATGCTCTTGATGGGAACTGAATTTCTTCTGTTCCAGAGGAGAACTGCTCATCTATTAGCCAGCTGCCGTCACAGGTCCCAAGAGGTGGTTGGGATTCCCTGGGAAGGCTGCCTCACCTCGTGGCCAGGCAGTGAATGGGGTTCCATGCGGTGGGTGGAGCTGGGCCCAGCAGATAGGTGTGGGCGTGGGGAGCCTCTTCGGGGAGTTTCTCCTCCACTTGTGGACCTGGGCTGCCCAGAGAGGAACCCCACGTGCCACTGGTCTTTCCTCTTGCCTGACCTATTTCTTCCCCAAATCCTCTCATAATAGTTGAATCCATCAGCAGATGTTTGGGAGCAATTGATATGCAATACACAACACTGGGCTGAGGGTATGTGTTTGCAGAGCAGAGCAGTATGACCCAGACTCATCTCGAAGAATCCCCACTGTCTTGTCCCCCTGGGTGAGTTCTGGCAAGCGACTTATTTTCTGCCAGCTCCCCTTTCTCCTCTTTGGGATGGGGATAAAGAGATGATAACTTGCAGGGTGGCCGAGAGCGTCTATGTGTTAGTCACTCAGTCGTGTCCGACTCTTTGTGACCCCGTGGACTGTAGCCCGCCAGGCTCCTCTGTCCGTGGAATTTCCCAGGCAAGAATACTGGAGTGGGTTGCCATTCCCTTCTTCAGGGGATCTTCCCGACCCAGGGATCAAACCCAGGTCTCCTGCATTACAGGTGGATCTATAGGAATCTGCATATAATGGGTTTCCTAGCACAGTGCCTGGGATATGGTAATGTAGTTTGCTCCTTTTAAGAGTTTTGTGGGGGAAACAGAGCACATATACATGACCTGTGACCTGAAAGTGTCAAGGAGGTGTGAGAACCAGTAAATGGCGCAGACAGGTAAATGTTGCAGGAATTCGAAGCAGGAGGGTATCCCCAAGGACTGGGGAGAGAAGAGCTGGCGTCCTGGAGGTTTACACTGAGCTTTGAAGGAGATTTCCGTGGAAAGGAAGCTGAAGGCAAAGTAAATTTGATGTGCTCTGCCCAGAACCCAGATCTGTCCATTGCTTCTCCACTGCCTTTGTTTTAGATGTTAAGGGCAAGGGCCCTGAACAAAGCCATGTGGAGCGAGAGGCACTTTCCTCCCTTGTATTTTATCCATCAGGATTGTTGTTGGTTATTGTGCTTTCAGTTGCAAGTGATGGAAAACCCTATTCAAATTGGCTTAAACAGAAAATGAGAAGAAAACAACAATAGCAGAATCCTAACAGCAGCAGAGCAGAGGATGCATTGACTTTACTCTTGAACAAACCTTCCCCGTGGTGATTCTTGGCCTTTCTAGGCTTATGTGCTCCCAGCTTGACATCCAACAGAGAGAAAGCATCTCCCTTCCCCCGAGGCCTCATCAGGTCTCACTGCCTAGTCTGTGGTCGTGGGTCTGCCCTCCAGCCAATCACTGTGGCGCAGGTTCTGTGTATTTATTTTGTCATGCTGCCTGCTCATCAGAGGAGCCTTCAGATTGATGTGGCCTTAGCGACATCTTACTGGAAGGAGCGGGAGTGGCTCCTGAGAAGACAAAAGCATCAGTGGCCACTCGATGTTGGAGGGAGGTCTATACACTCTTTCTGGTCATTTTGTCCACAAGGTCTGGAGAGGCACAGTAGAGTCACCACCTTCAAGAGTCAAAGCTTATCCAGTGGCAGCAAAAGAAGTAGGAATTCAGCTGTGGCTGCCCATGTCCCTAGGAGCAGAAGGAACTTGAGGGCCCCATGTATGGTCCTGGCTCATGGCATGGTGGGGCCCATCCAAGACGGGTCTGGAGAGCTGCCTATCCTAGGGCACTGGCCCATGGTACTGGCGACTGCTGCATCTCTGGAGGCCGTGAGGGCAGACAGGGGAAGGGGAAGAGGGCAGGGATCAGAGTGCATTGTGCAGGCTGGCCTCGAGTCCAGGGCTCAGAGTGGGGAGGAGAGACCTCGTGCCTCAGTCCCTTATCACTCCTGCTATGCTTCTTCTCCCCGGCAGGGAGCTGGGCTGATTCCCCTTCTCATGTGACAGCCCGGGTGCTGGGTATTCTGGAGGCGGTCTACTCTACGGCTGCCTGGAGGAAGGGGGAGAAGAAACAGCCTGTGCCCTGCGTGGAATCTTCTGGGGATTGGTGGAGAATGACCTCCAGGCTCCCTCACCCCTTGGCCTCTGGGAGTTCTCAGAGCCCACCTGGCCTGTTTGCACCTGACGTCTCCGGTTGCATCCCTCAGATTTGTGTGCAGTGATGTGTGAAGTGGGTGCTCCAAGGGAAGGCATTCAGGGATGGGAAGCAGCCCTCAATCCAGCAAGAGGGTTTGCTATTCCCATCTCTAAGAATTTTCCACAGTGTGTTGTACACAGTCAAAGGCTTTAATATAGTCAATGAAGCAGAAGTAGATGTTTTTCTGGAATTCTCTTGCTTTCTCTATGATCCAACGGATATTGGCAATTTGACTCCAGTTCCTCTGCCTTTTCTAAATCCAGCTTGAACATCTGGAAGTTCACAATTCACAAACCGTTGAAGCCTGGCTTGGAGAACTTTGAGCATTACTTTGCTAACATGTGAAATGAGTGCAATTGTGCAGTAGTTTGAACATTCTTGGCATTGCCCTTCTTTGGGATTGGAATGAAAACTGACCTTTTCCAGTTCTGTGGTCGCTGCTGAGTTTTCCAAATTTGCTGGCATACTGAGTGTAGCACTTTCCCAGCATCATCTTTTAGGATTTGAAATAGCTCAACTGGAATTCCATCACTTCCACTAGCTTTATTTGTAGTGATGCTTCCTAAGACCCACTTGACTTTGCACTCCAAGATGTCTGGCCCTAGGTGAGTGATCTCACCGTCATGGTTATTTGGGTCATTAAGATTTTTTTTGTATAGTTCTTCTGTGTATTCTTGCCACCTCTTCTTGGATCTTTTGCTTGGATCTTCCCAACCTAGGGATCAAACCCATGTCTCTTGAGTCTCCAACATTGACAGGCAGAAACTTATATGGAGGTATAACATATATAAATAAATATATATATATATATGTTACATATATAAAATATAAAAATGTAATAGTTATATTATCTATTACTATATGTATTTATATTTATATATATGATAGAAAATTTATAAAGTGTAAGATGGGGCTTCCCTGGTGGCTCAGCGATAAAGAATCCACCTGCAGTGCAGGGGACTGGGTTTGATCCTGTGTTGAGAAGATCCCCTGGAGAAGGAAATGACTACCCACTCCAGTATTCTTGCCTGGAAAATCCAATGGACAGAGGAACCTGGTGGGCTACAGTCCACGGGATCGCCAAGGGTCAGACATGACTGAGTGATTAAATCACAATCGCCAAAGTATAAAATACAAATCACTCAGAATCCTATCCCCAGAGAAAATCATCATTTTGTTTATCTTGGGAGTATCAGTCTCTCAATACCCCTTTCTCCATCTCAGTGACCCAAATTTCTACCTCTTTCTTTAATATCCAGATGAGGTCACTCCAGCCCCTCTTTCTTTTGAGCTCAGAAATTTCATCTTTTTTTTTTTTTGGCCTCATTGCCTGGCTTGCAGAATCTCAGATCCCTGACCAGGCATCAGACTGGGGCCCCAGCTGTGAAGGTCCCAAGTCCTAACCACTGGACCACCAGGGAATTAGCAAGTATTGTCTCCTTTACATTGTAACTTGTCACTTCTTGCCTTGAGCCCATCCGTCCATGTGTCCATTCCCATGCTTTTTACCACGTTCCTGTTAGATCAGGAGTGTGTTAGAGGCTCTTGAGATGCACTGGTGATCAAAATAGCTAAGATGCCTGTCTGGTGGAGCTTATGCATCCGTGGGGTTCAGGCTGTAAACAGTCAGCTAACAACTAAACCAATGATGTCCTCTACTAAAGGTGGCTAAGTGCTATGGAAAGGGGAGAGGCTGGGGCAGGATAGGGGGACAGGAACGAGGGTGGGGGTAACTGTTGGCAGTAGCACCCGAGGTAAGGTCTTGCTGGGGAGCGGGCACAGGATTAGGGGGTCTGGGGGAAAAGTGTCCCAGGTAGAGGGAAAAGCCAGTGGGAAATCTGTAAGTTGGGGAAATGCCTGGGATGTTCTAGGGTGAGAAGGGAGGCTGGGATGGAGGGAGCCAGGTGAGCAGTGATGGGCTGCAGGTGGGAAAGGGTGGGCTTGCAGGGGGCCCACACTGTGGGAGTCCTGGAGGCTGTGAGAACAGTGGGATCTAATGAGACAAAAGGGAGCTGTTCAGCGACCCTCTCCTGCTGCCTCGGCACCCCCCATGCTGGGCAGGGCTGCGCCCAGGCTGATGAAGGGTGTAGGCGCTAAGTGAATTTTACCACCATTTAAGTAAAATACGGATGTGTGCGGGATGGCTGTTTGAATGCACAGATAGGTATCTGGAAGAGTAAAAATGGACTGAAGCATCCACAGTGCTGGGGATGGAGCAGGAGTCGGTGCAAACAAGGGGTGAGGGCAGAAGAGATTATGGCTCTGTCGAGGCTGGTTTCTGCAGGATCTCACAGCCCCTGTAGCCACTACTTGACTTCTCTTCACCTCCTCACTTCTGCTTTCTGACTGCCTTTTCCCCGACAACCCTGACTCTCTGCTCTCCCTCTTCCCCTCTCTCACTGCTGACCCTCTCTGTAATCACTCATTAATTTCCCCAGTGACCCACGATCCAAATAGTTGTGTTAACCAGCCTTGATTCTATCCCAGGACATGTTGTAGATCAGCTCTGAAAAAGAAAGGGGGAAAAAAAAAGGCACAGTGTGTGTGAGACATAGGTATCCCGTCCAACACTCCAGGTGGTCACTGGAGGTCTGTAAATGTGTTAGGGAGGACAACTGTGGCTCTCTTCCTTAGGAGAAATTCTCCTTTGCTTTTTACCTGCAGTTGCTGTCCAAAGTCTGTCACTTTTCATGATTCCTTATGCCATACTTCTGGTTTCTGTTTGCTAGTCATTCAACAAACATTTTGGGAGCGTCCAGGAGACTGGATGCTGGAGACATACGGTTGCTTTTTAAAATACAACTTTTAAAGGTTACTTTCCATTTACAGTTGTTACAAAATGTTGGTTATGTTCCCTATGTTGTACAGTGCATCCTAGAGCTGATCTTACACGCAGCAGTTTGCACCTCCCGTTCCCCCATCCCTGTATGGCTTCTCCCTACTCCCAAACTGGTAACCACTGGTGTGTCCTCTATGTCTGTGAGTCTGCTTCTTTTTGTGTTATATTCACTAGTTTGTTGTACTTTTACATTCCACATACAAGTGATATCATACAGGATTTCTGTATGACTTATTTATATATTTTCTGTCTGACATTTCTCTTAGCATAAGGCCCTCCAGGTCCATCCATGTTGCTGCAAGTGGCAAAAATTTCATTCTTTTTCATGGCTGAGTAATATTCCAGTGTGTGTGTGTGTGTGTGTGTGTGTGTGTGTGTGTGTGTGTATACATACATGTATATATAGGCTTCCCTGGTAGCTCAGATGGTAAAAAATCTGCCTGCAATGCAAGAAACCTGGGTTTGATTGCTGGGTCAGCAAGATCCCTTGGAGAAGGGAATGGCTGCCCACTCCAGTGTTCTTGCCTGGAGAATTCCGTGGACAGAGGAGCCTGGCGGGCTACAGTCCATGGGGTCACAAAGAGTCAGACATATACCACCTCTTCTTTATCTGTTCATCCGTTGTCAGAGACTTAGGTCGCTTTCATATCCTGGCAGTGGAGATGTACAGATGATTTTAATCAGAATCCTGACACCTGGGAGAAACTTACTTGTGGGCTCTAGCCAGCCTTGAATAACAGGGTTGCTAGCTTCTTCCTCCTCTTTCCCCTCCCCTCCACCACCTTTCCTCCTCACTCTCTTTCTCCTTCTCCATACCTCCTCCTCCTCCCTTTCTCCTCCTCCTTCGTCATCATCATCATTGTCATCATCACCACTAACATTTATTCTAACGGTTCTCAGCATTCCACATGCATTAGCTTACTTAATCCTCATAACCACTCTAGGAGGCAGATGCTATTCTTATCCTCATTTTGCCAACAAGGAAATCAAAGCCAAAGAGACTTAGTAATGCGCTCGAGGTCACACCCCTAAAAACTGCTGGAGCAGGGATTTGAATGCTGGTGATTCACTTCCAGAGCCAGAGACGTAGCCGCGACCCTCAGTGCGTTAGTGCATCATTCAGTATTCTGATGAACATTGGTTTCGTGAGACAGTAATAGACATTCCAGAAGGAAAAGAGAGTGGTTAAACAGGTTAGGAAAGGCTGGGCTAAATAAGGAAATAAACAACTTTCTTTACTGCAGACCTTCTCAGAGCCTTTAATTTGCTGAAGTATGAATCTCTAGTGAGGGCAGTTTCCAAACTTAACTGACCGTGCTTTTGCGGCGAGGAAACACCTTTTGACATTGTGTGGCCCTGGTGTGTCACTGAACCCAGGTTAAGCAAGGCTGCTTTGTGGCTTGTTTTCCCTTGCCATTCCTACTTGTAGTTTTCCGACCTCGTATTTCTCTGACAACTGCCGAGTATCCTTTTACTACTCGCTCTAATCCTGTGATCCATGCAGGGTGGGTGGGTAGAGTTCATGTGGAGGATTTTGTGTTCTGACACTTGAAGCTCAACAGCGTTTATCTGTGACAGTAATGAAATTGGTACACAGTGGAGCAGGCACTGCGCTGAACTGGTGACGTGTTCCAGAAGGGCAGGAGGGCAACAGGAGGTCAGCAATTACAGGCCATGTATGGTCTGCCGAACTCCCACAAGGCCAGGCAGGGGCAGCGTCTGGGTCAGGCAAGGTGTGGGGTCCTTGCGGTGGTTGGTCTTTAGAGTCCAGGGTGGACCCGAGGAGTAGGAGACTCTCCACGACATGTGCACTTCTGGTGCAGGCAGCGGCTTCACCCATCAATGGGGCTCACTGTTTCTCCCAGCCAGAGCAGCTCTGCCCTCCCCACGGCCTTTGGCACCTTCCCTCGTGTGGACCATAAAGGCTGGAAGATTTGTGTTCCCTGAGTGAAGCAGGGATGAAGCAAGACTCCAGTTTTGCTTTCAAGTTGTACTTGCAGGGATCCTCCTGGGGTGATTTCCATTCCTGGCTTCTTAAGACCTGTCTTAAACGGCTGCCCTGCGGAGAAGGCCCACAGGGCAGCCATTTAAGACAACACCGGATCCTGACCTGGTCAGAACTGAGCTTGAATTCAGTCTGGCCGTGCAATTTGTCAGAATTCTGACTCTGAGAAAGAAAGAGTGAAGGATTGAAAGTGAGTTTTAAAGAGAAGCTAGACAAAAAATGAAGCTCTTTAAAAAAAGAACAGTGGCAGGACTGTGGTCGAGGGGCTTTGGAATTGTAGGTGTGGAGGACTCTATCGGAGATGATCATGTGTGGTCATCGTGTGGACTGGATAACGAGTGACCTCTCAGCGTCCATTCTTCCCTTTCAAGTAGCACTACTGCCTGGCAAGTCCCAGCCTCCCTTGCAGCTAGATGAGGTCATCTGACTACATTCTATCCAGTGAAGTAGAAGAAGGAGTGGTGTGTGGTAATTTAGGGAGCGACCTTAAATGGCAAGGAATACCTTTCATCTTCTATTTCTTCTGGCTATTTGGAATTCAGACGTGATGCTTGGACTTGAACGGCCATCTTGGACCAGGAAGTGACATGCCAAAGATGATGAAGTGCAAAGACAGAGGGTGAAACTGTGGAGCCACACATCAACCCTAAGCTGTCTATCTCTAGACTACTTTTATGTAAAAGAGAAATAAATATCTGCCTTCTTTTAAGTCACTGTTTTCCTGGGGGACCGGCAGGGGGAGTTCTGTTGTATCCGTGAAACAGATACAGACGTATCTCTACCTTTCTAGACTAGGTAGGTGGTAGCCTGAGAAGTAAAATTCCAGACGTCTGAGGTCAGAGTGGAAGCATGGCGGCCTCGGGCTGGTGACACGTTCTCCTGATTGGCTCGGGCTGCTGCTCTCCACAGCCTTGCTGTCCTCCTTTTTTGGCCAAAGCAGCGAAAGAGATGGACATAGGATGGTGGGGAAGGAAGCTATGACTGGTCCTAGCAAGGCTGGGCTGCCAAATGTCTTATTCTGAAAAGGGAATAGGTTTCACATGAACAAGATGGAAGGACTGCTTGTTCCCTCTGGAAAGTTCTATTAAAATGACCAACCCAGACACACTTTAATATTAATGGGAAATTCCTCCCGTTGTTTATGAAATCATTTTAGAGTTGATTTTAAAAAGAGAGGAGAGAGAGAAGAAAAAAAGCCATTTGTTAGCTAAACGAAGCCCAGACAATTATTTATAGATGCATCTGAGTGGCTTGTTTTAACACGGAGCAACTGTCTGAAAAGACTCCACTTTGACACCGGTAAGCACCCCTGGCACTAAGAATAAATTTATGAATGTCTTTTATGAGAGTCAACAAACTAGACAAATAACCCCACAGACTGTCCTTCACGTCGAGAACCAGAACAAAGACAGTCGTATTCGTCACTCACCCGGTACGGGAGTGGTGCCAAGCTGCGCGCCCTCCTTGGGGCCGGATGCTCCTCTCCAGCCAATGTGATTTCTTTGGGCGCTGCCACCGTGGCAGGCAGATGCCTGGTTTATTTCCATTCCTCCACTTCTCTGATTTGTTTGGGTAGCTAAATATCTCTTTCCCAGGAGAACATCTGCTCTTTTAAAAATGGAAAAAAAAGCAGGAAGACCTCCAAGCCGTTAGACTGGAACTCGCCCTCTGGTGAGACTGACCAGAACCTCATATAATGTGGCTCCTGGGGTCTGTGCCACATCTCAAGAGAGGATTCGTGCTACCCAAGTCCCATCAAGGTTCCTGGAACTGTCAGCGGATGTCAAGGCAGTCCAGACTCCATGCTAGGAGGCCCTCAGCGTCTTCATTGCTTTGACCAAGTTGAGGTCATTTTTTCTTGCCATCTCCTTTATAGATGACTTCTCCCTATCGGTCACACCGGGGTTTGGTTGGCAGTGAATCCACCATAATTCAGAGGTGCAGAAAAATATGGCAGAAAGCCTCACAGCTAGTCAGCCAGAGGTGCTTAAAAATGGAAATACATCTGAATGGAACCGGTCTCTTTAGGGGAAAGAGTCTTTCCGATCACCCATCCTTTCCCGGAGGCTCTCTGGGTACCAGTCACGCTCCCTGTGACACTGTGACTGGCGGGGTCTGCTCACGGCTGTCATGCTGTGGGCCATGCTGAGGCTGGCATGGCTGATCTGGCCTGGTCCCTGGCACTCATTGTATGTGTACTGGGGGGTCGCTTTGCTCACCCTTCCCCTGTCTGGGCGTGGGTCATGCAGCACCCACTATTGAAGCCTCTGGTCTCTCTGCTCCCTTTGGTGGTGAGGGTCCTGAGTCTGAATGCAGCCCGGTCCCACTCTGAGGGTCTCTGTGGGCCCCTGATGCGCGCCCTCCTAGGAGCGCCTCACCACACCCGGCGGTGTTTCCCACATGCTTAGCTACTCGCTGTGGCTCTGGGAACATTCTTTGAGATGGTTCTGTGTTAGTTTGCTCAGGCTGCCATAACAAAATACAACAGGTGAGGTGGCTGTGACAGCAGACATTTAGTTCCTCACAGTTCTGGAGGTTGGGCGTCCAAGATCAAAGTGTGGGTTGGCAGGGTTGGTCTCCTAAGGCCTGTCTCCTTGAGCTGCAGACGGCTGCCTCCTTGCTCACCTTCACGTGGTCATTTCCGTGCTCTCCTATGCCCTTGGTGATTCTCCCTCTTCCTGTAAAGACACAAGTCAGGTTGGATTAGGGCTCACTCTTATGGCCTCTTTTTATTTATCTTTTAAATGAATTTTTATTGGAGTATAGCTGCTTGATAGTGTTGTGTTAGTTTCTGCTGTATAGCAAAGTGAAACATAAAACATATACATCTACCCCATGTATGTTTCAGCCCTAGTCTCCCAATTCCTCCTGCTCCCTTCCCCCTTGTTATGCATATATTTATTCTGTACATCTGTGTCTCTATTTCTGTTTTGCAAATAGAATCATCTATACTGTTTTTCTAAATCCCACATATGTGCCTTAATATGTGAAACTGTTTTTGTCTTTATGACTTTACTCTGTATGACAGTCTCTAGGCCATCCATGTCTCTACAGATGACCCAATTTCTTTCATTTTTATGGCTGAGTAATATTGAATTGTATATATGTACCACATCTTCTTTATTCATTCCTCTATTGATGGACATCTAGGTTGCTTCCATGCCCTGGCTATTTAAATAGTGCTGCAGTGAACACTGGGTGCATGTATCTTCTTGAATTATGGTTTTCTGTGGGTATATGCCAGTAGTGGGAGTGTGGGTCATATAGTAGTTCTATGCTTAGCTTTCTACAGAACCTCCATACTGTTTTCCATAGTGTCTATCAATTTGCACTCCCACTAACAGTGCAAAAGGTTTCCCTTTTTTCCACAGCCTCCCCAGCACTGATTGTAGATGTTGTGATGATGGCTGTTCTGACTGGTGTGGTGTGATAACCTCAGTGTAGTTTTGATTCACGTGCTTAGTCCTCAGTCATGTCCAGCTCTTTATAACTGCATGGACTGTAGCCTGCCAGGCTCCTCTGTCCATGGAATTTTCAAGGCAAGAATACTGGAATGAATTGTCATTTTCTATTCAAGGGGATCATCCCAACCCAGGGATGGAACCTGTGTCTCCTGCGTCTCCTGCATTGGTGGGTGGATTCTTTACCACTGTGCCCCCTGGGAAGCCCTAGTTTTGATTTGCATTTCTGTAATAATTAGTGATGTAGAGTATCTTTTCATGTGCTTGTTGGTCATCTGTATGTCTTCTTTGGAGAAATGTCTATAATGGCCTCTTTATAACTCAAACCCTTCTTTAAATATCTTATCTCCAAATATGGTTACATTTTGAGATCCTGGGAGCTGGGACTTGAACATGTAAATTTGGGGAAGTGCATGTAAATTTGGGGAAGAACATGTAAATTTGGGGAAGTAAGAGTCTCCTTCCCCTTGGTGTACCTTTCTCTCTTTTCTTTTTTTGCTGGACCCTTTTTGGCCCCCATGGCCATGGCCAAGGTGCAGTTGCTGGGTTCTTCAGAAATCAGGCCGGGCGAGGGTGTCCCCATCTCTCTTGGTCTGCATCTTTCTTATCGTTAGCATCACTTTCCTGAGGAAGAGGAAGCCTGGAGAGCTCCCCTCCCGTCAAATCCTGCCTTTTTCTCTCAGGGTAGCTAACTTATCCAGAACACCACATGGTGTTCTTTGCAAGGGAAACAGTTTGGAATGTAGAAATTCCTTTTCTCAATAAAGCCTGACTTTCAAAACTACTTTCTTTCTGCTGCTGTTACAAATCTTGTTTGAAATTCAAAGTGCAGTGATTTCCTGGCTCTTTGAAGCAGTAGTTGGGGGGGTGGATGGTTGGCGGGGGTGGGGGTGGGGTGGGGGGTGGGGGTGGGGGGGGGTGGGGGGGCTGCAGGGCAGCTTGATTTAGAGGGAGTGAGAAATAAATGATAAATGTATATGATATTGTCAATTATGATTCATATGTTATGTGACTTCATATATCATGTGACTTTTTCAGTTCAGATCTTTTTAAAGTTCATTTTCTTTTCTTTGTGAAAAACAATACCTGTTCATTTTAGGAAATTTGGTAGTTAAGTTCAAAGGGAAAAAATCATACTTAGGCTTAACATCCAATGATATCCACTGTTAATCTTTTCAGCCTGTTTCCTTTCATATTTTTTTCTATGGATAATTTTTAGGCTTTATTTTAAATTAAATTAAGTTTGCATTTTAGAAAACTGGCAATACTTTCAAGTAGTTAAAAAATAAAAACGTCCGTAGATGTATAGTGAGAACTGCACATCCTTTCCTGTTTCTGTTCACCGCCCCCCCTTTTCTGTACCTTGCTTCCAGAGTTTCTTTACTCAAATACAAATTGGATATATTTGCTTGTCTCTCCCCTTTCTTACACAAAGGGTCCTAGCGTTCTGTAACCTTTTGTACCTGGACAGCTCCCCGCATTAGCACTTCCCTTATAGCTTCCTACAGCTCAGACACCCAGCTCTCCCCATCCCTAACCACGACACTGAGGTAGGAAGCAGGTGGCCCCCCCTCCCCATGGAAAGCAATTGGAGAGTCATTCCCTATTGACCAAAACTCCAAGAAAAATAGCTGGACAATGAAGGGAGAAGTCTGGGCCCTGCCCAGACCACATATCTTTCATTCCCGAAGTCAGGAGACTTCCCCGACCACACATGTGCAGGAAAGCTCCTTGAAAAGGGGAGTGATGCTTACTAATGCCAGGGTACCAACAGGTCTCTTAGGTCGGATCCATCTTGGCTAAGAGATGAGTGCGCACACATGGGAGGATCCTGAGATATACCAAATACGGACTGTGAACCAGACAAATCGAAATGATTGACCAAAGGAAACCCAGAAGAAATGCCCCATAAAAGTTAATTCAAACTGCCACAAGGGTGCAACTCAGGGACTCTCGCTCTGAGTAAGCCCACGTGTCTATCCACATGTACTGCTCTCTTTTTCCTCCTAATAAATACTTTACTTGCTTCTCGACTTTCCGTTTTTGCGGAGATTCTTTTCTGCAAAGCCAAAGGGCCAGGGCCCTTGTCACTGACCGCTGGTCTGGTGGCTAGGATCTGGCGCTTTCACTGCTGCGACCCGGCCTCAGCCTCTGCCTGGGAAGCCAAGCCCCGCTCCAAGCTGTTGCAGGCCAAGGCCACCCAAGATCCTGTCTGCTGCTGAAACCCGGGTATTTGGAAAGTCGAGGCAAACTGTGGGCCTCGCCCAGCGGTGGCTTGAGGCCCCTGACTTTTGCTCTTGCCTCATCACCTGCCTGGGCCACGCTTCACCAGTGACTGGGGTCTACGAATGTATGGGAGCTAATGCTGCTTGTCCCCGTCCCCTCTTCCTGGCAACACATCTGGCCACTTGCCCTCCTGCCACAGCCCTGGCCACAGGTGTGGACACTTGACCCAAGCCTGGACAATCAAACAACAGTCACTGGTTCTGGGACGGTCACGTGACTCCAGCAGGCCAGCGCTGTCTTCCTGGCATTGATGAGAATGCTGACCTTCTGCCGCTATGGGCTTGGCACGCTGGTGTGATGTGATGTTGGTCATCTCACGGTCATCTTACCCGTCTTGTGGAGGGGACCCATCACCAGCAGCATTCAAAGGGAAGCAGAGAAGAAAGGTGAAATGCCCTGATGACTCATTAGAGTCCTGGATTTAATGCTGCCTCGAGATCCACCCCACTTTTTGAGTCATAAGAGTTTAAGCTGTGCTTCTGTCATAGCTGGGAGAGCCATAACTTGTCCTGGGTTCAGTGAAGCCCTTGGGGAAGGAGGGGACCTCATTGAGATGACAGAGTTAAGGCGTAGTCTCTGGATTCAGACTGGCTGAATCCATGTTTTGTCTTTACCACTTAATATATGGCCTCGGGCAAACCACAAATGCCATGTCCATTTTTGAACGTGAAGAGTGACGTGATTGAATGAGTTGATATATGTCAGGTGCATGGCCCGATACTTGGGCCATCACTCACCAGCTCCCTCTTCACCCCACCCCATTCCATCTTCCTTCTCAACAGCCCACTTGCTGTTGAACATTTGTTTGAGTTGTAATCTAGTGGCTCAGTCAGTTAAGAATCTACCTGCAATTCAGGTTTGATTCCTGGGTTGGGAAGATCCTCTGGAGAAGGAAATGGCAGCCCACTCCCGTATTTGTGTCTGGGAAATCCTATGGACAGAAGAGCCTGGTGGCAGGCTACAGTTCATAGAGTCGCAAGAGTCAGACACCACTTAGGGACTAAACCACCAGAGTAATCAGCATCAAGATAGCAGGAAATGTCTTGAGATTTTTCAATCTGCAGACATCTAAGTCTGGGCAAACAAAAATCAGTTTCAAAAAGGCACTGAAGTAGAATAAAACTTTAGGGACAGTTTGAGAATTCTCAGCCCCAAAGTGCAGAAGGCCATCTTTCTCTTTCAAAGTTCTCTTTAGTGTCTGTCAGGGTCTCTCATCAAATGGTTTACCCAATAGTAGGTTTTTATTTTTTTCTTTCTAAGATCATCCTGTACTAGTTTACTAGAGCTGCCATAACAAAGTATCCCAGACTTTGGGTGACTTAAGCCAGTGTTGCCCAACCTTTTCGTGTCAGGGACTGGTTTTGTAGAAGACAGTTTTCCAGGGACTTGGAGTGGTGGCGTTGGGGATGGTTTCAGGATGATTCAAGTGCATTACATTTATTATGTTGTTGCTGATCTGACAGGGCCGGGGCTCCAGCCGTAATGTGAGCCGTGGGGAGGAACTGTAAATACAGATGAAGCTTCCCTGTAAAGCTCATCTGCCACTCACCTCCTGCTGTGCACCCCGCTTCCTGACAGGCTAGGTCTGTGGCCTTGGGGTTGAGGACGACTGAATGAAATAACAGAAATGTATTTCTTCACTAGTGTTGGAGCCCACAAGTCCAAGATCAAGGTGTCGGCAGTGTTGCTTTCTTCTGAGGTCTCTCCTTAGCTTGTGAGTGAAAGCCGCTCAGTCGTGTCTGCCTCTTTGCAACCCCATGGACTGTACAGTCCCTGGAATTCTCCAGGCCAGAATACTGGGATGGGTGGCCTTTCCCTTCTCCAGGGGATCTTCCCAACCCAGGGATCGAATCCGGGTCTCCTGCATTGCAGGTGGATTCGTTACCAGCTGAGCCACCAGGAAAGCCCCTGCTTGGCTTGCAGATGCCCACCTTCTCCCTGTGTTTCCGTGTGGTCTGCCCTCTGTGTGTGCCTCTGACCCTCCTTTCTCTTCTTGTAAGGATAGCAGTCGTGTTGGATTAGGGCCCACCTGAATGACCTCATTAAATTAATTACCTCTTTAAAGATTTTATCTCTAAATGCATTACGTTATGAAATACTGGAGGTTCGGACTTCAATATATGAGTTTTGCCCTCCACAGTTCAGCCCATAGCACTCCCCAAAAGGGGCCTTTCACCTCTGTCCCAGACTTCCCAGACCTCTCTCCTGCTTGGCAACCCCTTTCCGTGTTCCTGAGCTCCAGACAGCTGCCACGCGACACTGTGTTTTGTTAGAAGCGGCAAAGAGGCTTTCATCAGAGTCCTAGGATCCCGGAAAATGCAGGACAGTGCTAAAAGCCTCCTGGAGCTGGTGGGCGTGGAGATGAAGAGGTGTGGGCAGGAGTGTTTGGGGACTGTTTGTCCTCTGCATGTATTAAAGGCTGGCCCAGTTTAAAATGGAGTCTTTTCTTTTCTTTTTTTTTTTTTTGTAGTTTTGAAAAAGGGTAGATGATTAGTGTCTGTGCCCAGGAGCCTGTCTTGGTATAAAAAAGAAGTCAGTGGACAGTTCCATAACTGGGTATAGACAGTCTCAGGATGCTGGATAAAGGAACAGGGTGAGATTCTTGACCTTTTATTTTCTATTATCTTCAGAATATTTTCAGTTGATCTGTCATCTTTAGTTTGGGGTCATAGGAGAGATGTTATTTCATTTAGTTGTGTCACCAGGAGAGCGAAGATGGCTGATTGTGATCATGACACATTGGGAGTGAGTGATGAACAGCATCCTGTTTGTTCTGACTGCTGGGAGCTGAGCTCTTGGCCTGTAAACAGTGATCGTGAGGGGGTGGCATCCAGAGAGTCTCTGCATGGGAACTTTCCTTGACACTGTCCTGTTGCCCAGCCTTTCTTTTCCATAGCTATGATTTTCATTCTCTTTTTTTTATTATATTAAATATGTTTTTATAAGCTTTCTTCAAATACACTTATCAGTCCATCTATCCATCTATATATAAATTCTTTAGGAATATTTTCCTGTATCAATATGATGTTGGAAGTAATCAAGCTTTAACCTTAATTAGAGGCTGAACCTCAATAATATTCTATCTAACCGTGCGTAGCTCATATCTTTCAAATTGAGATGAAAAACAGAAAGCAGAGATTTTTTTTCAAAGGATGAATGTACTTTCTTCAGTTTTGAAACATACTCTTTTGTAGCTATTTTGACCATATGTGTCTGCAAATATGTGTACACAAGCATGCAAACATAAATATAAGGCACGTGTATTTAGAATTGTATCATTTGACACGATTAGGGTTTGTGGGCTATTTTGTTTTGTTGAATGTTCTAGTTAATAACAAGTTACTTTTTATGTCATCCAAAAGCTATCAATTAAAACAAGAATGTGTATATCTGAAACTAACACAACATAGTAAATCAACTATATTCCAACACAAATTAAATAAATAAATAGCTTTAGAAAAAAAGAGGAATACATCCCAGATAGCTTTCCATGTCTGTGCACTGAGATGCACTTCATCATTTTTAAAGTTACATGGCATTTCATTTTGGGTACACAGTGAGATATTTTTACTGATATATGTTTGACTAGTTCTCCCTGGTTGGCCATTTAGTATGTTGCTTTCATATTTTTCCACTGTAAACAGGTCTGTAATGAACATCTTTGCATATGGCTCTTTGCCCACTTGTTCACTGAACCCTTAAGGGCCACTGACTAGTTTGGAACTGTGTGCCTGTGCAGGACATCAACAACTCTGGGAAGAATGTCCTTCAAGTCCACACGAGCTCTTGGAGTTGAGGGACGGGTCCATATCAAAGGGGTCCTCATTTCTCCAAGGACAAGTTGTGAGACCAAGGACATTGAGAATTTCAACAAACCTCTATTGAACTTTTTTTTTTTAATGTATATTAAGCAATGTGTGTGCATGCTAAGTCACTTCAGTCTTGTCTGACTCTTTGTGACCCTACGGACTGTAGCCTACCAGGCTCCTCTGTCCATGGGATTCTCCAGGCAAGAATCCTGGAGTGGGTTGCCATGCCCTCCTCCAAGGGATCTTCCTGACCCAGGGATCAAACCTGCATCTCTTAGGTCTCCTGCATTGGCAGGCAGGTTCTTTACCACTAGCACAACCTGGGAAACCCGTATTAAGTAATTCAGTTCAGTTCAGTTCAGTTCAGTCACTCAGTCGTGTCTGGCTCTTTGCAACCCCATGAACTGCAGCATGCCAGGCCTCCCTGTCCATCACCAACTCCTGGAGTTCACCCAAACCCATGTCCATCGAGTCGGTGATGCCATCCAACCATCTCATCCTCTGTGGTCCCCTTCTCCTCCTGCCCCCAGTCCCTCCCAGCATCAGGGTCTTTTCAAATGAGTCAGCTCTTCGAAGCAGGTGGCCAAAGTATTGTTTTCAGCTTCAACATCAGCCCTTCCAATGCACACCCAGGACTGATCTCCTTTAGGATGGATATAAAGGCAAATGAAACATGATTCTAGCCATTTTTATTCTCCACTTCTAGTGTAGAACCACACTCATACACACACACAAGCTATAATACAATATGGTAAGTGATGAACTTGTGGCTGAATGAGTCAGAAAGCAATATGCATGGGAAAGTCTGAGGCAGTAACATTCCTGATACATCTTGAAGGATGAATAGCACTGAAATAAGCAGAGATGAGGAGAGGCGTTTCAGATGGAAAGATGGTATGAGACAGCCTGTCAGGTTTGGGGAGACGAGTAGGTGTCCCAGTATGGCTAGATCTTAGCTATGGTGCGTGGAAGGTCTTCCTTGGGGAATGAGTTTGTAAAGCTCCTTTGGCCTTGTACTCCTCATTCACATAGGTAATAATTTTGCCTATTTCATAGGGTTGGAGGATTAGCAATGGTAATGGATGTAAATGCTTAAAATGGCATCTGGCAGCTACTAAGCACTCAGTTGGTGAGGTTACCATGATCGTTATTATCTATCCCCTTCACAATTCATCTGAATTCTTTGTTCAGCTTTTAGCTTTCTGAACAGATGTCAGTCGTCTTCCTGGTCAGCTGTCCTGTGCCCACCCTCTAGGTGAACTCTCTGGACCATCTCCAGCTCCACTGTGATCCTCATCGAGAATTTCAGGTTCAGATATAAAGGCAGAGAGCGAGAAGGCTCACATTATTTGGTTTCAGTATCTTTACTCTGAAAAGTTTCTTTTTGAGCTGAAGACTCTTGGACATCAAGCTTGGACTTCTAATTTGGAAATGTGGAAAAGTCATATAATTTCAAATATTTTCCATGAAGTGCTGTAAATTTTTAGGCCCAGGTAACTGTGCTGTCTCAGGGTGATGAAATGGAAAAACCCACTGGTGTGAAAGACTTTGTTTTGCCACAAGCCACAGCTGTATGATTTTGGAGAAATCCTTCATCTCCCTGGGTCTTCATTTCATGATGATAATAGTGATGGTGATGGTGGTGGTGGAGAATTCTTACCACACAGTGAGAGAGCCATGTGCCAGGCTCTTGACCTCTAATATCTTACAGGAAAAATCCAAATGAACTTTTTGGCCAACCCAATATTATTTAATACTCACAACAACCCTATGGTGGTGGTAATGTTATCCCCATTTTACAGATGAGCAAACTAAGGTCAAAAAACAATAGCTCAGCTTGCTGAAGACCATATAAATATCAAAGTAAATGTCAAAGTCAAGTTCAAACCCAGGGCTATTTAGCTAAAAAAATCAGTGATCCTCACCACTCCCTCCCTATGTTTTTCCTTCTGGGAAAATGAAGAGATTTGGTACGATGACCTCAAAGGATGCTTTAAACTCTAAAATCCACTGTCTGTGGAGACGTGCCCATCCTCATCCAAAGGTTGTTGATGTTACTGAATATAAGGCGGGATCTTTGTTCCAAACAGGTTGTTCTAGCCCACCTGGCGGCAGGGCAGGACAGCGTACGTGGAGGGTGGAAAGTTGGTGTCATAAGCATCTATATTTATTTTGCATCAGAGTAGCAAGGGTGGAGGGATGGTTCTTGTCCATGCTTTCTGATGCCAGGTGGGATTAAATTCATCATTTGATTTGGGAGGTTTTGTCGTTGGCTGGTCTCAGCCACACCTTCTGAGCTAGTTGCTTTTTATAGACAAGGGAGCTGAGGTGTTTTTGTTTTTTTTCTGCAGGCAAAGCAACTCCACAGACATCCTGGGGGCTTTGTTACAGGCTCGGGAAGGACACCAGCCTGAAGTTACACTGATTTTTTTTCAGTTCATTGACCCACACCAGTAAAGAGAGGTCAGCAGCCGGAGCCCTCCCTTTGTGATGGAGGCTGTTCTCAGCCCAAGCAGAACTGGATTGACCAGTTTATTAGAGAGGGGTTGCTTTATGGGTGTGGGACTGTATTCCTGGCCTCTGAATTCGGAGACCTGAGATTGAATCCAGCATCTGCCACACTGGCTGGCAAAGTACCCTGGATATGGACGAGCCTCATAACTGAAAAGGTATTTAAAGCTCTTAGTGTTTTTCGTTTAACCGTTTGTAAGTACCCAATTCAGTGGCTTTAAATGCATTCACGATGCTGGGTAGCCATCAACACTGTCTATGGCCCGATTTTTCATCATCCCTAGCAAAACCTCTGTGCCTGTTAAACAATGCTTCTCTCTCCTTCCCCTGCGGCCCTGGTAATCTCTGTTCTACAATTTGTCTTTGAATTTGCCTATTCTGGGGACGACATGAAAGTCGACTGGTACTGTATTTGTCTTTTGTTTGATTTATTTCATTTAACATAACATTTTCAAAGTCTGGCCTTCCCTGGTGGCTCAGATGGTAAAGAATCTGCCTGCAATGCAGGAGATGTGGTTTGCATCTCTGGGTGGGGAAGATCCCTTGGAAAAGGGAATGGCAGCCCACTCCAGTATTCTTCCCTTGAAAATCCCATGGACAGAGGAGCCTGGTGGGCTATTGTCCATGGGGTTGCAAAGAGTCAGATATGACCTGGTGACTAAATCACCACCACCACCATAGTCCTGATATGTTTGTGACTGACTTATTTCATTTAGCAGAATGTCCAAGGTTCAGCTCTGTGATGGCATGTGTCCGAATTTCTTTCCTTTTTGAGGCTGCTTACTATTGCATTGTATGTATATACTATATTTTGCTTATCTATTCACATGTTGATGGACACTTGGATTGTTTCCACTTTTTCACTGTTGTGACTAATGCTGCTTTGAACATTGGTGTGCAAACATCTGTCTTGTCCCTGCTTTCACTTCTTTTGGATGTATGCCCAGGTGTAGAATTGCCAGGTAGAAGGTACCAGTCTTTTTTTTTTAAATTAATTTATTTATTTTAATTGGAGGCTAATTACTTTACAATATTGTAGTGGTTTTTGAGGGTACCAATCTTAAATGTACACCTTGATGATGGTTTAGATACATTTACACTTTTAAACCACTACCCAGATCAAAATATAAAATATTTTCATTACTTCATGACCATCATGCACTCTTACAGGCAAACCTGCCCCTTCCCTGACCATGATTGTTCCACGTTCTCAGCCTCAGGGTCCCTCAGTGGTTGGACTTAAGAGACTTATCAGGGCTAACTAGGTGAATGGGTTAAAGAGTCACACACACATACACATGGATACACACACATGCACACATACTTATAATTGGTCTCTCTGTTATCTTGTAGGTAAGAACAACAACAAAGTTTCAATCCATCTTTTTGTTTGGGCTTTTTGGTTTCTTGTCCTCTGAGATGTTGTTAGAGGACACAGTGTTTCTCAGGATCTCTTTAGCTCTTTGAGGAGGGAGGACAGAGTTGGAGGTCCAAGAAAGTCATCTTGCTGGGACAGATTGTGAATTTCTGGGTCTGACATTGTAACGTCGGTAAGAAGTGAGCCATTGAAATGAAGGAGCCCCATCCGGTAAGAGGTGAGACGTCACAGGGCCTTCTCCTACAGCGTGTGATCTGTCTGCAGTGGCCAAGGGAGGAGATCTTTGGCTCACCTGGTGACCCATGAAGATCCCTTGAAGGAGAGAGTGGTTTGTGGAGAATACAAAGGGCAGAGGGGCACCAGGAAAGCTTTGGGAGCTGAGGTGGCCTTGACACTGTGACCCTCCCTCTCTCTCTCCTTTAAACTATTTGTTTGTTTGGTCTTAGCTGGTTTTTTTTTGTAGCACATGGGATCTGGTTCCCTGACTGGGGGTGGAACCTGTGTCCCCTGCACCGGGAGCAAGGCGTCTTAGCTACTACACCCCCAGGGAAGTCCCTCCCTGTCTCTCTGGATCCCTGCATCCACAGCGCCCCTGCTTCTTGCTGGTGCTTGCTCTTTCCTCCTCATTGCAGTCTGGGGGCCTCCCTCGCTGCTCTGTGTATTTCTGACACTTCTGTGTACTCACAGGTTTGGCTGCCTCATAATCTGGGTTCACCACGAGCTCCTGTAACTCTGCTTGGCTCCCACCAATTGCTGGCCCATCACTTTTACTGGTCATATTTCTACCTGAGGAGATATGGTTGGCCTGGTTTCTTTTATTATGTCAAGCTGAGTAGAGGGAGCCTTTAGGCCTGGGATGGGCTGCCTGTGGTCAGGACTCTCTCCTGGCTCCACAGCAGTGCAGGGGCTTAGGGATAAGGTGGCCTTGGCCACTCTCAGCTTCCACCTTCAGGGTACTTTTCCCACTTGACAGCAGAGGACACGCTCAGCCCAGCACACAACCTGTGTTGATGGTGAGCATGGATGTAAATGTTGGTGGTTGGAGGTAGGGTGAGGCAAGTGAAGGAAGAAGGGGAGTCAGGGGACTTAGGACCAAGTAGAAGGCAGTGTCTTTCTCATTATGATTATTTATGTCTTCTCATATTTGCATGGAGTGCCTCCTGCCTGTGGAGTTCCACCATTCTCAATGAATTCCCTGTAAATCGTGGTCATCACTCCCAGTGGTGATTATTACTTCCAGTAATTATTATAATTGAGATATAATTGTCATATATAAAATTGTGTAAGTTTAAGGTGAACACAGTTACAGTGGTTTGATACATTTATATATTGTGATATAATTACCACTGTAGTATTTATTATCTAACACCTACCTCTGCTGCATCTCATAATTACCATTTCTTTATGGTGAGAATTAGGATCTAGTCTCTGAGCAGTTTGGAAGTTTGTAACACAGTATTGTTGACTGTAATCAATATGCTGTGCATCCATCTCCAGAACTTATTTATCTACTGGTTGCAAGTTTGTAGTTTCAAATAATATCTCTCCAATTCCCCCACTCCCAGCCCCAGGTAACCACCATTCTGCTCTCTGTTTTCACAAATTTGGCTTTTTTTAGATTCCATATAAATGAGATCATACACTATTTGTCTTTTTCTGACTTTTCCTACTTGGCATAGTGCCCTCAAGGTCCATTCAGGTTATTGTAAATGGCTGAATATTGTTCTTTGGCTGAAAAATGTTTCATTGTACCTATATGTACCACATCTTTAACCATTCATCTGTTGATACTTAGGTTGCTTTCAAATCTTGATTATTGTGAGCAGTGCTACAGTGAACATGGGTATGCACCGATATAGTTATTATATATAACACTAACCTTCTTGAGGACTGTGAGAAGTTCTGGCCTCTTCTGAATCCTCACTAACACTTGATATAGTCACTTTTTAAAATTTTAACCATGTTGATAGGTGTGTGGTGAGCCCCTGAGAAAATGAAATGATTTGATGTGCTGAAATTTATTTCCCATATGTATTTAGCATTTATCTTTATTATTCATTAGTATTATCCTTTTATTATTATTATTACTTACAACACAAAGTACTCATTCATGAAATCAGTAAGACATTGTGTTAGGAACCTTTCCATTGCATATGATAGAAAACTCCAACCAGATCGATTGTAAGAGAGAATTTGTTGATTCACTTAAATGAACAGACTGAAGGTCTCAGGAACAGCTTGATCCAGAAGTAGTACAACCTAGATTAAAGTCTCCACCCTGCGGCTTCTGAGTTGGCTCCAGTTTCATCGATTCTCTCCTCATTGTCATGAGATGGTTACCCCACCCCTGTGTCCCAGTACTCCTATTTCATATCCAGCAGAGGAGAACCTTTCTTTCTTTAACCGTGATACAAAATCTTGGGTTTTACTCTTATTGGACCAGTTTAGGGAATGTGAACCAACACTGAGTCACCTATGTGACCAGGACAGTAGGATTATATGAATTAGCTTTGACGATGCTTGCTCCTTGGAAGGAAAGCTATGACAAACCTTGACAGTGTATTAAAAAGCAGAGATATCACTTTGCTGACAAAGGTCCATCTAGTCAAAGCTATGGTTTTTGCAGTAGTCATGTATGAATGTGAGAGTTGGATCGTAGAGAAGTCTAAGCACTGAAGAATTGATGCTTTTGATCTGTGGTGCTGGAGAAGACTCTGAAGAGTCCCTTGGACTGCAAGGAGATCAAACCACTCAATCCTAAAGGTAATCAGTCCAGAATATTCATTGGAAGGACTGATTATGTTGCTGAAGCTCCAATACTTTGGCCCCCTGATGCAAAGAGCTGACTGGTTGGAAAATACCCTGGTGCTGGGAAAGATTAAAAGCCAAAGGAAAAGTGGGTGGCAGAGGATGAGTTAGTTAGGTGACATCGCTGACTCAATGGACATGAATTTGAGCAAACTCCAAGAGAGTGAAGGACAGAGGAGCCTGGTGTGCAGCAATCCATGGGGTTGCAGAGAGTTGGGCTGGACTTAGCCACTGAACATCAGCAACACACCAGGCGCCCTCCCACAGAGCTGGAGGGTGCAGTCGGCTTCCCCTGGGCGCTGAGGGAGGCATGGGGACGGGCGGAGGTGGGCATACAGGTCCAGGACGCCCCTGAGAGACAGAATGCAACCCAAGGCATCCAGAATAACCCATCTCCACTGACTGTGTTACAGGGTCTGGAGCTGGAATGGACCCTAGTCCTTTTGACCCACTAGCTTGCACCATCTGAGGACAAACAAGGGCTCAACTGGAGCAGTACTCAGATTAGGGAAGCACTTGCCTTGTCTGTGTTGCTGAAATATTTCTCATTTTCCTACTCAGATCCAGATTGGAAAGCTGAGCAGAGCCTGGCTTTGTCTCTCCCACTGCTACCAGTTTTAAAAACTCAGTCTCAAATGCAGTGCAGTTGTTCAGGTTGCCAGGTTAAGGCTTCTGCCTCTTGAGCGTGAATTACACTTCCACGGTTTGAATGAGCTATGATCTGTCCACGGCTGCATGTTGGAGAATCCTTCTCTGCGACTGCACCCACGACCTCCACACCACTTTCTTCAGTGGTTTTGCTGCTGGTGTTCCTGCAACTCTCATGGAACCTCCTTTTTCCTTCCCAGTTCTCTTTCCTGCTTCAATTGCTCTTTTTCTTCTTTAGTTTCCCTTCACTCCATCTCTTTTTGGTTTTGCCTCTTTTTTGTCCCTTTCTTTTGTTCTAGTTGCCCAGGATGGGGAGGGCTTGCATTTTTTTTTCTTGGTTTTAACATTTCACTTTATTAATGGGTGTTCCTTTCATTTTATTTCCACCTTGAAAACCTAGTCAATTGTGCCCAGCCAGATCGGGACCCTGGCACCCTCAGACATTTCTTGTTTTTTGTGTGTGTGACCACTGACTGTCAAAAGAGTGTTGGCATCTCCAACTCTCTTGGAGGCAGGAAATCTGAGCTTTAGCCTTGAGTCCTCCATCGCATATGCTTCCTTCTTTCTGAGGAGGCTCTCAATTCTTCTGAGATGTTTGTGGAGTGCTATGGTATGCCCACGGCAATGTAAGCTGTTGGGAAAAGTAAACCAAGGTGAGTCTAAACAAGCCGCTCCCTCTGCCCTTGAGGGCTTTGTTTTAATGTGTCCAAATAGAAATGGCAACCCACTCCAGGATTCTTTCCTGGAGAATCCCACGGACAGAGGAGCTTGGCGGGCTACAGTGCGTGGGGTCACACAGAGTTGGACACGACTGAGCTCTCAAGCTCTCCCAGCCCTCAGAACCCAGAGTTTCTACCAGGTGCCTGGCCCCACACTGTGCAGTCCATTGTGAGCTTGCTTATTACTCCCTGAGGCCGGATGTTGGTATCTTAGCCCCATTTCCCAGATGAGGGACACTGAGGCACAGAGCCTCAGGCTGATTTGTCCAAGGCAGTAGAGCCTGGAAGACTTATTCGCTCTGCCATGCGGTTCTTCTTTATTCCGCTGATCGCAGATTCCTAATTTCTGCTGTAGAGCTTCCATGCATCATCTCCTCTGTGTTGGTGGGAAAGGAGGTGGAGGGGACAAGAAAAAGTAAAGAGGAGTAAAGCCTCAAAAAGCCCTCCCACACCTGCTGCCTCTGAATGCGGTTGCTGTCGCAGCCCAAGTTGCTGGGGGAGGGAAAGGGTTGCTGAATATTCCTAGTGTCAAGACTTAATTTTTCTAGAGTGAGCAGTGGGCCAGAAAGTGTCTTCCCTATAATGCACCTGCATGTTCCTTGAGGAAATAGTTATCAGTTTATATTTACTCTATGAGAGCCACACAGGGCTGAGAGCAAAACCAAGATTTGGGTCAATGATTTCTTCTCTGGAGATATTTCCAGTCTAGAGTACATCAGTGGTAATTGTACCAGAAAGGATGCGATCTTTATCCTGAGAGAAATGATAATAATGCCATCAAACACAGCAGCTACCAAGTTTAAAATAGAGAGCTAGAGGGAGGTTGCTATGTAGCACCAAGAGCTCAGCCTGGTGCTCTGTGATGATCCAGAGGGGTCGGGTGGGAGGGGTGGTGGGAAGGAGGTTCAAGAGGGAGAAGAGATTGTTCAGTCACTCAGTCGTGTCCGACTTCTTGCGGCCCCATGGATTGCAGCACGCCAGGCTCCTCTGTCCTCCACTATCTCCTGGAACTTGCTCAAAGTCATGTCCATTGAGTCAATAATGCCATCCAGCCATCTCATCCTCTGTCGCCCTTTTCTCCTGTCCTCAATCTTTCCCAGCATCAGGATCTTTTCCAATGAGTTGGCTCTTGGCATTAGGTGGCCAAAGTATTGGAGCTTCAGCTTCAGTATCAGTCCTTCCAGTGAACATTCAGGGTTGATTTCCTTTAGGATGGACTAATTTGATCTCCTTGCTATCCAAGGGACTGTCAAGAGTCTTCTCCAGCACCACAATCTGAAAACATCAATTCTTAGGCACTTAGTCTTCTTTATGGTTCAACTCACATCTGTACATGAATACTGAAAAAATCACAGCTTTGACTAGAGGGACCTTTGTCTCTGCTTTTTAATATGTGTGTGTATATATATATATATATATATATATATATAGCTGATTCATGTTGTACAGCAGAAACTAGCACAACATTATAAAGCAATTATCTTCCAACTTAAAAAATTAAAAAAAGAAAAAAAAACACTAGTGGCCTCCTTCATGTCTGACTCTGTCGCTAGCATTTTGCATATATTAACTCACCGTGTCAGCACCCCCGACAGGTGGATTTTGTCACCATCTGGGTTTTATAAGGCTTCCCTAGTGGCTCAGATGGTGAAGAGTCTGCCTGCAATGCAAGAGACCCAGGTTTGATCCTGGGTTGGGAAGATTCCCTGGAGTCAGGAATGGCAACCCACTCCAGTATTCTTGCCTGGAAATTCCCATGGACAGAGGAGCCTGGTGGGCTACAGGTCATGGGGTCGTAAAGAGTCAGACATGACATTGTTTTATAGGTGAGGAAACTGAGTCAAGAGAGGGAGGTGACTGGGTCCTGGGCACACAGATAAGCAGTTGGACGTAGGGATTTGAACCTTGGCAGATTGTCTGCAAAACACAGCTCCTCCCCCAAGGCCCCAGGCACTCAGAAAACCCAGGCCACTCTGATCTAGGGGTTCTGGGAGGGTCCTTATAGGAGACAGCTTTGAGCTGGCCTTACAGGGGAGGGAGGGCCTCCCTGTGGCCGTGTCAGGGGTGGTCCCTCAGGCCATGGGGCAGCATGGAGCCATAGCAAGCTCTTCACCCCCAGAGTGGGAACCAAAGCCAGATGTTCTGCTTCTCCAGATAACTATCACTTTGCACAATGGCACCGTGTTAATGGTCATATATTGCCTGTGTCTTTTTTTTTTTTTTTTTTCATTTATTTTTGTTAGGTGGAGGCTAGTTACTTTACAATATTGTAGTGGTTTTTGCCATACATTGACATGAATCAGCCATGGATTTACATGTGTTCCCCATCCTGATCCCCCTGTAACGTTGATGGTAGTGCATGTCCACGGAAGCCCAGAGGCAGATTCTCTGATGCATCTACAGGCTTTTCCTTTAGCACTTCCCCGTCGCCTGCTCTTCAACTCCTCAGAGCGACCTTGTGTCCCAGTGGGGTAGGACAGGATTCATAGGAGGTATGGGTGGATCCCTGCGGGACAGGGTCCACGGGTGGGTTTTATCCCGCCTTTTACATTGGTGCCCTCTAGGGTACTTAGGTGTATCTTTGCAAGGCTAAACTGTCTCTGACCACTGTGTGTCACTTCCTTAGGCCCTGGAGATCCCCCTCTTCCCTCCGTCCCTCCCTCCCTCCTGCATCAGGGCTGGCGGCGGCATCTCCTCTGGGCTCAGTCCTGTGTGGGATGCTGCCCTGAGGGTAGGAGGCAAGGAGGGTAGCGTCTGGTGGGGAGAGAACTGTGTGGCTGGATGATCTCAGACCCATGCCATGGCCTTTGGGGGTGGGGGGCTGGTACAGGCTTCAGTTTGAGGGGGTGATGGGAGGTTTCCGGGGGAGGTGTGGCTGACTCCCCAAGGACAGACAGGCAGGTAAGGTGGAGGTGTGTTTTCCAGGAGTTACGGAAGGGGCATGGCTGGCAGCAGCTGGGAGGGGTGCCAGGAGGTGATCCTGAATGCAGGGAAGGATGGGACTCATTGCTGGATCCTCAGCGATGGGTCACACCTCAGACCTCTTGGCTTCCAGGTGAGAAAGGCACTGACGATCTCTTGGGCTTCTTGGGCCCTGGCTTCCCTCTCTCCTCACTCCTCACTGGCTGAAATGGCTCCAGAACCCAGAGCAGAAGCCGAGCCGTGGGGACAATACTGGAATTTTGTCATGTGATAAAGAGACTTTGGAGTTCCACTTGGAAGAAGACTCCAAGGGGAACAGGTGCCTCCTTTTCTTATTTTGGGTCAAATGGGTGACTGAGGGGTGCTTGCATGCTGCCCACTTGACACACCCTGCTCTCCACATCCGCTGGGCAGAGCCGGTTCCCCTGAGACAGTCTCCTGACAAAGTTCATGAGCAGATTGTTCTGAATTTTTAGTGTTTCCCGTCAGGATTATACTTAGCCCCGATATGGGCCAGGTTCTTTCCCCATCTTCAGCTGCATAGTTCAGCACCGTCTGAGGGTGGCAAGACATCCTGGTTTACTCGGGATGGAGGTGTTTCCTGGGAAACAGAACTTCCAGTTTGAAAATAGGGGAAGTTGCGGGCAGACTGGGACAAGATGGTGACCCCGCTTCCATCTCTAGCCACAGAACCCCTTGTCCTTGTGCTGCTGGGTGGATAGAGGAGTCTACTGAGAAGCATCCAGAGTATTTCCAGGGTTCACTTGGTCATGTCCACGGGGGCTGCTGGAGCCGTTGTGCGGTCCTTGAAGATTCTCCAAGGCTGGCCAGAGGCGAGGTCCTTCCTGCGCTCAGCTCTCCTCTGGCCCTGCCCGCCTGTCCCAGGCTCCTCCATGGCTCTGCAGCTGCCCAGGGCTCCCCCTGACCCACATCCCAGGCTCTGTGTCCTTGTCTTCTAGCCCCTGATGTACTGCCGGGGGATACTGGCTTGAGGTCTTGCTTAGAAAAAACCAAGACTGCTTGGGATCCCAAGATGCGTCAAGGCATCGGAGGCTTTCCATGGCCTGTGCCTGGGATGAAGACTTCTTGAGGATCCTCCCTCCTCTAATCTGTCCTGAGCACCTCCAGGAGATTACTCCTTTCCCGCTGTTGTCTCCTTCATATTGTTCCCATGACTAAATACTCACTGGGTCCAAGTTAGTGACAGCACGGGTTTTCAAGCTCTCTCTCTCTTTGTCATTTAATATTTTCAGAGCACTGTGCTTTCTTCCATCCAGATCTGATGAGGAAGCCCAATATTCAAAGCAGGTCAAAGTGGAGCTTCTTACATTGAGATGGGGGCAAAGATGACTTCAGAGGAGCCTCCACGGACTCAGATCTCCTGGGCACAGGCTGCAAGGCACCAGCCTGCAGACAAAGCTGTTGTCTTCATCACAGAGGACCGCACATGTGTTAGCTGCTACTGCACGTGCTTAAGTCACACTTCAAGAGAGGGAACAGGGGTTATTGGCTCACAGACCTGGGATGGGCCTGGGGGAGGTTACAGAGCCAAAAGCCATCCTGCTGGACTCAAGCTCAGGAGTGGGGAGAGGTCATTTCTCCATCAACTGTGTCTGCCACTCTGTTCAGCTTCTCTCTGAAGCCCAGTGCCTGCAGACCCCGTGGTGGGGAGATGGCTGCTGGCCACGCACCAGATACACACATTCCCGGGTTAGTGATCTGGGTGGGAGGAGAGACTGTCCCTCTCCCTGGACGCTCTGTCTGAGGCCTGGACTCTGATTGGTCCTGACTGTGTCATCCACGATCCTGTGGCCTGAGCACTGTTTTGAGGGAGTTGGAGTACTTGCATCAGCCAGGCTGGCTGACCCTCCTGAGCTGGGCCAGGGTGAGGAGGAGGGGCAGGCTACTGTGGTGGGCCACCCCACCAGAACAGGCAAGGGAAGCTCCCCAGAGAAGCTCGGGTGTCAGGAGGACAGGGGCAGTTATACCTCTTATACAGCATGGGCTTTGGAGCTTCCACAGCTTGGTTTGAATCTCAGGTGTGTGACCCAGAAAATTGCTTCTTCGAGCAGACTACAGTCCTTGGAATCGCAAAGAGCTGGACACGATTGAGTGATTAATACACACGCACACACACACACACAATCCTCACTTATAAATGGGAATAGTATTTCTTACCTTGCAAGGCTTGCTGTCATATTACAGGCATATAATAAATGGTGTCTGTAGTTATTATTGGGCTTCCCTGGTGGCTCAGATGGTTAGGAATCTGCCTGCAATGTGGGAGACCTGGGTTCAATCCCTGGGGTGGGAAGATCCCCTGGAGGAGGGCATGGCAACCCACTCTAGTATTCTTGCCTGGAGAATCTCCTGGACAGAGGGGCCTGGCGGGCTGCAGTCCTTGGGGTCGCAAAGAGTTGACACGACTGAGCGACTAAGCATGCGTGCTTGTAGTTATTGCTCCTATTAAATCTGACCTCACCCCCTTCCCTCCCCCCTCCCCCACACGAATGCCATGGTCATTTTGCAGTGGGCTCCTTGCCATCCAGTGGGGCTCCCTCTGGGCTGCTTCTGTTAGACGGTTCCACTCTTTGCTCTCAGGAGTCCGGGGCTCCTTGGGGCCCCCTCGGGGGCATCTGAGGAGGGGACCGGGCGCATCGGGGGCTTTGGAGGGCTTGCAGTGCACAGCCCCAGCATCTGTACTCCACCAGAGCAGTGCAGCTTTCAGGAGCCATTTTACGTATTGGTTTATAGAAAAGGTTTCATTTTGAGAAAAGATTTTAAAATGTCACCATCCTGGACCTTACAGGGATACTACACACATTAGGGAAGAGAAGGACCCAGGTTATGGCAGCCTCAGCTGGCTCACAAGATCTTGCTGGGCAACCCCCCACCCCCGACTGTCTCCCGGCCTTGGTCTCAGAATCCCCAGGGGCCCAGGGTGGGACTCCCCTGGGGCCATGACATCCTCTTGTCCCTGCCCTGGGAACTCTGAGATTTAGGTCAGTTCTGTGGTTTCTGCAGAACTGAACGCCATCACTCGAAGTCACATCTGGCTTCTTATTGCTTGGTTGGTCCACATACATTGTTCTACTCATCCTGCTGTTACTTGCAAGCAAAGAAGGGGTGATGAAGTCGGTGACCACTTGAATTCCACTGGCAGGGGAGTAGGCAGGCATTGCCAGGGCGAGAGTGATTGGCATCTGAAAGAGCACGGGAGGCACAGGGGTGAAAGGTCACCATCCTTCACACTTTGAAAGGACCCCTGCTCTTTTGAGGAGCTATTGCTCTGGGACTGCTGTGCCCAGAGAGGCAGCATCAGTTTCCCAGTTGCCAATGCGACACACACAGTAGGGTCTTCCTTCCTGTTCTGTGTGGATGTCCCTTGTTCCCTTCTGGGAAACAGAAAGATGAGGGCAACAGGCCCGGGCTGTCTCAGCCTTGGGGACCGCTGTACTTTTGGTCATCTTCTCTGCTTCAGCATCCATGTAGGAGGCAGGCATCCTATCAGCAATCAGGTACAGAAGGTGCCTCAGCTCCCAGATGCGATACTTCCGTCAGACTTAAGATGTCAGGGCAATTTCTTCTTCTCTGTGGACCTTCTCCGAAGCACAGGTCAGGGTCTGGGTTCTGTAAAGAGGATTTTAGCTGATTTATTCTCCATATACATGTGTTAGGAACAGAGTTTTGGAGCAGTCCCACAAATACGTCCCTCATTCTCCTGACTCCCCTCACTTGGATCCCCCATAAACTTCTAGCTCTACCTTTCCTTTTAAGATTTTTTTTTTTAATGTGGACCATTTTGAAAGTCTTTATTGAATTTGCTACAACATTGCTTCTGTGTTATGTTTGAGTTTTTTGGTCGTGAAACTTGTGGAATCTTAGCTCCCCAACCAGGGGTCGGACTCACATGGCCCCCGCATTGGAAGGCAAAGTCATAAGCACTGGACTGCCTTTGAGTCTGTCCTATCTGTCACTACCTCCTCCTTGGGACCTTCTGTACAGAGAAGGGTCAACCCTTTCATGAGTCTTCAGACACTGTAGATACCAGCTGGATGGGAAGGAGGTTTTCCTCTGCTCAAACTTTAGAGGATGAATGAAGGGGTATGTGGCAATTGGGCTTCCATCAGAGAAATGGAACATCTGTAATGTAGAATGAAGGATTTAAGGTTCTGACCTTGTGCACTCGTGGGAGCTGGTACCACGCTCTGTAAGTCTCTTACGTCTGCGTCTGGCACTGGGCCTGAAGTCAACAAGGCTGGCACTGGGGAGAATGGGTTTGTGAAGTGGGGGAACCAGAGCCAGCTGGGACCCACGAGGAGGAAGCTGGGACCCGCATCAGTTTCATCCACTTCCAAACATCCCACCTGCAGGATGTGGAATCCCTGCAGTAGAAGCTTATGCGCTTTCTCATGGAGCAACAGTGCTGGCCCAGGACCCAGAGAAGCCAGAAAAGGAGATCCAAGGTGGAGCTGCAAGAGATGCAGCCTGGCTCCTGCCTGACGCCAGCAAGGGGAGTGACAGCGAGCTCCAGCTGCAGCGTGACCCTGAGCATGGATTCTGAGCCTAAACGTGGCTGCAGTATCATGTCTATCTTCCAACTCCTGCACAAATTTCTCCTGTGGCCCAGAGTTCTGGAAAATTCTGGCATGGAAGAGAATTCTGGAAAAGATTGTTTCAGCTTAGCTAAACTGATGTGGTACAAAGTTGTCACCACTCAAGGAGACAAATTTCCACCACAGATCCCTCTCTCCTTATGACCTGTGGTTGGTTTCTTTTTTAAAAAATGTTTGTTTTCTGTTGGAGTATAGTATTCATTTATTTTTATCTTGGGGTGTGCTGGGTCTTCGTTGCTGTGCATGGGCTTTCTCTAGCTGTGGTGAGTGGGGGCAGCTCTTGGTGGTAGCACATGGCGGTGGCCTCTTGTTGTGGCACATAAGCTCCAGGAGCGTGGGCCTCAGGAGCTGCAGCCCATGGTCTCACTGGCTGTGGCTCACGGGCCCTGGAGCGCGCTGGCTTCAGCAGTTGTGGCACACAGGCTCGGATGCTCCGCAGCTTACGGAGTGTTCCCAGACCAGGGGCTGAGCATGTGCCTCCTGCACTGGCTCTTGGACTCTCATCCACTGTACAAGCAGGGAATTCCTGGTTGGTTTCTTTTTTCTTTTCTTTAAAAAAAGTTTAATTAATTTATTTATTTTACTTTTGGCGGTGCTGGGTCTTCGTCGCTGCTCGGGCTTTCCTTTCTTTGAGGAGAGCAGGGGCTCCTCTAGTTGCCATGCTGGAGCCTCATATTGTGGTGGCCTCTCTTGTTGCTGGGCACAGGCTTTAGTGCACGCGGGCTTTGGTAGTTGTGGCTTCCCGGCTCTAGAGCATAGGCTCAGTAGTTGTGGCGCCTGAGTTTAGTTGCTCCGTGGCATGTGGCATGTGGGATCTTCCCAGATCAGAGATCAAACCCATGGCTCCTGCAGTGGCAGGCAGAGTCTTTACCCCTGAGCAACCAGGGAAGCCTGCTTGATTTCTTTTTAATTTTCCAAGGGCAGACACCCCTCAGCATCATTCAGGCCACAGGACACAACAGCTTGACCACCACCTTTTCCCCAGTGACTACACAGTTCCATTTCCCAAGAGGAAAATAGATTCTTCCAGTTACCAACAGTTAACTCCATTCCCTATGAAGTGATCATGCCGGCAGGAAACTCTGCTTCTTTCCTGGGCTGGTCTTCTCATGAAGAGTCCTCTGCATGAGCTCTGAATGCTTCCAGTAGCTTCTTCAAGATGCTCACATTTCTGCCTACAAGGCTGTGTGTGTGTGTGTGTGTGTGTGTGTGTGTGCTCGGTCAAGTCTAACTCTTTGTGAGCCCATGTATTGTAGCCCATCAGGCTCCTCTGTCTGTGGAATTTTCCAGGCAAGAATGCTGGAGTGGGTTGCCATTTCCTTCTCCAGGACATTGTCCCGACCCAGGGATTGAAGCAGAGTCTCTTGCATCTCCTGCATTGCAGGGGAGTTCTTTACAACTAGCACCACCTGGGAAGGAGGCTAGTATCCTGACTACCTGTGATCTTTAATTTTACATGTCAACTTGACTGGCTCAATAATCCACACCCCATTCAATTCACCTGTTTGGCCTGTGCAGAAGACAGATGGATTTTGGAGAATGATAGTGGATTATCCTAAGCTTAACTCGGTGGTAACCCAGAGACTGCAGCCATGAAATTAAAAGATGCTTTCTCCTTGGAAGAAAAGCTATGACAAACCTAGACAGCATATTAAAAAGCAGAGACATTACCTTGCCTACAAAGGTCCGCATAGTCAAAACTATATTTTTTTCCAGTAGTCGTGTATGGATATGAGAGTTGGATAATAAAAAAGGCTGAGCACCAAAGAATTGATGCCTTCAAACTGTGGTGCTATAGAAGACTCTTGAGAGTCCCTTGGACAGCAAGGAGATCAAACCAGTCAATCCTAAAGGAGATCAACCCTGAATATTCATTGGAAGGACTGATGCTAAAGCTCCAATACTCTGGCCACCTTATGCGAAGCCCCGACTCCTTGGAAAAGACCTTGATGCTGGGAAAGATTGAAGGCAGGAGGGAAAGGGGATGGCAGAGGACAAGATGGTTGGATGGCATCACTGACTTGTCATGAGTTTGAACCAACTCTGGGAGATGGTGAAGGACAGGAACGCCTGGTGTGCTGCCATCCATGGGGTCTGCCTTTCTTTCTCCAGGGGCTCTTTGGATTTTGGAGTCAACATGTTCTTCATTTGGGGGTTGCTGTGCATCATTTCCTGAAGTGGCCCCCAAGGCTGCTTATTTTGAGTGGTGGCCAAAAGAAGCGAAGGCTTGACAGTAGGTCCAGGCTGCTGAGGGCATGATGAACCCAGATAGAGCCCATCTACATTCCTTCTCCCCAAGCTTCTTTGTCACCAGCTTTCCAGTCATGTTCCTTCCAAGTCCCTGACTATCCAGCCAAACCAGATGCTCTGGGCCAGAAGATCCAGCCCATCCGGTGGTGCTTGAAGTGGCAGTGGCTGATAAGGAACTGCTGGGAGCCTTTGGCTGGCCCTTCTCGGGGAATCCCAGCACAGGCCTTTAGGATTTTGGGGCATGACCCTGCCATCTCTGCAGATAACTATTCTTCTTTTGAGAAACAGCTCTTGGCCTAATACTGGGCCTTAGTAGAGACTGAACACTTAACTTTGGGCCATTGGGTTACCGTAAGGTCTGAGCTGCCTCTCATGAACTGGCTGTTATCTGATCCTCCAAATCATAAAGTTAGTTGTCCACAGCAATATTTCATCCTCAACATGGAGGTGATATACACGTGGTTGGGCCTTGAGGACACCAGTAAATGAACACAACGAAGTGGCCCAGGCGCCGTGGTCCCACTCCTGCTGCACGGCCTTCTGTCTCCCAGCCTGCCCCGTGGCCTCATCAGGAGCTCTGTATGGCCCACTGATAGAAGGAGGGAGGTCTGGGGTCTGGTTTACAGATGTTTCTGCACAACATGCGGGCCCCACCTTAAAGTGGATGGCTGCAGACTCTCTATACTACAGCCTCTCTCTGGGGCATCCCTGGAGGATGGTGTGAAGGGAAATCCTTCCAGTGGGCAGAACTCTGAGACGTGCACTGTGTTGTTCACTTTGCTTAGAAGGAGAAGTGGCCAGTGATGTATTGATTCATGGGCTGTGGCCAGTGGTTTGGCTGGATGGTCAGGGACTTGGAAGGAACATGATTGGAAAGTTGGTGACAAAGAAGCTTGGGGGGAAGGAATGTGGATGGGATCTCTCTAGCTACTTGCCTCTCCCATGCCGCTCTCAAACCACACGGCTCCTTTTGGTTCCCCAGACACTGCAGTTTGTACTTGCCCTTCACCCCTACTAGACCCCTAGATGAAGTGGCCTTCCCAGATACTCTCTGGCTGCTTCCCGTTTATTGCCCTTGTAGCTCTCATCGGTCTATTCTCTCATCGGTCTTGTTTCTTCATGTGTGTCTGTTACCTGTACCCGCCCCAACACACACACACACATTAGAATGCAGTCCTTGCAGGCTCAGCCTCATCTGCCCTGTTCGTTGTGGTTTGTGCTCTTGCCTAGCACATGTGGAAAGCACTTGATAAGCATTGCTCAAATGGGTGAGTGGAGAATGTGGTGATGCCATAGAGAACTGGAGACCAACACTGGTGCAGATCAGAGGGGAAGTGTGCTAACGATTCCATTGGTCAACCACACCATGGGATGCCTACTGGCTCAGACCTCAAATGGGCCCGTGAGAGCTTGCAGTGTAATTTTTGTATGAGAGCAAGTAGCACCAACCTGACATTTCAAATGAATATGAGCCATGTGCGGTTTTTATACTAATAATTATAACATGAATATTGAGTATTTACTATACACGTAGCTTTGCCTGTGGAATAAGCAAACACAGAATCTCAGAGGTGTTCAGCTCACATGTCTGCAGGTCAGCTGGGTTTTTCCTGATCTGCGTGGAACTTGGCTGGGTTGGGCTTCTGTGGTAGGCTGGATCCAGATCTGTTCCATGTAATCCTCCTTATATTAGGTAGTTCCTTGAGCCAAGGCAAGATCACAAGAGGGCATGCTAGTCACACAGGTGTATTTCAGGCCATTATTAGCAGCTCATTGGCCAAAGCAAATAACATACTCAAGTGTGAAGTCAAGGGCAGGGAAGAGTCCTCACACCCCCTGAAGCAGTGGCAAGGGCTTTGATGTCTAACACTATAGTATATCATACCCCTACAGTGTATAGTGTAATATTCTCTATATTATATATAGTATGTAAGCATCGTATAACATATATATTGTATAATATCCACATACACACATTATATAGTATATATAGTATACTGTATGTGTATATTATATAGTATACAGTAAATATACACTATAACATGCAGTATATATGTAATATGCTATATTATAATATGAGCTTCCCTGGTGGCTCAGAGGTTAAAGCATCTGCCTGCAATGTGGGAGACCCAGGTTCAATCCCTGGGTCAGGAAGATCCCCTGGAGAAGGAAGTGGCAACCCACTCCAGTATTCTTGCCTGGAGAATCCCATGGACGGAGGAGCCTGGTAGGCTACAGTCCACAACATAGTACCTGATGCGAAGAGCTGATTCATTGGAAAAGACCCTGATGCTGGGAAAGATTGAAGGCAGGAGGAGAAGGGGGCGACAGAGGATGAGATGGTTGGAGGGCATCACTGACTCAGTGGACACGAGTTTGAGTAAGCTCTGGGAGTTGGTGATGGACAGGGAAGCCTGGCATGCTGCAGTCCATGGGGTCACAAAGAGCAGACACGACTGAGCCACTGAACTAAACTGATACTACATATTGGGGCTTCCCCTGTGTCTCAGCGGTAAGGAATCTGCCTGCAATGCAGGAGGTGTAGTTTCGATCCCTGGGTCGGGAAGATCCCCTGGAGGAGGGCATAGCAACCCATTGCAGTATTCCTGCCTGGAGAATCCCATGGACAGAGGAGCCTGGCGGACTGCAGTCCATAGGGTCACAAGGAGTCACACACGACTCAAGCAACTGCGCAAGCATGCACTCCTGTTACATATTACACACACATACAACACTCTGTGTATAGAATGCAGTATACTATAATGTGGCTTTCCTGGTGGCTCAGCAGTAAAGAATCTGCCTGCAATGCAGGAGATGTGGGTTTGATTCTTGGGTCAGGAAGATACCCTGGAGAAGGAAATGGCAACCTATTTCAGTATGCTTGCCTGGGAAATCCCATGGACAGAGGAGCCTGGTGGACTAGGGTTCATGGGATCACAAGAGTCGGACACAACTTAGTGACTAAATCACCACCACCCATACGATAACATATATACATATTATACTGTATATACCCATATTATATAAACATACTGTTTATACATACATTATATGCATATAGTATGCCACAGTATGCTATATATTATATACATATATTTTTATATGTGTGTGTGTGTGCTAAGTTGCTTTTGTTGTGTTTGACTCTTTGTGACCCTATGAACTATAGCCCACCAGACTCCTCTGTCCTTTGGATTCTCCAGGCAAGAATACTGGAGTGGAGTTGCCATAGCCGCCTCCAGGGGATCTTCCTGACCCAGGGATCGAAACTGCATCTCCTGCAACTCCTCCATTGCAGGTGGATTCTTTGCCATTGAGCCACCAGGGAAGCCTAACTGGTGTTGGTACACCTATATATATATATATATATATATATATATATATATATATATTTTTTTTTTTTTTTATGTAGTTAAACTGATGTCCTTGTTTTTAATCCCTTCTGGGTTTTGTGCCACACTTAGGTCTTTTCCGTTCCAAGATTAAAGATTATATTTACCAACTCAGGTAAAAAAAATTTGGTTCCTATTTCATAACATAGACTGTGATAAATTCCAAATGGATCATGGACTTAAATATTAAAAAAAAAAGAACCACAACTATATTAGAAGAAATCTAATGTAGGAAGAATAATGTAGAGAATAATCTAATGTAGGAAGAATAATAATAATATATATACAATGTATATTGTACTATAGCAGTAATAGTATATAATATGTATTTTTAGATTATGTTATTTGTAATATAATCCTACATGGTCTTATTATAATCCTCTTTTTGCAGATAAAGAAACTGAGAATTGAAAGGTGAAGAGACTTGTCCAGGGTCACACGGTTAGAGGCAGAGCTGGAGTCTGGACCCAGGAAGTTAGACTCTAGAGCTTAATCACAGCCCCGTGCTGCCTTCCATTGTTTTGATAAAAGAAACACGATGCCTCCCGGTTGCCCTGTGGGAAATGCTGCAGGCTGGTGTCCTTCCCTCTCAAATTCAGTTTCTTCAACCTACTTCCCAGCACCCTCGGGTGTCCTTTGGTCCCATCTTTGTTTAAAGCTGTCTTTCCTTCCGATTAAAATGTGCACACCTAAGGCTTTATCCCCTCAAGGTCTCCAACACCTTTGAGCATCAGTGGCTCTTATAGCTCCAAGAAATCATTTTCTTCCATTTTCAAGACCCCCAAATCCAAAGGCTTGACAGTGTGGGAATTTTAGACTCCAGAGGGACTTGTGGTAGGTGGGCGGAGACAAGGAAGCTTTCTGGGATTTGCTTTGAGATGGGAAGCTTACCTGGACCTGGAACACTTCTAACAGAGTCAAGACTTCCCTAGCACTTAGCTCCTGTTAGTCTTGGGGAGAGAGAGAGCGCGCATGAGATTGAGAGGAAAGAGAGCAAGAACCCTCAAGACTGATGCTGTGGGTCATCACACATAGATATGCAGTTACATAAAGGCATTCCATGCTGTGCGGAGGGCAAAGCTGCTGCCGAGAATCTGCTTCAATTACGATGGAGCCTTTCAATTCCGTCATCTGCCACATTCTCTAACCAGAGGTCTTCCAGCACAAGACAAGCTCATGGGAAAGGGATCTGCGTGAGGGCTTAATGCCATGCCCTGTTCTGTGTGTATCTGTGTTTGCATGTTTGTAGAAAGATCCAATACTTAATTGTATGCTTGGCCTGTTCACCACTAATTTCTAAAAGAGACATTCCAAAGCCTTGGTTAGGTTCACTCATATCTCATAAAAGCCATAACTTGACTGCGGGCACCCCAGAACTAATCCTGCATGGAGACAGAGGCAGCAGTCACCTGGGAGAGTTGACGTTCTGGAAGACCCATTGTGCTGAGAATTATCGGTCACCTCTCCAACATCCATTCCCCTTCCTCCTTCCTAAATACATCCCAAATTTCCAAGCATGTGGTTTGCAGATTGGTTGAAGGCAATTATCCAGTTCTTTTTTGGTTGAAGGCAATTGGCCTGATTCCTGCTACAGTGAATTGGTTCAGGAGTGGGAATGCGGTGTGAGTGGCTTCAACAGGAGGATCCCCAGGAATTCTTTTAAGGTGGTGGAGGAGAGAAACCCTCTTTCCCTTGAGATATGAATGAGGAAGATGAGCCCTATTAGCTCTCTTGTGACCATGAGAGGAGTCAGCTTTGGGGTGAAGATGATGCTAAGAGAGGTCCACAGAAAGCTGGGAAGGAAATGGATGCTGAGCAACAGTGTTCAATCACTAGATCAGACCATACCTGAAGACTGTTCTACCTCCAAGAACTTCACTTCCCTGTAAAGCTTGAGCCTGAGTAGGGTTTTCTGTTACTTGAAGTGAAAATAACCTGCACTATGACACCCACCCAGCAAAGTGGTCTCCTTTCCTGGTCTGCTCTGTGACTGGAAACACCCGCTAAGAAAATCATGCTGCCCAAATTACTTCAGGAGATATTACTCTGGAATTCCCATTCATCCCAGGAAGAGCTCCTAATCTTATGGGGGAGACAGATGCGTCATGTCACAATAGGATGGCACAGTCAGTCCTGAGATGTAGTTTGGACATGTGTACACAGGGGGACAGGGACCCCAGGGCTTGATTGCAGCTTCGTGCTGCTTACCATCATTTCAGTACGAGAAACAGAGTGCCTCCTAATTGGGATATAGGTTCTGCCCAGAGGACTGTGGGGAGGTTTTAACAAACAACATTTATGAGAATGTCATCACCCACCCAGCACTATTCTAGGTAGTAGAAATAGTGCAACAGTCTCAGTCACCTTGGGCTGCTGTAGCAAAATGCGGTCATCTGGGTAGCCTATACAGCAAGCATTATTTCTGACAGTTCTGGAGACTGGAGAGTCCAAGATCAAGGTGCTGGTTCATTTTTCCCCTGGTGAGAGTTCTCTTGCAGACGGCTTCCTCTTCCTGTGTCCTCACGTTGTGGAGAGAAAGAGCAAGCTCTGTGGTTTCTTCTTATAAAGACACTAATCCCTTTATGGGGATTAAGACCACATGTAAACCAGTTACAAAAGGTCCCATCTCCAAATATCATCACACTGAGGGTTAGGGCTTCAACATATGAATTTGAGGGCAGGAGTAGGGTGGAGACACAAACACTCAGTTCATAACATGCGGTAAGCAAAACAGATCCCTACCCTCATGGGTCTTACATTCTGGAGAAGGAGGCAGACAGTGAACAAACTAGCAATATGCAGTGGATGATGGGAGAGAATGAAAATAAGAAGAAAATAAAGCCATGTAGGTAGAGAGTAGCAGGAGCAGAGGGGAGGTCTGTGTTAGAAGGTGACGGTGGAGAAAAGACCTGGGAGGAAGTGACAGGGTGGAGCCTGGAGCCAGGAGCAGGGAGGGTGCTCCAGGCAGAGAGAAGAGCAAGGACAAAGGCCCAGAGCTGGGACAAGGCCAGAAGGCTAGAGCAGAGGGAGTGGGGCCAGAGGGCTGGAGATGAGGTCAGGGAGTTAGTGGGACCACATCCTAGGTCTCCTAGGCCATGGTAAGGGCCTGAGTTCACTATGACTAGATGGAGGACCCTTTGAGGGTTTAAAGCACAACATAATTAGATTGCCAGGAGAAATATCCAGAACCTCAGATATGCAGATGACACCACCCTAATGGCAGGAAATGAAGAGAAACTAAAGGACCTCTAGTTGAAGGTGAAAGAGGAGAGTGAAAAAGCTGGCTTAAAACTCAGCATTAAAAAAATTAAGATCATGGCATCCCATCCCATCACTTCAGGGCAAATAGATGGGGAAAAAATTAGAAACAGTGGCAGATTTTATTTTCTTGGGCTCAAAAATCACTGTGGGCAGTGATTGCAGCCATGAAATTAAAAGATGCTTGCTCCTTGGAAGGAAAGGTATGACAAACCTAGACAGCATATTAGAAAGCAGAGACATCACTTTGCTGACAGAGGTCCATGTAGTTAAAGCTATGGTTTTTCCAGTAGTCATGTACGAAAGTGAGAGTTGGACCATAAAGAAGGCTGAGCATTGAAGAATTGATGCTTTTGAACTGTGGTGCTGGAGAAGACTTGAGAGTTCCTTGTACAGCACAGAGATCAAACCAGTCAATCCTAAAGGAGATCAGCTCTAAATATTCATTGAAAGGACTGATGCTGAAGCTCCAATACTTTGGCACCCTGATGCGAAGAGCTGACTCATTAGAAAAGACCCTAATGCTGGGAAAGATTGAAGGCAGGAGGAGAAAGAGGTGACAGAGGTTGAGATGGTTGGATGGTATCACTGACTCAATGGACATGAGTTTGAGCAAGCTGCAATAGATAGTGAAGGACAGGGAAGCCTGGCATGCTGCAGTCCATGGGGTTGCAAAGAGTCAGACACAATTTAGGGACAGAACAATAACATGATTTGATATATGGTTTTAAAGACCCTGACTGGTTGCTGTATGGATAACCAACTGTAGATATGTCTATATCCTCACGCCTAAAACCCATGAATGTGGCCTTACTTAGAAAAAGGGTCTTTGCAGGTGTAATTAAGTTGAGGATCTTGAGATGTGATCATTCTAGATTATTTGGGTGGGACCTATTTCAATCCAACACAGATGTCCTGTAAGAGAAAGAAGAAGAGAAAGCATAGACACAGAGGAAAAGGCCACGTGCAAACAAAGGCAGGAATTAGAGTGCTGCAGCCACAAGCCAAGGGATGCTCAAAGTCATTGGAAGCGAGACAAAGCAAGGAAGGATTCTCTCCTAGAGCCCCTGGAGGAAGCATGACCTGGAGGAAGCCCCTGGACCTTTGCACTTCTGGCTTCCAGAGCTGGGAGATAATAAACGCTTGTGGTTTAAGCCACCAGCTTTGAGGAAATTTGCTACAGCTGTCACAGGAAGTCGGTTTGAGAGGTGAGAGTGGAGCAGGGCATCTGGAAGAAGGCTATTGCAGTAATCCAGGTGAAACACGGTGCTGCCTCGGCTTGTAATGGGAGCAGTGAAGGGCCGGAGGTTGTCCTGTTGTGAAGATAGGCTGGTTGTGGCTTAAGTAACTGTAGGATGAAAAGGACATCTTCTGAAAGGGTGACTGGGAGAATCAGGTTAATGTGTGTGGGAAGACCAGGAGCTGAAGATGCCTATTTGATGACACTCGGGTGGCAATGTCAAGTAGTTAGTTAGATATATGAGCTTGTTACCTGCAGTGGAAATAGGAATCTGAGAGTCTTGGACATATGAAAAAATAAAAATGAAGTGAAAACATTAATCGGTCAGTATGTCCAACTCTTTGCAACCCCATGGACTGTGGCCAGCCAGGCACCTCTGTCCATGGAATTGTGCAGGCAAGAATACTGGAGTGGGTAGCCACTCTCTTCTCCAGGGGATCTTCCCAACCCAGGGATCAAACGTGGGTCTCCTGCATCACAGGAGAATTCTTTACCGTCTGAACCACCCGGGGAGCCCATATTGGTGGTGCTTAAAGCCAAGAGCCTGGATGCTTGCTTCAAGGAGTGAGAGTGGACATAGGAGGGGAGCTCTTGGACAGACCATGTTACCAGGGAGGCTGGGTTGGGGGTGGGGTGGGCTGCAGGAAGGAACTGAGGAAGGGGCGGGGAAGGAGCTGCTAGAGAGGTGGGCGGAGAGCCTGGGTGAGCGTGGCATCCCAGAAGCCAAGTGAAGAAAGTGCGTGTCCATTTAAGACAAATCAGGTATAATTGCATCGTTCAGTAATCAAGATAAAAGTTGTATTCCTCAGGAATTGTGGCTTACACCACCTCTTCCTCCCACCCCTGAGGACATGAAGGGATGTATCATGTCTGCCATGTCAGCCATCCAGCTGTGATGGTTACACAGGTTGGGGCCACAGACCTTCCAGGGTCGACGTGGACTGGGAGATGAGGGGCACATGTGGAGTGTTTATAGATGACAGAAATAGGGACTTCCTTGGTGGTCCAGAGGCTAAGACTCCAGGCTCCCAAGGCAGGGGGCCTGAGTTCAATCCCTGATCAGGCAACTAGAGCCCACATGCTGCAACTGAGAGTTCACACACCACAACTAAAAGATCCAGAGTGCCACAATGAAGCAGGAAGATTCTGAGTGCCAGAACTGAGACCCAGTTTATCAAATAAGTAATTAATATTTTTGAAAGATGACTGAAATAAGAATGATAACTCTTTGAAGAATGGGTTTAGACTGCTTGTTCATATAATCCAGTTACTGAGCAACACATTTTTGGAAGTGTTTGATTCTTTTTGGATCATGCTGTAATTTAAGGGAAGGGCATGTCATCTGTGTCAATACTGCTGGAGGTCAAAGCAATGAGGGCTGGGTATTGACCACTGGATTGATCACCAGGGGGATCTTTGGAAGGATCCATTTCCCAGGGGGTGGGTGAGGCTGAGAGTTTGACTTGAGTGGATTTAAGAAAGAATGAAAGGAGAGAAACTAGCCACTTTTAGTTTAGTTTTAGAAAATCTACTCTACAAAGGCATATGGAGGTAGATGGAGGGGGAGGTGAGGGTCAAAGTAGTTAAAAGGCATTTTTTAGAGAGAAGAAAGAACAGCATGTTTGTAAGATGATGGAGAAAATTCTTCAGAGAGGGGACCCCCCAGACACACAGAAGTCAAGATGGTGTGGGGGAGGAATTCACTGCTGTTATAATGCCTTAGAGGATGTGAGAGGTGGCCGCCTCCAGGGCTTGGGGAGGGGCTTTACAAAGAGCCTGCTCATGACAGGAGGAAGGTGGGGAGATGGGACAGATGCAGGTAAGTGAGTAGATCTAATAGGGTTTGCAGGTGGAAGTCTCCTGACTACTGTTTTCTCATGGAGGAATGAAAGCAAGGTTATCAGTTGAGAGTGAGCAAGGCGAGGAAGTGTTGGAAGTTTGAGGAGAAGGAATGGAGAATAGTCCTCAGGTTAGGGAGGGGGACTAGGAGGGAAATGTGGGGCTACTGAGGAAGGCCAAGGAATATTGAGATTGTGAATCCATTAGCACAGCCCTCTCCAGCCAAGTTCCGCTGTCAGGAGCAGGCACAGAGACAGCAGGAGGCTGGGCTTCATTAGGGTTGGGTGTGTTATTTTTTGGGGCAGGAAGAAGGCACTGCGGGACTGAGGGTGACTAAAAGGGAGTTGTGACCCTGGAACCCACCCAGGCAGGGTGGGCAGGTTCTCTTGGCACTTGGGGTCACTGACGGAAGTGCTGGTAGGTTTCTAAGATGATTAGAGTTGGGTTCATAGAGGGTGTAAACTGGAAAGATGAGAGTGGCTGTGGGTGGAGTGTTTGAGATTCTCAGGCGAGTGAGTGCATGTGTTAAGCCTATCCTAACAAAACACCACAGGCTGGGTGGATTCATATCAGAAATTTCTCAGAGTTCTAGAGGCTGGGAGGTCCTCGATCAAAGTGCTGGTGAGGTAGATTTCATTCTGCGGCCCCTCCTCTTGGCTCGTAGGGGACTTTCATCTTGTGTGTTCACATGACGTCTTTGTCCTGCTGGGGGATGAGAGAGAGAGAGAGAGGGCAAGTTCTCTGGTATCAGTTCTTATAAGGGCACTAATCCCATTATGAGGGCCCCACCCTCATGACCTCATTTAATCCTAATTACCTCCCTAAGGACCTGTCTCCAAATACCAGCCCATTGGGTGTTAGGGCTTCAGCATATGAATTTTGAACATTTATGTTCAAATGTTCAAAAATCCATAATGTGCAATTATTGTCAATAACAAGGTCTAAGCGTCTTAAGATTTCAGGATGGAGAACAGGATAAGGAACTAGGGACAGAAGAACTAAGGGAAGGGTATGGGGAGAATTGTCTTCATAGAACTGAAAGTGCTGTTATGACAGGAGTGGTTTTTGGAAAGAGAGGCAGTGAGACTGGTGCTAAAATCTTTATGGAACAGGGTTTGGTGGGGGATGCTGCTGTCTCAGGGGGCAAGTGGGGTAGAGTGTTTAAGAAACTGGACTACAGTGCCCGCTCCCTGAGTTTGAATCTGTTTTGTGTGATCTTTGGCAAACTGTTCAGCCTGGGCCTCATCTTCCTCATCTGTAAAATGAGGCTGATTATCATACCTGCTTCATGGGGCTTTGAGAGGTTTAAGTGAATTGATAAATGTAAAGCATCATGGGTTTGGGGCACGGAGGGGCTGGTGGTCTAGTGGTGTGAGCTTTTTTTGGGGAGGGATAAAGGCCTGAACGTGGAGGATGCCCTCTCCATACCTGGGCCAGGAACACATGGAGTTGGAAAAGAGAAGAGCCACCTTTGAGCAGATGGCAGAGGTAGCAGTTTTCAGGAGAGAACTGGGTTTTGGTTAAGGGCACAGTGAAGGGAAGTGGATGAAAATAGAGAATTGTTCTGAGAATCACTGGTGACAGCCACAGGACCCAAGGCTGGGAGACTGGGAGAGGTCATAAGCTAGGTCACAGCAGGCCATACAAACCTCTTTGGAAAGACCAGGTGATGGGGGTTGGCTCAGAGTCATGGGCTCTGGGTGGTGGCTGAGGCATGGTGGACTTGGTCTTGAAGATTCCTTGCCCTGTGTTGAGATGAAGAGTGCTGGTATGTGTGTGCAGTAATGTTAGGAGTTGGGTGGGAGGGATGTGGCTGACTTGCCAAGAGTATGTGTATCCCTGCTGTGAAGCTGAGCAAAGAGTAAGCGTGTCTCTGGGACAGGGATGGGAGGGACCAGAACTGGGGCTGCTGCACTGATGAGGGCCCAGCTTGTGAAGGGCCGCAGATGCATTTGTTACAATGCAGACCTTTAGCCTGAGAGTCAGGTGTATGCTTTCTGAAGATCACTGAGGATGTGGGTGGATGACAGATGATGGAACAGGAAGAAACTCATCCTCATCAATGGGACCAGTTATGGGGCTGATGCAATGGACTCAGCACAGGTAAGAATGACCAGCAAGCAGTGGGTGGAAGTGACTGGAGGACGGAGGGTGGGAGAGCAGACCTGAAAGAACTGAACAAATCTCTGAGCAAACCAGGGCCCAGTAGGGTCATTGGACCCAAAGTCACTGACTGGAGGCTGAAAAGTAGGCAAGGGATGGTGCCCCATCATTAAGTCAATAAGCTGCCTTTTTTTCTTTTAGAAGAAACAAAAGATAATTTTATTATTGAATAAGGACTACACTAGAATGTGATCTACACTATAGGCAATTTACTAAGAGATTGCAAAGACAGAAAGAAATGTCACCCTTTCATATAGATAAGCAGACACAACCCATTACACATGTGTTCTCAAAATTAACAATAAATAATCCTCAAGAAGTCTTGAGAGTACTATTTATCGCACATAGTTCAAATTAAATTTATTTGGTAATTGGAGTGGCGATGTGTAGTAGATAATTGGCTTTTTACAGTAGAATAATAAACTCATATCTTGATGACAACAGGTAGATTTTACGCACTTCCCACCAAAATTAGGCTCCTACTCTCCCACAGAAATTTGAAGTTAGGGTGCACAGTTGTTCAGTCATGTCCAACTCTTTGCAACCCCATGGACTGTAGCCCACCAGGCTGCTCTGTCCATGGAATTCTTCAGGCAAAAATACTGGAGTGGGTTGCCATTCCCTTCTCCAGGGGGTCTTCCCGATCCAGGGGTTGAACCCCAGTCTCCTGTACTGCAGGCAGATTCTTTACCAGCTGAGCCCCCAGGGAAGCTCCAAAGAAGGAAAGCGCTTTCGTGTCTGTTACCTCTTTTATTTTTTTATTTTATTTTTTTCGTTTTTTTTTTTGTTGTTGTTATCTTTTTTAATGTTCATGGCTTCGTCAGTCAGTAAAAGCGGATGATGATGGTGATAACGGAGATGATATAAAGGCAGCTAACGTATGTTGTGTGCTCAGTTAGTTCTGGTCTCTGTACTAGACATGTGCCAGTGTGGTCTTATTTGATTCTCACTGCAGTTCCTCAAGGCACATAGTATTACTATTTCCATTTTAGAGGTGAGAAAATGGAAGCATGGAGAGATTAAATGAATTTCCTTAAGTTGTGCATTTAGTAAGGTCCTGGAACTGGGTTTTGGATTCAGACAGTAAATGGATACTGCAATCAATGAACTCCTTCTGCTATATATGAAGAATAAGAGTGTCACCATTCTTGCATTAGATGAAGGCTTGACAGGCCTTCATCTATCCCAGTGGTTTTGTAAATAAAGTTTTATTGGAATCCAGCCAGGCCCTTTCACTTATGTATTGTCTGTGGCTGGCTTTCACACTACAGATGGCAGAGTTGAGTAGTGATGACAGACACTGCCTGACCCACAAAGCCTAAAAGATTTACCATCTGGCCCTTAACTGCAAGTTTGCTGAGCTCTACAGTAGACTATTTTTATTATTTGTCTATTTCTTCTTCCTACCTGTTTATTTCTTTTCCTACCAGCCATAAAATAATATATAAAATATAAACATAAAGGAAGATTATTCTTAATGTAGTATCCTGTTTTCATGGGCATTTTACCAGTGCCAAGTTGAGAAGGAAAGAACAGTTAAGGTATCATCAGGTGAGTTTTTTGATGAGGTACACTCTGAAAGTAATGACAAAGATAAAAAGTGACGCCAGATTCTCATAAAATGGTTATGATATACCTACTATGTTGTGCTTCCCAGGTGGCGCAGCAGTAAATAATCTGCTTGCCAGTGCAGGAGACGCAAGAGACATGGGTTTGATGCCTGGGTCAGAAAGAGTCCCTGAAGGAGGAAATGGCAACCCACTCCAGTATTCTTGCCTGGAAAATTCTATGGACACAGGAGCCTGGTGGGCAGCATTCACGGGTCACAAAGAGTCGAACGTGACTGAACACGCATGCCTACTACGTTTTAGGCACTATTTAAATGTTGGGATTTTCTTCATCTGTAAAGTGAAGGGGTTGAAATGAGAGGATTTAGTTTAAGGTCTATTCCATCTGTAACACATTTTAAGCCATCCCTTTTAAAACCTCCTGCTTCTAAGCAGATGTAATGTGTACACAAGTGGCATACACAATCAAATTTGCCCAGGGTAGGGCCCTCCTTTTTAGAGATCAGCTGCATAACGTGGGCTCATACCACAAACAAACAGATACTGGGTCTTAAGAAATGTATTTTTGCTCTTCTGGCCACTGCAAGGGGCCAGATTTGCTTAACAAGACCAAGCGCAACTAAAGGTTGCCAGCAACCGCTGGGCATCCTGTGTTGAGACGCTGCATAGTTGAGTTGTAATGTCACCTCCTGGCCACTAGAGGACTTCATTCTATTTAAGCAGAGGAAGACCTGTTCAGGGCCTTTCTGCACTGGAAGAGGTTTGCTTATCTGCCCTTCACTTAATTCACCAGCGGCCTTATATGTGGATACTTCATGAGCTATAAAGCATCAGAGGATATTTAGGGCAGACAGCTGTTCAGTGCCGAATTGCTAAGGAGTTCACCTCCAGCCTGCATGTTATGAGATAGCTAGAGTTAAGAAGGTCTTTATTATTTTGAGCACAAACCCATCTCTTTGCAACTTCTGCCAGCTGGACTTCTGAACAACGTGAGGTTTGTCCTGGTTATACACTGCAGTCTCTTAAAGACGCTCCCTGGTGGAGAAGGCAACAAAATGGTTTGGGTTTAGCATACCTCATAGCAGTTACAATGTGTTAGGTACTGTGCTAAGTGCTTTACAAATATCAACTTAATTCTCAAAACCACCCTATGAGAGAGGTGCTCTTACTAGTCCCATTTTACAGATGAGGAAACTGAGACACAGAATAGTTTAGGAGTTCACTGAGAGTCATGCAGCTATGAAGGGGTAGGGCTGAGATTTTTTAAAAAACTTTTTATTCTATATTGGAGTATATGGGTCAGACAGTAAAGAGCCTGTCTGCCACATTCATGAGACCTGGCTTTGATACCTGGTTCGGGAAGACCTCCTGGAGAAGGGAAAGGCTACTCACTCCAGTGTTCTTACCTGGAGAATTCCATGGACAGAGGAGCCTGGTGGGCTACAGACCATGTGGTTGCAAAGAGTCTGATGTCGCTGAGCAACAGTATAGCCAATGAACAATGCTGTGATGGTTTCGGGTGGACAGCAAAGGGACTCAGCCGGACATAAAGATGTGTCCATTCTCCCCCAGACTCTTCTCCCACCCAGACTGCAGGGCTGAGAGTTGAACCCAGGCAGTGAAACTCCAGAGTTCATATTTTTAACTAGCATACTCTGCTGCCTCATAGGAGAGGGGCCAGATAAACAATGACCTATTTTTAAAAACATTTCAACCTATTTTTTCATTGTAAGTACATAACAGGAAACTTGGAAAATCAAAAGAGAAGAAACAAGTCACCCATAATCATACCACAGCATCGCAACCACAGCTATCAGCCTTTTGTTTTTGCTTTCATTTTTTTATGTGTATGTGTATTGTTTTCATATCTCTGTACATGCAATTTGTATTGTTTTTCTACCTAACATGTAATGTGTTAGTGTTGTTTCATACTTTTCATAACCAGTATTTTAAATATTGTAAGGATGTGTGTATGTACTGATATGATGGAGTTCTAGGGGACCTGGTAGCAAAGAATGTCCAAAGAAGGGAGGGAATGATACAAACCATCAAGGCAAGGATGCAAAATGCCCAGGGGACCTCTGGCCTCACACAACTGTAGCAAGAGGCCACTGTGCTGACACATCATGTCAGCGGCACTGAGCAAGGAGGCGGCAGCTGGTGCCACAGTGCCTCATGGCATTTGGAAACTAAAAACAGCTCTGTAAGGTGACAGCTTCTGGCCAGGGCTCTGTAGGGGAGAAGCAGGGCTTATATTCACTCTAGCATCTTGTACTAGCACAGATTCAGAGGAGACCTGAATTCTAATTCCAGCTCTTTTAGCTGGAATTTAGCTCTTTTAGTCTTAGACACTTCAGTTCACTTCTCTGGGTATCAGTTTCCTTAACTATTCACGGGTACAAGAACAGTTTTCATGAAGGGTATTGAGAAAAATGATCTGTTGGGTCAGTGAGGGATAACTACAAGTGATAGCAGACCTGATTTATAGTGGATCAAGCAGTAAAGACTTTTAATTAGTTCACATAACAAGAAGTTTGGAGGTGAGTTTCCAAAGCTCGCACAAGGGCTCAACAATGTCATCAAGGAGCCCAGACTGTTCTCTCTTTGCCAGCCACCATCCTTAGAGCATTGGTTGTATTTCTTGCTTTCTAGTACAGTCATTCCAATGACTGGATCCTTGGCGGAGCAATATTGACCTTTCCTTTTAAAAGTCCAGTTTTAGGGAGATGCTCTTGCTCTGTCTGCCTAGTGGGAAGGGCCCTGAATCCGTTTGTTCCACTGTTTGCGTGGATGAGGAAGTTCTTCTGGAAGGGGTCCCCTAGCATGTGCTCAAAGCCCCTTCCAACACCATTGTCTCAATCCGCTCTGTTTGTGGTGACACAGTACTGCAGACTGCGTGACTTAAACAACAAACACATATTTCTTGCGGGTCTAGGCTGGAAAGTCCAAGATCAAGGTGTTGGTGAATTCACTTCTTGCAGGTCTAGAAGCTGGAAAGTCCAAGATCAAGCTGTTGGCGAATTCAGTTCTTGGGCTCTCTTCCTGGCTTGCACACAGCTGCCTTCTTGCTGTGCCCTTACAGTGAGAAAGAGAAAGAGAAAGGAAGAGAAGGAGAGTTCTGGCCTTCCATCATGGAGATTCCACTCTGGTGACCTCATTTAAACCTAATTACTTTACAAAGGATCCACCCTTGAATACTATCCCACTGGGGGTTAGAGACTCAACATATAGACTTTGGGGGGCGGGGGGGCACATATACATTTAGTTTGTGACACCAGTCTACTCTGTCTCCACTCTATCCTGGGACCATGTGCGGGGACTTTTGCAGCTTTGTCAAAGGCTGTATATTCCTGGACTTTCTCAGATCATCATTCTCTGCAGAAAATGCATCCCTTCCCATTGAATCTGCAGGCAGAGGATTTGTACTTTTAAACCACTTGTCACAAGTGTTGCTTATTACATTATGTGTCTGTTGAAAGCTGGTTTCATCTGCTAGCCTGTAAGCCTTTTGAAGTCATAAACCATGTCTGTTTTGTCCACTGTCCTCTTCCAGAGCCTAGCTAGTGTACGGCACATAGCAGGAGTTCAGTAGACATCCACTGAGTGAGTGAACCAGAGTCTTCACGGCCTGAGCTCCTGTCAGTATTTCTGCATGCATTTGTGGCTGTCACAGAATCTATGTTTCCTGAGTCCCAGTGACTTATTTGCACAAGTCCTCTCCCTGACCAATAAGGACTTATTTTAGAAGCCACTCCATAATGTTATGGGCTTCCCAGGTGGCTCAGTGGGTAAAGAATCCACCTGCAATGCTGGACTCGAAAGAGACGTGGGATCGATCCCTGGGTCAGGAAGATCCCCTGGAGGAGGGCATGGTAATCCACTTCAGTATTCTTGCCTGAAGAATCCTGTACATAGAGGAGTCTGATGGGCTACAGTCCATAGGCTTGCAAAGAGTCGGACCTGACTGAAGTGACAGCATGCATGCACGCACAGTCTCATGGTGGGTAGTGACAGATTCCATAGCAGATGCTGTTGACACTTGCTCTATACCCACCAGGGCTATTTGAGTTTGCCTGTAACTGAGGTTGACTGATCCAGTACGTTGACAGGTCCTACCTGCAGCTATCTGGGGCTATATCTAGGGGATGTTGATGCCTCCAGGGGAAAACCTCAACCAGTTGGGGGTAAGAGTGGATGAGTAGATGCCCCAGGCTGCCTGTCGTCCAGTGGAACTAGTCTGATGCATGTTGCACATGGATTTTGAAGAATTCCCAGTGGGAGTTAGCTCTGTTTATCTGAACGCATCTCACCCATCACTGCCTATTTTCCCTTCCCTGTCCACTGCTCATTCAATTTTCTGAATGTCTCTCTTGTTCCTCAGATCCTCTGATGTTGCTCTTTGGTATGTCCCAGCACCTCACACATCATCTTTCATTATCCGAGTAGGTTCTCAAGAACTATTTGTCAAGTGAGGAAATCTTTGTAAAGTATAAAGTATCAGATATGAGCCCGATGGAATTGATGCAAAGATAAAGCAGTTCCCGAATCACTTAGGAATAGCATCAGATGAGACCATGTTGTAGGGTTGGTAAACTTCTCTCCCTTCGTTCTTGCCTTGGCATAACAAAGATTTGTAACCATAGGCCACTTGTAGCTCAAACAGGCAGGATTTTATTAAGCAAGCAGCAGGCTGTATTCATAATGACAAAATAGTTACAGCTCAGTTACAGCTTAAGTGGGAAGCAGGCAGTGGGCAACAGGCACCCAAGACAAGGGCAGGCCAACCCTCAAAGCCACCCTGTCCTCTTGGCTTCCCTGTTTATACTTCTTGTCTCCTCCCCCTGGAATCTGACAGGTTATACCTAGGACCAGAAGTTCTCACTTAGGTCCTCAACTTCCCCTTTTATGGGTCTCTCTCTCTCTTTTTTTTTTTTCTTTCTCCCTCTGCTTGCTCCTTGGGAGAAAAGATATGACAAACCTAGAGAGCATACTAAAAAGTAGATACATTACTTTGCCAACAAAGGTCTGTATAGTCATTTCTTCATATCAGGTGGCCAAAGTATTGGAGTTTCTGCTTCAGCATCAGTCCTTCCAAAGAATATTCAGGACTGATTTCCTTTAGGATGGACTGATTGAATCTCTTTGCAGTCCAAGGGGCACTCAACAGTCTTTTCCAACACCATAGTCCAAAAGCATCAATTTTTCAGTGCTCAACTTTCTTCATAGTCCAACTCTCACATCCATACATGACCACTGGAAAAACCATAGCTTTGACTAGACGGACCTTTGTTGGCAAAGTAATGACTCTGCTTTTTAATATGCTGTCTAGATTGGTCATAACTTTTCTTCTAAGGAGCAAGCATCTTTTAATTTCATGGCTGCAATCACCATCTGCAGTGATTTTGGAGCCCAAAAAAATAAAGTCTGACACTGCTTCCACTGTTTCCCCATCTATTTCCCATGAAGTGATGGAACCGGATGCCGTGATCTTAGTTTTCTGAATGTTGAGTTTTAAGCCAACTTTTTCAATCTCCTTTTACTTTCATCGAGAGGCTCTTTAGTTCTTCTTTGCTTTCTGCCATAAGGGTGGTGTCATCTGAATACCTGAGGTTATTGATATTTCTCCTGGCAGTCTTGATTCCAGCTTGTGCTTCTTCCAGCCTAACATGTCTCATGATGTACTCTGTATATAAGTTAAATAAGCAGGGTGACAATATACAGCCTTGACATACTCCTTTCTCAATTTGGAACCAGTCTGTTGTTCCATGTCCAGTTCTAACTGTTGCTTCCTGACCTGCAATCAGATTTCTCAGGAGGCAGGTCAGGTGGTCTGGTATTCCCATCTCTTGAAGAGTTTTTCAGAGTTTGTTGTGGTCCACACAGTCAAAGTCTTTGGCATAGTCAGTAAAGCAGAAGTAGGTGTTTTTCTGGAACTCTCTTGCTTTTTCAACGATCCAATGGATGTTGGCAATTTGATCTCTGGTTTCTCTGCCTTTTCTAAAACCACCTTGAACATCTGGAAGTTCATGGTTCACGTATTGCTGAAGCCTGGCTTGGAGAATTTTGAGCATTACTTTACTAGCATGTGAGATGAGTGCAATTGTGCGGTAGTTTAAGCATTCTTTGGCATTGCCTTTCTTTGGGATTGGAATGAAAATTGACCTTTTCCAGTCCTGTGGCCACTGCTGAGTTTTCCAAATTTGCTGGCATATTGAGTGCAGCACTTTCACAGCATCATCCTTTAGGGTCTGAAATAGCTCAACTGGTATTCTATCACCTCCACCAGCTTTGTTCATAGTGATGGTTCCTAAGGCCCACTTGACTTCACATACCAGGATGTCTGGCTCTAGGTGAGTGATCACACCATCGTGATTATCTGGGTCATGAAGATTTTTTTTTTTTTTTTTGTATAGTTCTTCTGTGTATTCTTGCCACCTCTTCTTAATATCTTCTGCTTCTGTTAGGTCCATACCATTTCTGTCCTTTATTGAGCCCATCTTTGCATGAAATGTTCCCTTGGTATCTCTAATTTTCTTGAAGAGATCTCTAGACTTTCCCATTCTATTGTTTTCTTCTATTTCTTTGCACTGATCACCGAGGAAGGCTTTCTTATCTCTCCTTGCTATTCTTTGGAACTCTGCATTCAAATGGGAATATCTTTCCTTTTCTCCTTTGCCTTTCGCTTCTCTTATATTTGCAACTATTTGTAAGGCCTCCTCAGACAACCATTTTGCCTTTTTTGCATTTCTTTTCCTTGGCAACGGTCTTGATCCCTACCTCCTGTACAATGTCAGGAACCTCCATCCATAGTTCTTCAGGCACTCTGTCTATCAAATCTAATCCCTTGAATCTATTTCTCACTTCCACTGTATAATCTAAGGGATTTTACTTAGGTCATACCTGAATGGTCTAGTGGTTTTCTCTACTTTCTTCAATTTAAGTCTGAATTTGGCAATAAGGAGTTCATGATCTGAGCCAGAGTCAGCTCCCGGTCTTGCTTTTGCTGACTGTATAGAACTTCTCCATCTTTGGCTGCAAAGTATATAATCAGTCTGGTTTCTGTATTGACCGTCTGGTGATGTCCATGTGTAGAGTCTTCTTTTGTGTTGTTGGAAGATGGTGTTTGCTATGACCCTTGCATTCTCTTGGCAAAACTCTATTAATAGCCTTTTCCCTGCTTTATTCTGTACTCCAATCAAACCCCATACCCACCAGGTTTATGCACCAGGACCCAGAGACCCCACAGAGACTGAGACAGAACTGTGTTTGGGTGTCTCCTGAGGAGGTACTGGTCAGCAGTGGCCTGCCACAGGGGCAGGGGCTCTGGGTGCAGCAGACCTGGGTGTGGCATAAGCCCTCTCGGAGGAGGTCACCATTAACCCCACCATAGAGTCACTAGAACTTACATAGGACTGGGAAACAGACTTTTGGTGGGCACAAACAAAACCTTGTGTGTACCAGGTCCCAGGAGAAAGGAGCAGTGATCCCACAAGAGACTAACCCAGAGTTGCCCGCAAGTGTCCAGGAGTCTCTATCGGAGTCGTGGGTCAGTGGTGGTTTGCTGCAGGGCTGGGGGCACTGAGTGTAGCAGTGATCTTTTGAAAGAGGTTGCCATTATCTTTGCTACCTCCACCATAGTTTGGCCCCAGGTAAATAACAGGGAGGGAACACAGCCCTACCCATCAACAGAAAATTGGATTAAAGATTTACTGAGCATGGCCCTACCCATCAAAACAAGAACCAATTTCCCCCTTAGTCAGTCTCTCCTATCAGGAAGCTTCCATAAACCTCTTATCCTTCTCCATCAGAGGACAGACAGACTTAAAACCACAATCACAGGAAACTAACCAGTCTGACCACATGGACCACAGCCTTGTCTAACTCAGTGAAACTAAGCCATGCCGTGTGGGGCCACCCAAGACGGATGGGTCATGGTGAAGAATTCTGACAAAACATGGTCCACTGGAGAAGGGAATGGCAAGCCACTTCAGTATTCTTGCCTTGAGAAGCCCATGAACAGTATGAAAAGGCAAAAAGATAGGACACTGAAAGATGAACTCCCCAGGTCAGTAGGTGCCCAATATGCTACTGGAGATCAGTGGAGAAGTAATTCCAGAAAGAATGAAGGGATGGAGCCAAAGCAAAAACAGCACCCGGCTGTGGATGTGATTGGTGATGGAAGTAAAGTCTGATGCTGTAAAGAGCAATATTGCATAGGAACCTGGAATGTTAGGTCCACGAATCAAGGCAAATTGGAAGTGGTCAAACAGGAGATGGCAAGAGTAAACACCGATAGTTTAGCAACCAGTGAACTAAAAGGGACTGGAATGGGTGAATTTAACTCAGATGACCATTATATCTACTACTGTGGGCAAGAATCCCTTAGGAGAAATGGAGTAGCCATCATAGTCAGCGAAAGAGTCCGAAATGCAGTACTTTGATGCAGTCTCAAAAATGACAGAATGATCTCTGTTTGTTTCCAAGGCAAACCATTCAATATCACGGTAATCCAAGTCTATGCCCCGACCAGTAATGCTGAAGAAGCTGAAGTTGAATAGTTCTATGAAGACCTACAAGACCTTCTAGAACTAACACCCAAAAAAGATGTCCTTTTTATTATAGGGGACTGGAATGCAAAAGTAGGAAGTGTCAGTTCTGTTGTAGAGCAAAATGAATCAGTCATACATACCTTTTCCCATTTTACAGAGAAAAACCCCAACGAGATTGAGAGAAGCCAAGAGACACCCCGTAGTCATGCAGCTGGTGAGCGGCAGGGCCAGCTTTCCCCTCCATATTTGCCCACCTTGGATTTCTTAATCTCGGCAGCAGCCCTCTGGGGGCCTCTGTTTCTGCTTCTGTAGAGGGGAGGGTGGTACTAATCACTTAGGATATCCAGTCTCTTGTGATTTTGCAGCAGAATCTCTCTTATAAGATGGTAGCAAGTTGGTTAGGTTCTGAAGAGGATGTATCTTTAAAGTGAAATTCACTCAGTTCTGAAACATTAAAAAAAAAGAAAGAAAACAGGAGAAAGTTGCAACATTGGCCACTACAACAACAATAACAGATACAATGAAAACCATAATGCAAGGACTATTTTGTGTTTGATTAGCGTAGAACATTGAGTATATTCTGATGGTGAGATACTCAAAACATTTTTGTTGAGTGAATAAGCACACACAAAATGAATAAATGATTCTAGTAGTCCATTCACCACCGCCTACCACCCTTGGTTAGGAACTGCTTTGTAAGTTTCCTCTCCTGATAGATGGAAAAGACAAATTAATTATCTAATGACATCCAAAGC